>NC_137698.1:13613582-14213582 GCF_964034855.1 Anser brachyrhynchus
TACATCTTGGGCATCGCTGCCCCATTCGCGTGTCTGACTATCTACACACTGCTGTTGTTGGGCTGTGAAGGATGAAGGGCATGGAAAGAACAAAGAATACTTTAAGCAAAATGCCTTAAAAAAATATTGCTGTGTTACCTGGCAGGATGAAGTACTGTGTCTTCCTTTACAAGCCATGGAGACAAGATAAAAATAAACTATGAATGCAGCCCTCTGAAATTGTTGGAAGCCGCAAAATGCAAACAAACACGCAGAACTAGGAGAAATAAAATATCACAAATGTATGAAAGAACGGTTTACTAAAGCACCTTTGTTCTTGCCCGCACACAATGAATTGCTGTCCTTTCTCAGAGAAGCAGCAAGGAAGTAGGAGCACGAGAGAGACCGTTACAGAAACTGCGGGAGGGGAGAGAGAAAGGGACACCAATTTTGCAGAAGAGATTTATCACACTTCCTAGCAATTTATGGGCGAAGGAACTCTGTGAGGGTTTCAGTATGCACTATTGTCATAATTTCTGCATGTGCTTTTACCCATGCTGCTGAGCATCCGGTTGTGCCAACATGTTTCGCACCGCCTTACAGCCCTTTATGAATCATGCCCGCACTGCACAGGGTTTGTTTTGAAGAGCTATGCTATCTAATGAGAACTTCGCCCATCTTCAGCATGGTGTGATTACTTGTGGGAAAAGAAGCAGTTATGTATGAAATGGATGAATGACATAAGCAACTTCTTTTTAACGGGCTCTTTTGGCTCTTCTTCCCTTGATACTTTGCATCATCCTGTGCCTGCTTTCCTCACTCATTCCATTGTAAAAGGGTTGATCTCAAAAGAGCAAATACCACTTTGAAAGTTTTTTTTTGAAATCATTAGTGACTGACAGGGAGACAACTTAATAGTGGGAGATGAAACTGGGACACTGGAGATAAGAAATTAATAGGGGAGTTAGTCACATACACAAAACAGCACTGAGATAGGCAGATGTAAAACAGCTCTTTGATATCCTGGATGGCTTTCTGGAATGTCTGTAGTGAACAAAGCCTTTTCTGAACATCAGCAAGAATAGCTCTGTGACCAAAGTCTACCGATGACTGTCACAAATGTAGGTTGCTGTTGGCTCCCAGGCTATATATATGAACTAGCTGGCTGTAGCTGGATAGAAAAGGTGCTTATATTCATGTCACTGAATTATAGAGAACTCCAGTACATTGAAGCCCACAAGATCAGTGCTAGAGGAAGATAAAGGACATAAAAAGTACAATTATTTCACAGCAGAACTCCAGTGTTGTCACCCTGCTATCTTCTCTTGAAAATACTGTTGGCAATGAACTTTTAGATGTGGTCTTTGAGGTCAGTGGCATCATCGGTTTCATTAAAAGGGGCTGCAAGTACAACATGGGTGTGTGTATTTTAAGCACAGTGTTACATGTTTGAAACAAGAGCTTCAAGGAAGCAAAGTATCTGCTGAACTTGAAGGAGAGATAGAGGACTTCTGAATCACTTGTGTTTGCACAGAGGAAAAGTCTGTCACATCCCTGATATGCCAGAGTTTTGTTGTGTTTTTCTTTCTTCTCCATTTAGAGATGGTTTGAGCTATTCCAGGATGTCCCAGGCTTTCCATGGGGAAGTCCATTGCTCAGACCATTGCTCTGGGAGTTCTAAATCATGGGTTAAAACACAGCAGTGTGCTCTTCATAGGCTCGTTGCTGTAAGTGGCAGGTGGAAAAGGGGAGATGCTGGCTCTGGGCTGAAGGACCCATGAAACAGCTCTTAGGACACAAAGTGCAAGTCAGCTCCAAGCTCACAAGTTGCAAAAAAAAAAAAGTAATAAAAAAATAGGGGGGAGGTAGGCCTTTGAATCTGTAAATTAGAAGTGAAGCACAGCAGGAGGAATTGCTGCCTAAAAGCAGATGACTCTTTAATGGCCATATTCACCCAGTTATTTAGATGCCTAACTCTATTAATTTAAAAGGACTTGGCTTGCTGTTTTATTTCTTTTTTAAATTATTATTTATTATATTAATTTCTCACCTGTGCAAAGAGGGAATAATACCTCTCCATTGCTTCACAGAGGTGGGAGGCTCAGGTAGAGTGCTGAGAAAAGGACAGAGCAAGTGTATTGCATATCAACAAGTGGGTGAGCTGTCATGCTGATTTTAGGGCAGAAGTTTAAGGATCTAGTCCATGTGCAAGATGAAGAAAACAATTTAGATTGAGTTACTACATGTTCATCTGCTGTTTGTGGCTCAAACCAGAATTGGATGTATATGCTCAAATATAAGGTAGTTGCTGTTAATTTTTTCATACTTTAGAGGTTATAATTTCTCATATGGTTTATCTTCATACAGCTGACCTTACTACCTCTATGCCATAATATGTCATGGTTTATTGGTATCCTCAAAATTTAACTCATTAAAATGCATATTGCCACTGTTTTCCATCTATCTCTGACAGACAAGCCAAACACAAAATCAATCCAGACTCACCCCATGTGTGTCTCTGAAGTCTTTCTCTAGGTGCCATCACTAAGTTAATGACAAAAGCCACCTGGTTTTCCTTCGCTTCACTCAGGGCCATACAAAGAAAAAGATACTGGCAGAGAACTTCAACCATCACAAGTGCTACTTTAGCAATTTTAGTTGCTTTCAGTAACCTTTGATTAGTCTTCCCTTTTGCTGAGATCAGTAGCTCACCTATTTCTTTGCACTGCAGCTAGCCTTAGACTTTGGAATACCCTTGAGAGAGCAAGGCCAAGCTGGTGTTTAGTACTGTTAACCCAGGAGCTAGTAGAATGATGTGTAGGAACCTTCCTACATTGCAATATACTTTTTTTTTTAATTATTATTATTGTTATTTTTTGTGTGTGCTTTCGCAGGCTTGGTGTGTTTCTGCCTTCTTTCAAAGCATCAGGTGCTGTTTTTGTTAAAGGAAGGCTACTGGCATCGTCGGACTTTTGAATTAGGTATGACAAATTCTGCGTGTTGTAAAAGCAAATTGCACTGGGGTAAGGAACAATATTGTATTTGCTATTCCAGGCTTCACATTTTTTCCCACCCCCTGGTTTTACTTTATTGATGCCTGCACAGCTGCTCTTGATGCCTGCCCCTGTAGAAGAATTATTCTGTATTTCATCTGAGCTTTGCGATGCTAAGGAATAATTTGGAGGCTAACCTGGAAGCTCTCAGCATCAGTTATGCCTTTACTTCTGAAATACAGCTGCCTGTGAATGGTCATGTGTGTGGATTTTTTTTTTTTTACTGCTAATTGGAAAAGAATCTCTTGTGGTTGTTAATTAACACTGCTCCAGATTTACCATGATATGAGCAGCATAGCCTGAGGATGATTTTAACCCCTTGCTCTTCTGGAAGCATTTTAAATTACTTAGTCTTGTTCAAGTGTGTAGGGTGACTTGTTGGCTGGGCTTTTCAAAGGACAGGCCCGTTGGTGGGGGCTGCTGCCCCAGTGCCACTGAAATCCAACAGGATTTTGGTATTGCTCATCCCTGGGGTCAGACTCTGATTATTGCAGTAATGGGTAGCAATTACCAGGCTTGCAGTAAGTTGCAGAGGTCTATCATCTGAGAGTCTTGATTGCCCAGAGCAAGAATGAATTGCATTTTTTGACCCATTAGTGATCTCCAATTTTATGCGGAGTATTGCTGCTTAATTCACTTATTGAGGTTAATATTGGAAAGCTTCGCTTACTCTGAATACTTTTCCTTGTAACATTTGCAATTAACAACAGAGCAGTAGAGAGAAATGAAAGATCAATAAATCCTCTCTTATCTTTTAATATCCACCTTGTCAGGTGAAATTCTTTTCCCTGAAAGGGCCACAGTGTTGGGTTCGTTCTGATGATGGATTTTTGAGGCTGCCTGGCAACTTTCCATCACTTGTATGTCAGATTTGATCACTAATTCCAACCTAAGCAAAGGTTAATGGAGGACTGTTATGTGTGTAATCATGCCTCATTGAGAAAAGGGGTCAAATACGTTTATAGGGATGAATCTCTATTGATTGTTAGGAGTATCTAAAATAATTGGACTCAGACAATCAGATTATACAGTTATGATTATGAGATATGGTTATGTGGGGCAATTTACATACTCAACACATGGATTGCATCTGATCCAGGTCCCTTTTGGTTTCAGTATGCTGAATTTTTGCTCATGTTCTTGTCAAAGTTGAGAGTAATTAGAACAAGTTTTAGGCACTGGTACATAAAATTACATAAAAATTCATACAGTAGTATGCAATTCCCAGTGACTGTATGGAGAAATGTGTTTTCCCTTGTGAGGGTGTGAATAAACTGAGTGTAACATCCTGAAGAGGATGAGGTCAGACTGTGTCACAGTGAGAATTAAGATGTCCCTCTTACCTGAGATACCCGAAATGCGTGAGTCATTCTTCTGTCCTCATAACTGTTTGCTGGAGAGAGGTGGGAAACAAAACAGATAAATAAAAATAAATATGCAGAAACAGCTTACCACTTGGAAAGCAGAGACCTAGGCTTTTATTCACCAGAGTTAACCTTTGGAAACTTACACCCTTTACAGGGATCCCTACATATTGCTTCATTCATTTAGCTTTGGGGTCCTCCCAGCCAGGAGGTTGCTTTTACAGTGCAGGAAGGGACATAAAATATATCTCTCCAAACTGTTGACATCAAAGAATAAAAATGCAGAGAACCCAAAATGAGTTATTTTTGAAATTTTGTCATTCTTGCCCTGTTATCCTGATTCCCTGTGGACCAGCTCACTGTTTCAAACAGTAGCAGTTTGCAGCATCGAATCCAGGTTTAAAATGTGTTGTGCTGCAGGGATGTATTCAGAGCTGACGTCCTGGGGCAGCAAACAAAATACTCTTGCTCTGCCTTAACAAACAACCCAGAAATTCATCTTGCCATGACTTTCAAGCAAGCAGCCAAATTGTATGTTAACAAATCTGTTTCTGTTTAAATTGTTCTTCAGAATACTGACTTCCCCCTACTTTGGAGGTTATACTATGAGAAACACATTTGTACACTCCTGCTAAGCTGCAGGCATTACCATTTCTTACCAAGTGAATGCATGTGCCATAACTCAAGACATCATCAGCTGGAAAATCTGTTCTGTTAGTTAAAACAAGGGGGGAAAATACATTTTGAAATATTTTAGCAAAATGCTTTAAGACAAATCAGCAGTCTAGTGATTTTTTGTCCTGTATGTCTTGAATATTGTAAGAATGGTCATGCTGGGACAGACGTTGGGTCCATGTGGCCCAGTATCCCATTTTCAAACAAGATGTGGTAAGAGGAAGAAGAACAAGGCTTGCATACAGTAATATCTCCCAGCAAGTACACTCACAAATAAGACCAAAAGCCAGAAGTTTTGTCAAGATCTTGTGGTTTAATAGCCTTAACTTTATTGTAGTCAATACCACATGACAAAAGCTGAGTTGCTGTACACATGTTTTCCAAGGAGCTTCCATTACCACATGAAGTTTTTTAAAAAAATGAAAAACTCACAAAGCTGGCTGAGAGCCAGACTCCAAGTTCATAGCTATCAAAAGAAAGACAGCATGAAGCAATGTGAGCTTTGGGGTCAGGGAAGGGGAAAACAAGTTTCATGTTGTATTTTTTAATTGGCATTACCGTCATCAGTCCTGCTGGTGCAATTTGGAGGTGAATAGCTCACTTATTCCTGTCATCCAAGCACTTTTTTCAAAATCCAGACTTGCAGACTTAATTGTAACATGCCATCCTCTCGAATGCACAGTGCATCAAAGGGTACTGGGGCAACCGCAGACCGTGAGCACTGGGAGTTGGATGTTCTGCTTCAGCAAACGGTAGTGAAAAGGTTAAGGCTGTTGACATTTAAATGTTATTAATTACATCTTAAAAACCTCGCAGACCATTTTCCTTAGGTGAGAGCTTGGATGCTGTAACAATTAGGATATCCACCGGGAGATCTCGGCGATGTTTGGGCTTCCCCCGTGCACCAATTACCACTAGCCTTGGGCACACGCTTTAAGACTACTGTAAAAGCTACCACTGGGTAAGGAAAATCACACTGTTGAAACCTTCCTTCTCTCTCCCTTTTTTGGTTTGCAAAATGTTTTACTAACATTTGCAAATTACCTTATTCATCCAGTAAAGGTTTACATACTGGTTGTACAGATGGGCGAATAAAGGGGAGGGAGGGAGGGATGGACTCTTGCCATCCACTTGCAGATCCACTTTACACCATTTCAGCCCTACTGACCAAGTGCTATTGGAAAGGGCTAAAAGCCCTCACTGGTTGTTTCTCAGCAGCTTTTCTTGTACAATATCTCAAGTGTTTGTGTGAGAAGCAATTGAGGTCGCACCTACACTGGCAATTAGAAATTGATTTTCAAACTGTCTGTGAGCAGGGGCTTGCCAACACTCTTTAATGCAACCTCCTCCCATGCTACTGAGCTCCTGGATGGCTTGTTCATCTTTGTGCTCCCACAACCTGCAACCTCTTTGGAGCTAACAAAGGAGAGGGCTTAAGGGTTATAGGCTCAGGCCCACAGAGTCAGCTGGCAGGCCTCTTGCTACATGCTTTCCTCCCTGCATTGTCTGTGCATAAAGATAAACCTAAGGAAGAATGTGTGTTGAGCACAGACTGTTTCCTTCAAGACCCCTGGAAGAGGTTCTAGGGCTGCACTAAAGGAAAAACAAACAAAAAACCTTGCACAGTGCAACTAGCTTTGTAGAGAGCATGCATGCATGCAGGGGCATGGGCTGTGACATTACGGCTTGCTCCAGGCTCACAAAGGTACTTCTAGCAAGCATCCATGGCTTGGGTTCATGAGTCAGTGTGTATTTTTTAATTAAATACTACTCTTTTGCTCCTTTCAATGAATGGCTCAGCAAGGAAGGGTAAGATTCTATTCAACTGAACGAGGACTGTGAGACTTATTGTGCTCCTTCGTATTGAGGGGTTACTGATTTACAAGGTATACCAGATCACGCCATGGTTATTTGCTTTATTACTTCAGAGCTGGTTAAAGATATCTTCTTCAGAAGCTAGTGTTCCTGGGAAAAGCTGCTTTTGCTTGAGGACGATATCAACAGAAGCTATTCTTTCACAGATGTAGGGGAGTTTTAAGGAAAATAATACAGAAAGCTGATGAGGGGAGGGCAGGGAGAAGCTCATGATTTGTGGAAGAAGAAATCTCTCATTTCCCTCTGAAATAATGGTGGTTTTAAAAAGAAAACTTGTTCTGGTAGTTATCCCACTAGAAGGCCTCAGCTCTTCTACAACACACACGAAGCTTTCTCATGGGCATGCACTACCCTACATCCCTTGTGCCAGCACTCAGAGCACCAGGCGGAGGGCAGGACTACTGTCTGTTAAGTGCTGTTCAAAGACAGAATAAAAGGATAGTCTCTGCCACAGTGAGTTTAGACTCCCTGCTCTTACTCTTAACCTTGGTTGGTATTTTGAGTCCTGAGGCAGATTTCATGACATGGGTGCTGCTGAGTTGCCGCTGTTAAGAGATTTCTGAAGTGAGCAGGCTTTTATTCACAATGCTGTATTAATTGCTAATACATTTTGCTTTCCGGTTGCAGCATGTCAGTAATCTGCTGCTTACAAATACCCACTCCCTAGGGGGAAAATAAATCGTATGTATTTTTTGGAACCAATGCTGATTCAATACTTAGGAAATGCATTTGGTAACAATATTGGCTGTAATCCTCCTGAGAGAAATTAATTATAAACATGTAGCAAGGTAATCACAAAGCTGTTCTTGCTGTGACATTGAGCAAAGAATACCAAAGTGAACAGAAGGGTGGATTGAATTAAAAAACAAAGCAAGCCGTATTTCCAGAGGTCATTTAGTACATAATACTATGCTCAAGATCCCTTGGTGTGGGGAGAAAGGAGAGTTTCCTTGGACAAAATAAGGAATTATAACAGGACATTCCCTCCAGAACTGCTGATGCGCTGGGCCAAAAAGAAAGACCATTTCTGATAATGTGGTGGATGCTGCTCGTGATCCAGGCTGTGTGAGAGGGGTATGTATATGCATGCCTGAGTGCATGTGCTTGCCTGTGGGAGGAAAACATTTGCCTAGGTTATGAGGGAGAGCAAAACACCCCAAGGGTTAAAATAACATCATGATCAACAATAAGCTATTATTGCAGTGCCCTATTGTACAGCTACCTGCTTGCTCTCGTCTTTCTATTCATCCCTGGTACCTCACAGATACCCATCTGCTCCTATCATCTTCTCAGCACCTTTTCTCTCCTCTCTTCAAGCTTTTCTTCCCAGGTATCTGCAGGATTTTGTTTTGCCTTCACTTTGACCTTCCTCACTTAACATCTCCCAATACTTTAACACAAATTTTTCCACCAATAAGCCGCAAATGAATGTGATTTTTGTTGCAGCAACTTCATAGGACAACAAAGAAAAAATATTTTCTGCTTTTATCTCTTTTCCTGTTGCTTTTTGTTTCTTTTTGTTTGCTGCTTTTTGGTTTGTTTGTGATTTTTTTTTTCCTGTATGTATGATGGCTCTTTTTTTTTTTTTTTTTTTTAAGGAGTTGGATCTGTTCAAAGGTCTGGATTATTAGATGTTAGTCCATATATACTGAATTAATGGGCTAAGCATAGGGTAGGTGATTAAAATTACAGCCATACTGCTATGTAAATATATATAAAAGTATATATTGCAAATGGCTCCTAAATGTTCACCTTCAGGTAGTTACTGCAAGAGATATAAGCTGCTTTCTGCAACATTTAAGCCCTTTCTTAAAGCTTCCAACTCTTTTTATTGGGGACCAGGTTGTTTTTATACATGTCTAGTTATTTTTGCCCTCTGTCTTCATACAACTCTTCTTTTGCTTTTCTTTTCCATTTCACCTCTGGGCAATAGCATCTACTTTAAAATACCTTTTGTTAGCTTTGAAGCATGTAGGAGAAAGGAAAACAGTTCAAAGAGAAGCAGAGAATACTGAAATCAAGATACGGCTGCTGTCTTTCTAGCAATGACAGCATTGTCATTTTTCCCTTTCTTTTTAGGAGATTAAAGCTGAAAACACTGATGATGCTAAGACTTATCCATGTTTAGTTTTCCTAAGTATTCACATCAATGTAATTTGAATCATTCCCATTCAGCATATCCTTGTTGCTTTCAAATAGATCATTGTCCTTTGGTAAAATTATCTCATCCTGTGTAGTTCATTCTTCCAGCTATCTGTATAGGAGGTCCCATTTTTCCTTTGAAATGCACTGCAGAATGAAAACTCAAGGTTGACATCCTTCAAGAACTGTAACTTGCTAAGGTTGAATGGCTGGCTTTTAATGAAATGACTTTCTTCATGTTTGAGGACGGTAATTTGGCAATATGTGCCTTCCCCGATGTCCAGAAAGTACCCAATGAACATGTTCCACAAGGCTAAAACCCCCTAGGTCTTTGTTTAAGGTATAAATGTAAAAAAATTGACACTGGTATTGCAAAACAGCCATCTTGATCTTCTAATGTGATGGAGTCCACAGATTGCCAGGTCTCCCTGAAGGCCTCACAGTTTTCTCTCTCCCACCGTATTTGGCATCATTTTTGGAGCCAACCTCTTCTCTCATTTAAAAAGGCCTGGATGCAAATAAATCCCCTACAACACTAAACCCTTTCTTTGCTTTTAGCTTCAAGTATTACCAATGGGCTGGAGCCCACCAGGTGGCTTGGTTTGGGTCTGGCCTGACCTGGTGGGCTGGCAGGCATCTGGTGTGCAAGGGGGGAGGTAGCACTGCAAAAGAGGGAACCAGAGTGCCAGGATGCTGGGTGGGTTCATTATTATTAGTTTTGTATCCCCACGAGCCTACTTCCCATGAATATTTGATAGAGCCCGAGAAGGTCACTACAGCTTGTTTACCCTCCATATGGCATTTTGGCATGTCCCTGCTCACTCTCTGTGTGCGTGTGATTTTCAGCCTTTAGCTGTGGTACTCAGCCAGATCCCCCCTTTTTCCATGCCTGGTTAATTCAGGAAAGGAAAAAAAAAGGGGGGGGGGGGGAGAGACTTTTATATTACAGGTGAAAAGCTGTATGTACTGAGAACAAATCTGAGGGGGAAGCCTTCCTATACTCTGTGAATATGTGCATGAGTCACTAAGTAAACCAATTACAAAGGAACAGGTTTCTGAGAACCCTAGATGGCCTGTTCATGTTTCAGTGGGTTTTGCACATGAGTCCAGTTAGGTTGGCACCCTCCTCAAGGAGAAGCAAGTTTTTTCATCAGAGAGTCACTGGCCAGTACAGATTAAAGTGGTTGACTGGATGGAGCGAGTTAAGCTTGGGAAAAAAAAAAAAAAAGGTTTTGCAGGAATAATTGTATCTGTTCGTTTCTGGCTGGAAAACTCAGATGTGCTCAACTGTCACGTGACTCTGTCCCATACAAACCAAGCCTGGCATAGCTCTTACAGCGCAAGCCACGAGGTGAAACTGTTCTCAGATGTGGTCTGTGGTTTACAAGGGCTGGTGGCTTTGGGAAATTGCAGCCTCCAGAAGTTACCACCCTCAGAGAGAAGTGGGCAGAAAGGACTATGTGCCTGCGCTGACCTTGCTTCAGCCCTGGGCCTCATGTAGTAGCTGACACCTCAGTAAGAATCATAGAATATCCCGAGTTGGAAGGGACCTACAAGGATCATCGAGTCCAACTCCACACATTGGCTCCGCACAGATCTACACACAAATTCAGACCTATGACTAAGAGCACAGTCCAAATGCTTCTTAAACTCTGACAGCTTGGTGCCGTGACTACGTCCCTGGGGAGCCTGTTCCAGTGCGCGACAGCCCTCTCAGTGAAGAACCTCTTCCTGATATCCAGCCTGAACCTCCCCTGTCACAGCCTGACACCATTCCCTCGGGTCCTGTCACTGGTCACTAAAGAGGACAGATCGGCGCCTGCCCCTCCCCTCCCCCTCGTGAGGAAGCTGTAGGCCGCCATGAGGTCTCCCCTCAGCCTCCTCTTTCCAGGCTGAACAGGCCCAGTGACCTCAGCCGCTCCTCATACGTCTTCCCCTCTAGGCCCTTCACCATCTTTGCAGCCCTCCTCTGGACACTCTCCAGCAGTTTCACGTCCTTTTTGTACTGTGGTGCCCAGAACTGCACACAGTGCTCGAGGTGAGGCCGCACCAGCGCAGAGCAGAGCGGGACAATCCCTTCCCTCGACCGACTAGCAATGCCGTGCTTGGTGCACCCCAGGGTACGGTTGGCCCTCCTGGCTGCCAGGGCACACTGCTGGCTCATGTTCAGCTTGCTGTCAACCACAGCCCCCAGATCCCTCTCTGCGGGGCTGCTCTCCAGCGTCTCATCGCCCAGTCTGTACGTGTAGCCAGGGTTGTCCCATCCCAGGTGCAGGACCCGGCACTTGCTTTTGTTAAACTTCATGCGGTTGGTGATTGCCCAGCTCTCCAATCTGTCCAGATCTCTCTGCAAGGCCTTTCCACCCTCAACAGAGTCAACAACTCCTCCCAGTTTGGTATCATCAGCAAATTTGCTCACAACATCTTCTAGTCCTACATCCAAATCCTTTATATAAATGTTGAAGAGAACTGGCCCTAAAATGGAGCCTTGGGGGACCCCACTGCTGACCGTCCGCCAGCCTGGTGCAGCCCCATTTACCATAACCCTTTGAGCCCTACCCGTCAGCCAGTTATTCACACATCGTATGATGGTTTTGTCCAGCTGGATGCTGGACATTTGGTCCAGTGGGAAGTTGGTCCAGTTGGATCCTATGGGAAGCTGTGTCAAAAGCTTTACTGAAATCCAAAAAGATCACATCAGCTGTTTTCCCTTGATCGACTAGATGGGTGATCTTATCATAAAAGGAAATCAAATTTGTTTAACAAGACCCACCCCTCGTGAACCCCTGGTGGCTGGGACCAATAACACCAAAGAAGAGAAGAAAGTGGTTTTAATGATTGTTGTTTATTATTATTGTTCTTGTTGTTGTTGTAATGTATTTATTTATTTATTATTTTTCTTAGGATAATTCTATCAGTTTGTTGCCCTGGCTTGGGAAGAACTGGTAACCAAGCATCTTGAAGGGCCTTTACGCTGCACTCCTGCGCTTCTTCCAGGCAGACCTGAAGACTTCTGCTTCTTCAGAGGAGCAGCTGTCTGCATCACTGTTTTGAGGGATCTGCTGCTCTTCTCTGTGCACCGCCTTGCAGGGCAAGGCTTCGTCTTCAGGCACCTCTTGGGCAGCCTTCTTGTCCTCAGGCCGAGACACCCCATGCCCAGCGTGGCCTTCGGAAGGGTTCTCCTGTCACCCAGGTGCAGCAGCCCAGAGGAAGCCGAGTGCGCTCTTGCCCACTGCTTGGGACTCCGTGCAGAAGAGATGATACCTCTACAGGAGAGGCGGGGATGGGGGAAGGGACGGGGAGGGGGGGGGGGAAGAGGCCATCCTACAGGCAAGCCTGCATGATGGTAACTGGATGGCCTCTCCCCCCTATTTGCGGAGGCGGAGGCATGGCCGGGAATATGGAGCAGTCCGGGCGCTTCTGCGAAGACGGTGGTGTGGTCTCGCTGGTGGGAGCCCTGGCACGATGACGCTGTGCCATGTCAGATAGGATGGAGGTGGATCCACCTCCATCAGCTCTTCCTCCGCAGGTGGATCCACCTCCATGGGCTCCACACCATCCGCCGCGGCTGCTCCTTCTCGGCCAGCGCTCCTCCGCCTCCACTTCTTCTCTGGTTCTGCGAACCACTTGCTCCCACAAAGGGGTGGCCAACCATCAGCCCAGGACCTCTTCATCCCAACCATGGTTGGTGCTCGCCAGAGGACCTGGGAGATGAGTGAGGGGGGGGCCAGGCGCAGGGGCTTTTATAGGCCCCAGGACAAAGGAGGGGGGGGCAGATGCCACTGTGACATCAGGAGGCCTCTGTGATGGCCGCTGTGATGGCGCGCCATGCCCCAGGCCCAACATGGCCGTGTTGGGAGGGGGCTTGTGTGGCCTGAAAGAGGCCCTCGTGTGGAAGAAGGAAGAGGGTCGGGGGGCTGAGGGCCCCTTCTCTGGTGGTGGCTCTCTCGGGCTGTTTTGCTTGCCAGAGAGACAGGCTGCCCCTTGGGCACTGGGACTGCCCTCTGCCTCCCCTCCTGTGCCCTGGCCTCCAGCCCCCTCCTCATCTCATTCCTGGGATCCCTGTGCCACCAGAGGGTGACAATGATGTTTTGGGAGGCTTAGGGGTCACACACCCCTCACAGACGTGGCTCCCTGCAAGAGGTGCAGCCCCACTGTGCTTGACAGGAGCTGGGATAACCTCTTGCTGATATCCAGCCTGAACCTCCCCTGTCACAGCTTGACACCATTCCCTCGGGTCCTGTCACTGGTCACTAAAGAGAACAGATCGGCGCCTGCCCCTCCCCTCCCCCTCGTGAGGAAGCTGTAGGCCGCCATGAGGTCTCCCCTCAGCCTCCTCTTTCCAGGCTGAACAGGCCCAGTGACCTCAGTTGCTCCTCATACGTCTTCCCCTCTAGGCCCTTCACCATCTTTGCAGGCCTCCTCTGGACACTCTCCAGCAGTTTCATGTCCTTTTTGTACTGTGGTGCCCAGAACTGCACACAGTGCTCGAGGTGAGGCCGCAACAGCGCAGAGCAGAGCGGGACAATCCCTTCCCTCGACCGACTAGCAATGCCGTGCTTGGTGCACCCCAGGGTACGGTTGGCCCTCCTGGCTGCCAGGGCACACTGCTGGCTCATGTTCAGCTTGCTGTCAACCACAGCCCCCAGATCCCTCTCTGCGGGGCTGCTCTCCAGCGTCTCGTCGCCCAGTCTGTACGTGTAGCCAGGGTTGTCCCGTCCCAGGTGCAGGACCCGGCACTTGCTTTTGTTAAACTTCATGCGGTTGGTGATTGCCCAGCTCTCCAATCTGTCCAGATCTCTCTGCAAGGCCTTTCCACCCTCAACAGAGTCAACAACTCCTCCCAGTTTGGTATCATCAGCAAATTTGCTCACAACATCTTCTAGTCCTACATCCAAATCCTTTATATAAATGTTGAAGAGAACTGGCCCTAAAATGGAGCCTTGGGGGACCCCACTGCTGACCGTCCGCCAGCCTGGTGCAGCCCCATTTACCATAACCCTTTGAGCCCTACCCGTCAGCCAGTTATTCACACATCGTATGATGGTTTTGTCCAGCTGGATGCTGGACATTTGGTCCAGTGGGAAGTTGGTCCAGTTGGATCCTATGGGAAGCTGTGTCAAAAGCTTTACTGAAATCCAAAAAGATCACATCAGCTGTTTTCCCTTGATCGACTAGATGGGTGATCTTATCATAAAAGGAAATCAAATTTGTTTAACAAGACCCACCCCTCGTGAACCCCTGGTGGCTGGGACCAATAACACCAAAGAAGAGAAGAAAGTGGTTTTAATGATTGTTGTTTATTATTATTGTTCTTGTTGTTGTTGTAATGTATTTATTTATTTATTATTTTTCTTAGGATAATTCTATCAGTTTGTTGCCCTGGCTTGGGAAGAACTGGTAACCAAGCATCTTGAAGGGCCTTTACGCTGCACTCCTGCGCTTCTTCCAGGCAGACCTGAAGACTTCTGCTTCTTCAGAGGAGCAGCTGTCTGCATCACTGTTTTGAGGGATCTGCTGCTCTTCTCTGTGCACCGCCTTGCAGGGCAAGGCTTCGTCTTCAGGCACCTCTTGGGCAGCCTTCTTGTCCTCAGGCCGAGACACCCCATGCCCAGCGTGGCCTTCGGAAGGGTTCTCCTGTCACCCAGGTGCAGCAGCCCAGAGGAAGCCGAGTGCGCTCTTGCCCACTGCTTGGGACTCCGTGCAGAAGAGATGATACCTCTACAGGAGAGGCGGGGATGGGGGAAGGGACGGGGAGGGGGGGGGGGAAGAGGCCATCCTACAGGCAAGCCTGCATGATGGTAACTGGATGGCCTCTCCCCCCTATTTGCGGAGGCGGAGGCATGGCCGGGAATATGGAGCAGTCCGGGCGCTTCTGCGAAGACGGTGGTGTGGTCTCGCTGGTGGGAGCCCTGGCACGATGACGCTGTGCCATGTCAGATAGGATGGAGGTGGATCCACCTCCATCAGCTCTTCCTCCGCAGGTGGATCCACCTCCATGGGCTCCACACCATCCGCCGCGGCTGCTCCTTCTCGGCCAGCGCTCCTCCGCCTCCACTTCTTCTCTGGTTCTGCGAACCACTTGCTCCCACAAAGGGGTGGCCAACCATCAGCCCAGGACCTCTTCATCCCAACCATGGTTGGTGCTCGCCAGAGGACCTGGGAGATGAGTGAGGGGGGGGCCAGGCGCAGGGGCTTTTATAGGCCCCAGGACAAAGGAGGGGGGGGCAGATGCCACTGTGACATCAGGAGGCCTCTGTGATGGCCGCAGTGATGGCGCGCCATGCCCCAGGCCCAACATGGCCGTGTTGGGAGGGGGCTTGTGTGGCCTGAAAGAGGCCCTCGTGTGGAAGAAGGAAGAGGGTCGGGGGGCTGAGGGCCCCTTCTCTGGTGGTGGCTCTCTCGGGCTGTTTTGCTTGCCAGAGAGACAGGCTGCCCCTTGGGCACTGGGACTGCCCTCTGCCTCCCCTCCTGTGCCCTGGCCTCCAGCCCCCTCCTCATCTCATTCCTGGGATCCCTGTGCCACCAGAGGGTGACAATGATGTTTTGGGAGGCTTAGGGGTCACACACCCCTCACAGACGTGGCTCCCTGCAAGAGGTGCAGCCCCACTGTGCTTGACAGGAGCTGGGATAACCTCTTGCTGATATCCAGCCTGAACCTCCCCTGTCACAGCTTGACACCATTCCCTCGGGTCCTGTCACTGGTCACTAAAGAGAACAGATCGGCGCCTGCCCCTCCCCTCCCCCTCGTGAGGAAGCTGTAGGCCGCCATGAGGTCTCCCCTCAGCCTCCTCTTTTCCAGGCTGAACAGGCCCAGTGACCTCAGTTGCTCCTCGTACAACTTCATCTCTAGGCCCTTCACCATCTTAGTAGCCCTTTGTAGCCCAGTAAGCTGGATTTGTATTAATGGTGTGGCTGATGGGCTAGGAAAGCTGCTCTTCTGACATCTTGTGTGGGTTAGGCTTAGGCAGGGGGTTGCAACCAAAGCAGTGGCAGTAGTGTTAACATCAGTGAAGAAACTGCTCAGTGAACCTGAGTCCAAGCTCTGTCTTGTACTTTGCAGTCCTATTCTTTCTTTGGCCATGGCTTGGCAGCCCTGTGTGCACGGAAATTAACCTGCACTACTGATAAAGAAAGAAAATATTTTGGCATTCCTTACATAGGGAGGAAAATGAGGCACAGTGTGATAATTCAGACCAGAAAAAATGAGTTGTTCTTCTATCACTGAAAAAATCATTCCTTCTTGATGTAGCTGAAGAGCTCAATCAAAACTGTTTCAGTATTTCCTCTTGCTGCTTTCAGAGCTGTCTTGAAAACTCCTGAGTACAAAGTCCTTCAGCCATGTGGTGTATCACATGCTCCCTGGCTCCGTGTGACACCAGCCTAGTTTTCTGCTTTCCTCTGTTGACAAAGGATGGTGAAGGCAGAAAACTACTTCTGCTGTCTTGGGAGATGTCAGCTCTGGACCTCTAAGTGGTTGATGCCTGCCAATGCTGACTGGTAAGTCTGGCTGTGTCAACACATTGCTCTAGGTAATGGGAGAGCAGCTGAGAGTTTTCATGGATGCTGTTCTTTTCTCATTTACATCCTTGTTCTCCTTAGACTGGCTGTTAACTGTATCTGCACCTTTTCTTAATCTTCTGACAAAAGGTCTTTGGAAAGACGTGGCATGTTGGTGCAGTATTTTACACGTTGCAGTGGATGTGCACAAGACATAACAGCAAATCCAATGCTTGTGACTGCCTATACCTCCCATAACAGTGGGAGGTATAGAGATGAGAGAAACCTTTTTGCAATCACCACCATTTTTCTCTCTGCACCAGCAGGTGCATAAGGGAGAAGATACTGGGTATGGACTCTTAATAAACTGTGATAGTTTTAATAAATTTAAACATGCTCTGTAGCTTTTTCCTAAGGGATTTACTCACAAGGAGTAAAGATGATTAGTATGAGAATATAGCCGGACAAAACAGATGGTGTAACAAAAGGATCTGCAAGTGTTTCACGTGTTTTGAAACTGCTCCTATTCAGTACTAATGAAGAGACTGCCACCTCCTTGTGTGTTAATTCTCCAGAGATTTTGTAGCTTCCTTTTGTGTTCTGCTCCCCCCTCTCCCCTTTCCTTTGTCTTCCCATGAAGAGTGTTGTCCCCAGAGCATGATATGTTTGAAAACCAGCCATGCAAAACAGGATAGTCTATAACTTTTAATATAGCTTGTTAGAGGAAATGATTGGCTGATGAGCAGAAATTAGGACCTGCCTTGTCTTTACTAATCTGCTTTTTTACATGGCCAAACCCATCCCTTTCTCCTAAAAGCACACCTGTACAGTGTCTGCTGTAAAGGTTTTCTCCAGCGAAGTCTCACACATGCAATTTCCCTGTGATCATCCTCGCTCACATAATATTGCTGATGCAGGAGCTGGGATGGGGACCAGCAACCCCATGCCAGATCCATGCAAGACCATCACAAGGGGAGGACAGGGACAGCAGTTGCTCTCTGCATCCAGACTCTCAGCTTTCTGGCAGGCCTGAGCAAGTCTTTGTCCTTTATCCCCAACTGCATGTTTCCCTGATGCACCAGGCATGTATAAAGCCCTCCTCCAGCTCCTGCTGGTGTTGACACAAGTCTTGGTATTGCTTTTCAGAAAATTTGGCTCATGCTTGTGCATGCTGTCTAAGAAAGCACAGGGATGGCCACATGGGCTGCCAAGCCCCCGTTGTGGAAGTTGGCACTGCACCCCAAAGCAGTCCCACCACTCTTCTCTCCTGCCCTTGGGGATTCTAGCTGCTTTTCTCTATACCTTTGTGAACTGGAACAAAGCCAAAAGGAGAAAAAGGCACCTGCAGGGTCTCCTCTGCTTCCTGAGCAACCAGGACCATGGGAAAAGCTTTTTCATGGGCTAAAGAGACAACTTGAAGGGAGGAGTAACCTCAGTGGATTGGGTTGGTCCAAATGACCTTTGGGTCTCTATACCATGAACCCAACACAATCAAGATGATACAAACAAGCATTTATTGATTTTTATATATGTGGGGTGCTTGAATGTGCTTGGCTTGTCCTGATCTCTGGGAAGGGAGTACGCATTTTAGCAGTGGCTTCAATGAGAATTTAGAGAGAACAGAAGGAAGTAAGTACTTTTGAAAATCCTACCTTCAGTTTGCTTTTTAATGCTAGGAAAGCATAGGAAAGATGTATGTCTTTTTATCATAGGAAAGATGTATGTCCTGCGTCAGCTAGAGTTTTGTAAAGGATGATGGATGATACTGAGATCAGATGTTGGGCTTTACAAAGACTTCGGGTTGTTTTCTTTCTTTCTGCACAATTACTCGTTGTGAGCTGTCCACACTGGAGAGCAATGAATTAATTTTTTTCCTCAAAATTTGTGCTTTAATACTGAACTAAATAAAAAACCAGTTAGTACCAGATGACTGTGGCAGGGCTATCTTTTTCTCTGACCAATATTTGAACATTAGAAAGAAATGTTAAAGAAAAGAATTATTTAATTTCAAAGTGTCCTCATTTCTAATATTTAATTAAGCGATGTTCTCAATGATAGCATATCTTTACAGTAGAATAAGGCAGAAAAAAGCTCTCCTCTACTCACTACCTTGAATATCTCTGCTAATTAGAGGAACAGTACTTTTATATAGTAAGCATTATCTTGTGTTGTAGAAGCTCTTTCCCTATCTTGTGTCTGGTGAGAGGTGAAAGAAGTGTCTGAGTAAACAGCCCAGAATGAGTACAGATCTGCTACAGTTTCTCTTTATTCACAGGGAGTAGGTTCATCCTACCTCTCTCAACATGCTTAGGGCAGACGCACTATTCCAGACTCATACCAGGTGGCACAGGTGCTTCAGGCAATTGTAGATTCAGAGCAAATTCTTCTAAACCTCCTTACAGCTTTTTAGTGGATACTGGTGGCAATGTGAGCTGGTGGCACATCCCCACATGGGCACCATGAAGCTTCACCCTCATGGACACAGCAAGCTTGTCTGCCTGTGGCAGAGGGGAGGCCAATCCATGGCTGAACACAGCTCTAAAGGTCTTCCTTGCATTTCCCATTTTGACACGTGCTGGAGGAAAGCAGCCCTGAGGGTGATACTTGCTCTCCTCTGAATATTTGGGCTCCCCAGTGCCATCCAAGTTCAAAAACAGGGCACTGAGACCCAGAAATGTCCAAGTGATTGGTGAAGAAGACCTGTCTACAACATTAGGAAGTAAGATATTAGTGCAGTCTGTGATCACATCCTAGGGAGAAAATAGAGAATTATGTTTTTATTACTTTAGAATTACTACAACTAACCCATTGCACTCCTGCTTGGGGAAATCTCTAATGAGTCACTGCTCACAATTCTTTGAAAGCAGTGGATGCGGAATGAAATAAACAATCTGGAAGGTTGGACTGAGCTAGGGATGTGGCGTGTGCAATCATGAATCACGGGGATTGAGTGCTGGCAGCAGGATGAGCTCCTAGATGTAAGCAGGACCTGGAGATAGGCTGGGAGCCTGCTGGAAAAGCACAAGCCCTCCCTGAAAGAGGTTCATCTAGCTGTTTAATCACCCATGCCAAACTCCCAACATAGCAGCCAGAAGTCAGCAAGAAGACTCTTGGTGTCATGTCGCGTTTTGCGCTCCCAATATCTTTTTATCCCAGACCCCATGCCTTCCTTTTAATCAACAAAACAATTCCCTCTAATCCTCACCAGGTCAGGTGAGATTCTTCAGTGCAAGTACACAGTGAGAGCTTTGGCTCTGCACCAGAAAGGAGGCAGAAGAATGAAGGAATGCTCTCCTGGCTCCCCTCCAGACAGCAGGGAAGGGGACGAGGACTGTGAGTGTCCACAGCAACTGCTGGTCAAGGATGGGGGGAAGGAGAGGAGGGCACAGCAAGGAAGGGGAGCTGTTGGAGGCAATGGTCATATTGTGTTTCCCAGGAGCCCTGCACTAATGTACCCATCTGAGCTTTCCATTTGAGGTTCCTCAGGCAGGTCACAGCTAGCCTTGTCCTGACTTGGGATTTCCAGCTAGCAGGGAACATCCTAGACTTCTGTAGATTATTCCTCTCTCAAGCTGGATGTTGAAAAGATTTATGGAAGGAAGGGAAAGGCAATGGTCTCATTTCTTTGATTTTTTTTCTCACTGGTATTCTATTAGAGCATCCTCTCCCCACACATTTTTTTCCCCAAAAAAGGTTTGCCAAGGTTTTCCAGAGTTTTTGTCAAGCTGGAGTCTAAACAAACAGTAATAATAAAGGGGATTATGCAGATAATAATCATTCTTCAATTGTACTTCATGAAAACTTTCTGCTCCACGGTATAAGATTATTTTTGATTGATTTTTTAAGTGCTAAGCAGATGCTCCACTGTAATGAGAGGAAACAGAAGTGGAAAATGAGGAGACTCATACTTAAACAAATGAACAGATGCAGGGAGTGGAAAAACAACAAGGTAAACAAATGAATACTTTGAGTAAACAACCTAAAACAAATACTGAAAAAAAAATAAAAATTACAAACAATCAGCCTGCACCAATCTGGAGCTGGGTTTAATCACCTCCGCAAACTTTTCTTTTTTTTTTTTTTTTTTTAAGTTCAGATGAACTTTTCTGGCAGTTTTGCAGTATATCTGCATGTGGAAACCCCTGCCACTGCCCTAGTACTGGGATCATCTCCCAGCCCTGGATAGGGTTATGCTCATCCTTGCTTTTCCCCCTTGTACTGGAGGGAACAGAGGCCTGGTGAAAGTGGGAGGCTTGCTGACAGTAACCCAGACTCCCAAGAAAAGCCAGAACGGAGGCGTGGGATCTTTTGGTGCATTGCTGGTTCCTCCAACAACACAACTTCACTGCTGTGCTCCTTGATGTGGAGACCTCCTGTAAACTGTCTCACCCTTTGTCCTAGGAAGCATACATTGTATGTTCATTATAGACCATGGTAAAGAGCTTCCACGTGTGCAGCCTTTCTAGCCCATATCAGATGCAAGAATTTACTGTACTATGCCTCATACGGAGATGGAAATAGGTACCAGTGCTTCTCCAGATGAGTGCAAAGAGCAGAGAGGAGAGAGGGCAAGATCAGAAAGACAGAGGTGAGCCTGGGCCATGCTCAGGGCAGTAGGGAGCATCTCTGAGCCAAGCCTGGCCCTGTGAAGGGAAGAAGGAGAGGCAGAAGTGCCATGTCGAGCTGGGTGGGAAAGGGTAGTTGAAGCTAGAGAGGAAAGACAGTCTGCCTCTTGATGGTGATAAGAGCCCTGCTTTGTGCTAAACACCATATTTGAGGAGTTTATGGGCAATTTGGATGTGACATCCTTTCTCCCCATGTCAGGTGGCACCAATTGCCCTTCTCTCCTCTCCAGCCTCTGCCTGGCCTTTCCTCCAATTTCTCTTGACCATGTGTCTGCATGAACAGGAGCAAGACCCAAGGCATTTCTGGATCTGCTTTTCAGTAGAGCAAACATCTTGGCTAACAGACACTGCTCTGTTCATCTCTGTTAAGGGGCTTTGCACAGCACACAGACAGTATTCAGGGAAAACAATCCCCAAACACAGCCAGTGCCTCTGAAAGGGAATCAGTGTTCAGTACCATGCCACTGACTCCATTTCCTTCCTCCTTGACGCTGCTTGGTGCTTCCCCATCCAGCCCCAGCATGGTGGCCCCATCCTCTGCATGGTGGACACTGTGGTGATAGCCAGCAGGGAGAAAGGTAAGGGCAAACGGCGATCTACACCGTGGCCACTGCTGGCAAAACTAAGGTCCGTATGCCTTTCCTGAGAGCAAATCCTTGAGCAAAGAGCCTGTGTCAGGAGTCGTTGATGAATTTGGCTCCCTGACATTTCTGTGATAAGGAAAAGAAGAGACAGGCAGCGCTGGATTTCTGAAAAACATTTAGACAGTTCTGCAAGCTATTACATATTTTTAGCTTGGTACCTCATTACCTGCTTTTGAATGAGGTTATTATTCATTCTTTATAAGATCTCCTCCCCTCTCCCTGTCATCATTTATCCTTCTTAATTAACAAATGCCATCAATTAAAATGTCAAATATACTCTGCACAGAACATGCCAAAGCCATGCTCAGTCGTATGTTGAAAAGAGAACATCCCCACGTGGCTCGGCGGAGACAAGGATAGAAAATCTTGTCTGAAATGCAATTACTTGCAATCCATGTCTGTAAGTGAGGATGGCATTTGTCTTGCACAGAGGAGCAGGCTTGACAGCCGTAGAGCTTTCTGCTGAAGATCTACCCGATTTAGGTGGCTGGCTGCTTGGGGCCAGAAAAAGCTCATTGCAAGGGTTTTATCTTAAATTATTTTAACTACCTGGCCCTGGGGTCAGTCCTGGGTATCTGGGCTCCCTTGAGAGTCATCAGGGGCTGAGGAGGAGAGAGAAGTATTACCAAAATGTGATGCAAATCCCTAGTTTACGTGCCTATTTGAGGATAACATGAATCACCCTGTCCTGCAGAGAGGCAGGTATCTCTGGGGGACAGCGAAGCCTGCCAGAGCGGCAAACCTCCCTTGAGTGCAGTGTACCCAGGTGACTGCTGTGATGAGGCCGTTAATCTTTTGACAGCTGAAATTAGCTGAGATGTTCTTGCAGTGCTTAGTGCTTGGTGTGAGGGCACGCTGGCTCTTTATCAGGGGCTCTTCAGGATCCTTAATCAAAATACATCACTGCAAAAGGGCATTTAGAGGACATGACCATCATTTTCTGGGAACAAACACTACTTATCCACTAAGGCCTAATGGTACAAGTCCTTCAATGTGAATGCTGTGCTTATTTCAGGTCCATTGTATGAGCCAAACTGTAATTTCAGTTCATGCAGATGGAGGAGAAATGCAATTTGTACAGAACAGGCAGGTAATGTTCTTCCCTCAAACACTATTTCATGATGTGACTCAGAGCAAGTCCCTTATCTCCATTTACTTTACTTTCCATGGCAGTTTGCAGAAAAACATTTACCAGCTTGACAGGGACCTCTTGATTACCGATCAGGTCTTGGGATCACATTTTAGCCAAAGAGTTCAGGTCATGGACCATGCTGTTGTGCTAGAGGCTGTAAAAACATGCAGTAAAATGGTAGAGCTTGCTCTAAAAAGCTGGGGGAGGTTTTTGAAGCTTTGGTTGTGAAGGCAGTGTGCTGAACTGGTAAGGCAGGTCAATATATGCTTGTGTAGCTTAATGCAAGCTGGCAGTCACAGCAACATCTCTCTCCTTGGAGAGGTTTTTGTGCTTTCCACACCCACTGCCGTGCTTGGAGCTCCTGTGGGAAAGACTTTTCCCAGCTCCGCACCTCTGTGCAGTGTGGCTTTCCATGTCCTGGGCAGCGAAAGAAGACCAAGAAGAAATACTTTCACAGTAAAACACAAAAGGTCAGATTAAATGGCTCTTGCTTCCCAAACAAAAAGCAGGCAGAACATCAGGGCAGTGATCTGATTCGAATACTGACTTATCAGAGGAAATCTAAAGCTCAATAATTACTTTTTTAAAACCACGAGTGCGATTAATCTGATGTGCATACACCTCAAGGGGCTCCTGTGGCATTAAACCAAGGTCAGAGAAGCTTTTAAAGAGAGAGGTTGATGTTTTATCTTGATTCAGATTTGGCAATGGTGATGTGATGTGCAAGGAGGTGATTGGTGATGGCTAACAAGGCTTCACTAGGGGCAGATTGTGCCTGACACATCTGGTGACACCTTCTATGATGGGGTTACAGCACTGGTGGATAGGGGAAGAGCAACTGACATCATCTACCTGGACTTGTGCTAAGCATCTGACGCTGTCCCACATGATATTCTTGTCTCTAAACTGGAGAGACATGGATTTGGTGAATGGACCACTCGGTGGATAAGGAATTGGCTGGATGGTCACACTCAAAGAGTTGCAGTCAATGGCTCCATGTCCCAGTGGAGATTGGTGTTCCTCAGGGGTCAATACTGGGACCCATGTTGTTTAACATATTTGTTGATGACATAGACAGTGGGACTGAGTGCACCCTCAGACAGTTTGCCAGTGGCACCAAGCTGTGTGGTGCGATTGACACACTGGAGGAAAGGATCCATCTAGAGGGACTGGGACAAGCTTGAGAGGTGGGCCTGTGAGAACCTCATGAAGTTCAACAATGCCAAGTACAAGGTCCTGCATCTGGGCCGGGGCAATCCCAAGCACAAATACAGGCTGGGCCGAGAATGGACTGAGAGCAGCTCTGAGGAGAAGGACCTGGCGGTGTCGGTTGATGAGAAACTTGACACGAGCCATCATTGTGGGCTTGCAGTCCTGAAAGCCAACCATATCCTGGGCTGCACCAAAAGAAGTGTGACCAGCAGACTGAGGGAGGTGATTCTCTCCCTCTAGTCTGCTCTCATGAGGCCTCACCTGTAGTTCTGTGTCCAGCTCTGGGGCCTCCAGCATAAGAAAGACATGAACCTATTAGAACAAATTCAGAGTAGGGCCACAAAGATGATCAAGGGTCTAGAGCACCTCTCCTATGAAGACAGGCTGAGGGAGTTGGGGTTGTTCAGCCTGGAGAAAAGAAGGCTCTGGGAAGACCTTATTGCGGCCTACCAGTACCTAAAGGAGGCCTACAGGAAAGCTGGGAGGGACTCTTTGTCAGGGGGTGCAGTGATAGGACAAAAGGAGTAATAGCTTTAAACTGAAAAAGGGTAGGTTTAGATGAGACATTAGGAAGAAATTCTTTCCTATGAGAGTGGTGAGCCACCGGCACAGGCTGCCCAGAGAAGCTGTGGATGCCCCATCCCTGGAGGTGCCCAAGGCCAGGCTGGATGGGGCTTTGAGCAATCTGGTCTGGGGGGAGGTGTCTCTGCCCGTGGCAGGGGGGTTGGAACTAGATGATCTTCAAGGTCCCTTCCAACGTGAACCATTCTGTGATTCTATTCTATGTGTGCACCTGGTAGCCTGCTGTGGTTGTTTCAAGATCTCCCCTCAGTCTGCAGCTCCTTTTTTAGCAAAGTTTGTCTTGGATGCAGCTCTCATTTCTTAAGAAGGCACACATTTGCACTTTCTGGTGTAAAATAATTCTGATGGGTGATTTCAGCACGGGGTTCATTTCTTAAGCTATGCACACTCCATGCATTCCCAGTAGGAGAAAACCTAGGATTTAGGAAGTGTGGGTTTGTTTAGTTAATTCATTCAGTAAGATCTTTTTTCAGGAAGGCAACTCCACTTAGAAAGTGCGTAAGTTTACACTTAAATTCAAGCAAATGCTGAAATGTTGCTGGAGATGAGAAGATTTGCTAGGAGTGTAATGGTAACCATGTGCTTAAATATTTAGCTAACAGCAGTGGTATTAAGCAGATGCTTACGTGAGTTTCTTTAGCGGAGAGAGCATTGCAAGAGAGAAATATCCAGAATCCAGGTTTACAAGGCGTCTGGAACACTGGCTGGATGTAACTGTTTGTGAGTGGTTTCTGGTACATATCAGTTAGAGAATTATATGCTGGAGATGACATTTTGCCAGTTGGGGTGACTCAAAGCCTTTTTTTCTTCAGGATGTAAAAAACTCATTAGAAACAACAGCCCTGCATGGGGTAAAAAATCTTCAAACCTTCCCACATATAGTTATGGGCTCTGAAGTGACTGCTACCAGTAAGGAAAGAGGTCTTGGAGTTCCAACATCTGCTCAGTCCTCATTAGCAGTTATGCTAAAAATTATTAGGGAAAGAGAACAGAAAATACCCTCAGGCTGCTGTTTAAATGTGTGGTGTTTTTACATCTTGAGCGCTGTGTGCAATTCCAGTTTGTCTAGCTCAAAAATGATCTAGCAGAGCTGGGCAAAGTCCAAAACAAGGCAATAAGGATTATCAGAAATATGAAATGGCTTTATATAAGGGGTGACTAAACGGCCTAATGTTCTTTGGTTTGGAAAAGAAGTTCCTGGGGTATATACAAGGGAAACCCATAGAAAGTGTGGTAGAGAGGTGAAAGTCAATTGTATTTATAATTCAGGAGCTAGGAACATTAAATTGCCAAGTGACAGATCCAGTACAAACAAAAGCAGCCTTTTTTTTTCCTTTTTTTTTTTTTTCAGTACCACGGGCTAGCCTAGAAACATACCTGGCTTCAAAGAGATTAGACAAGTTCACGGAAGGGAAAAACCCATCAAGGTTGGTTTGGTGTGATTATATCTCCTCTGCCTCAAGGAGTCCCTAATACCAGACAAGTATCTTTACATACTTACTATGGACTATAATCTCTGTGCACTCAAATCGGTAGAGTGTTTGGTTTAACAGAACACCTCTGACAGTACAGCTATATGACACTGCAGGGCCAAAATACAAGCAGATTTTGCTGGCTGGGTTGGCATCTTTCCTTGGGACTGAAAGGCTCATGTATTCTCCTATTTAAAATATGTACTGGAAAAGCAGACAACCAATCTGTGCAGGAGGGGCATTGGACAAATGTTAGAGGAGGAATTTCAGCTCCTTGCTGGGTGATCTTGGAGGGAATCACATCCTGAATCACTTTTCAAGCACAGAAGTTTTTTCATAGGGTAGGATTCTCTAATCCAACAGAAAAGGGCGCGCACACACACATACACACACACAAAAAAAAAAAAAAAAAAAAAAAAAAAAACATCCTGAAGACCTGGATCTTTTTCAGTTAGCAAGTTGAGTTCTTCCACAATAGAAAGCAAATCCCATGATCTTTCCCATAGATTAAGGAATCCCCATATTGAAACTAGCGTTTTCCTAAACTACTATTCTGTCTGGAAGTCTGTCATTGATAGGAATGAACTGCCTTCTAATTGGCAGCCTTAATTTATTCATGACTTTGCTAAATACATTTATTCTTGTACCAGTTCTAGCCCTCAGCTTAAAAAACAAATATTTTTTTTTTCTATATGGTGTTTATAACCCTCATATATTTTGTAAAGTGGCAGAAAGACCTACATTGCAAGCAACTATTTATGGTTAACTAGTCCCCACACTTGCCTCAAAGCCAACCCAGTTATCCCGATAAAGCTTCTAATTGATATTTTTGTAACCTGTTCATGAAGGCAGTGGAAACTACATGCTGCTCACAGGGGATGCATACTAGTGTTTTGCTTCCACCTTTACATCCAGAAACAGAAAATGTGTTTCCAGATTTTTAACTTCACAACGGGAAATTTAAAAAAGAATGAATAAGAAGGAGAAAGCTTACTCTCTAGTCATGTAGCTAAACCAAGCAGGAATAAATACATGAAAGGAGCAGTTGAAAGGGTCAAATTATTGGATTTAACCAGCATTCATTTATTCTGTAATCTATACATTTATGTATGGCAGAGTAGAAGTTCAGAGTAAATGTGTTATCCACCGTAAAAAATAAAATAAAAATAAACAAATAAATAAATAAAGGTATTATTGTTAAACAGGGTGCTAAAAGAAGACACTAAGGAAACATAGAAATTCTGTTTCAACACACACACAAACAAACAAACAAACAAAGAAAACCACAACCCAAAACCAAAGAAATCTCAAATTCTGGAAAGCTAAATGCTGAACTCTAATAAGAGCCAAGAAGATGTTTCTTGCTAAATACAAGAGAATACTTTCTACTTCCCAAACACATCAGAAATAAGGATATTGCCATCTAGTCTATAAGGGTAATAAATGATTGAGTCACAATAGGGGACAATCAGAAAGTTCAGACTATGTATAAAAAGTCATAAAAAATTAATTATTTTTGGAACCGAGGGAGTTTTCCCACATTGCAACATCTTTCTGGGATGCTTTTGTGACAAGCAATCAGAAATTAAATTACTGATACAAAAGGTTTCCAAATAAATTAACAAGATGAACAGTAACCAATTGTGAGTACTAACTAATTCTCACAAGGGGTGTAAAGGAACTCAAGTATGAAAGTGCTGACCTACCAGCTGTGTCTTTCATGTGCTCCTTAAATAGCCCATTGTACCAGGAGAATGGAAAATGTAACATATGTTTTCGAAGTGAAGTCTGGGAGCATCTGGTGTAAACTGTAATTAAGAATGGAATGAGTAGACATTTGGACAAATATGATACAGTGGGAAAAAAAAAGTATATGTACTTTTTATAAGGGGAAGTTATTACCATGCAAATCT
This sequence comes from Anser brachyrhynchus, assembly GCF_964034855.1. Taxonomy (NCBI): domain Eukaryota; kingdom Metazoa; phylum Chordata; class Aves; order Anseriformes; family Anatidae; genus Anser; species Anser brachyrhynchus. Next base: position 13,641,751 of record NC_137698.1, read on the forward strand.
ATTAAAGCTCTCTGTAGCAACAGATATATTAATAAGGAGAATCCAATCAATATAAAACATTGGATATTGAAAGTCATTTGACAAAGACTCTTCCACCAAAGCCATGGAATACGTGAAAATGTTCATTGATGTATATATAGCATTCCTATATATTAATTATTTGTAATGGATTTGTTCCTATACAATGTTTTCTCTCTGTTAAAAGGTAAGCAATGAAGGGAAGAAAAAAGGGACATCCTTTAGTGATCAGTACCAGGACTTGGTATGTTCTGCAAAGTCAGAGGCAACTGGAATAAAGGTGATTGGGAAGCAGCAGAATTCCCCAGCAGTAATATGCTATCCCAGAAAAACAAAACTAAAATTTCCATTGAAGAGTTGAAGACAGGAAGTGGCTGCTTGATAAAACAGAATTCAGTGTCAATAAATGCAAAGTAATACAATGGAAAACAGTGCTAAATATGCATCCCAAGCAAGAAGTTTAAATGAACTGTTTTCCAGGAAATAGATGCTGTAATTATTGTGGTTATTCTGTGAAAAAAAAAAAAGAAAGAAAAAAAAAACACCCAATGCCTTTTTTTTGTTATTGTTCCTCCCCTCTCATTTTAAAACAAAAATTTGTAATATCTTTCCCGAGAAGGCTATTGATCGAGCTAGGTCTCAAGCTCCTTTCTCCAATTTTCTCCCCTTCTTAAGAGTGCAGATCTGTCTTAGTTTTAGTGCCTTTGATATAAAGCTGTCCTAGACACTTCCTAATTCAAAACCTTGAGTTCTCTGATACAACTGACTTCCACAGTTATTTTCCCTAGTTTATCAAAATTTGCCCTGCTGATCCATATCTGGAAACAAAACTGTAAAAGTCAAAGTGAAGCTCTCAATCAGGGCACTGGAAGTATTTAACCATGGGAGCAGACCACCTGAAGGTGATGGCACATTCTCTTCCACGTCAAGGATTTCGAGTGATATCAAACCTCTCCTGCTGCAAGGTCAGTGCTGGTTCAGACAGGATGTTGAGCTTGACTTTGGTTGAACTCCTCTACACTGCACTACCTACCTCAAATCTCCTCATGCCTCTTTCCCCGCTGTCATCTCTACTGTGTGTGCACTTCTTCCTGACAAAACCCTGCACCAAACGTATTGCATTTACTAATTAGAATAGCAGTTACTAATTAAGTTTAAATTCCAATGTACCAATCAAATTTTATTTCCTAATTGTGCTACATTATCACTAATTAGAATAGCAGTTTTTACTTAATGGATTATATTTAAATTAAGATGTCTCCATCCAATGTTTTTTCCTACTTACATTTTAACTAATTGGTGCTGCAATTATTAAGTTACATTTAAATTGAAATATATCAGGCTGGTAGGGAATCATATGATAGCTTGCTTACAGTCTGTATGATACTAGTACGAATGATTAAGATACAGTCCAGTTAATTAGTTCTGGAATCAAAATAATTTCATAATTGTTTGAATAAGAAGTAAGGGTACACTACTCCCTTGCCACTCTATTAAGGAGGAGCATATTATGAGCTCAGTGGAAATTTAACATGGCTATTGGTGCTAATCAGCGCAGATTCAATCTGCAAATATTTAGTCCCAGGTTCAGGAGGGCATTTAAACCTATATATCCATTTAAGCATGTTCTTAATGGTTGCCCCACATGTCTGAATCAGTCTTCTGATTTCTGCTTGTCAACACTTCAGATATTTTTGTGACAGTTAATACAAACAGGTCTTTGAAGATTTATTTACCATGCTCTCCTCCACTGTATTTGTTTGCCATAGCATTCTGCATTGATGGTGACGTAAAGCAAAATTTAAGACAATTACCAAGTGCTGACAGTTAGTAAAGAGGCAGCGAGTGGCTTTAAACCACAGATTTGCATCAAGATCCAGCACAGAGGCTTACTAGCAAAGCTAGCCAGAGCACAGGAAGGAATCATTGCTGGGCTTAAAGGAGCTGTGATTCCTGCCATCTGCTGATGGTGACCCTAAAGCAGCATGGGGGAAAGCATTTCAGATTGCAGCAAATGCTTTGACCTAAGGGTTTTAACGCTGCAGCCCTTCAAAGCAGCATAGTGTGGCATGCAAGCACTGAGCTGTGCTTGCCCTCCCTGAGCACCAGCTATCCTTCTCTGTCAATGTCACCTCTGTTCTGCAAGAGCGTAAGCCTCTGCACTTGTGAGCAGTGGGACGAGGAGGTGCAGCCTTGCAGAATCCCTGAGTATTTTTCTTTTGGTGCCATCATGAACATTAAGAGAAGGAGTGAGGTGGTTCTTGATAGATATATACATATATCTATATATATATGCGTATGCATGACCACAGAGGAGTCACATCTTCTCTCTTTGACAAAATCAGCTTTACACAGATGCTGGGGAGACATTATCCTCTGCACTGTGCAGGTCACATTAAGGAGCTGCAGGACATCCTTATGGAAACTGCCTTTTTTTTTGTGGCCCGACACGCCTGTATAAATCAGGAGTGCCCAAAAGCTTCAAGGCAGCACTGTAACAGAACCATGAAAGATGCAAGTATCTGGGAAAGGAAGTTTGTAATGACTTACTAACAATTCCAGAGTTGCAATATTACCAAGAGCAGATGGGGGTATGTAACGATCCAGCTGAGATCTGTAACAGGTTAACAACCTTCCTCATAACAGGTGATATTTAAAAGAAACTGGCTACTAGCTAGATATAAGGGGGCAGGGTTGTGAGGGTGGTAAAAGGCAAAGATAAATAAATGAGGGTTAAGTTATGGAGGAAAGGTTATTCCTTCTTCAAAGACAGAAGGGACCATGAAATTGATATGAAAGTATAAACTTTTGAATCAGTGAGTTTTTAAAGAGATTTTAGCAATACCCCTCATCTCTATGTAAGTAAATGAGGGGCTGAATATCAGAAGTGGTATGTGTTCAGTAATGCATTTCTCTTCCCCCCCTGCCCATTCTTCTTGACTTTTACAGGAGCAGAGCTGAACTCTAGAGAAATCCATCTCTGTTTCAGGGGTCTGAGTCCTTTCAAAAAGGCTGAACCATTTCAGGGTAAGTACAAAAGAAAAGATACCATAAAATCAGATTGTCCTCATATTAAACAAGATCTGAGTTTTAGAAGTTTCATAACTGCCAATGTCATCAAAAGCTCATGCTGCATTGAAGAGGAACAGAAAAAGTCAATGGAAAACTACTTAACTGAGGCAGAAGGATCAGCTTGAGAGGTAGGAGATGATAAGCCATGCTGGCAATGTGTGTTTGCGAGACTGAATGTGTCCTTCATTGTAATGCAGCCTCAGACATGAAGGCAGATGCTGTATGATTATTCTTTAACTGTGAACTGTGAGGGGATTTTATCTATTTTTCTAATTTACTCTGACATTGTAAAACCATGTTCCTCCAAGCTCTGTTCTGTTCCAGCATGCTAAGGACTCCCGTCTGTACAAAGTGAACACATTTTGAAAGCCCCAAGCTGTATTTTTCCTCCTGTATAAATTATTTTAAGGCAGTATGTGGAGTCTTTTCCTCCAACAAGTTTTGGTAGCTTTTGGAGTCTGGTTGCTTTCAACTGAAATGCTGAACCAGAGGCCAGGCAAATTTCGCAATGTTGGGTCCAGTCCTGAATACACTCTACAGGTCTGCCACCAAATGACTATGCAAGGGACACAAGTAAGCATATGTGGGGTACTGACACTTAATACAGGGTGTACACCCCATCCTCAAAACGCCTTTCCTCCTCCAGCTTAATGAACTAGGCATAGGGGTGGACACGTGTTGGACACTCAACTGGTATAAACGTATGGAGCTATGCTGATTTACAGCAGCTGAAAAGCTGGCGCCTGCAATCTGTCCTAGAAATGATTTCATTTCATTAGTAGATCCCTAGACAAAATATGGTCTGCAATTCAATAACCATTCTTGATGCTTACAGGAGGTGCCTTCAGCTAAACTGTACAGGAACCAGTAAGAACATTGCTGTTTAAGCTAGTCTCAGCCAGTATATGATGTCACGTCACACCATAACACTTCTGGGCTATGCATTCCTTTTAGTGATGTTTCCACATCTTTCTGTTTTCTTAAACTCTTGGGGTTTAGCACACTAGCTTTGGATGTGAAAAAAAGGTTCAGACCTTTGCACTCTCAGCTCCAGACATCCAGGGTGAAAAATCATGCCTTAATTCAGACTAAGGACTAGAAAGAGCTTATATAAATGGAGTAGCCCTAAGGCTACATGCAGGAAAACTTTTAACTTTCGATCTATGGGCAGCAGGGGAGAGAAAAAGACATGAGATTCAGTTTTTGCAAAAAGCATCTGGTGAGGTTTGGTTATGCTCCATGCTACAGTTCAAAACTTCCATAGCTACCATGAAATAGAAACAGGCTTATTGTCTGATCAGCTTTACATTCAAAATGTTGTCTAAAACTAGTGTACAATTGTGCATGTATACTTTTTCATAAATAGATGAAAGGTACAACTGAGTACTAACAGTATGAAATCAGTAAGGAGTAATCAGTAATCAAGGAGGAAAACATTAGTGGGAAGGGTACTGATTGCACAGGCTGGGCATTAATGTACTATTTCTGTTCTTAGTAATTTAAAATGTCAAAAAATAAATAAATAAAGCACCATGTGTGTGTACAGGTGTGCCTGTATGTGTAACTATGACAAACCAGTTAACAAAACTGAGGAGCAGGTATTTGTTAGGCTAGACAAGGCTGAATTTATGCCAAATTTTATTTAGCCATAATTCTGGTGGAGAAATGTCTTATTATCTCTCTCTGAAATTTCTCCAGCACAGCCCCCACCCCCCTGCAGATGGGAATTCATTTGCTAAAAGGAGAGTTGGCAGCAGAGACCATCCTGAGCTCTATGGGCTGTGTCTCTTCAGGAGACAGGATTATTGCAAACACTCCCTTTGTGCTAAGATATTTAAACAGTCTTCCCGGCAACGTTAAAAATGTAAGGTGTACATGATTATGAAATATAACTATACAATGACTTTCACATTTAGAAAGCAACAGGACGCTTTCCAGCTGCGGCCGCCACGCTGGCAGAGTATGACATCACTCAGCATTTATTTCTGGAGACAGAATTTTGCTCCTTCCTTGCTCCCTCTACAAAGCTTTCCCCTCTGCACCTGACAGGCTCTGCTGTTTGAGTTAAGTACTACCATTACCTGTTAGTTACTCAAGCTCACTGAGAAATCCAAACCGTGAATGGAGGATGGTACTCTGGAGAAAATCTTCCTTTTGCCTTCATGGGGATGAGACGCATCCACAGGTATCCCATGCACTTGTACTGTTTGGCTCTACCTTTGTGTAGGGTGGGCTGTCATATCAGTCCAGGTTTCCTGGCTAAACCCAGATGATATCTTAAAAACATATGAAAGGTGTCATCTAGACCAAAATCTCCAGGACAGTTTTGATGAAGATAAGAGACAAATTCCCAACACGAATGCAGCAGACACCTGCCAACTTTGAGTGAGCGGGTCATAAAGCAAGCACAGCTCAGAAAAGTCGAGGTGTATATGACATCTGAATGAGAGGTGAAAGATAAAAACAGCTTTTGTACATGTGTGGCTGGGAAACAGCTGAATAAAACAAAGTCAACATGAATGCCAGCATGGTTTGCAGCCCAACAAAATGCAAAGCCACATTGTGTGGAGTGAAGCAAATAGCCTCTCTGATTTTGAGAGCTGGAAGAAAAGCCAACAGGAGAAGGGAATGAAGGTGAGCTGGGAGCAGCAGCTGCTGGATTCTGTCAAGCTCTTCCAGATGAGGAAGGTTGTGGGAAGATGTGAGGCCATAATAAGAGTGCATTGTGATGTGTCTTCTTTTGGTTAAAATGGAGAGGAACAGCAATGTAATCCTGTGGATCAAAAGCCAACCAGAGCAACACAGTCTGGCCCTGCTGTGTCCATTCCTTTGCTGTCATGGGTAACAAATGTTCTGTCCAAAGTGACCAGAAGACATCCATCCACTTATGTCCCAATCTACCAACATCCAACACTTAAGAAAACAAGGCAACTGGGAGCCTAGAATGGGGTCTTCATAATCAGTTGGAAATCTCAAGCAATTTATCCTCTCAGGAACCCAAGAGTAATCTCTCTGCTGCTCAGCCTGCTAATTGGTTGTGGCTGCGTTTCTTATAGATCCCTCTTTATTCTTGCTTTCTACTGCTGAAGTCTTGTTGCCTCTCATGACTGAGTTACCTGTCTGCTATTTTGGACTCAGTTGTAGTGTATTCTCTGTGATTTCTTTTCATCTAGACTCGCTTCTGTGTGTGTGTTTGCCTTGTTCCTTGCCTGATGGACTTTGAATGTCCCTGACCATTGGACTACCTTTGGGCCATCCTTGTTGCTCAGACTCCCAGCCTCAGCTCCACCTTGGTCAAGGTACTGGGCTCCCCTCTGGGTTAGAAAGTTCTCGCTTAGCTGTAGTCCCTGACCTTTTTTCACTGTGACTCCCATACAATGATCCTTGCTGCAAAACACCAGAAGTCATATTGACTAAAATAGGTCAACACAAAACAACAGACAAATGAGGGGCACCTACAGTAATTAGGAATTAGATGAAAGGCCCCTATGATCCAAGGAGATGTATTCCCATCTTCCTTCGAACTGTCACTTCTGGCAAACAGTTTGTGCAAGTAAGTTCCACCAGCCAAAAACCTGAGCATTTTTCCGTGTCATCCTGTGCTTGTTAATGCAATACGTGTGCTTTGAATGTTATGATTATTTATTATTAAACTAAGAAAAACATTGCCTGAGTCTGTCAGCCTTTCAGAAATAGCGTGCGCTCTTCCACATGCCTTTCCATTATGTACAGTTTGGCACCTTCTAATGTATTGCTTTTGTCTGTGTTTATTTTAAACTGAGAATCTTAAAGAAATACACAAACAGTCACAGGGGAGAAAGGCAATCAGTTATTTATAGCATGAAGCAGTTAAGCTTTCAGGATGGTTATTAGTATGTTTTGTATCGAGCAGCGCCCTAATTCTGCAGGCATTTAAGTGCATCCTACACCTGATACATTAGGTGAGGGGTGCATGGTTTCAAACATGTCATAAAAGTCACGTTTGAAAGTGTACTTGTGTTACCTGGAAGCCTGGGCTTGGGCATTACTGGATGTACCTCCAGACACATCTGGGTGTCCCAGGACAGCTGGTGACTCTGTATGGTGCCAAGCTGGAGAGCCCATAGGGAGGGGAGAGCACCAACTACGCTGTTTGGATAGACAAGACTGTCCACAGACTGCAGAAGGACTGCCCGTGTTGCCTGAAGGAGTCCGTGTGGGGGCATTTGCAGAAATCAGACTTAGCTGTGGCTACTTGGTGTTGCCAAAAAGTAAAACATTACAACATTACAGGTCACTTCTGAAATTTGAAAAGAGGGTATTTGTCATAAGAAAAAAATCTAGAGACTTCACTGCAAGTGCTTACTTTTTTTTTTCCTCTGCTTTGTTATTGCCCCATCCTGCACAAACTCGTCTTTTTTTTTCTTCTTTTTTTGGTAAGATTTTGTTTGTTTGTTTGTTTTGTTTTCTAGGATGCTTTTCAGCAGCTCTACACATTTGTCCTCAAGGGGAGTTACTGTTGAACTGATCCTGTTAGTGCTACAAAGAACTACTGGTGCTGACAGACACTTTGATGTGCTAAACTAAGTCCCAGGAGGCATAGGTACCAAGAGCAGCCCTGCAAAAATACGGCTGGCAGATAATCATAACTGGCCAGAATTTTTATTGTAATAAATCAATATTTGATCAGCAACAAATATTTCCTCTGATCTTTCTTTTGCTTCATAAGGCAGAACACAAAGGTAGGTTGGGGTATTTCAAAGCTTGCTGTAGTAGCCTCATTAATCTCTTTTTGGACTCAGTGGCAAAGTGCCTCGTAACACCTAGTGGGAAATGAATGAACAGTAAGCACTTTTAAAAACTCATATTGGTTGGAGGTACTTGGATAATGTAGGACCTGGAGCTAGGTTTGACCAGAGGGTTTCAGTTGTGGCTTAATTTCACAGTGCTAAGAAAGATGGGTCAATAAAATATTTGTGAGAAATGCCAAATCAGTGTTAGAAAACACTTTTGCCATGATGGTAGACAGGAAGTTTTCTGCTTTTCATAACATTTGGTTATGCATTTGTTGCTCATTGTGCTAAGGTGAGATGCTTATCTTCAGGTGAGCCTGCTGTAGCTAAGTTTCATTCTTGCTAAACATTATCGTGAGCTTGTGATCTTGTCCCATGGCGGCCATATATCAAATATGGGTTTGCCTACACTGTGGCAAAGGTATTTCACTCTAACTTCTGCCCTATAGCCAAAGTTTCAAATACCCAATATACAGCTAGTTGTTTTGTGCTTTGCAGTAGGTTGCATGATGACCTGTTTCTTCCCTTGCCAGACAGATGCAATTTTTTGAGTTAAGAGAAGGATTTAAATAAATCCCATGTAATCGCACAATGCTTCTGCCACAAATACTCGTGTTTGCAAAAATGCTTACAGCATTTTATTTTTCCTTATGTGCTGCTGAACAACTTAACTCTTACATTAATAAACAGTGGGCACAAATATTTTGGAAGCAAATTCAGAGATTTAGTCTAGCAAATATTAGCTCATTCTCTTTTTTTTTCCTCTCTCTCTCCCTGTCAAGTCCTAAGTACAGCTCCCCAGGATGACGCAGGCTATTTTAAAATAATTAAAAGTTTCTGCTTTTGCATGACTTCTATTGACACCACATCTGCTTGAGCATGGTAGGAAACAGCTCCAAGCCAATTAAAAGGAGATGGGGGCATCGTACAGCTCCCTTCTCTCTTAGTGAACTTTTGACCACGAGGGCACTGTATTGATGAATTTCATTTCTTCCTAATCTGCTTGTACTCTGCTTGATAGCTTGGAGCTTTGCTCTCTTCTGTTTCAGTACAATGACCCTGCTCTTGAGAAAGCCACGAGTTTGAAGTAAAGCAAAGAATTCAAGTTATTACAAGACGCTGAACACACGGGTCTCTTCTTGGCTGTCTGCAAGATGTTGCCTGAAAGCCGAGAAGGGCTCTCACCTGGCGGAAGAAGAAATGGTAAGGCATTATTACAGAGCTTTCAAGGCAGTAACAAAGAAACAGAGTTCACCCTGTCCTACCTAGCTAAATAGACTCAGTGCTTTAGAGTGGGTATATGGAAAATGAGCAAACTAGCTACACCCAGGGGTTGTGTTAGTGAAAAAAAAAAATCATGTCAATTTGCCAGCTTCTGTGCCTGTTCTGTAATTGTCTGTCTTGAGCAAAGTCTAGTGAATGGGGCCAAGGAGGCAGAGCTGCAGAATCTGCGCTCCAGCCTGCCTGCCAGCCAGACAAAATCAATTTGCCTTTTGGTCTTGTTGTCAGATGATGAGTTTTGGTCAACAGACAGTGTTGGCCTCAAATAGCTGTTCCTTAGGCAATAGGGAAATGGTTTTTTTTGCTGGTTTTTGTCTATGCACTGGCAGAACTGGGCCCCAGATATCTTCCTGTGATCAGAAGACCATGCTGAGAAGAAAGACTTTTACATGACTTCCAGGAAAAAAAAAAAAAAAGAAAAAGAAAAAAAACAGAGCAGCAAAAATTGAGCTTTTCATACAAACATAGAAGGAAAATCCCGACACCTACCTCTTTATATTGGAAAAGTTCTTTGCTTTACAGCGACTGCACTTTCAGGATCTAAGTGACATGTGGAAGTAACGTTCTGAAACTAGTACAACACAAATTTCCATTTCCTTAGAATTTAACATTTATAAAGTGGCTTAGCTGTGAACTGCTATGACAGTATCACAGCATTAAAGATTTGGCTGTCCTGATAATATAAACATCACCGCTTTCCCCAAGAGCATTTTGACTAGTACCTGTTCCAGTCTATTTTAAATTTTATTTAATCATGACACTCTCTGCACATGCAGAATGTGTCTCTGGCATGGAAAGGAAGTAAGCATGACCTTTATCAAATAAAAAATGTGCATTGCAACTGTGACAATGACTAAGTGTAGATGAAATACAGATACTTTTATTTACACAATGTCTGGAAGACAAATACTGACCAGATCTTTTTATCACAACTGCACCACTCCAAGTTAATTGGAAAGACAGAAGGACATCACAGAATCTCATCAAAGGGATTTAGAGATGTCAGTCTGAGTTTCTAAACTTCCAGTGAATTTGGCACCTAATTTTTTTACCTAGTCTTTTGGAGTTTGGAGATAATAGAAAAGAAATAATGGAATGGATAGGACAATTTAGGAAGAAATTGTGTTTGAAACCGTATTATCAAATAAATCACCCTCTGTGGGAGAAAACAATAGAGTGGGACCTTGACTTTACCAGTTGGATAAAGATAAGTATTCAGAATGGGACAACTAAAGCTTAGGAAGATAATAGCTTGTCCATCAAGGGCAATGTTGCCAATTAATGTTAATAGCAGCATATAGGTCTCCTCAGTATTGCCATTGGGAATGCCGGGAATATTTTTAACACCATTGTGCCCATCTGTTATTAAGGGACTGGAGAAGCAAAAGGAAACAAGAAAGAGCAAAGCAGAGGGAGGATCAACTCTTGCTGAATAAAATTGTTTCTGGTTATTTAATTAAACAACATTTTTCAGGGCCAAAAAAAAAGAATAAGCGTATCTGCATTTGTTTTCTATGTGCATCATCCACAAACCCAGCATTTCTTGAAACCCAGGATCAGAAGAGATATTTTGCCAATAGGAAAGCATCATTTATGCTCCTTACTAAACACTGTTTGAACAGTTTGTTAATGTTACTTCTTCCTTGTAACTTCATTTTTGTTTCAGATAAAGCCAGCCATATTTTTTTCCCAGCATGGACATCTCCATAAAAGGAAAAAATGGATAATGACATAGAGGCTGTGACTTGAGGAAAGCTTGCCATTGTCTTATCTTTGCTTGTCTGCTTGAAACTAAATGGAAAAGACTTTCTGTAATATCTTTCATTCTAGGTAAGGGATTGTTGTGCCCAGAAATGTTTTTTTTTCTTTTTTTTTTTGAGTGGGGGGGGGTGGGTTGGTTTTTTTGTTTGTTTGTTTTTTGTTTTTGGCAGAGATTTTCTCCCCTGTGGAAATTTCAGTATTAGAATATTCTAGTGCAAAATGGATTTATTTTTTTTGTGGTTTATATCCAGAAAGACTTTAATTCAGAAATGCTTCTATTTTGCCTTGTAGAAGTTGCAATCCTGACCTAGACAGACAAAGCAGGTGCCCAAAGTACCCTGGCTTGATCCATTCAGGCTACCCTTAATGACTCCTGGGAGGGCAATGACATCATGTGAGTCCTGACCTTGGTGCATCATAAAACCAAGTCGAGAGCCTTTTCTGCAGAAGAGAATGACACCCTGCAGCATCTGAACCCCGGAGTGTCAAAAAATTTTTAATAATAAATTGTCAAATACGCATAATTTATGGTTTGATTTAAAACAAAACCAAACCAAACCCTAGTTTTCACTGCCTGGCATCTCTGGGAAGGGAAGGGAAGGGAAAGAATCATAGAATCATAGAATATCCCAAGTTGGAAGGGACCCATAAGGATCATCAAGTCCAACTCCTGACACCGCACAGGTCTACCCAAAATTTTAGACTACGTGACTTAAGTGCACAGTCCAATTGCTTCTTAAATTCAGACAGACTTGGTACAGTGACTACTTTACTGGGGAGCCTGTTCCAGTGTGCGACCACCCTCTCGGTGAAGAACCTCTTCCTGATGTCCAGCCTAAACTTCCCCTGCTTCAGCTTAACACCGTTCCCGCAGGTCCTGTCACTGGTGATTATAGAGAATAGGTCACCTGCATCTCCACTCCCCCTCGCGACGAAGTTGTAGAGTGCGATGAGGTCCCCCCTCAGCCTCCTCTTCTCCAGGCTGAACAGGCCCGGTGAAAGGCAAGGCGAGGCAAGGCAAGGCAAATGTTTTCTCAAAAAAATCCTGCAAGTCCTGGTTTCAGTCCCCTCCCAAAATCATGGTTAACAACTGAAAAAGATTTGAATGTAGACATTTTTAGTACTCTCAACCCTCTGTTGAAAATAAGCAAGCAGAAACAGCATGCATTCCAGTTAAACAAAGGTAAATGCATTGGCCTGACAGAAGGATAAATGGTGAGATATGCTTTCACTTCTAGCCTGCCTTTCAGCATTTGATCCTGGACTTAAGCATCCAAAAGTAAATCAAGACTGGTTGGCAGTGCAACTGGGGTGTTCTTTCTCTCTACAAGCCTTGCCTGATCTCTCCTTCCGTTGTGTGTGTGCCCTTGTGCAGATGAAGTCTTCTGCAGAGATGGCAGCAGGTGTGCCAAGTTCCATGGCCTCACTCTTCTGCTAGTAGGGCTAGTGATGGGCAGATGTGTGCAACCACCAGCAAAAGGCAAGTTCTGCCACAACATTAGCTCAGGAGCTCTTCCTGATGTATGTCGTTTTTAATAAGTCTTAAAAAGAAATGCATTTTGCAGGCTGCTGACCACAAGCACAGAAAAACTGAGCATGTCCACTCACACCACTAATGAGAGCAGCACCAAAAAATGCCACAACTAATTGGATTCACAGTCCATCAGTAGGCCTTCCTGGTAGGTAAGGCTCTCCTCCATTCTCCTGCTATTACCCTATTCCAAATTTCATTTCTAAGCTCTGGTTTGTGAAAAGGATTGCATCATTCCATCATAACAACAGTTAATTAGGAAAGAAAACCCACCCAAATCAATTACAACAAATCAAATGACTCTTAGGACAAAAACACAGCAGTGAACATTGCGGTAAAATATATGAGAAATACTTCATACCAGTCCAGTATTTATAGTGGCCAGCAGCCACTGTAAATTCCCCAGTATAACGGGAAACAAACAGCACGTGTGAAATGATCTCATCTCTTCAGGGTGCTGATTTTATGAGCAGCTCTGCTCATGCCTATCTTCACACACGTAGATAGATCCACTGAAAACAATTTGCTTCGGTTTCTTAGACAGCAGGAAGAAAACAGCCTTGGATGAAAGAAAAAGGAAAAAAAATGAGAAGGAAGCAGGAAATTGGCAGTTAAAAAAAAAAAAGAAAGAAAGAAAGAAAAGAGCAATTAAGTGGCAAAAGATCCTTTTGTTATTTTTTTTCTTCCTCTGGTGAACTAAATTTATTGGCCTCTACTGTCAGTGTTTTGGCAAACAAGCTGTGTCCTCTGTGCTCTCCCACCTGCCTGGGGCTCGTCCAGCAGGCACAAGAAACCAGTCGCTTTTCAGTTGTGCCCAGCGACAGGACAAGAGGCAATGGGCACAAACTGAAGCACAGGAGGTTCTGGCTCAATATGAGAGGGCAATTCTTTACTGTGAGGGGGACAGAGCACTGGGACAGGCTGCCCGGAGAGGTTGTGGAGTCTCCTTCTCTGGAGATATCCAAACCCCACCTGGATGCCATCCTGCACAATGTGCTCTAGGTGATCCTGCTTGGCTGAAGGGTTGGACCGGATGGTCTTCAGAGGTCCCTTCCAACCTCAGCCATTCTGTGATTCTGTGAGAAGAAGCCTGTCAGCATGGAGAGGTACAGGTATGTCACCATCCACTACATATGTCCCCATGAGACTATACATGTGACCAAGAGGGGTCCTAGCAAGGCTTGCAAAGTGAGGGGAAGGGAAAAGTTAGGCTCTGGCTTGAGCAAGAAATGAATGTTTTAGAGAGCTGTGGTCTATGATGGAAGAGGAGATGAGGGGAAGAAATGATAGATGGGAGTGCACCGATGCTTTGAACCATAGGGACTTAAAGGCATAGCTAACAGCACATGGAATGTAGCTAAGGCTTTAGTGTTAGGTCTGTCCTTAAAGTGGAGCACGGTGTGAGGTATGGGTGAAAACTCTTGAAGTCATCTTGAAGTAGGTTTTGACCCATACAGAAGTACAACCACCATGAGCTTTAAAAACAGGTTTAACCCACATTACAGGCCTTTCAAGGTGTAGAGCAATGACCCATTTTCAAGTCTGATTTCTGGCTTCCCAGTCGCTGCCCCTCTGAAGAAAGAAAAGTCAAAGAAAGGTGAGCTGAGCTCCCTGCAGGATCCAGGTCAGTTTGGGCAAAGATGAGGGGGTACCAGGGAGAAGAGAGCAGAAGGACCTGAGCACCCTCCCTCTACCTCCTGAAACAGGACCAAAGTGGTGCTGGAAATCCACGGATGGTCATGGGGTGCTTATGAGTGTTGGTGCAGAAACACTGGGGTTTGTACTTGTAGATACGATAGCTGAATGATGAAGGGTTGTGCTACCGCAGGGAATATCCAAAGCTTTTTACCAGTGGTATGTTCTACGCAGCACTGTAAATACAGCTAGACTGGAGCAGATGACAGCAAGTATAAATCAACTGCGAGCAACTAATTAACACCAGTAAGGAACTCACTCCGGTATTTCAGCTGTTGTAAGGAGCTACAGTTCTAGTCGGGGAGGTTGAGATTCGGTGATGAACTGACACAATTTTAAAGGTTCCTCTGCTTTTCTTAGGATGTCTGCTGGGATGGACTTGTCTGGCCCCTCTCTGAAGAGTGTGAATGGCTGCATGTCACAGGGCTATGTCTATATGGGGGGAGGAAATAAAAGAAAAAAGGAAATGTAAAGAATAGGAGTCTGAGAAAGACTTTTTTTTTTTTTCTATATCATTAAGGATATGAGGTTGGTATGAAGTGATTGACTCCCTCCTGTCCTTCTTCAGGAATATCTGACTGAATGGGCCAATTTTAGGTGCAGTTGGTTGAGGTGGCAGATGCCTTAGGATCTTGGTTTCATGAGACTTGGTGCCCAAGCAGAGGGAGGAGGCCCACTCTTTACAGCATGTGCCCTGTCAGATCCCAAAGAATCAAGTTGTAAGGTAAATTCCTGCTGTATCTCCTCCTCAGATACAAGCAGAAGATGCTCTTTTCCTAGGGAAGAGATCAGGATACAAATCAGGATGCTGCAAAAGGGTGAGTCACCTCCCCCAGGGTTTCTTTCTATGGCTGAGGGAAGATGGGAAAGGATGTATGGCTTTCCTTGATGTATGGCTTTCCTTGAACAGTAATGCCTGGGAGTCTCTGACAAAGTCCTTGTTTATTTTTAATTTTAATTACTATTTAAAATTTGGATGGCTTCATTTTTTTCAGAAGACTTGAGTACTTTTAGGAAATGTGTTTAGGTACGCCAGGTTATTTTACATTTTATTTCAGTGAGATATGGAGGAGCCATGTCCAAAGGGCGAAATAAGCTGGGGATTTCAAAGCACAGTTAGGCTGAATGCTGGCAATGCTCATAAGCACAGTCCCAAAATGCACATAAATGACTGGGGAGGAACTTCAGATTAATGAACACAAAGTGCTTGTTTGTTTCTTTACTACAAACAAAGAACATTGAGAGAAATTAACACAATTGGGGAAAACAAGGAGATGAACTTGAACACCTTGCCTGCGGTAAATGGATTTTGCCAGCATTAATGTATGTGCTAGTGACACTTCAGGTATAAAGGAGGACTTAAGGAGCTCTTAAATTTGAAGATGGAAGATGAAGATGAAATGTGATATTCTTCCTGTATTTAAATTAGGCTGAGCAACAACTAGGTGATTTTTAAATCCTCTCTGATCTATCATTTCTTTGGCTTATTAGTCCTAAATTTCTCCCCTTATCTTGAAGGAATTTATTATTGTCCTTTTAAAGAGGTTTACTGAATTATTTTTGGGTCAGCATCATTAGCTTTGGATGCAGGTACAAATCAAGATCCTTGTGTGAAAAGATGGAACATATTTTGCAGACAACAAATAAATAGAGAGAAAACCTCATCTTCAGTGTAAACATTTCAAAGTAGTCTGATAATAACTCTCTTTGCTAAAACAAACAAACGAGCCAACTCAAAATCTTGTATTACATGCACGTTGCCTCCGTATGATACATTTATGGAGAACTCGTTACTGAAGATTTTCCAGGCCTGCTCTATTAAACCCAGTTTGCATTTCACTGATTGTGAGACCCTTTGTTTTTCACAGGTACTTTATTTGCATTCATAATGGTATTCATGTCTGCGAGGAGAGATAGGGAGGGGGTAAATATCTGGTACAACCTAAATGACTGCACTGTTTGTTGGTACAGAATAAAAGCTTGAAGGTTTTCAGCATGCAGTGAATAGATCAATGTGTATTAGGAGCAGAAAGAGCCTCCCTGCCTACCCAGCCTCATTCCTGCAGGCTAAGTTGTGAGTGATTCAGCTAACAGTCCTGGTGGTTGGACTTATTTTTCTTCTCTTGCAATTAAGTCAGGGTACAGGACTGTTTGAAAGCACAGTGATTTTTCACTGCCTTGTGGAGACAGATGAGTTTAAGTTAAATGAAGGTACGTTTGGGTAGCATCCTTGGACTGCAGATGCTTCACAGAGATCACCGTCCATCCTGCTCACTGCCTTCTCCCATTCAGAAGTCTCCATCTCCTCAGATCTGCTTCAACCAAGAGAACCAATGTTAGCAAAGAGCAGTTATTAACTACAGTTCTGACTTCGGTTGAGAAATGTCAGGAGTACTCACATGAGCAGTAGATCTGGAGATGGATGAGTAACCCACAGCAGGGAGCAGCTGTGGCTGCCTCGGTGGGGAAGAAGAGTTAGCTCTTCAGATAGCAGAGCTGCTGCTGGGAAGGGATATGCAAATAAACCCCAGTGCCATGGGCCGCATTCACCTTTCTTCTGAGACAAAAAATAGCACGTGCCCAATACAAGGCAGAACTGGTTGAAATGTGAAACTGCTGAAAATGAGGACGCGATAGCTCTGCTGCATGTCACGGGCTGTGGTTTTCTGGCCAATTTATGCTTTCTGTTCCCATGGGAGGTTGCAGAAGGTATCCTTTGCCTTGTGTCATGGACAGCTGGGAGAGCTAAGATGCTCTTGGGACCAGATGAATCCAGCTGGAGCACCAAACTTAACTGTAGATTTTCTTTTTTTTGCTCTCTGTACATGCCTCTCCCAGTGCTGCAGAGAGAGGTTAAAGCTAGGCTAGATGAACTGGGCTTTCACAGAGACAAGATTTCAGGGTGAGCCCAGCACAGGGTACTCAGGGTGCTCACAGAGCACCTCATTCTTTGCTTTGTAGCCCATTTCTAGTTCCTAGAGCCATTAACTCCTCCTAAGCTGCTTATTAAAATAATTATTTTAGGAGCTTAGAGCTCCTCTGTTATAGACTGGTCCTAGGAAACCAGTCTTTTATTTGCAGTTGCTTAAAGTTAATGAACAAATTGCCTGCCTCCTTTTCTTTGCAATGATAATCTAATGACAAGGACAGCATTTGCCATAAACATGTTCTGTACTGGTTGCTTTCAGTAAGACTTCTATCAGATTAAATGAATTTTGGTCTGTCAGTGGAAAGGGGTAACACAGAAACTGGCCTACAAACAATGAACAATTATGATGGGAATTAATGTCCAAGGAGAGGACAGATTCTTTTGGAATATAACCAGATGGAAATTAGTAACAGGCAAACGTATAAGATTTCTGACCGCTACATCCAAGTCAACCAGAGTGCCTGTTTTCCCTTGTCTGCTTTGCAATAGAGCTAGAAGTTTGTACTTCTCTTCCAGCAAAATTTTAAAGTGTCAAGTCTCTGCTCAGTAAAAGCAGATGAATTTTATGGCATTCACGGTATTGCAGCTTTTTTTTTTTTTTTTAAGAGTGGAGGAAAAAGGAAAACTGTGAAAAAGGAGGCTAATTAGAGAAAATGAGCTTAATTTGGAAGCCACAGGTACCTCTTTTATAAGCTTTTGTTGAGCTTTTGCCCACAGTAAATTTATACAAGCTTTGGACAGACGGTAAATCTCTGTTTGCTATGGCCTGCTTTAAATGGGGAGCTTTCAGCACTGTTTTGCTGACAGCTAAGGGCACAGATGAGGTCATAAAATCAACAAGTCCTGGGAAATGCCCATTCAGCTTGGAGAAACATTTCCTTGGATCCCTTGTTTCTCTGGATCTGTGTGAAATAGTATTTATTGTTTCACTGAGATGCTTGGTAGCCACATCACTTTGGGTTTAAGAAGCACTCTTATGAGATTCGATTCCTCAGCTCTCTGCTGCCTTCTGTCTTGCCAGTCAGGCATTTCAGACCTACTTCAAAAAGACTGGCATTTATTATTACAATTGCATCTCATGGGTCCTGGCCAGCCTACTTCTGGAAGGTTTCATTGAAAAGAATTGAGTGCTGATTGAACTGAAACACCTGAATTGAACGAAGCGTGACCTGTATATGCCTGTCAATTGGATGGGAGTCACTTAGGTGAATTATTATTTTAAAAACAAAAATAATAAAAGCAACACGATCACATTTACAAATTGCAATTGTGCTTGATGAAGGTATCTAATGAGATGACCAGAATGTGGTATTGTGGCTTGCACAGTGCTGTGACTGACCACGAGCAAACCCTGACAGCCCCAGTTTTCAATATGGTCAATCCCCATGAATGTGATGAGTATATAGGTTCAGCTCTAGCATGGACTTAACTAAAGAGGGATGTCAGGGGTGGGCAACTTGTCATGTCCTACTACTGCTTGCTAGCAGCAGCATGTGTGCTCTTGCCCTGCCGTTAACAGGAACTGTCTGTCCTGATATCCAAGCTCATGTGTCTTCTCACCTGCCCAAACCAAACTACAGAGCAGCCACTTGATCAGCAGAGATGAGAAATATGGCACCTGCCCAGGCCTCATGTCGGGGAAGGCCCAGCTGGTCACATGTTTAGGCCTGGACTTCACTTGCTGAGGTAAAAAGGCCTGCTCAGGCTCTTAGCTGGTACCACTCACGATCTAACAACTTTGGCATTGATATTTAGAGAGCCTCAGAGGGGTCTCTGGTGTTACCCTAATGACTAACACACTAACAGCTTTGCAAATCTACGTGCCGGAGTTACCGGCCTCAAAAGCACTCTGAAAATCTGGCCACATGTGTCTTGTGGTAGGTGCCCAACAAGTAAAACACAATTAGTGAATGCTTAGTGTCTCTTTATCTCTATACCACCACTGTAAAAGTGGGATAAATTACATTTGGTGGATGAAGATGTATTGTTTGGTTTAAAGTGGTATGAGATCTCTCTGTGAAGTTATGTTAAATTTGTTGTACCTCTTAGTAAACGTGCTGGAGTTGAAAGGGGAGCGGTCTTGGCATAGGATGGGAATGGAGCAGTTGAACTCCCCCGCCCCGATTTTGTGCTTTTGAAAAAATGAAAAGTTCCTTCTGTCTGAGAAAAAAAAATAATAAAAAAATATATCCCTGCTGAAAAGAGTCGGGTCCAATTATTAAGATGGCATTAATACAGTCTCCCAGGTAACTCCGAATGCTGAAGAAAAGCACAGCCTCTGAATTTCAGCCCTTTACTGATATGAAGGGGTGAATTTCTTTTATTAACAATCAGAACAGCTGTGCTACCCTGAGACAATGCAAGTCTTCCCCATGAAGGAAGTGTTTTTAGTATGGCACATATTTTATTGAAATACAGTGCTCTTTCAGAAAGAAACCATTGTAACTACCGAAGTTCTGAAAAACATTTGCGGAAATGTTTGTGAAGTCTCAACGGACTAGAGGCAAAATTGATTTGGGGAAATGACAAATGACCATTAATCCAGGAAACTCTGGCCCTTTAATGAAATGACTTAAAGGGCAACGCAGGAAAAATGATCAAAGGCAGATCCTTTCTTAGTAACTACACATGTGGAGAAAAGATAAGAGCGAACAAGTGTCTGATTGCCTCTTACAATGAGATTATTACTCTCTGTGATCATTAGATATGAATGAGGTCCTTTAATCACTGTAGCTAGGTCTGGTCATTGCCCATTGGGCAAATTCTAACTGAGTTGTTAGCGTAATTTCTTTAATATTAATAGAGGTATTCCCTCCCTCACCAAATAACTTATGATCCGTTTGGACTCATGGTCTTGGCAGAGCAATGGGATGATTTTGTTTGAATTTTTGGCCATTTCCTGTGGCTAGTGAGTGAAGGCTGATGCCCTTGTCGCTTTGAAGTTTCTGGCAAAGCAGCAGTTTACACTTTTCTTGTTGAGCGGACCTATATGCAAAGTTCATCCTTTATCCCTTACTTTAACTGTAAAAATAATAGCCATAAAATAACACATTAAACTTGAATCCTGAGACATGCTTACATCCCAGTGGTCAGGCCCAAGTTTGGTGCATATAGTCACAGCTTCATGAGTTATGGGATTATCTATTTCTCTTATATTATGTTTCTATTTCACTTTTTCAAAAAAAAAAAGTAATAATCAACATGCAAATAAGTCTATTATTTCCTCCCAAGTTTGCAGACAATCTGAAACCATAATTCTGAAAGTGAAAAATTCCCTCTGTGTTTCTAATACCATCTCAACACAATAATGTCAATATATTGGAGGAGGACAAGGAGAAAAGGGAATTTCCTATATTTAGCACTCAAGATGGAAATACTACTCTGGGTAAGTAAGAGATCATACTCAAGGCAGTGGAAAAAACACTGATGCCAAAGTGGCAGCTGGCTTTCCAAGCCACCAGAAGCGTGGTCCAAAGCGAAATGCACATGTAAGGACTTCATCTGTTCTCAGCTTTCCACTCTGCAGCTGCTCATCTACTCCCTCTAACTGACTATTCCAGTATCTATCTGCACCATCTTATTTCAGTGTGGATTACTATATCTGGACCTTTCCTCTCTTGGGCATCTGATAGATGTCAGACATACTGATTATTAATCTTTTATCCAACTGCTATTCAGTTTCATTCTCAAATGCCTTGTTACATCATTTGCACAGCCACACTAATTAGATGTAATACTTCTCAGGGTTTCTGAGCATCACTTCAGCCTGTTCCACTTCACTGAAAAATGTCTCTCTCATCACACCAGTCTCACAATTGCCTTCCCTGCAACTGCTTTCAGCATTTCCCAGTACTGACTGGGCACCAAATTTGTTGAATCTACTTCCACTGTACTGCAGTGAAAGGTATGTCTCTGCATTACTGGCATTTGACATTTTGTGATAATAGCTCCCCCTATCAGCTTCCAGAAGGCATTGAATAATAATACTGGGAAAAAAAAAAAAAAGAAAAAAGAAAAAAAAAAAGCATCCCCTCTGAAAACCTGCAAAATGATCCTAATAAAATCAGTAATGAGATATAGTAATAAAATAGCATACATCCATCTCCTACATACAGATAAACGCAGACCTCCATTGACACAGTGGATGCCAAATTCATTCCATGCTCTGGCTTGAAGACTGACCTTAAAGCATCGTCTGTCTTTCCTTAGGTTAATGCTCCTCAAGTGCTAATTCTTCTGAAGCACCAGCCCAGAAAGTGAAAATGTTAAAGAAACACAACACGCAAGTGCTCAGTTGGTTTAATGTGCAGAACACAGAAATTATGGGATTCTGGATACTGGTTAATTAAAAGGATTACTGGTGGCAGTGGTTTCCAATGAGGAATTTCAAATCTTAATTAAAAAATCAAGTATAATAGCGGAGAGAATTGTTTTTCTACCATAAAAACTACTAGTATCTCCTTTGCTTTACCTGACACCTTGCCTTTGTCTCATAAGCTAAGGGGGCTGTTTTTGCATGGATGTGCAAAGAGAATTTCCCTGCTGAGCACAAAGTCATCATAAAGGTTTGCTAAATATTCACAGTATGAAATAGCATATATAGTAGAACCCTATTAATCATGTACCATAAATCAATTATTTTTCCCTCCAGATGAGAGTGGGGAGTAATTACTCTAGGAAGGGACATTGTCCTTCAGAGATTGTAGTTACATCACAGCATTTGTAACCAGGTTTTCTATTATGGTCATTATTTTTTTCCCTGAAGTCAAAATCATTTAATCTTAATTCATAAGTAATAATTATTTCCATACTGATGATGTTTTTACACATCATCCCTGAGCTAGGTACACTAAAGTGCACCTCGCAAGTGCATACAAGCATGACATCTCTAGAGCGTTAAAAGCTACAATCAAAGAAATGAGTTGCTTTAACTGCCCTCAGATAAAGTAGATTTGCATTAGAATTGGATTTCAGTATCTCTGAATGGCTACAGCTGAAGCCAAGGGAAAGTTAGAGATCTAAATCCATCAGATAATTTTGGATGCCCAAAAGAATTTCAAGAGATGAGGCTAAGTTCAGAAGGAGCTCAGGGGTTTACGTTGTTCATCCACTAGTGGAGCAACCCAACTTTAGATGTGACGAGATGGCCCTTTGATGTCTCAAATGCAGAATATAACAAGATGTCAGGGAAAAAAAAAAAAAGACAAAACTGTGCCATGATTTCTGGATATTATGGTTCTCAAACAGAGGAAGGTGACAGGATGTGTTTCTAATCTTGAGTTTCTGTTGTAGTCATTTCTGGGTGCATTATTCACATGTGCGTGGGACAGCATGAAGAAAAATAATGAGTGGTGTACTGCATGTGAACGTCATCTGCCTCCTGGAAAGTTGTTTTTATCCTCCCTCTGTTCTTACGGTCATTCTCCCGTTAGTTTCTTCCACATAGTTTTCAGTATTGTTTTCAGTTCTCGTGCTGCATATCACACACTGCAATGTAGTTCTAGCTCAGGTATCAAAAAGAATTTAAATTTTACTTCTCATCCAGAATTTTAGTCATGTCCAGTTCTTACCAACCATTATTTCCAGTTGCACTTATTGTTACAATTAAATTTATTCACATTTTCTAATAAACTGGAAATAAATGTTTCTTGTATTTCCTTGTAAAACCCCTAAGAGGTGCAGCTTGAGTCTCCATAAAATACATAAAATGAGAAAATAGTTAATCTCTTGATGCTGCAGCCAACATAGTGTGAAATTCAACTCTGTAATGGCAACAATGTAATTCCATAACATTCCTGCACTTCTTTATAGAGATAAGCTTTTTAGCCACAGTTCTGTTCTAATGCTGCCAAAATCATGGTGTTCTAATTTCTGTTAATGAAATGGCTAACTTTCCAATTGAGTTTTGTTTTTCTTAATAAAAATACCACTGCTAGGCTTTGAGCAGTAGGGTTTGGGAACCTGTGCAATAGCAGATGAAATTTCCCATTCCTGAGGAAGCTGCTAATGCTTTACTTTTGGGGGAAACTCACCCAAAAAATGAAGTGGTAGGAATGAAATGAATAAACCACATGAAACAAAATCGGTCAAATTAATGAATTAGAAGTGTTTCATGGAAGAAAAACACTTATTTTATGTGGTTGTGAGCATGTAGGAAGCTTCTTGGCGGAGCTGTTAGCTAAGTGTGTGTGTGTGAGTATGCAAGGGGACAATGTGAATGCTACTTCTGTAGGTGTGCTCCGTTCTCAAAGGCTACAGGTCAACATTTTATTATGCCTTGAAGATGCAGAGTCTCATCCCCAAATCAGCAGTACTTCCTCTTGGAATACAGAATGAAGTTTTCCAATAATGTAAAACAGACATTAATTTCAGGTCATTTCAACTCAACAAACAAAACTCAAACACACTCACAAAATAAACACAAATGAATACAGGCCTTAGGGAACCGGGTGCCTCTAGCAGTTCTCTATTTGCCTAGAGTTACCTAAATAACACAGCTCATCAAACCTTCCACTGAAATCATATTTATGGATATGCTACTTGGAATAAACAGTTCAGTATGTAGCAGAACTAACCAAACTCTATTTTCTACGACTTTTTACCTTCTCTCAGGTTATCTTGCAATATAAACAAGTTAAGCTTGCTTCCAGACCCCTTTTTGATACCAGGTGATGTTAGAAACAGCAAAGGCTATGATGTAGCTAGAGCACTGCCTCTGATTGCTTCACCCAATCGTACTGTTTGACAGCTACTGTCAAGCATGACATGAAACAGCTGAGTGCTCCTCTCCTTTACATTAGAGAGAACACCATATAGCCATATAGCTGCTATTTCTAGCGAAATCTGGGAGCCCTGAGCTGGTGTTAAACCTCCTCTCCCTTTATTAAGCTGGAAATTCAACAATAGCAGTGGATGGGATGGTTTCAGTAGTGTTACTAGTTTGCAAGCATTACAAGGAATTTATCCTGGTGGTAGGAGAAAATACTGACTGTTCCTGCCCTGCTGTGTGCAAAGTGTAAGATTTGTACTAATTCTGAAGCCAAAATTTTCATAAGGAAAAAGCTCCACAGTCTCTAAAATGTGAGACTCAGCTTACTAGGCAGCTCTAGCCTCCTGCGGAGTTTCAGATGATTAGAGTAAACAAAGCTCTTTGCTCTTCGACTGATGCCACCAGGTAAACTGAAATACAGGTATAGATTTGGTTTTGATGCGAAGGAAGATATGCTTGAATGAACTCAATACATCTGCATCTAGCATGTGCATTGAGTTTATTCCAGAAAGAAGTTAGATGCTGGTGCTCTTAACTGTTAATTGGTAATTGTAATACATTGGTTTATAATGTCATTTCTGCATCCTGCAGTGCTTGGGGATTTTCTTCTGTTGTTTTGTTTGTTTTAAGTCCCTTCCACAGTTCCTTGCTGTTTTGCCTTTCCTAAGCTCATCTCTTTGGCCTGCAGAATTATTTGAAGACTTTTGGTTACTTAGAGTGCGTGGGTATCAGTTCTAACTGTGTTTGCACACTTTTGCAAAGAGGTCCTGAAAGTTTGGCTTAACCTTTAATATTAGCCCCTCCACGGCCTGCTGAAGTGGCTGCTGCTGTCTCCAAGGCTGAAGCCGCTTCTCTCTGGGGCTGGAACTTAGAAAAGGTGAGGGAGAGACTTTCTTGTTCTGTTTATTTGGCTTTGTCCCCCAAACTTTTTTTGTCCCCCCAATTGCTCTTCGCATCCTTGCTCAAGTTCGACTGTATTTTGAATGTCCCGTTGCCTTGCCAAAAAACTGCGTAGTGTGTGTCCCTCCTCCCTGAACTGCAGCTTTCTTCACCCCAGCCACCAGGAGCTTATCAGACGTCTGCTTTGACATTTAAAACTACTTTTGTTTCTTGGCCCTGGCCATGCCTGTGATTTGTTGACTCATTCCTCCTCACAAGCTGTATGATCTAGTGATTAAGTGAAGGCAACTGCCATAGGCTTTAGCTCTGTCTGTTTTACGGAGTGAGAGGTAAGGGCTGTTGGGCTCGAAAGGAGATAAATGTGTCTAAAGCCTGAGATTAACTTCATTCAGAACATGCTTTTTGTGATCTGTTATTGTGACAGTTCAGTCTGTAAGCACTACCTGAACTTACCCGTGCTGTCTGAAGGGGAGGAAGATGCTCCTGACCTCTGCCCATGTCAGAATCCCATCTCGGCTGGGACACCGTACTGGGAAAGCCCTGAACACCAGGAAAGGGAGGTTTTTGACTTCTGAGGCAGAGTCCTAACGAGGAGATGGCAATATGTGATGGGCAGACACTATTATGAGTTTTGAGAATTCAAGTCTAGCCTTGCTTTTACAACTGAACTGCTCTAAAACCTTGGGCATGTCACTTTGCCTCTTTTGTGTTTCTAGCTCTTGGTTTTGTCATAGGATATTTTGGCAATATCCCAGCTATTGCCTAAACCAGCCTAGCTAATTTAGCTATACTTGTACTATGCATACTACAGTATATCTTAGGGAAACACTACTGGTATAAATGTTTTTATCAGTGCAGCTACACCCTTATGAGGATTCCTGACTTTTACTGACAAAGCCAGGCTAGCGTATTTCTCAAATTTGTTCACCGAGTTTGTGCAATGTGAGGTTAACTTCTTTCTTCCCACTGGGGACAAGCTAAAAGGATCCCACATCACATGAGTAGGAGGCCTAATTAATTTGATGCGAAAAGCTAAGCAGGGCTGTGTGTAGGGTGCAAACAAGAGACCTGCATGGATGAGACTAGGGGCATGCATACCTCATGGTTAAGGATCGTGTGTTCCTTTAGAGCAGGCACACAATGTTAATTTAAGGACTCAAAGTGATGTGTAAGTGGTAGGGCAAAGGGGCACCACGTTCTCTTACTTTATCCTCAAATGGTACAATCTAGTAGCTGGATACATCCTAGAAACTTATAATTAAAGGTCTCTGCAGAATATATGAAGGTTCTGCCTGAGCTTCCTGCATAATTCTCAGTGAATGAAGAGAAAAAATCCTTTGAAAATATATGAGGCAGTGAATCTGTCCTCTCTGTGTGTTAGAGCTCCAGCAGAGCTGCTGAGACCTGACATCACTGAAGGAATGTAATACTTGAAGTACAGCATGATCAAATAAAATATGCAGAAACCAAGCACAGCCTTAGGCTCATTTCATTTTAAACAAATAAAAAACAGTAAGGGCTGATCATGCAGTTAGAAATGGCAAGAGGAAAACAGGAGAGAGAAAAAAGGAAACCTTAGCTTTAGGAGTTTGTGGTACGTGGAAGTAAATTCTAGGGCAACAACAGATCGTGGATACCACTTGACCCAAGCTTACGGACCACCCTCTGTAATGGCCTCTGTGGTTTTGTGGCTGTAGAGCCTCAGAGCTGTCTGCTTAGGCAACGGTCTTTCAAATCTAGCTGTGTGGGTGGGCCTGAGTGCCTGTAAAGAACAGGTGACTGTGAACTGATATCCAGCATCGCCGCCATGCCAGTATCTGCTGTGCTTCAAGGTGGGCACTACCTCTGCCAGCATTTTTGAGTTTGGAAGGGAAGCGTGTACCCTTAGAGGGCTTCTGTGATCCCTTGACACTTTAATCTATTTCTCCTTTCAGCTTGCTTGCCATCCAGAAAGCAAATGTAGATGGTATGGTTGGGCCTATGGTGGTAAGCAAAGAGAGTACCTTCAGCAGATGCAAACTGGTCTTATTGTCTGGGGTCCCTCCCCAAATTATCGGCTTAAAAGAACTGCCTCTCTCTTGTACTGCCTCTGTTCTGATGAGATTTCTTGTCCACCAGCCTTTTTCTGTCTTCTCTTTGCCACATTGCCGTTAAAAACTTTCACCATCCCTTCTGCTGGGTACAGCACAACATCACTTGCTCTTCACAGTGCTCTGCTGTTCTTTCCCGGTTTATTTTTTTTCCTTCATTTTGTAGATACGTGTATTTTTCCAGACACTCAACATTGGGTAGAGTTTGTTCAGGAAGTTGGAAAGCAAGAGGAAAGATTTTATAGAGACACAGTGGATAGGGACATTTGTTTCCAAGTCTTTTCACTTAACCTGTCTCTGTTTTGTCCTTTGCCATCTCCTTAGGTATATCACATCTGTTCCCATACAGTGGTTTTTTTTTTTTCGTTTTTTTTTCTGGAGCACAGCAACAGGCATTAGCCAGGAGATGGGCTGAGGAAAAACGAGGACAAGCTTCTGCAAACTGCCACAGTCCCCACTCAGGGTCGTTAGGTCTCAGTCAAAGGCTATTTATTATACGTATATAGCAGCCAGTGTCCTGTCTTCTTAAGACAGGCAATTCTGTTAGACTCCAAGCTTTTGTGATTAAAACACATGTATGAAGCGATAAAACATGTTTCGGTGGTACCAAACAACTTCAGAACTGCTGGGCGTTTTTGAAACCACGTGCTGCTGATCCTCTTTCACCAAGGAAAATAGTAGCATTTTGCACTTTGTAGACAATGGGAGTCTTATCGCTGCTGTGTTAAAAGCAGAGTTACACCAAAGCTGAGCTGTTTTGAAAATCCCTCCTTGAGCTCCCAAACTTTAATCTCCTGGTCTTGCAAGTAATGCACTGTATATCCCTCCAGCCCTCCTCTTTCTTTAAAAGAAGTGATCCTTTTGAGTAAGCTTCTGCATCAAATGTGAAGTGATGTGGGGATGAATGAGGATGGCTTACATGGACTCAGGAGTCACCCTTCCATTTTTTTTTACTGTATTGTCATAGCAACGACAATCCGCCCTTAGTATAGTCAGAAATGATCACTGTGTGCTAGCTATACTTTACAGAGAAGTATGTCACTTTTTTTTTCTTTTTTTTCTCTTTTTTTTTTTTTTTTTAATCTGGAAGGATGACAAGGCACAAGAATGAATCACAGTGACTTGAAAAACCCCAAGCACCGTTTTGTGCATGGCACCGCTTCTGGTTTGCATTTCACTTTGTACCAGTGGCAGGAAGAAAAAAAAAAGATGTAATTACTGCCATAAAGCATGAACTTCCAATCCCTTGAGAAACACAGCAACTCCTTGTAGAGTTTTAGTTGACATGGTGATATTTAAAAGTAGCAATATAAGATGCTGGAAGCCATGGTAACCCTTACTGTACAGAGATAGTATAATGTAAGGCACCCTGTGGTGGATTGTAGACAACAGGGCTTGAACGTAGAGTCTTTGGCTGTAAAAGTTACAGGTTCAGTAGCTAAAATAATCATCCTGTTACACAAGCCAATGCATCAGCCTCGATGTATGGCCTAGTAAATGCAGGCTCCACGTTGTACAGAAGCAGGATGTTATGCTTCCAAAGTGGCCATCGATTGTTCCCCTCCTAAGACGGCTGGATCAGTAGCTTTGGTGTATCTCTTGCTGCTCAGCTGTGGCTGATGGCAGGCAAATTGCATTAAGTTTCTTTTCCTCACCACCAAGCCCTGAGAGCCCTCACGCAAGGCTTTGAATAGGTTGTGTGATCAGTCAGCTTTCACACAAACCGATGTAACGGGGAATACGTGCAGTGGTAGTGGAGCTGCCCTGCTGAGAAGACTTGTGATGTGAAAGGCTGTCAGGGGCAGGTGGCATTAGCTACCTGCCTGCGTGTTTCTTTGCCCAGGAGAATTACCTGTATTGCCCAGTGCTGCCCTTCTGCAAAGCTGCTATTGCAGGGATCAGTCTGTTGACATACCAGCTACATCTTGGAGAGGAAAAGTGCTCTGCCGAGTGGTGCATCACAGTGCGAATCTGGAGTCCAGCACTCTCCATCAAGCTCCCCTGGAGACTTACTGTGTTGTGTGGCTTTCTGCCTTCTTCTTGGCTTGGGATTATATCCTGGCTCCACTGAAATGGGCCAGGCTTTCTACCAGAGAGGTCTGCAGCAGAGATTTTCTCTCAGCGTGCTACACAAAAATTTATGGGGGCCTGATCTTGCCTGGAGCTTCTAGATGATAAACCAATATTAAGATTCGCAATAATAACTCATTACAGACAGAGTATCAAAGCTGTTCCCACAGGGCCCTAGATGAAATCCTTTTTGAGGCATATTTGGCCATATTACAGACCTTTCCCTAACACAAAGCTAACCTTTTAATAGCCCGATGCACTGGGTTCTGCTGGACTTGAGCGGCCAGTGAATCACCAAGGAAAAGCCAGGGCTGGGACTGGGAGGCTGTGCTGAGGCTTCACAGATGTTCTTCTGTAGCCGGAGGGACATGGTTGGTGTGGTGTGGCTACCTTGGGAACAGTGGCTCTTGTTTTTCCAACAGCATTCAAACGAAGCTGAGTGACATTACTGGTTATTTGTCACTCTTCTTCTGGCAGCAGATGGTGATGAATGGATAAATGCAGCCATTTCAGATGTTAAGGGTTACACCAGACTGAAGCTATAATGACAATACTAAAAACATCAATAGTTTTGAAGTTTAGAGAGAAATTACAGCTTAGTGTTACTGTTGTTGTTTGCTTGCTTTTTTAGACATACCAAAAGTGGTTAGATGTTTCCAATAAATGTGAACTAACCTCTGAAGTTTTTCTGAGTCTATAGTGGTGGCCAGCTTCATACTAGTGGTCCAGTGACTGAAGAGTTTCATAGTTTCATGCTGTAAACCTTGTAGATTGGGTTTTTGTTTTTTTTTTTTTTTTTTGGCCTTGTGTTGGTCTCTTAAAGTGCATATTTTACTGTGCAGATAATCTGTATTTGTGTGCTGTTGTCATGGTTGCATAGGTATGGACTTTCCCTCTCTCAAGGACCGAGAGAAAAGCTAACAGCACTTTGCTGAGCGTGTATAATCACAAAGGAGCACGTCTTCCAGCACAGCAGGATCCTATTCTCCCTCGTCTTTTTCTTTTCCTGAGTCCCTTTTCCTCCAGTTCTGCATGCTAACTTTAATCTATGTTGCACACTCCCTGTGGGGAGCTCCTCAACTGTTTAGCACTGACCTGAGCATTGATATTGGTACGAGTGTTATCACTAAAATAAACAGAAGAGGCAGACCAGTACACAGAGCTTTTGGCAACCCACCTTTTATGTCCCTGTTCCATTTCAGTATAAAACCATACATGGCCTTCCCAGGTTTGTCTACCTTGCACCGTTTCTTACCAATCTCTTTTTCTTCTCCAACCTTATCTCCTCAAATCTCTAACCGTTTACCTCTTTCTCTTCTCTACTGTTTCCCAGGGCTCTTTTACTGATTTCTTTCTTTTATGGGGGAGATTAGGCCAGGAAGCACATGATAGGTCTGTGTGAGAAAGGATTAGAGGATGACTGAGTAACTGCGAAGGACCAAGGATGAACCTAGACCTTTAGAGCTGCAGATACCTCTTCTGTCTTCATGATCTTGGAGGGTCTTGAGCAAACAGCTGAGGGTCAGTGAACCAGCTCACTTCTCTGTAAATCTGACTTCTCTATAAATGGCTGGAACTGTACAGTGAGGCACTTGGTGTGTAACAGGGCTGCCAACATCGTCTCTGTCCGGACCCTTTCGGCATTTTGTTTCGGTGCTCTGTAGTAAAATGAGCATGCCTATAGCAGTGCCTAGAAAACGTGTACTGCTCTGTGTTGACATGGGAAAGGAAGGCAGTAATAACGTACCAACAAGGACTAAATATATACTTGCAGAAAGGGTACAAATGCTTTCAGTGAGCTAGGTAGATATTTAGGTGACTAAGGCAGCTGGCCTGGTGTTGCTAGCCAGAAAAGCCTGTACTGGTGGTGCCTGAGACAACTAGCTGGCCCTACTCTGGGAGCACATGAGTTTGCAGCACCACAGTGAAAGAACACAAGCTGGATGTTTAGAGCAAGAGCTGAAAGCCCTCCTGGTTTTCCTAGTCAGTCCATACCTGGCAAATGTGCTGAAGCCTTCCTTGCTGCGATTGTTTCCCTGCCGTATCTCTGAAGGCAGCCACGGGGATGCTGGCGTTTGCTGCCAAGGTGTCTCTGCTGTGTAAATACATTCCTAATGTCCCTGGGGATGTGTTGCTTTAAGAGCTTGGGTTTTTTCATGTTAACAAAGTAAGTAATGGGAGTCGCTGCGGTCTGGTGAGACTTTGGGGGGAATGTAGAGAGACAGAAAGCAATTATTCGAGTTAGAATGTGTGCAGAGCACTTCTATTATTGTTATTCATTGTTTTATGACCACGTGAGTTGTACTGCACTACGGAGGAGGAAGAGAGGACCATTGGCAAAGCAAGTGTAAATCAATGAATTTGATATGTTCTGGCCCTTGTTTTCTGCCAGTTGAGATTGCCACATGCATTTTATATGTGAAAAATTGGGACTGCAGGTGAGATGAGCAATAAACAGGGGATGGGAAGGAAAAAACCAGGCTCAGAGGGTGGTGATCGGTGGCGCAGAGTCCGGCTGGAGACCTGTGACTAGCGGCATTCCCCAGGGGTCGGTGCTGGGTCTGGTTTTGTTCAACATCTTCATCGATGACCTTGATGAGGGAATAGTGTCTGCCCTCAGCAAGTATGCCGATGACACGAAGCTGGGAGGAGTGGCTGACACGCCAGAAGGTTGTGCCACCACTCAGCAAGACCTGGACCGGCTGGAGAGATGGGCAGGAAGAAACCAAATGAAGTTTAACAAGAGCAAGTGTAGAGTCCTGCACCTGGAAAGGAACAACCGCATGTATCAGTACAGGCTGGGGGACGACCTGCTGGAGAGGAGCTCTGAGGAGAAGGACCTGGGGGTCCTGGTGGACGACAGGTTGGCCATGAGCCAGCAGTGTGCCCTGGTGGCCAAGAGGGCCAATGGGATCCTGGCGGGCATTAAAAGGAGCATGGCCAGCAGGTCAAGGGAGGTGATCCTCCCCCTCTACTCTGCCCTGGTCAGGCCTCACCTGGAGTACTGTGTCCAGTTCTGGGCTCCCCGGTACAAAAAAGACAGGGATCTCCTGGAAAGAGTCCAGCGGAGGGCCACAAAGATGATACGGGGCCTGGAGCATCTTCCCTATGAGGAAAGGCTGAGAGACCTGGGTCTGTTCAGCCTGGAGAAGAGAAGACTGAGAGGGGATATTATCAATGTGTATAAATACCTGAGGTGTGGGAGACAGAGGGATTTGGCCAACCTCTTCTTAGTGGTTTGTGGGGACAGGACAAGGAGCAATGGCCACAAAATGGAGCCCAGGAAGTTCCGCACCAACATGCGAAAGAACTTCTTCACGGTGAGGGTGACGGAGCACTGGAACAGGCTTCACAGGGAGGTTGTGGAGTCTCCCTCTCTGGAGATATTCAAGGCCCGTCTGGACGCCTACCTGGACAACCTGCTCTAGGGAACCTGCTTTGGCAGGGGGGTTGGACCCAATGATCTTTCGAGGTCCCTTCCAACCCCTTCGATTCTGTGATTCTGTGATTCTTATGGTCTGGTGGATGACCACTCTTCTCCTTGGCCTTTCCTCTCCTCTTCCTGCCCTCTCCACTCTTTTTTTTTTTCTTCTTTTGCATCTGAAAAGCTCATGTAAACATTTTCATAATACTCTGACTACTGCTTACGTTGTAAGAATGAAATAAATTGAGAGGAAGGGCACATTTTGGAAGCTTTGAGGTGAATAGAACTTAAAATATCCTGTTTGCATCAAAAAAGATGTTTTTTTTTTCTTCTCTGCCAGCACCATGATTAGGCATTTCATGCCTTTTATTTGGATGGTAGGCTATTTGCTGTTCAGAAGTCTGTTTCTTTACATCTCTCCTGATGCAAGGTGCAGCCCAGGAATCCCCTTGCACTGCTCTACACAAATGGCAGCTTGCCACGCATGCAGGTTCGATGCGAAACTAACCTGGTGTTTCAGTAATTTATTAGTTAATAAATTTGTAACATTTATTAATTGGGGTGGAGGAGGAGATGTAACTTGTCATTCCCTATTGCTTCTAGAAGCTTCCCATAGCCTCTATAGCCACAGCAGCTACTGGCCATTGATGTCAGCTGGTAGGGAAGGGTGGGGGCTCACATAACCCTAATTAATGGTCAGCACCTGAGCCCCTAATGCTTGGGGGACTTAATCACCCTTCCAGAGGCTGAGGGAGTGGATTCTGAAATAACACTCTGTGCCTCTGCCCTTGGCCTAGCCTGGCCTGGTCTAGCCCCAAAGTAAGCAGAGAGGGGAGGTCATATTTAGCATGTCTGCATTGTGCTTTTGTGCTTACTCCTGTCTTTTGATCAGAAAACCTGGATTTTGTTTCTCTTTTCTGCAGTATGCTCAGTGGGGACTCCTGTGTGGGTGAAGGGACTGTTGTGATGTGGGGCTTGCTTTCTGCTGATGTGCGCCTCTGGAGGTATTGAGCAAAACCATGGAAGAAATGAATTAGTATTTCTTTCTTTCCCTCACTTTTCTTTTTCTCCTGTAGAGCCAAAGCAGTCATCTCTATCAAGATGTAGAATAATGAGACAAGGTAGTTTACAGTATCTAATCCATATTCATTTTCATGCTTTTAAAATTAGTTTAACCTTTATGATTAGCAAATCAAGGTTTTTAATAATCATTACCCCTGAGAAAAGGGACTCTTGAAAAAACCTTGATCTTGCTTCTTTATATATTCTACATTAACTTCTTTTTGCATATTTGGGTTGCTGCCGAGCTCATAAACAATACTGGGGGATGTGCCCTGCTACAACACTGGGCAACTCTTCCTAGGAGGCTATTGTGTAAAATATTTCCCTGACATCAGTATTGCAATGCAGTCACAGTATTGCTATGGCTGTGTTACTGTTAAATCACCTTGTGGGTGTTTACCAGTGCCAAAACAAATCTAGAAAGCCATTTAACCAACCCATTTTAACAGGCTGTATTATGTGTATTCTCCACTCTAGCTTTTAATGTTTGGGCTTGTTCTAACCTGTGTGTTTAAGCTAATGCTATGCATGCCTGTAGTCTCAGTACTGACTATGAGCTAGCTCTCTTAAGTTGTACTAAGCCCTCTTAGGCTTCACACCTAAAAGTGTACTACTTGCATTTTTACAAAGCAGAAGTCACAACTCTTTCAAGCCTGTTCTGTAGTTTAATGATGCAAAGTTGTGAAAAGCTGTAGAAGAGAAGCTCTCAGGGAATTTCAGATTTCTTTTCTCTAAAAAAAAAAAAATATATTTTTCCTATTGATCTGAAAGTGAAAATTTTTGTTCCCATATTTTTTGTAAAGCAGAAACTTCAGCCTTTCAAAGTCTACCAAAAATTGTAAAAAGTATTAGGTGAAACACTGTTTCAGTGGTGGAGAGAGACAATACTGCTTAAACAAACAAAAAAACCACAAATTTTGGAGAAGAGAAAAACACTTTGAAGAGAAGCGTCAAAGTACTGCATCTTTAAGTAGTTCGTTTGACCGTTTTCATTTCTACTGTCTTTTACTCCCTGCTGTATCTATCAGCTAAATTTAACTTGAGCTTGCAAGTAGTACCAGACAAACCGAAACTGTATTTTAAACTTGTATTTCTTGGTAGCTGATTCTATATTCACATGGAGAGCATTGTCTAGCAGTTATCAACATAACAGACCTCAGGTATCACCTCCAGAAATAGGCTCTGAAATTTACCGTGCATTTGAGCCATCTATATCACCAAAAGAAAAGGAGACCCTAGTCTCGGCTTCTTTCCCACCCGTTCTTATTGTGAATGTTTCTGTCCTGGCATGAATACAACGTGGCTGTGCTGTGAACTATATGCTTGGGCCTGGACATCAACACAATCAGCAGATGCTTTCTTTTGCCCGACTGTTTCCCTGCCCCATGAATCCTTGAAGGAAATCAGGTGCTTATATCAACATGCTTCAGGGATAAGAATGAGTTGCTGGGAAGGGAGGGCATCTCAGGCTCCTTTGGCAGTGGCACTGCTTTATTACATGGTCTGATGTTTGCTGCATGATGTTTGCTGCACAAGGTGGAAGGAACCTGAATTGCATTAAGAGTCCTTCTGTGATACTGCTTGTTGCTGGCATTGGTGCTTTTGGCTCTCTGCTCATTGCTTCCCCGCATCCTCCCACATTGCATACAGTACTTTGCTGGACACGGAATATTGTTAAATATTGCAGGCTGAATTGGTGTTTAGCATCATGAAACTTGGATGAAGCTGAAGGAAGAGAAAGAATAGCTCAAGGAGGAGCACAGCTAATGAACCTTAGTTTCCTATGAGTTTGTTCCTTGAGGTGCATCTCCTATGTAGGTTCTCTGGTGCCCGGCCAGGGGGAGCACTCACAGTACAACCTTTTCCTCAGCCAGGTCCTAAATGGCCTGTTCACTCCCTTTGCAGCTGATTCCTGCAAAAAGCATAAGCGTTTTTGAGGCCTCTTCCTTCCTGCCAAAAGCAGTTGAAATAGGCTAATGAGCTCGGAATTAGCGGAGGGAGACAGAAAGGCACGTTCAGACCACATAACTGTTTGGGAAACCAAGCTACAAACCTAACCCTTGGTAAACACAATCATCTGACGTGAGGAGCTAGACTGCCAGAGGGTGTGGGAGGGGGGTGAGATGGCTATTATCCTAGCATTGTGTGCGGATGCTTCAATGGTGGGTGGGAAACTCTTAAAATTCAGCTTTGATCAGGAAATGAAATTGGTTATTAGAAAAAGACTTCTATTTTAAAACTGCTTTCCTCCCTCTTGTGTCCCATGGTATGACTAAGGGTCCTTGCCAATTGAGAGGAAAATAGAGAGTTTGACTCAGATATTAAAAGCTCCCTGAGGCTGTCAGCACTTCAGGGCCCTGAAGCCAGCAGGGCTTCCAAATTGATTTAGAATCAAATGAAATAGTGGGGAGGGAGAGG
This sequence comes from Anser brachyrhynchus, assembly GCF_964034855.1. NCBI lineage: Eukaryota > Metazoa > Chordata > Aves > Anseriformes > Anatidae > Anser > Anser brachyrhynchus. The sequence continues at coordinate 13,677,543 of NC_137698.1, forward strand.
AGGAGGCATAAATATTTTTCCCTTGCTAATTTATTTCCCCCTTTCATGCATGAGCTAATGCGATGGAAAGCAATGCAGCTAAAATGAGTGCATTCATGGGGAGCTGCATGCTGTGTTACTCAGAGTTTGGGTGGAAATTGCTCATTGGCCTTTTAGGCCAGCCTGTTCCTTCCCCCTGCTGTAGCCTCTGGGATCTCATGAACAAAGTGGAGTAATGAATGCAATTCCAGTCAGCTAGTGCGCAGAATGGAGGCCAAATCCTGCAGCTGCTTTCACCGTTGTGACTGCCTTTCAGGACTTTCATTTGTAAAAGGGAAGACTTCTACCTGTAAGGAGCAGTAAAATGGCAGGGAGGTCCATCTGCAAAATCTGGACTGTGGGCTCAGCGCTGGTGAAGACTTCCAGCATGATTGACCGCATGATCTGCCCGTTGCATCTTCTGGAAGCAAGAGGGCTCTTCACAGCTAGGTGCACCTCAGGCCTCGCTCCACGCTCCTCCTTACATACAATGTGTATCTTTTAAATGTTGTAATGCAGTCTTTTAAATGTTGGAATGCAGTTCCTTGTATTTTCCCCGTGGCGCACCACTTCTGCACAGACTTGTCCATGGCCTGCATGTTCTAAATGAAACTCTCATTTTGATGCATCTTCCATCTGCTTAAGTGTTGCCCATAAATAACAACATATTACAAAATTGCCTTCTTGTCAACACACAGATTGTTTATGTGTCATTTCCTCTATCCTTTGTGCTGCTGTAACTTCCTAGGGAAGGAGGATTTATTGGTATAGCAACATTTGGGAATGAAACCAAATCCTATGGGGGTATGAAATAAATATAGGCGCTTTTTGGTACTACATTTTTATTTACTTTTTACAAAATGTCGTCTTTCCTTGACGGTTTTGTATCTCACCATGTGGCATCCACTCACTTTGCAATATCATCTGTTATTTAGGGTCTTATATTTCCAGAGTCTGTTTGCAAGCTGCGTGTAGAACTGTGAACCACTATTTTTGACTGAGAGCTAATCTTTAATTTCCATTTACTGTAAGCTAATCTTGAATACCCACAAGCCTCATTTTAGTGTCATTTCGAAAGAAGAGCTTTATAGATTTAAAATGCAGGTGGGAGATTTGTCTAAAGTCATGTTAGGAAAGAAAGCTGAGGGCCTGCTTGTTCTAGTGATAAGTGCTCTTGTTTACAACTAGGTTTCAAGTAGGTGCAATGGGCAGTGTGGTAACAGACTTGCACCATTGTATATGGAAAAGATGAAGAGCTGGTTCTCAGTGACTGCCCCTTGGGCCAGCAGTTGCAGAGCTGCCCTTGATGTGAGATTATCTTTGTCCATGTGTTCCCTTCATAGAAAAAAAAAACAACTTCTTTTTAGCTTTATGCTTATCGAGTATAAGGATGTATGTGCTAAAGCTCATCCTACACATGCAAATACATTTCCAAGCAGATTTACTTTGAAAATAAAACACTTGCCTTTTTCTATCTCTTCTGCACCAAGGGGCTCCATCCCTCACCCCTCAGAAAGAGATTGTGCTAAACTAGTCAGGCATTTACTTTTTGAAGGAAGGACCTTATGTGAATGATGAATGTTCCTGGGTTCAGACTACTAAGTTGGACCAGGAGAGATGTGATGACAATTCAAGAGCAAAAACTATGCTCTGCAAGGCTTGCTGCCATCTCTGTGTAGACATGTCAACTCTGAGACATACTGCTAGCCATTTGATCACAACATATGTGAGAAATTCCCAGAATCTGTTACTCTAACTTTTCCTGAGGAGCAGGCTTCAGAATGCTTGTTTGCCTTCAGGTTTATCAGACCATTTGAAGAATTGACAGCATGAATAGCTGTTTTATTATTATCATTATCATTATTTTTCTTTTTAAATAGTTTCCTTAATCTTTATTGAACTTTTTTTGGCTTTAGTAATGTTACATTTTACTACCACTGGTGAATATAATGTAGAGATCACTGGTTTAACTCTGTTTCTGTTCAGATCTACGGTAAACCTGCCAGAAAGTCCCATTCTTCATTTCCCTTACCTTGAGTCAGAGCTTGCTTATAAAAACGCCTGCGTGGATTTACTTTTTGCATGCATGAATTAATCTCTTAAAAGAGAGCTGATACGTGTCTTACTTTGTGAGAAGGCTGGAAGACTTAGGGTTGTTGGGAAGATGGAAGGTCACCATAGGGCTCTGCAAAGTGCAGGAAGTGAATGCACAGTTTGGCCTCTGCTGTGACAGATGGGCACACCGTCAGGATCTCAGGGCTCATGCAGAGCTTGCAATGACCCAGAGAGCCTTGGAGGTGTGGCTGAAGCCTTGCATAGAAGACATGCAGCGAAGGCAAAGTAGGCAGGGGGATTGTTTATAGTCGTATGTTTCTCCTTGGTATTTTTGAGGGATTTTTTTAAAATTCCTTTAAATAAAAAAGGTGACTGGCTTCATTTATTTCTGATGAAAACTCACCTTTTGAGATTTTTGGGGTGCTTGTTGCTAAAAACAGGACAAAAACTTTCCTCTGTGGTATGTTTATAACATAAAAATGACTAAATTTTATTCCTAGTATAACTTTATGTTCTGTAGAAATAGACTTTGTAAATGAGCTTATGCTGACCAGAAAGTAAGTAGCGCTAACTGCAAGAGGCAAAAACTCTGATGTACAAACATCTTTGTTAACAATAGGGAAAATGTTTTCCCCAAAACAGTAACATTTCAGTGTCTGTTTAATTTGTCACTAGAATGATAGGGAGGTGTATTGCCAGATTTTGGGTGTATTTTCCTGTCTTAAGAGTAATGGTGATCTACAGAATATCAACATCTTTGGAAGAAGCTTCCTTTTAAAAAGAGGAGGGAAATGTTGTGAATGGCACGGGACTTAATGGACCTAAATTTCTGGAAGAAAAAGGTAGATATTAGGAAAATGTTTTCCAACAGAAAAATACAGTGGATTAGACTTTCTGGTCAGGATCTGAGTCTCTGCGGCTCGTCTTTAATAGCAGGTCAGGCAAATATTGATCAGTTATGACACTGGCAAAACTGAGCTTACCTTGATGCAGGAGCTGACTGTGTGACTTCTGAAGCCTCTTCCATCCCTGTGGGTGTGTGGTTGTTACAGGCAGTAAGCACTCTCCTTCCTGACACCTGTTCCTTCACGTTGTATGCATGTGGGTTTTGTCTGCCTGTAATACTAGAGGCGATCGGCTCCGGGGCAGTGGCGTGCCCCAGTGGAGCGGGGCACGGCGGCGGGCAGGGTTTTTTTTTTTTTTTTTTTTTTTTAGTTTTTTTTTTCCTGCCCCGAGGCCCCTCAAGACAGCCAAGGGAGCCGCCAGGGCCCGGCAGCCCTCGTGAGGGCGTCTGAGGAGGCGCGGGCGGGGCCGGCAGGGCCCCTGGCCGGCCCTACACAGCCGGGCCTTGGGGGGGGGGGCGGAGGTGGGGGGCTGCACCCGGGGCGTAACAACCCCATGCACCGCTACAGGCCTGGGGCAGAGTGGCTGGAAAGCCTTGCAGAGGAAAAGGATCTGGGGGTGCTGATTGATGCTCACCTGAATGTGAGCCGGCAGTGTGCCCAGGTGGCCAAGAAGGCCAACGGCATCCTGGCTTGTGTCAGGAACAGTGCAGACAGCAGGAGCAGGGAGGTGATCGTCCCCCTGTGCTCTGCTCTGGTGAGGCCGCACCTCGAGCACTGTGTTCAGCTTTGGGCCCCTCACTACAAGAAGGACATCGAGGCCCTGGAGCGTGCCCAGAGAAGGGCTACGAAGCTGGTGAAGGGCCTGGAGCACAAGTCCTGTGAGGAGCGGCTGAGGGAGCTGGGGTTGTTTGGTCTGGAGAAGAGGAGGCTCAGGGGAGACCTCATTGCTCTCCACAGCTTCCTTTCAGGTAGCTGTAGTGAGGTGGGGATTGCTCTAATCTCCCACATGCACAGCGACAGGACGAGGGGGGAATGGGCTAAAGTTGCGCCAGGGAAGTTTAGGTTGGATATTAGGAAAATCTTCTTTACCAGAAGGGTTGTTAGGCATTGGAATGGGCTGCTCAGGGAAATGGTTGAGTCACCATCCCTGGAGGTATTTAAAAGATGTTTAAACCATATCACTAAGCTCTGCATCTAGTGGAGGACTTGTTAGTGTTAGGTCAGAGGTTGGACTACGTGATCTTGGAGGTCTCTTCCAACCTAAATGATTCTGTGGAAGATTAAGCAATATGATTTTATAAACTGAAGAACCACTGAAAAGAGGAAGAGGTGGGTAAGCTTTCCAAATCAATGCTGAACAATTATAAAGCTTTCTGATTATGCATGGGTTTGCATTGATCGCTTGTCCCTTTCTATGTATATGGTCTCATAGGGTTTTAGATACATCATCATGTTTTGTGTTTTTTTTTCCCCATAGGATCCCTTTCTCAGCCTGGGCAGAGAGTGCACTTGCCGGACTGGTAGCTGTTCACTGTTGGTTGTGCTTCTCAGAATCAGTCCCTGTACGTTTCCTACCTGCATGCCGTCTGTATCTTGCTCTGACGGTAAGAGATGTTTATTTTTTTCAATCGTTACTTGCAATGGCTGCTTCTTAGAGTAATACTTAATGTTATTTGAGTCATCACTGTACATTTTACTGTTATTGGCTTCATCCTGTAGCTGAGATTCAGTCATAGAGGGAGTCAGGCTAGAATCAGTAAAAATATTCATTTATTACCTCAATTAAATTATTTAGCTATATAAATTTTTGTTTTCTTCTGTGGTGTCAAACTCCAGTCTCTAGGCGGCGGCGGCAGCAGCAGAAGTTGTACTTCCTGTTCCTTGACTAGGTGTTCCAACTTGGACAGTCAGGGACACATTGTTAAAGATCATGCAAAACTTCATGGTTGCTAAGCATGATGAAGGTGAAAACTTAGTGTCTGGAGTTATTAACTTGGTGCTAGTCTTTTCATGTCACAAAGTGGTAATTGTCCTAAGGCCAAAAAAAAAAAAAAAAGGACCTGTGATTCTACTGTGCTTCATTTTCCTTATAGGTCTGAAATGTGTCTTGGTTATTGAGTGGGAAGGGGTAGTATTGCTATGTGCTATTTCTTGGGTGGATATTCATAGCCCACAAGTCAGTACAGCAAAGTCATGGGCTCTGAAACAAAGTGTGAGGAATACATTTGAAATGTTTCTTGGTGTTAGTAATTTTCAGTACCAGTAATACTAGATTTGCTAACAAGTCTCTTCCAAGGGTTTACTACACGTTTTTTCTGCTGTTAGCTACATTCTGTCAGGTGTTTGACTATACAGGAAGAAATGGTATTAGCACAGTGCCTTGTTCTGTGTAATTCATGAAAGGGTGCCTTTTCTGATGTAAGACTGCAGGTTCTCTTCCTACTATGGCTAGTCTCTGCTCTGTTGTTTCTTTGAGCAGAACTTTTTCCATAAGCCATTGACCTGTGCTTCATTTCTTATGTTGTATGTTGATTTCCTTGCACTTTCATTTATCATCAGGGTTTGGTGCTCCTGCAGTTCAAGCACTTGCATGATAATGAAAAATAACATAATTGCACTTTCCCTTTAGTGGGGTGGAGGCAGACACATTTTTTTTCTGTGGTCCTGTTCAAGAATGTTTTATGGAAAACTATGAAATGTGGGCTGCTGAGAACAGTGGAGGCGTCCTCCGTGTAGCAACTAATAATTTTGTCTTAGCAAATTTTGTAAAACTGCAAGTCTTCAGACTTCATCTACTTTTTCAACTGTTTCTATGTTGGAGAAAGCTATATAAATGAGCCATCTCCTTACATGTGTGCACAGAGACAGCTGTGAAGATGATGCAGGTCATACTGTTTCATAGAGCCAAATGTGGAACATTCATACATTGGTGCATTCAGTAAAGCTATTGCTTTATTGACATTTGTAGTCCAGGACTATACTGAATAGGTGTTGCTGGCTGAACCTGGTACTTGTGAGCAGATTCTCTCTTACCTTTGTGTGCCATGCTGTCTTCCCACTATGTGGAATTATAGTTCAGTATGAAACAATGATAATAAGACTCAATGAATGGTATTTTTCATCAGTATGTGCTGGGTTGCTTTACAAGACAAGTCTGCATCATTGATATAATCTGATGTATTGAAAGCTGAATCACGGGGCTGTGAAATCCTTAGTATGTTAGGTGTGTCATGCTGCCCTGGTTTTGGCTGAGATAGGGTTAATTTTCTTCATAGTGGCTGATATGGTGCTATTTTGGATTTAGGACAAAGATAATGTTGGTAACACACTGATGTTTTTGTTGTTGTTGAGCAATGCTTACACTAAGTCAAGAACTATCCATCTTCTCATACTGCCCTACCAGTGAGGAGGCTGGGGATGCACAAGAAGCTGAGAGGGGACAGAACCAGGACAGGCGACCCAAACTGGCTAAAGGGATATTCCATGCCATATGGTGTCATGCTGAAAAATAAGACTGGAGGGAACTGGCTGGCAGGGCTGCTGCTGCTTAGGGACTAGATGGGTATTGGATAACAGGTGGTGAGAAATTGCATTGTACCTCATTTTTTGTATATTCTTTTTATTATTTATTATTTTCCTTTTGTTTTCTGTCATAATAAACTGTCTTTATTTTGACCCATGAGTTTTACCTTTTTCCAGTTCTCTTCCCTATCCTGCTGGGTGGGTGTGAGGAGGAAGTGGCTACTAGCTACCTGCTGGGTTAAACCATAAAGCACAGTGTGGCAAAACAGAGTTCTTACAAACAGGTTGCCAGGCAATGCAACTGTGAAGTATCTTGCATGGAGTTCCTGGCCTTTTAACCGTCTTGGTTATGTAAAATACAAGTAAGTTCCCTTCTCTTGGCTTCTGGAAGCTAAATCATTTCATTGCTGCTTTCCCTTGTAATTCTGGATCAGTGCAAAAGTTGCATCTTCTAGGAACACTTTGTTCTGATAAAGTGGAATGCAGAGGACCTGGAGCCAAGGCTGGGTATATTGAGAACAATGTGAAAGTGAGCAAAACCAGATTTCTCTGTTACCTTGACTTCTAGAGAGCCAACAATTGACTTCAGGACTTCAGAAAACCATTTCTGTTGTCTTCTGACACTTTGGAAATGGCTTCACAAGAGTCATTATCATTCAAGCATTTGATAGAGGTCTGATCTTCACTTATGGTCTACTGATGCATACAACACAAAAGATGAATTTTCTGCTCAGCCAATCACCAGCTTATTGTAGTAGAAAATTGTGCTTGGCATTATGTTGTTTCTTTTGATGTACATTACACGTTATATTTCTAGTGCTTGAATTAGGATTACAAATTTCCAGAGTTACGGGATGACAGCATAACCTTGACCAGATGATCTTGAAGGTCTTTACCAATCTTAATGATTCTATGAATTATTTTAAGATGGTGTGGCGGGTAATATAGGACCCAAATTTATATTTGGTAATTAAAAATAATAAAAAGGCATCTATAAAATTTAATATGGACACAAATATGACTTCGCAAATCATTGCAATGGAAAAATTCCCTTGCAAAACTTTTTACCCAAAGGCAACACTTAACTTCAGTGAGGATACCACTGCTGCTAAATGTGCCTTTGTAGTTTTCTGTCTTACAGAACGATGGTAGCAGAAGGAATTGGTTAAGGAAAAATAAAAAAAATAATAATTTTTATTGTTGGCTTAGTTTCAGTAATCTAGGAAGTTATTAATAACTGTGGTTGCTTGAATAATTTATAAGATGCATCTCAGTGTTTTTTCATATTAATTATTTGATCATTTCCACTGATTATTGTTGTTTGTAATTACAGTGGTGCCTAGAGGATCAAATTAAGATAAGGGTCTCTTACTCTTTATGCTAAGTAAATAGATGCATTTCTTTCCTAAAGAAGCTGCAATCTGAGCTGTTATGATAGAGAGGGGAAAGAAGATAAACAGTTGGCTCAGGGTCATAGCAAAGTCTGATGGAGAGAGTTGGCATCATTTAGGAGTCTTACTGCAACCCATTGTCTGTCGGGCCATAATTTATCTAACTGTTGATACGTGCACTCCTACTCTTTTCATATATGGCATGACAGGTTGTGAGGTATCTCTTTGCTTCTGCTTCATCCATACCTGTTGTCCAGCAAAGAAAGGCAGCTCAGATGTGTCCCAGTCCTTAGTGCTGGAGTGATGGACTAGAGATTTGTCTTTAATACTTAGAATTATAGTATTTAATGATACTGGTAAGTGTAGAAAGAGAAATGGAATCCAGTTTCTTCTCAACAGAAATGAGAATGAGTATGAATCTGTAAAGGCTAGGATGTGAGGATATTTTAACGCCTTTTTTCCTGAAGCACTTACCGTCTTGCAGAGCTTGATCCTGAAGCCTGGATCCAGTGGGCTCTGGCACGTTGGGTGGATCTCAGGTTCGATGTAACACAACTCAGTGTAGACTTCAAATTCATTTCAGTTCTTTCAACTGTCCTGATAAGAAATGCTGAAACTGCATAATTACATTCCTGTGGTTGGATATTACTTACTGTAATTTGTTATCTTGATGTAGTTTATGCAGTGTTTGCCATCGTAGTTGGAGTTCAAGAACTCAATAAATTGTGATTGACTTATTTCCATTAGAAAAGTAATTTCAAAATAAGATTTTTTCTGTAGTGCTGTAATCGAAGATTGAAATATAATGAGAGCAAGTGATTGTTCTTCTGTAGATTTGAATGTGCCACTAAAACCAAAAGAAAATGGATGAAAACCACAAAATCATTCTCCACATTTTAGTTTAATGGAAAATTCAGAAAAATGTCTGTTGTCTAAAATGGAGACAAGTGAGTTCGGTTGTATTTAAGACCAAAGAAATAGGAATTGAATTAAAATATTTTAAGAATATAGTAATTTGCTTTAAGATCTAGAATATTGTAGTGTTTTCTGCCTGTTAGTGTTAGAAACTGTTTCCAGTTGCCTGTTGATTGAGCCAGACCAAGGGAAGGGTTTATCTTCCTTTGTAGCTAGATTTGGGTCTAAAACAGTAAATCAGACTCTGCCAGTAGCCTTTGGGCAGAGAATGTGTCAGAGGCTGATTCAACCTGCCTGATCTGGAAGGCAGTATCTGAACAGAACTTTGGAGTACCTGTCTTTCTGCATTGGACTACCTTAGATGAGAAAGTTAATCTTTAGGAAATGACCTTTTCAGACCAAGATGTTTTGTGGTTGAGTTTTTGGAAAGCAAAGAAGAATTTAGGGGAAAACATGTATTGTCCATCTACTACTTACTTTGTTATAAAATTCCTTAAGAAATGATGTGGAATCACAGGAAAATTATTTAAGGATGAATCTCAAAGGCCAGGTACTCCATTCCCATGACCTGAGAAAGATACCCTTGTATATTTCTTTGGTGCATGTTTGTTTGGAAAGTTCCAAAAAACACACTGGTAACAAAGATTCCACATCACCCTAAGCAATCTCTTTCAAGGCCTAAAACCTTGAAGTTTCTGTTGCAATTGAGAAAGATGGTCTAGAGGTTAAAATGCTAGCTGCCTTATTTTTTTTTTTCCTTTGTGCAGATGTGTCAACTTTTATAATTTGGAGAAAAGAAACACCAGGCATTTATGCTGTAAAGGATGACAGGAAGTGTTTCACTGGTGCAAAGAGATTACTGAATATAATATGGATGAAGATTGTCTCATTCTTCTGAATGCATCTCAGTGCTTGGAGGATTAAAGCCCCGATATTTTTGGTTTTGTTTTGTTTTTCCGTTATTTTTAACGTATTCCTCTTCTGGCATTCACCCATTCCTTGGCACATGACCAAGGTTCCCATGTTGCCTGTTGAGAAGGAGGGTTATGGATATGGAGACCTTAGTGCTTTGCAGGGGAATAGTTTCCTCATTTTAGACAGCAGTGAAGTCTTGCATGTCTCTGTCTAGAATGGTCTGGTAGAGGTTGGCCTGTAATTAGTAGAAATGTAAGAGGTGACTTGAATTCTTTAAAAAGTATAATATGAGAGCTGTGCCAGACAAAATAAGAGTTTCCTGCTGTAGGCTTGGAATTTGATCATCAGCCCTTACAAGAAAACAATCCAGTGTGCCTAAATCTTTATGGCACCTGGGTTCTATCCAATTAGGTTTCATTGCCTTTGTCGGTCACACCTTTTCAGTCTGCTTAGCTGGATAGGTATGCTTTCCATCACCAAGAGGCAAATTGGTCTGGCTAGGGATATGTTAATGAGTGACGTAATTATAGAGGTCATCAGGCAGTTTGGCTGTGCATCGGGACACGTGTGACTTCTTGGTAATTCCCAAGTTACTAATGTTTTAGGTCTGTTTATTTTCAGCAAAATATTATTGGTGCATGAAATTACTGCTAGGATCTCAAGAGGTTCCAGAGGAGAATGTTAATATTGTTAGGATCTAGCACTTTGAAAAAGGAGCTGGGAAAAGGTATGTGAAGGCAGGGAGGTGGAGACTAATTATGGTCCCAATTAAAATTTCTGCAGGAATGAAAAGCGTAGTCTAAGAGCTAACATAGACACAACAGAAAGCAAATCTTTCACTGGACTGTGGCTTCTGTGACAGAAACCAGGTTTTGCTCTGGTTTTACAAGGGGACTGAGACTGCTTAATAAGAATACTTGAGAAAAGTTAACCCATTATAGATTATGTAAGGTTTTTGTGTAAAAAATAATAATAAAACATATATATATATTTCTGTGGATGTCGTGGAGAATTATCTATTTGTGGGGATCCTTGTCTTTTCAGGAGGTTTGATTTTTTTAAATGTATTGATCAAAATATTAGTGTTAAAGGTGGTGTTGCATTCACCTGTGTTTTATTCATTCAAATGCATAGCATAATGCAATACAAACTGTGATTTATTTTTATTATTTTTTTTAGCTATCCTTGCAACTCTGTAGAGGAGGAGACTTTTGAACCTCAATGGAAGTCGTTCACAGCCTGCTTTCATTGGAGAAATTTATTTTCTCTTTATTGTTCTTGTCCCTAACGTAAGCTACTTTCTAGTATGTTGAATGAAGGAATAAGAAGTTGTGGAACACAAATTGCTTGCACAAAAAGTTAGATTGGAGAATGAGTAGATTAATTTCAAGGCAAGGGAAATAATAAAAAGGCAAAATGAGGGGTAGCATGCAGGAAAAAAGATGAAAGAGGTATTCATTCAGGAAGGAAAGATGGTAAATGAGGCTGTGCTACTAGATCAGCAGTCAGTGACCAAGTTTTGTCTTCTAGAATTGCCAGCTGTATTTGTGAAGTAGTATGTTCTCTTTAAGAGGCTTGCTGTCTTTGTGGACATGCATTTTTTGGAGTGTCCATATATTCTTGTTTGGCCTTGGCTGGACACAAGAAGTTAACATTCAGTTCCTCTAAGGGTCATGGGGGAGAGGTAGTGCCCATGGCACAGACAACCTAAGCTCTTTTGCAACATCCCTGTGAGGGAAAACTACTTCACTGACATGACATAAATCTCTGGATCAGCTGAGTAGAGGTTTTATCTATTAGACTCTTGGAGTCATGTGATTGCAACAGCATCATTTGCAATAATTAATAAATCTTGAGCTCTCAAGAAACAACTGTGGCATGCTCCTGTGCATGTGTGTATAGTACTGTTCCTCTGACAGTAAGTTCTGGGGAAAATAAAGTGCCTATACTCAGATGTATTGTTTGATGTATGAAAATCCTTCCTTTATCTAACAGACCAGAGAAGCATTCCTTCCAGATTTTGTGAAGTGACCATGTAATCTGTTGGTAGGAGCAAATTACCAACAGATAGAAGAGGTCCTCCCTGGTTGATAGTGGATGGAATCTGTTACAGTCCCAGCTAAAAGATTATCTTCATGCTTTTCATAGGTGTCCCGATCAGATCCCTGGTCTCTACTGGTCAAGGTAGCAGTGACTCCACATAGTCAAGCCGTGGAAACAAGTGCCTATTTAAAGCTCAGTATGCTGTTCAGTGCTTTGCTGAATTAGAGCCAGCATGGGTCAGCACACGGTCATATTCTGAGCTGTACAGACTTGCTGTGGCTGACTGGAATGAAAATACCAAGCATTGAAACTGTCTGTAGGACTGAGAGGACTTTCAAGTAGTGAAACAGAATGAGAACCCTACTATGGGGTAATGAGCCACAGCACAATTTATCAAAGGCTGTGGTTGTCCCTGACTCTGGACGTTTTTTAATCCCTACTGGATGTTTTCCTACAAGGTCTGCTCATTCAAATAGGTTTTAATTTAGGAGAATCCTTTGCCAGAGGTCAGGCACAGTAATTATTGAAGTATTTCATGGCTTCGTTTACATTTCTATGGGCACTTAAGCAGTTTCAGGGCATGTCAAATACAAGAAGACATAAAGACAAAATGCTTTGCACTAAATAAAGTTCAGACTGAAAGCTAGAAAAGCAGGGTTCTCCCATAGTAATTAATAGTTGTATGTACCTGACACTGTGAAGTGTTTATATAACAACCATATGGCCTTAGATTTTCAACTTGGAAAGAAAATGTAGATTTTTCAGGAGTAAATCTTAGTTATCAAATCAATAGGCAAGGGATGGTTTCCATCCCTAAACTCTAGTAAAATATCCTAACATCTACAATATGTGCAAACTGATGACCTTGGCATAAAGCCTACAACCATAATAGCCCCTTGAATAGGTGGGAGGAAAGTGATTCAGGATTTACAAGTGATTTGGAAATTATATGAGTGCATCTTTGTTTTTCAAGGAAAGTCAAAGCTTCGTGGTTACCACTGAGTATGTAGAACAACTCAGTTTAAAAATGATCTGGAGTAACGTTTGGGCCTTTTAAAGTTAATGGCTTATCTCTCTTGATTTAGCAGACTTTTCAAAAACAAAACTTAAAGAAGCTTAAGCAGTCAGCTGCCATCTAGTGCCCTCTTAAAATCCAAGCAGAACAACCACGAATCCCTCTCTTACTGTAGTCCCCTTGACTGAGTAGTGCTAGATTTGTGATTTTTTTTTCAGGGTTTTTTAAACCCTGAATTTACAATTACAAGTGGGTATTGATAAAGCTTGACAAAAAGCTTTATAAAATAGTTTTTTTCAGATTTTACCAACAGGGACTTGATTGGAGTCTCAGTATGGATAATAGTTTGTCATGATGCATTTGCCGGTGCTGCAGATCATTACATTGCCATATAAATGCCAATACTTCAAATGTGTAAGACGTTTCAGTGTTGCTCCCAAATGCTCAGCTTTCTGGCAGTGGCTGATTGCTCGCTGTGAAGTCTTTGTAGTTGAGGGAAAGTTGAGGGAATGTGGATCTGGTGCTAGCTGATGCTGTTTAATTATTTGATTATCCTACTTCTGGCATTTTGTTTGATCCTTTTCTTTGGTTATGATTGACATGAGGCTTCCTTTGAGAACTCCTGGGCGCAAAAAACTTTTATTGTATCCTGTATTTATGACAACAGGATCCTCATTTGTTTCTGTTTTGCCATGACACCACCTCAATGGAAACAATGGTAGAATCTAACTTAAAGTGGGTATTACCGAAGATCAGGAGCCTTGATTCCATGCAGGTACCTAGCTGACTTGTCAGGGTGATGTGCAGGTGACGGCGTATGGCGTAATGTTGTCTGTGTGAAATCGTCAACCCTAGCTTTTAAAATATGGGGCAGAGATATACTTTCTCTTTTTGGCTTCCCTCACAGAACTCATGGCTTTGGCTTGGGACTTGAGATGTTTATTTTCTGAAACAATTCCCTAGTGAATATAAAGTACATTGCATTTGCATTTCACATGCAAATGGGTACAAGCAGCATATCTTAAAGAGAAAATAAATTGCTGTCTTGAAAACGAATGTTCTGACAAGCCACGCACTGACAATTTATCATACTAGCCCCGCTAATTTGAGTCCTAGTTCTGTGTCTAGCACTACGTGCTGTCCATCTGCATAGCAGGGTATTGCGCTGTCTGAACTCACAGACCTGCTCAGGAGCTGATATTCTGAACAACCAGTGAACAAATGATAAAGCAGGGGCAGAGAATACTATGCTGTGGTGAGTGGGAGGCCCAGAAAGCTTTATGGTTTTCTTTCTCAGTTTGTCCACTGGCTGACCTTATTACTAGTGTGTCTTGGATAGTGACTGATATTCTTCAAGTTAAAAAGAAACTCAGCCTCATAACTATTTGGCAGAATATGTACATTTAAAGGGGGGGTCTATTTATGCTGAGATGCAGAATGGATAATAACTAATGTCATTGTTTTTTAATCTGAACTGCAGCTTTTCATAGTAATGAGAAGAACTACTTGGCCCAGCAATGTACAGTGTTTCTGATAAATGAAGGTCTATTTATTGACTTGATTGACATAGGAGATTCCTAAAGGGTAGACTTAGAGATTTCTGTGCTGAAATGATATTTGGGAATGACTTTTAATATAAACTTCTGAACAGTGAGCCCGAACATTCATAAGAGATGGCCCATATGAAAATCTTCAGCTTTTATGAAAACAGTAGCTTAAAATGCCTTCTCTGGATTCACAGGGAAGAGGCTAAGTCAACTCTACAGGTTGCACATGGAGGCAGCAAATAACCGCAGTAGTTCTATCTACTTGATGATAGAGATGGTGAGATCAAGGGATTTATCTTAAAGAAAAGTGAAGACATATAAGCAACTATTTGAGAAGAAAAGACTTGAAAATGTGTCTAATCCAGACTAAAGTACATATATTGGATAGTCAGAAGTAAGTACAGGTGTGTTTTTTTTTTGAGATTCAGGTCTGTCAAAGGTGACACAAACTCAGATATGGTATTAAGGCATTCCTGGACGTGTTGGTATTTGTTTTGTATTTTTAACTATGTAGTTACCACCGAAGAACTGAGGCTGACTCTGCCACCTTTCCCCTTCCAGTTCTTCCTATGCTGAGTTCTTGCAGCAGTCCATGTTGCATTCCTCAGCATAGGAATGTTGTTTGGGTCCCCAAAGCTTCGATTGTCTCCTGTGAGAAATGTACATCCTTCAAATTTCTCTGAAAATGGGAATAAGAGTGCAGTGTCCAGACATGAACCAAAAATAAAAAATAATAGCATCTTTCTCTCCTTTTGGGAGACAACATCACATAGTGCTTTGCACTATGACTTGTTTCAAACAACATGGCTTGTTTCCCAGGTTAGAAATCAACTATATTCTCTGGAATGGCCAAAGGATAGGGATGTGGTGGGTGTTGTGGGGTGCATGTTTTTTACTTTTTTAAGTGAGATTTTGAGTACTGTCTTCTGTTCCTGGTATAAGCTGAGTATCTGTAGCACGACTGCAGAAAGATTGTGTTCAGAACCCCTTCATTACTACTCTCTTCAAAAGTAGAGGGAACTCTGATAGTTGAAAGACATTTGGCTGTGTTGGTGATCAGTTTGAGAAAAATAACAACAGCAAAACCTCATTCAAATGGCAGTCAGATGGCCTGTAATAATTTGAATAGGTTTGGACTAACTTTTTCTCATGGTACTCAACTGCATGGTACATGTGTTACTGGAGCATGGACTGTGTTACTGGAGTGCAATTAATTCTACCACAGGCGAAGCTAAAAAGTAGTAGAAACTCTTGGCATGTTTGAGAGAGGATGATGGACAGGAAAAATGAAATATCTTCTGTAGGATCTGAAGGAAAACTGAAAACTCTGTGCACGTGCTGATGTTGATAGTGTCTACAGCAGGGAATTTGTGTTGTGAAGAGCTGAAGGATGCTGTTGGCTTTTACCTAGGTGTATGATCATCCACAGCTACAAGAAACATGTTTCCAGTTGATCACAGATGCAAACATCTCTGTGTCACCTAGAGGATCGTTTTGGTTGGTTCTGAGGAAGTAAAAAAAAAAAAAAAAAAGATGTTCAGGGTGATGGGATATGAAAGAACGGCGCTTCTTTCTTTAGCTCTGGGCCAGTTCTAGACATGAGTGCTGGACACCCCAGTACCAAATGGGGGAACGATGGATTTGTTTTGCTTCTTCATTTCTCATCTCTTCCTCCGTTCTTTGATATGGTGTGTACATACCCACTGGAAACGCATACCATTCCAAATATATATTAGTCACGGAGTTATTCAAATCTAATCATGCATTTCCCATAGCCATATTTTTCAATACATAACTTTACTAGCCTGTTACAGCAGTGCGTGTGTGTTTTACTATTATTATTTTTAAATTAAGCTAAGTGCCTGGCAGAATTGTTTCAGGGCCTGTCAAAACTTAGGCAAGGAGGCTTCATTTTTAAGGATATAAATGTATTTTCTAGAATAAATATACTGTATGCTGCTTTAGTGACAGCTTTCTTCTTCTGGCAAGGAGACGAAGGGAGATAATTTGTTATCAAGTGCACTCTATGCCATGTAACTTAGGAGCAAAGAATGATCAGGAATGGCTGGAATTATAAATGAGTAGTCTTGAGGACTTCTTGATATTTAAGATTGCATTCATACAGGTAGGGTGTTCACCCCCCAGTTATGCTGGGTTTCTAACCTGTCTATAAGTCAGCATTGTTTCCCTATAAGAACAGGTGGAAAACAATGGTTTTGCTTTGTTTTGTTTTTCTGTTATGAGACTTCTGAAAGCTTAGATCTTGAAGAAAACATGCTAATCAGGGCTGAGACTGGTTAGATATAGATGATGTGTGCTACGTTCCTATCTGGGAGACAGCCACATATATTAATAAATTAATAAAACCTCTTCTGTTGAAAGAATTATGAATAGAATAATGATCAATATTCTGCACCTGCTGTGAACTAGAGAATTCATACACTTTAGCATGAAGCAGTGTTGAAATGTCTTAATTTTTCCATGTGGTCAAGTCCTGTCAACAACAATGATCTGATGGTGCTGGTTAGTCCAAAGCACTCTTCTATTATGGAGTTCTCTGTTAGCTGTAATTATCACTGTCAGTGATCATAACCTTTTTACCCTGTGGTAATGCCTCAGGAAATTTTGTGCAGGATTTGCTGTAATGATAATTATGCTTCCCTAGGATAAGTTTATCTTCTGCATGGCAGTGGTATTGGGCAGTGAGTTCCTCTACATGGAAGTGTTGCAAATAGTGACTTGTCTCCTATTAGATTCCACAGTAGAAACAGGATCTGATCCATGTGGAGATGGATCTGCTTGCTGTCCATCCAGGACCTCCTGCAGCAGGCTGTCTCGTATTTGGGCACAACCTGACACAGTTCATGAACGCAGAAATGGACTAGCAAAGAAACAGGCCTGTGAGGACTTGAGACTTGTGTCCAGCCCTCTAAGCCTTGCTACCAGTACTAGTCATTAACAAATTATAAACTATGATACGTTGGAGCTTGAATGTTGAACTTGTGCATCTCTTTGTATAGTAGAAGGCCCAAGTCCACAGTAAGCTCCCCGTAGGTATAGTCTGATGGGTAATATGCTGTGTTTGCCATTTTCCTGCCTTGGAGCGGAGCAGATCAGACGACTGCTTCCCATCTCAATTTTCCATGCTGTGGGGTTGATGAGACCTTACCTTTGTGAGACAATTTAGACTTTAAATGCTCTGCATTATAATAATAAGGAGCCAAAGTGCGTTATTGTGCTTCCTATCTGCCTTTGTTATTAAATCAGTTGCTGGGAGGCCAAAGTGAGATTCTGATTTTAATGTTGTGCTGCTGAACTTTGACATTACCTCCTCCTTCTTCCTTTTTTTTTTCTGGTTAAGAGTGGAAATGTGTCCAAATCCACTCCAAAAATAGCACCTTGAATTTAAAACTTGATTTACCTTTCCATTTTGAAGAGTACGCACGGCACTTGCAGCCTGATCTTTCTATTCCTTTCAATCTAACCACAAGCCTTTTATCTGTGAATGCATTTTAATTACAGTGGAAATAAGAGGCTTTAGGAAGTAAAACTGCTGTCACTTCAGCCACATTCACCTGCCTGGTGCAGCACGCAGAGAATATCCGTGTCAAGAGGAAGCTTTGCTCTTGCAATTGATTTATAAATAGACTTCCAGGATGTGAACCTCCCGTATACTGTGTGAGGAAATTGGCATACACTTGAGCTGCATTGAAAGATGGCCTTGCCATGAATTCCTTATGACTCTGTAGATACATTGCTTGGACTTTGAATAGAAAACTCAGTGAGTAATGGGTGAGTAGCCGAGTAATGAACAACGGTGTTAATTTTCTTGTAGAAAAGCTACAGCATATGAAGACCTTGGCTCTTTATGTGAGCTGCCATTCCACATAAACTTTTACAGGTACTGGTCACACTGTTAAGTTTCCATACATGCTTGAACACATCAATTTTTCCTTGAGGATGAATCCTTGGTCTTTTTAGTTCATTACCCCTGCATAAAAAGGGCTAATAGCACTCAGTTGTTTCCCAGGTGTGTCACAAGGACATATATATCAGAGGCATTTGGTTATAGGGCCGGGAGTGCATGCATTCCTTGGTACAGCAAGGTGACAGTGTATTTGGACAGAGGGCATTGATCATTCTCAGGATCTGGGCCAAGGCTTGGTGTAGAGGTGGACTCCAGCTCTCTATAGTGATCCTGCTGTGAGGTGGACACTTGAGAAGGTTGTGACTGGGAAAAGGTGGCATTTTTGTCCTCTAACAGCTCCTCCTTCCAAAAGCACCCTGCCTTTTGCGCTGTAGTGAAACTGCGAGTCTGGGAGCACTGGAAGCCCTGTGGTCCCTGCTCTGAGGAGGCTCCAGTTGCTGAATTCGCAGTGGAGTAGTGGAAGTTTGGGCTGAACTTGGAGTAGAGCTGTTTTCCAGTCGTTCATCTAGCTCTGAAGGGTGACAGGGTAAAGACTTCAGGATTAACGAATCCAGTTTGGAACTTAAAGTTGATACCATTTTGTTCAAATACTTGGATTATGTGTTTTTTTTCTCTAAATAAAGTGTATGTTTCTTGTTGATATTTTGAAAAATCTCATTGGCTTAAAAACCTAGATCAAATGAGTAATGCATTCTTCAAAATAAGGAGAAACTGTTGTGGACAATTTTTCAACACTTGACAGCTTCCCAACCAATTTACTAGCTCTCAGCAGAACAAATGAAGCTAGCCTGTCTCTAGTGTGACTGCTGGCTATTTCACACAGCTACCCTGACTGTTCTCTAAATTGAGCCCACGGAGAAGTTGCTGCAATGTGGAAGAATGGACTGAAGGTGCGGGGAGCTAATTAAATTGCAGACATGGGAGGCTGTGGAGCCATGGTTTCATCTCAGAGAAGTCAACTGTATTTAGGGAACAGATGTCCATATTAGCGAACACATGTTTCCTGAGATCTGCTTCCATGCATTGTGTGGACATACGGCAGATGTAAGAGGCAGACAGCTGAACTTGTCTGGTAGCCCTGGATTCTGTCTGGCAGGGACTGGAGCTGACAAGTAGTAAGAGGTGGTCAGCTACAAATGACATCGCACTAATCATTAGTTATGGAGCTTCTTGCTAGATGTTGCCTCCAGCTGCTGTGTGTAAACATTATTAATTTGTCATGAACTTTTCTAGTTCTCTTTGGAGTGTTCTGGTTTAGCTTTTTGCCTTCCAAAGTGATGAGTGGTAAAACAATTACCCGAGGCCACAAAGAAGGTCTGAGCCTGAAGGCATTCAGCCATTTGGTTTCAGTTTGGACACATACAAACCCTTGGAATCTCAGGCAGCTGTAAAACAGGTTGGGAAACAGCGAGAACAATCTTTTTGGTGTACTGGAGTACATAGTACAGGCAACAAGGTAATGCCATTGCAGAAAATGTAGTTGTTAATATGCTGAGATGCATTGATAGGAATGTATACGTTAGGAGAGGTACTTATTCTATTATTTGATAGAAGAATCCAGTTAGATTACTGGTTTAGGCATTCCTGTGAGTGTTGCAAGAATATATAGATTAATCTCAGAGTCTCACAGTAACCTCTATCCCTTTCTACTAAGAATGGTAAGCTGTAACTGTTACTGAATTTTACCTTTAAGAAAAGCAACTGCTTGTTCAATCTAAAAACGAGGTCTCTTTTAGTGTATAAAGCACTCGCAAGAGGAGGGCAATGAACACGTCTTCTGCCTCTCTTTGAGGTTAAGCCAGGAAGTATTTAACCTAATTAGAAGCAATAAAAATCTACGGTTAATACTAGGAAAAGCATCTTAACAGTAAACACTGAAACTATGTGGCCCATGTGGCAGTGGAACCCTGGTAGAGCTGAGTTCGCTACAGAAAAATGGGGACAGTCTACCATATTTTTCCTGTCTTTAGGTTGGCCGGTCTGCTCTTCTTTTTTATTATTATATTTCTATTTTTATTTTATAAGGGCAAAATAAGAATAAGTGAAGACTTCTAGTCATTTGTTTTGTTTGAAGGACAAAACAGTGCACTGAGGCAAGGTAAGCTTCTAAAGAAGGAATGTTCAGATCTGCTGAGTGAAGCAGCCTTTTAATGGGAATCCTAAAAAGCTCCACGCTGCTCAGCAAGTTTCTTTGTCCCACTTTAATTTCACAGATTTCAGTTGCTTTGGGTTGCACACAGTCCAAGGATCCATCCCCCCCATTTTGTTTTAACTACCACACAGCTGCTCTCTCATTCTACTTCCTCAGCAGGATGGTGGGGGAAAGAGATGGAGGAAAAAACTTTGTGGGTTTGAAATAGGAGTAATCTGATGAAAAGGAAAAAAAAAAAAAAACTGTATGGAAGTAAAAGAAGAGTAAAGATATTCTCTGCTTCCCATAAGCAAGCAATGTTAGGCCAATTCTTGGGCCTCAAAGTTGCCCAAGAAGACAAACACTTTCATAATCAGTCTGTTCCCCCCTCCTGTTTGGTTGGGCTTGAATGAAATTCTGCTAGTCACTCACACTGTGTTCATCAAAATGATCCTAGCTGAGAAAACACAGCAGTACACTGCAAAGTGTAGCCTATAGACTGGCTGATAGATGTGTGAAGTTGCACACTCCATAGTTCTGGATAAATGGAGTACTTGCTTTGAAGATATACCTTTCAGGTTTTATGGAGTAGAGGAAATTCAGCTCCTACTCTCTGAGGCACCAGCCTAAAATTTTTCTGTGGTGTCAACAGATAAACGAAGAGTACCTTCTGCATTCTAGTGTTAGAGGTGTAATGGAAAATAAAATAGCATTTCACTATTACTCTTTGACAGATGCAAAAATCAGACCTTATTATGTGTCGTAATGTTCAGGTATGGATTGAAGAGAGTAGCTAGCATTTATATCTTGTGTTGGGAGCCTAGGTTCCTGAGAAGTCAAATGCAGGTTGCAGTGGTTTCCTAAGAGAGACCACAAACTGCTCCTGCAAGGAACTAACTTACAGCTACCCATGTTCAGATATATCTTTCTAGTGCTACCCATCCCATACTTGCTTATCTATTGCTAGACTTTAATTTTGGTGTGCAAATAAGTGCATGATAGGTGTCCTTGAGTCCATGTGAACACTGTCTTTTTTGTGCAGAGACCAAGCTCTGGATCAAGTCTAAGCAGAACCTTCAATGTATATGTGGTTTCAGAGGAGACTTTTCAAATGCTGCTGTAGAAAGGTTATCCCCTTTCAGAAAGACGCTACCAGCCCTTTCCCCCCTTCCAGTCCAAAAGCCTTAACTGAGTTGTTCCACAGTGTCCTGAAATGAAATGCTCAAGGTGATATGGGTTCTATTTACTAGGCCCTTTGTGCTATTGGAAGAGTATGTGGGAGGAGTAAGCAAAGAGAAAGATGGTCAGTGATCACTAGGAACTGTGCAAGGTGTTCCACAGTTGAAGACTTTTTCTTCCCAGTGTACCATTTTGTTCTTAAATAAGTGATTTAATTACTAGAGGTGAGGATGGAGAATGATGTGTGCAAATCGGGTCTCTTGATCAAGGAAGGTGGGTGCCCCAGCGGGGGCAACGGTGTTGAAGGGAAAGCTTGTCTCATTTCAGAGAACTACAGAACTAGGAAAAGGTGACTTTTTAACCAGGCACGTTGTGACCAGAGACAAAGTAAGCTTTCTCTAAATAGATGGAGTTAAAAGCTGGGGAAAGAAATGAGCTACTTGAATTCCTTGACAACACCTGGGGGGGGGGGGGGGGGGGGGGGGCACATGTGGCCAAATGGCCACAACTTGACTGCAGGTTTAGCTTAGACCAGAAACTGGAAGAGATTTTGCTGTATAGAAGTGGAGTGAACTTCTGGAACAGCCTCCCAGTGAGCATGTATGTGTTTGAAGGGGGGCAATGGGATCACCAAACTGCATTTAAATGGAGTTAGATCACTTAATGGTTGTAACTGTGTTTACGGTGGTAGAAGTCTGGATTTTATGAGTCAGGAGAGGATGTCCATACACTCTTTCACCTCCAGATTACCATATGGACATTAATTTAATTATTTAATCTCTTCAGGAGGTATGAACATGTTAAGTGCATTTTGCAACAACATTTACAGCCCAGGCCGTGGTTTAGGGCCTGATGCAACTGAAACTCTGCTGCAATTAATGTAAATCATGCAGTGTAAATCACTGCAATTAACGTAAATCATGCAGAATATTACCTGGCTGCGGTGTCATTCATAACGTGTCTCTAAGCTTCTGTTTGTTTTCAAGTGGTTTGGACAGTTTTTAAGCAAATTATTTGTCACAGTGGCAAGACAGCGTGTCATAGGTGAGCTCAGTTACGTACAACAGATCTAGGTAGGTTGATATTAAGGTAAGTTTCTCCCCCAGCTGGCTTGCTCCGTTGACAGCTGGGTTGGTCCAGCATGCTTGGTTTCACTGTGAGGCTGGCTCCTGTGTAGAGGCTTACCTGCCATATTTGCTAACAGATGCCTAGCAAGTGCACAGCTCAGGGTGGAAGCAGCAAGGAATGTGTGTGTTGTTTTCTGGAAAGAATGTTTTTCAGTCCTGAGATGGCTCCTGGGGGATGGACCCGGTGGTATGGAGCCGTGTGGGAGCAGTTCTTGAAGAGCTGCTGCCTGTGGGCAGCCCCCGCAGGCTCAGTTCAGGAAGGACGGCATCCCGTGGGAGGGACCCCACGTGGAGCAGGGGCAGAGAAGGACCGTGAAGGAGCGGTGGAGGTGAAGTGCTATAGACTGACCACAACCCTCATTGCCCTGTTCCCCTATACTGCTCAGGGGGAGGAGGTGGAAAAGAGTGGATGCGAGGGGAGGTGTTTTTAGTTTTTCTTTTTTTTCTCACTGGTCTAGCTTGTTAGTAACAGGCAATATTTTTTTTCTAATCTCCCTATACTGAGTCTGTTTTGCCTATGACAGTAACTGTTGAGTGATCTCCCTGTCCTTATCTCAACCCTTGAGCCCTTTTCTTCGTATTTTCTCCCCCTTTCCCTTTGAGGACAGGGAGTGAGAGAGTGGTTGTGGTGGAGCTTGGCTGCCCACCTTAGTAAAAACCTTCTCTGTAATTTTTCCAGGTACTGAAGTTCAGACTAGCAGGTCTGCAGTTTCCTGGGTCTTCTTTCACACTCTTCTTGTAGATTGGTATAACTTTGGCTAGCTTCCAGTAAATTGTTGAGAGGGCTCCAGCTATAACATCTGCCAACTCCTTCAGTACTTTGGGTTGTACTCTGTCAGGCCCCGTGGACTTATAAATGTTCAGCTGACACAATTGATCCCTTACACTTCTGATGACCGCAGATGTAAAGTCACTGTTTCCCCAGTTGCGGGCTGCCAACTCTGAGGTCTGGGCAAGAACAGTCATTACTATTAAAGTCTGAGACAAAAAGAGCATTAAATGCCTCTGCCTTTTCCTTGTCCTTACTTGTTAGCTGACCATCTGCATCAAGTGTCTTTCCAGTGTTTTGCTTTGACCTCCTCTTGCTGTTGACATACTTGAAAAAAAACTTTATTTTTTGACACCACAGTGGCCGCTGTCAACTCCAGCTGGGTTTCGACTTTTCCTGTGTTCTCCATGCAGATGTAAACTGCAGCTCTGTAATCTCCTCATGAAGCCAGACCTTGCTTCCAGAGGTCATATATATGTGTATATACATTTTTTTCCTAAAGCCAGTTCCCTGGGGACACTGCTAAAATAGTTCCCTGTGAAACTTAGTTTGCTCTTTTAAAATCCAGCGTGGCAACTCTGACCTTGTCTCCTTACACCAAAATTTTTGAACTCAACTATTTCATGATCACCGTGGCCAAGACAGGCACCTACTGTCACCTTTCCCACAAGGCCTTCCTTGTTCTCAAACAACAGATCCAGGAGGGCACCTTTCCCAGTCGTTTCACTCAGTACTTGTAACAGGAAATTGTCTTCAACATCTTTTATGAATTTCTCAGACTTCCTTGTCTCAGCGCAATGATGTTCCCAGTTTGTGTGTGGGAAGTTGAAGTATCCCAGAAGGATGAGGGCAACTGATCCTGAGATTTCCCCCAGTTTCCTATAGAGCAGCTCATCCATGACGTTGTCCTGGGTGGGGTGGTTGACAGTGTACACCTACAGTGACATCTGCCTTGCTATCCACCCCCTTAATCCTCACCCAGATTCTCTCTACCATGACATCCCTAAAGGCAATGGCCGTACGGTCCAATCTCTCCCGCAGGTACAGTGCCACACCTCCACCTCGTTTGCCCCGCCTGTCCCTCCTGAACAGCTGATAGCACTCCTATCATGAGACTTGTCCCACCTCATAACTCTCTCAATTGGTCTTGCCAGGTTATAGGCCAAGAAACATTTCCCCCACTGAGACATGTAGGTCCCACCAGGTGCCAGCAGATCTCTCATCTGAAAGATTCTTCCATGATTATAAACCCAAAATTCTGGCAGAGGCACCAGTCCTGGAGCCAGGCACTGCTGACCTGGACTTGCCTGCTTCTTTTCCTGTCTGTCCCCATTACTGGGAGGACTGAAGAAAACACTATCTGTGCTCCTGAATTCTTTAGTCATCCTCTCAGGGCCCTGAAATCTCTTTTGATAGACTTCAGGCTTCTGGAGGCTATTGTGATTCTGAACTAGCCTGTCATAGAGATCTGTGAAACTCAGAAGAGGCACTCAATTTTCCACATTATTTTCTTTCCTAGGAAATGGGTGTTTGTGCGTGTAAAATAAGCAAATCTTTACTTTCTCAACACTGGCAAAAATCAGTTCGGGCTTTGGCAAAATGACTTTGAGGTGGGCTGTGTACAGTTCTCTCACTGGAATTTTTGCAGCTGTGTTGCATGTTCTGAAACAGTCTAGACTTGTCAGAGGAGGATAAGGATGGTGGGTTATTAGGTCTGCAGTGGGTTAGAAGGAAGAACCTAGGAACATGGTTGTGCTCTGCTACCAGTTATTCCATTGTGGGTCTGTGATGACTCTTAATTTAATTGTGCCATCTGACTGCATGAATTGTCTTGTGAAATTCAGCTGTGATCTTTACTTTCTGAAGTTAGTGTTGCCACTGGAGGTAGTGGAGCAGAACTGCCAGTGCTTCCAGTGGAATGAGATAAAGGCATTGCATTCTCCTTAACAGCCCTATGTTGGCAGGTCACTGTTGTATGGCATCATGACAAGTGCTTTGAATGTTGGCAGTTTTTATATGGCAGGCAATTTAGTGCCCTGTGTCTTGTTTGATGATAATTTGTAAGGAAGACCTATTTAAAACCCTGTGGCAACAGCATGGAGAAGAACTTATTAAATCACTGGTGTCAAAGGCTCAGAGATGGTGTTTTGTGGCAATGAACATCATCGCGTTTCCATTTAACAAAACTTGCGGCTGCACGATTTATAAACCTGACTGGTGAACTGGGAATTGGGATGGCTTCTTGGGCAGATGAACATCCCAAAGACTGAACATCAGCTACCAACATTATCTGTCACTTCTTACGAGCACAAAATCCATCACAAAAAAAGAGAAAGCAATTTCTGATGCTTTTTTAATGAACTGTCTCTCAGAGAGGGAGTAAGAGGGAAAAAAATAAATGTCTGTTCCCGCATTACATAGTAAAAAGTTGGCTATAGAAAGCTCTGGATTTCTTTTGCGCTAGCTTCATGGTATGTAATATCACCAGGATTGCACTCTGAGCCTCTCTAGCTAATACTACAGCCTCTTAAACACAAACATTGAATTTGGAAGCAGGTTTTATTGCAAACGCTTAGAAAGCAAAGAAGATAAACACAAGAAAATTGTTCCAGTATTTTGACAACCAAGTTTGAGAGCTGTTACACATTGACTCTTAACAGTTCAGGATATCAGAATACTGAAAGTGAAAGCTAGTGACAGGAAAAGGCAAACAAAATATGAACCTAATGTTCCAACAAAATAATAATTAAAAAAAGAACACATAGGAAAGATCTGTTGTTTTTTTTAAGGTGCTGAAACAAGAATACAGGATTTTAGCTTATGTGGCCAGAGCACATATGGGGGCTTCATTAAGGCTTTTATGGCTGCTGCTATTAACAAACCAATGATGTGTCCACTAAAACTCAACATCAGCCATTGAATATCAACATGGGAGCTATAAGAGCATAATACTAATTTCTCTGCGTCTGTCTTTTCTTCCTTGCATATAATCCCTAATTGCAATATCCGGTTCTCTCTCTCCCTCTCTCTCTCTCGCTCTCAGTGTGTGTGTGGTGACCTTCAGTTAGGTTAAGGTTAATGTGATCACACTATTGGAAAAGTGCATTGAAGGTTGACAAGTTGCAGTTCCTGAGAATTTCAATGATAACATCACCAAATGAAATATTGGAGCAATAACAGTTCTCAGTCTACAGAAAGTAGTTTTTCCTTTGATGCCACTTCACTTTCTTTCTCCCAGAGGACAGCTCTGCTCCTCTCCCCTGCCCCACTCCAGTTACGTTTTCTTATTTCACAGTGTTATGGTCATATTCCACATCTCGGTGTGTGATGCAAACTTATTCTTGTCGTAGAGCAAGAGATTTTTAGAGGGGGGAAAGACCACCCCCCAAAACGAAGCAGTTGAAACTGAGGTAAAATTCTTGAAAGAGCATGGTTCATGTGTGCATAATATCAAGTGTGAGCAACCATCCTTGTTGTGTGGATTAACTTGCTAAAAAGCACCTGTAAAACGTTAGTGTTAGACTTTTGAATATCTCTGGTTATTTCTTTAATTACGTGTACATGCTCAGCGTTGCTCTGTGCTTATGTATTTTTTTTATTTCTTCTATGGCAGAAGACAACTGATTTTCTGTGTTCATTTCATATCTTGGGTGTGTGCTTATACGGTACCAGGTTCTTATATTTCTTACCTTGTTGTCCATGGAATTAAACTCAGTCCAACAGAAAAACTGTTGACAGATGCTGAGCAACAAGATCTTGGCTTGATGGAGATATTGGCCACTTCCCTAGCAGCTACCTCACCCTATGACACCCTGCCATGGGGACGCTGGGGAGCAGTGGTCTTACCTATTGTTCTGAGATGTTTCATAGTATGCCTTTATCCTTGTGGATACTGGTTCTTAGTGAGAAACGTGTTGTATTTTGCCTTCTCCACCACAGAGGCTCACATTTGGACGGGAAGGCTTTAGATTTAGGCATGACTGCAGACATTGATGCTTGCTCAGAGCCTGCAATATGGGAAATTGTGGGTCAGTTGGGTGAACCTGCTGAAGCCCAACTTGCATCAAGTGTTACAGTATTGCTGCTGCCCACCTCTGTTGTTTTAATTTTCTGAATAGTCAGGTGTTTGCTCTTGCAAGGTAAAAAAGGGAACACTAGGGTCTGTCAGAAAATACTTTGCCCGAATGTTAGATCAGATTGTATGGATGCAAGAGTAAGAACTGTAATTTTATGGTTTGCCCTGCTGCCAAACTGAGATCTTTAAAGCACTTGGCTTTTGGGCACTTGGCATTAAGGAGGAAATTAGAAATAAAGTTGGTGCTACTCTTTCCTGTTCAATTTTATAGAATGACTACAGCTGTGTAGAAAAACATAACTTTTTTCTCTGGATGCTGTGTAACTGGCTTTTAAAGCGAGCACTGTGCCTCACAAAAGCTCAGAATTATTTGTATGACAGTCATCTTTGTAACAAGATTTCCTCTTCCATTTCTCTCTGTGTGGGAGAAGGGGTCTGCATTCAGTACTTACCCTAAAGTGAAAATTGTGAATATACTCCTCAGAATGCTGCTGCTGTTGTAAGTTGTGATGAATTCAGGCATGATGGTACTTCAGTGTGATGCCAAGAGTTTAAATTTAGTTATGCTGGCAAGTTATTTGCTAGAAGGTAGTGTCTGGTGGCCTTTGTAGAAGTGGGTGGTCTCAGACCATTTCCGTACAGGTGGATGAGTCATGCTCCATATGAAGTGTTGCTGTGTCGTGGGCTCGTATTAGAGGGCTTGAAAACTGAGATTAAATCAGGTAAGTTTAAATGCCTGGTATGTCTCCTTGTTCATGTGAAGCCTTCAGGCCACGAGTCACCTTTGGAAACCACAGTATCTTGGGCTCACTGGCCAGCAGGGAGTATAACAGCATGGCAAATCATCTGGGAGATTGTAATGGAGGCTTGCAGTGGTCCTGAGCTTCAGACGCGTAGCTTTAGAGAACAGAGCTTTTCCTGTGCTAGCACAGTAAGACTTTTTCATCCTGTAATAACATGTTACTGTGGTTTTATATCTTCTGAATCTAGAAGTACCAAGTTCTGGTCCTGCTTGGGGTTCTTCAGAGCGGGTCTACAGTACAGGCCCTACCTGTTTCTGCCGTGCTGTTCTTGCCCTGGTAATAAGCAGTACATAATCTTTGTTTCTTCTTTGGCTGTGGGCATCTAGACAGAGATGATCATAATTTCTAGCATGTGGAAAAGAGCACAGTCTTACTATATTCCTTCAATATGTGAGATGAAAGCCATGTTGCTAATTTGTGCCAAGCATGAGTTCGACTCTTTTAAGCAATTGAAACCAAATTGTGCTGTGAGGCATAGGCTTGAGCAGTGCTTGGTATGTGAACTGTACCCCTCCTGAGGTTCTGCTGAAATTTTACTTGCTGCTGTTTCAGAGAACTGCACTTTAAGGTAGCACTGTTTTCTTTTTTTGCCTTGGGTTATATTCTGTCACCAGCCAGGGGCCCTTGGGAGGCAGCAGGGGGAGGCACCAAGAGCTGCTGCTCACAGAAGAGCAGGACGATTCCTTGGTCAGCCGTTTTTCCTGACTTGGCTGTAGCAGGCAAAGTGCAGGAGGAGAGAACTCTGTACAGTTTGGAAGGTGGCTAAGAGGAAGAAGAAACCTTGTCATTTAATATTTGAGAGGGCCCAGAGACTGTTACTATGGTCCTAACAGAAGGGTCTCTTCTTTCAGTCCTCCTACTTGGGTAGTTGATGAAAAATGCCTATGTCTGATAACTTTGGCCGTGGGGACTAGCAGGCATGTGATGTTCTTCCTTCAGCTATTATGGATGGAGCAAAGGAGGCTGCTGTGCAAACCTCAACAGTTAGCATGTGGTAGCATTGCTTATCTGAAACTGTTGGGTGGATGAGACCATAACGTGAGGTTAGTGTGAAGGTAGTGGAACCCATTATACCTGCTGTAGGAAGGAAAAACTGTTTGTATGTCAAGTCCTAATCATGTTAATGACAGTCAGAGAAGAGAGACATCTGACAGACTTGGGGGAGGTGGTACTTAGAGAATATTGCCTGAACGGTTGTGTCCCGTCGCCTGAATCTTGCAGGAATTGTTGAGGTTTCTAAGAAAGGTATTAGCTGTAATGATGCCAAATGTTGCTTTGGATATATAACAGCAGCTGTCATTTAACCTTCATAGGAATTTTCCTTTTTTTAATTTCAGATTTCTATAATATTAGTTATACTGCAGCAGCTCCTAGTCTGCTTCTTCTGATTCGTCCTTTCATAGTAATAATGGAGGAACTGTGTGCTTTTTACTTCAGAAAACAAACAGGCAAACAAACAAAAAAAGTTTGTTCCTTTGAAATACAGCTGTGAGATACTACTTTAGAAACATAGTTATGTCCTCAGAATTGATTAAGAGTCTGATGTTTTTAATAATAATAAATTAGTGAGACAGCACATTTTCTACATGGTAACTGACTGGAAGGCAACAAGATTACTTACAGTGTTTAGTTTCAAATATTAGTTTTCTCTTCTTTAAATTACATTAGTTATATCTAATTATAGGTACAGTTTGTGGTAATCAATTTGAAGCATAACGATGTGAGTTACCCCTCTCTATAAAAAATATATTTTGACTTGGAACATTAGAGGTATTTTGAATGCTGTGTGATTTTTCATTTATGATTTGATTACATAGGTAATTGAAATGTGACAGACTCTGATAACATTGTGTTGGAACAAATTGGTGAGTTCAACTTGTTTCTCAGATATTTTCTTTTTGCCTTCACACAGGCAAAAGAAATGAGTTTCCATCTGCTTGCTGTACAGATGGTTATGAAGCATTTGATATTTTTTCAGTCTTACTTGTTTCTTTCCATTGTGATGTCCATTGGAAGCAAAAAATCAAACAAATAAACCAAATACCTACCAACCAAAAATAATCAATTAACCCACCAACAAATTTATTACTGCCCAATGACAATAAAACAGATTTAAGCGTGCACATACAGAGGTGTAATTTAGGTGTGGATTGTAAGGAATTTATGTCAAGTATAAACTCTGCCACTGCGGTTATCATCTGCTAGTCGTAAGAATTACCTTATGTTGTAAATGAATTACTTCTTGATTATGATGAATTGCAAAACTATGCAGTCACTTAATAAAGACTTTGCTCAATATTTAGTAAACGTTTATAAAAGCTATATTACAACTTTTTCCTTGTGATGAAACCGAGTGACCAACCTAACCTCAAATGTCAGTTAAACCAGGTGTTTTTATTTCCATCTTGTAATATGTCTGGAGAAAAAGCCAATTGGGCCACTGCACACAAGTCAGCACACGCAACCTTAATTCAGAAATATATTATTCAAAATAAACTATAAACAAAATGCATCAAATGTGTACTTAGATGCTATTACATGTGATTACACTGAACATGGCCAAGTTTTTGTCTGATTTTAGAGTCCATGTCATGCAAATATACACACTTAGATTTACTTATGAGCGGATTAACTGCAGCAGCTTGTTCATTTACAATGAACTAAAGCGTGTGTATAAATTCCCTCAGGATTAGGACTTAAATATATTGCGGTAAATTGTTTTGTTGGAATGCCTATAAACAAACAAAAACAGCCTGACCAGAAACTGTTGGTTTGCTGGGGAAGATCAAGGGAGGGCTGATGACATGAGAGCTGTTCTTCACCAGCCAGAGAGAAAAACTTGCCTCTGAAACTTCCCAGAGAATACAAATTTCCAATAAGTTGATTCAGGATCATCGATCCGTATTGTTATGGATACTAATGAAATGTTTCATTAGCAAAGTGTCTAAAATTTAATTTAGATACTGTTATGATAATTTGTGCTTACTACAAGTATGGGTGCCCTGCCATATGTAATATTATAGGAACTCTTCTAACACCGTGATTTGTAAATTTTTGTTTCTCCCATTTGTAGGTAGCTGAAATTTTTTCCATGGTAAATATGCATTCCTGTGTATTAGGTTTAAGCTCACTAAAAGCAAACTAGTAACCTTAGAAATTGTCATAGATTTGTACAGAGTTGTAAGGTTAAATAGAGCTTTAAACTAAGTTTGAATGTCTTGCTATTGGCCTTTTTCTTTCCAATTCATTATCAGCATTGTTCAAAAAATAGCAAAATAGTTCTTCTGATAACTTTTCTTTTGGTGAAAAGAACATAATTGAAGCTAGCTTCTCTTAGTGCTTAGTACTTGTGTTTTAAAAAAAAAAATAATGAAAGGACCTTTCATGAACCCTTCATTCTTTGGAGTATGCATCTATTTTGTTTTGTGTGATGAGTTTTACTGTGATGTGCTTGCAGAACTAGGTGGAAGTGTTCAGTTAACATGTTGAAACAGACGATTCATGGGTTTCCTGGGGTTTTCTATGTGCAAGCTCTCACCAGCCTTGACTGGGGCAGAAGTTTGCCTGGCTCCTTCCAAACGGTGTCCTTCCAGTGCCACCTCTTGGTAGGCTCACTCACTGACATAGCTGCAGAGTTTCATGAGTTGAAGAGGTAAGCGTAGCAAATGTTTCCGAGTGATCTGGCTGACCCTTAAAAAAGAAACAGCCTTCATACCCATTAGCTGCCCGCTGAGCAAGCATTAACCTTGTCTGGTATCAGTGGATATGTGGAAAACTGGACTCCACATGTATTTGTTGAAAATACAGTAGTAGGCCTTATTCAAAGCAGAGCTCAGCTGTTGCACCCACCACTCCTGGGTTTAGTGATGTTGTGACAAAAGTTTCCATGTGTTTAGATTCGTCCCAGTAAATAAAAAGCTGTAGTGTAATGTTATCAAGCAGATTTTTTAAATCAACTTAGTGTGCCTAGTAACTTGGCTTATAGCATTGAGTGGTCAGTCATTTTTAGTTTTACAGCAGATGGGAACAGATCTGGTTATATAGAGTTGCATTATCTTACATGCCCTGAAGAGTAAAATCAAAAATCCTTCATGTTTCAGTTTAGGTGGTTGTAATTACAATGCTCCTCACACAGTTTGCCTTCCTCCAGTCCTTATTTGAGTAATGGTGATAATACCAATTTTCTGCGTATTGGTTAGCATCATACCACAATCCTTTGCAGCTGTGACAGGCCCCTGAAGAAGGAAATGCTGTCTTGAATGGGGTTGAAGAGTGTTCAGTGAAGAATCACAGAATGGTTTGGGTTGGAAGGGACCTTGAAGATAATCTAATTCCAACCTCCCTGCCATGGGCAGGGAAACTTCCCACCAGACCAGGTTGCCCAAAGCCCCATCCAGCCTGGCCTCGAGCACCTCCAGGGATGGGGCATCCACAGCTTCTCTGGGCAGCCTGTGCCGGTGCCTCACCACTCTCATAGGAAAGAATTTCTTCCTTATATCTAATCTAATTCTACCCTTTTTTAGTTTAAAGTCATTACCCCTTGTCCTATCACTGCACCCCCTGACAAAGAGTCCTTCCCCAGTTTTCCTGTAGTCCCCCCTTTAGGTACTGGAAGGCCACAGTAAGGTCTCCCCGGAGCCTTCTCTTCTCCAGGCTGAACAACCCCAACTGCCTCAGCCTGTGCTTAATAAGCCTGTGCTTAAATAACCATGTGCTGAATCATCCAGCCACCTTAAAGAAAGCACAATGTGAAATACAATACTATGGCTTTTAACCCAAAGCTTTATTGTTGGTGTGGTTGTTTTTTTTTTTGGGTGTGTGAAAAAAGCAATTCCTTATGAATAATGCAAGAAGATGTGATGATCACAAGTCATATGATGATTGATCTTTTGAAACAGAATCTCATCAGGTGCATCTTGTATGTATAGTATAAGTAGCTTATAAAACCCATGGAAGCTTGCAGAAAAAGTTGAACAAATTCAATATGTTAAGGAGCCTGTCCTTTCCAAATTTCCTTCTCCCAAGATATCCATGTTCCTTCAGATTTTAGGAATATTTCCAGGTGGATAATGGCAGCACGCACAGCTTTCACCAAAAGAATCTAAGCACAAAAGGCCAAAGTGAGGCAGGTACCTAATACCGCTTCTTTGGGCGCTTATTTCTTTATTCTGTCTTGATTTCATTCCTTTGTCCATTTTTAGGCTGTTGCTTAGCATTTTATACTAATTTTCAAAGTAGTGTAACTGGTAAGTCTGCAGATGAATGTTAGTTGCTCAACAGCCCTTGCATGCATATATATTCTTTAGGCAAAGCAGAACCAATCCTGTCAGTTTTGTCCTATGGCCAGTTTGTGTTAAAATCTCTTATTTATGGAGATGGTATTGGTGGTGATAGCGCTATAATCAATAGCTCCCTTACCCTTTACCTTGTTACGGATTGTGCCTATAAGTGCTGAGGAAAGCCAGGGATGAAAAAATAGCTTCAGAGAATACTCCATAAAGATGCTCATCTAATCTAATAATACAGACTGAACAGATGAAAAGGAACTGAAAAAGTGCTATTCAAATGCCAGACAATACCAAGGAAATCATCCTGCAAAAGTGTTTTACAAGGATGATTAGGAAAGAAAACCACCTGTAACTGTACCTACATGGATGGGAACAGGGAGGTAAAAAGCTTTCATTATGTCAGTGAAGAAGAGAAAAAGCTTAATTTTTCTTTCAAGCTTACTCCTGATGAAGTTGTGGCTTTCTAACACAGCCCAAAACCCCTACTGCCAATATCAGTTAGGGCATCTTAATCATTTCAACAGCAGATACTTAACGTTTAACCGCTTCATCATTTCTGGTGGCTCTCCCTGCAGTGTTTTAAAAGCCCATCATCATGCTTCTTGAAGGGCATACACAAGCATCATCAGTTTGGCTCTTGGGCAGCTCTACTGGCTAGGTACAAATCTCTAGATTCATAGAAAAAAAAAAAAACAAAAAAAAAACAAAAAAAACCGAGTTTTCTCTGTAGTTTATCTTAAGGACTTAGAGATGCAGAAGGGTATGAATTCATAGAATCATAGAATATCCAAGTTGGAAGGGACCCACAAGGATCATCGAGTCCAACTCCTGGGTCCCTAAAGGACCACCCAAAAAAAAAAATCAGACCATGTGTCTGAGAGGGGTGTCCAAATGCTTCTCTTGAACTCTGGCAGGCTAGGTGCCGTGACCATTTCCCTGGGGAGCCTGTTTCAGTGCCCAACCACCCTCTTGGTTAAAAAAAAAAAAAAAACAAAAAACCTTTTTCCAGATATAACAGCCCGAACCTCCCCTGTTGCAGCTTCCAGCCGCTCCCTTGGGTCCTGTCACTGGTGACTAAAGAGAACAGATCGGCGCCTGCCCCTCCACTGCCCCTCGTGAGGAAGCTGTAGGCCGCCATGAGGTCTCCCCTCAGCCTCCTCTTCTCCAGGCTGAACAGTCCCAGTTATTGAGTTCCTTTCATAGGCATGTGTATATTTTTTTTTTCTGGCCTGATTGGTGGGTTACTTAATAAGAAAGAAGAGATAACATCTTGCCACTGGCAGCAGAATTAACCCCTTTCAGAATTAGTGAAACTGCTCAGAAGAGAAGATAACAGACTTAATGCAGAATTGCAAACCGCCCTTAATGATTAATTTTTAATCTTATTTTTTTGTGGTTGCTGAAAGTATTGACAAAGTTTGTTCATTCCAAAATGTTGAAATTCATATTAGGGATTTGGCACCATCCCTCAATCATGGTGGAAATTCTCTTTTCTGGTTGAACATTGAATAGCTTATGAGTTGGGATACTTCTCGGCCCCTGTTGGAGGTAGGGTTTAGGGCTCTGGCTTACATGATTCAGAGCTAGGGCTAGGATTTTTTTTTCTTCTTTCTATTGAAAATCAGTCTACAAGATTATCTAGTGTGAGTTTCTCAACTGCCTGTCATATAAGAAATTACTATACTTTTTTTAATGCTACTGACCCAGAGAGAAGTTAAAGCGATTGAGGTTCTAGGCTTGTAAATTAGGACACTCACCTGGGACACAAGAGGCTGGCCAAGTCCAAGTGTGGTGTCTTTATAAAACCTTTTTTTTTTAGGGCCAAAAAAGAATTACTTTCATTGTCTTCATGGTTCAATGAGATTCTCCTTGCAGGTCTCTGCACGATAGTTGTTCAAATACCACGCAATTTGGAGCTCTGTTGGCTCATGTGGTCGAAGCATGTTTCCTCACTCTAAAGCAGTGGAAAGCAAGCTGAGCTTTTCTGAACTGTCTTTTAAGCAGCACACTTGGTTTATATTATTGTGTTACATATAGCTTTATAGCTATCCTGTATTTATTCTCATTTCAGATACTCTTGGTAGAGAGGAGTGTTTCTGAAGTACCTAGCCATGAGTGGAAGGTGTTTGTGGCAAGGTTTGAATTCTGAGGTGCAGCTTGTTCTGTTTCATCAAACTCTTGGCCCAGGTGAAACTCATGCAAATGCTTGGCTTTCCTCCTGAAGCCAGCTTTTCCTGCCCATCATCTGTGTGCATACTGTCAGCATATACCTCTGTAAAGTAGTTAATGCTTTATTTCTGTGATTATCTGCATGGAAATAATGGAAGAAAAGACCAAAACCAGTGCTTTATTCTACTGTCACATTCAAAGTGTGAAGGGAAATTATTTGGTCTTGAAAGTCTCTGAGTAGGATTTAAGGAAAATATTTGTGTGTCTGTCAGTGATGCATGTTTGGCCTTGCGTGCAAGGCCTGCTCCTGTGATTCATTTTACAACAACCTTTCCACAAGGTCAGAGTCTGTGATGCCCTTTCATGTTATTACATGGCTTTCTCTAAAATGCAACAGAATTGTTGGTGGTGGAACCTGGTGATTGCTCCTACCACAGATTTTATAGAAAAAATGATTACAATGCAATAATCTGTTGCAACAGGTAATAAATAGTCAACATGTAATAATTGCTCAGATACATGGCAACTTGTATCTA
Source organism: Anser brachyrhynchus (assembly GCF_964034855.1). NCBI lineage: Eukaryota > Metazoa > Chordata > Aves > Anseriformes > Anatidae > Anser > Anser brachyrhynchus. Next base: position 13,713,814 of record NC_137698.1, read on the forward strand.
CAATCTGGCTTCTATAATTTGTCATGTATGTTTCCCTTTCTTACATTTCTTCTTTAAATCACAGAAGTTTTAATTGGACATGGAGTTACTAAAAACTTCATTTGTCACAGACATACTGAAGTATGTCTTCATTTTTTCAGGAGATCTGCCAAAATTCTTTCTTTGGTTTGAATGGGTGAGATAAGAAATTGGCATGGATGGTTGGAGGCTTTCACTTCCTCCGCCTTGCAGGGATGCGTCCCAGACTTGTGGCACAGGGAAAGAATAGTAGGAAAGAGCTAAGTGCAGCATGTTTTAGAGTTAGGTTGGAAGTAGGAATAGGTTATTAGGTGTGACAATAATATTCTGATGCACTGGGAACTTGGTGATGAGAAGGGGACAAGTCTTACTTGTGCGATAGTCCTGTTGAGATGGCTCTGCTACTATGCATGAAGACGCATGAGAAAATGATTAACGTAAGTGGTACCGCTGATTTCAGGCACAGTTAAAAGTGGGGAGTTTGAACAGCTTTCAGGATAAGAGGAACACTTCAGAGGGTATTTGCTCACAGTCTATTCTCTAGTGTCACAGCAGTTGAAGAACATGTTGAAAAGAGATGTAGTACAGGTGACAAGATGATGTTTCTTTCTTTGTCCTGAGAAGAGCCCCATCAATTGTCTTCTGTGGTGAAAGCAGAATAATCTGGATAGTCCCAACTGATACTGTGGGAACCTCAGAGTTCATTGTCAGTCACCAAGAGGGATTGTGACCTCTCCCAGGGTAAGGCAACCATCTGAGCTAGTTGTCTAGGCCCTTCCTGTGTCTGAATAAGATTTCTCGTAGAGCAAAATATATCTTGGTGGGCGAAATGAGTTGCCTTTTGGTGATGCCTCTTTTGGGTCCTAATGGGAGGCTTATTTAACTGGCATAGGCTGGATAGCTGACTGAAGTTAGGTAAGGCAGCCTCTGCCAAGTTACATTGTTTATTCCCTAAGAGAAAGCCTCAGCTGGGCCAAAACTTTGCATCCTGGTGGACAGGCTGGATCTTTCCGATCGTACAGCCAGGTATTATGTTCTTGCAAAGTAGATCTGTGCTTTTCTCGCCCAGTGAGACCACAGCCCCTGTAGCCTCTATGCTGAAATGAGAAAAGAGGGGTCTATGATGGGAGGAGGAAGAGAGAGGCCTGGAGAGAATCTTGATTAGGCTGGTTCAACCTTCTAACAGCATCACCGAATGCAAGTGTAGTTGGAGGTGGAGGCAAACTTACCTGACATGTAAAATGCTACCACTGGTAGAAATTCTTTCCTGATAACCCAAACTGCAGCGTGCTTTTTTGTGTGGCCTGACAGAATGTCTGGTATGTTACCTTTGGCATAGGCTATGCTGGTTTGTTTCATGCACTGTATCAAAAACATGCACTGCATCAAAACACAACGCGAGTGTCCAAAAGTAGGAATCAAAAGAGTTACAGTAGAGGTAATGTTTGAGAGAGGCTTTCTGCTTTCTCATCTTCTGTAATATCTGAATTAAACTAGGTAATTGGAACTGAGCAATTTGTCCCTTAAATTCAGCACCAAGTAAAATTAGTGAGTGGTGCTCTGGTCATATACTTTCCAGGTAAATTTAGGAGATATGCCTATTGCAGAGAATAACAAGAAGACACTTTGTTGTGCTGTGATTCTTTTGCAAGATCTACCCTCTGGCAACACCTGATTTGGAGAGCTATAATGAATGGATGAGGTCCCCAGTGAGTATCCAACCTAGGAAGAACAACAAGGATAATATTGAGAATTTATTGCTCAGTCTTTTACTCTGAGCATGGACCTAGTTTTTAAGTGTCAATGCGAGTTAAGCACTTAAACCCATTTTCAAAGGCTTTTAAGTGGGTGTAAACCAAAGTTCATCTGAGTGGCACAGAGGGGCCTAACAACCTAAATCTTTCAAGACATTTGGGTCCCTACCTCCCAGTGACTTTCATCTGGAAACTGGGGTTCCTTAGCAGTTCATGAACTTCGGAAATATTTCTCTCTTCTTTATGATGCAGGAGAGATTTCAGGAATAAAATGCAGTCAGGTGGCTTAAGTCCTTTGTCTGAAACAGGTGTGTAAGTATGTCAAAGAGAAATGCTTGTCCTGGCAGTTGCTGGGTAGAGGCAGAGAATGCCAGTGGGTGAATTAAATAGCAGGTAACTGAATAATGCATTTGCTTAGTTTCACGAGAAATTGTTCACCTTTTCTTTTTGCTTTTCCATGTTGCCCTGAGAATCTGGCGCTATTTACAGTTTATTCCATACTGAATTATTTCGTCTGCTTGTTATTCCAAATAAGAACTTTCTGTAAGTCTGTATCACAGGTGAAGAAATCTAAATATATCAAGCACATCTGCAAACAGAGTTGCTGCTGTGTTTCTTATGAACAAATAGACAAATGGCAGGAAAAATATTCTCAGCTCACTCCTGTGTCAATTTGTCAGTTGTATCAGGATTAACATCAGTCCGTGGGTATCTGTTTAACTTCCTTCACACAAATATATGATTACATGGCACTGGTTACCCTGTCCATACCAACAGAGACTTTATTGCTGAGATTAGTTATACGTATTGAACGGAAACATTAGCACAGCAATTTGAAATGACCGATGTGTGCGGTACCTTGTTCAGGAAGACAGTTAGTTTACTGCTTTCGAGGAGGCAGTTTAACCACAGAAAATTGTTGATAGCGATCAAAGTAGATTGCAATGTGGAGATGGTGGAATTTTCAGAAGGATCTAAGCTTTTTAAGCCTCCTAGTTCTTCCAAAGTCTATGCACATTAAGTTGCCCTAGTTCCTAAATGACCGAAATGTTTTGGAAATACTTCCCCTAAAAGGGGGACTGAAAGAGTCATAAGACCTAGACCTCATTTAATTTTTGCATAGGTAAAGTTTGGAAAAATTATCCAAGCAGAGATGGGATTTGTTTATTCATTTATCTTTGAAGTTTGGCTCTAGAACTTCAAAGGCTATGAAAAGTACACGGACTGTGAAAGTACACTTTGAAGACAGAGGTATATTTCAGTACTTTATCTCAAGCTTTATGTTTTAAAAATGGATATACTAGCTAAGATAATGTTGTGTTGTGTGCTAGATCAAAAAGTCTCCTATAAGGATCACTGGTATTCCTGAGCTGTGTGAAATCTCTGATTGACTAGTGCTGCTCTGGTGATCTGCAGTGGCTGTAAACCCAGTGTAATTCTTAACTTGATGCACTGCTCCTTCTGTCATGCCTCACTTGTTCCTTGTAGCTTTCTGTGTTCATGTTATCTCCTTGTATCAGTCTGGTGCTTGCATGCTTCAGTCATGCTTCTATCTCATCACGCTTGATGCCACACAAGCAGTCTAAAAGGGATAAAAGGTAGGGGGAGAGAGTCGAGAGGATTTGGAAGGATGTGCAGAGAAATATGGTCACATTGCCTTTAGTCGTCTTTGTTTTAGCTTAAGCAGGGATGGAAAGATCATGCCTTCATTATCTAGGGTGGTTTCTTCTTTGGATAAGGTCCAGCTTTTGTCGTCTGCTGTGGGAAATGTGGAAAGGCACTGAAAGAGCATGAGAGAGGAATAAAAGGCCTAGTATCTGACACGTCTGCATTTTGCTCAGCTTTTCTTTGGGTTTCTGTTGAAAAATAACTACTAAGTTTCGTCGTTGTTCTAATTGTTGGTCAGTTTCAGGTTGCTCCCATGATCTCATCTTGCATGAGAGAGAAAAATCAAATTAATTAAAAAAAAAAAAGAGGAGAAATCTAATTTATGACAGAAGCCTGGCTTCCTTAGAGCAGCAGCTGTCTTACCAGGATGACAGCATGAGAAGCTCTATAGCCCTTTTGTTTTTATAGCAATCAGATTGTTTCATCACAGAATCTAAAATGTTGTTGGAGCGTATTTACTCTTCTAGCCCTTCCACTTCTCAAACAAGCATTCAGGCTCTATTTAAGTTGGGAAACAAAATTGCAGGAATTGTCTTGTTCCTCCTCATGGATGTCTGTCTTCACCTATCTGGGTGGAGGGGTCTTCTTGAGCCCAAATATCATGGGGAAAGGTGAAGTTATGGCTCAGCAGCCACAGAGAAATCAAACTTTGCTATTGATGGCAGAGACACTGTAGAACAAGTAAGAAGAGCGGCAGATCCTGAGCACTACCTCATGACTGATGAAGACATGGGTGCTCCTGGTGGAATTTCCCAAAGCATCCAGGACTGATTGTGACCCTCTTGCCATAAATCACTCTGGAAAGACCCAGTTTGCCAAATGATTTTAAACAGGCTTGATATAGAAGAAGAGCTGCGAATGTCCAGCATTGATTTCTTGCCCAAAGCAAGATTGTCGTATGCAATACGGCAAAAGATCTATGTACCTGACTTTTACAGACCTAATTATGAGGATAATTATTTTATTTTACATTTTTTTGGAAACTGTCCTAAAATCTCTTTTAAAATCATAGCCCTCCCTATTCAGATTACATGATAAGAGACAATGTGCAGATGATATGCCATACATTATTTTGTTAGGTGATAAAGAAAAGCAAGATGTTCAGAAGACATATTACTTAATTTTTAAAAAAGGTAGTTAAATATATAAATCTTTCCTCATAAATCTTCCTGAATGGACCTAGCTGGGAATTCATCACGTAGAAGTGTTTTAGTTTCACAATTCATTTTTTCCTGTTTTACATCTTTAAGTTGGAGATTGATGCCTGATTAAAACATCTCTCCAACACCAGAGAAGTTTCCAATTAAAAAAAAAAAAAACTCTTTAGCAAACAGGAATATGTCAAATTAGAAAAATCACAGCTACCTGCTCTGTGGATTTTCCACCAGATACTGACATCCGAGGTCTTTGTAGGTTACAAGAATAATTACAGTCCATTTGCATAGACCGGTGCTGAGTCCTTGTAAAATAAAAGCAGGAAAGGATTAGCATGCTTATTCACAGATACAGCATGTTATACGCTGGGTTCTTGAAATAATTCTCTGTTCCCCCCCCCCATGGCTGTGTAATAATTTTCTAGCTTGAAAGATTTAAATATAACCTTGTTTTCAAATTAACTTTATTGCAATTAGTAGAAGGAAACAAGTAGATTCAAAATCGGTTTATAAGGTAAATATTAGCTCACAATTTCTGAAGTGCTCTGTAAATGTGAGACATACATGGATCATAACTCAGATGGTATTCCTAGCTGGTCGAGGACAGTCAGGATGCTCAAAAGATAAGCTGTTGACACTAACTGGAATCAAATATCAGCTTAGTTTGCATTCTTGCTAAAAAGACAATTAAAAATCTCAGCAGAGATCAGGCCTCTGAGCGTTAGGTTCTGTACACAGGCAAAGCATATTCAACGTAAAATCTGTATGAACAAGACCCTTAAAAAAAGAAAATGAAAGAAGTGTTCTGAGAGCCGTTCCCTGACTCAAAGAACTGGAATATTCCTCGTGGGTTATTCAGTTCAAATACTTTCCTTTAAATGTCAAATTGTTCCCAATGCAACTGATTTTTATCTGGTCTGTTTGTCTTGGCACATCTTAACTGGTGGAGCTTCTGCTGTTCCATTTAGTAGTGTTTTTTTTAGTCTGTCTCTCACTGTGAAGAAGTAATATTCTGCTGTTGGTAAAGGGTTTTCCTACAAAGGAAAAATCAAAGGAGAGCTCTGACTTTTTGCGGTTATATACAAGGCTGCTCTACTGATAGGACCAGTAGTGGTAGGCCTAAACTTCAGAAAGGAAGGTTTGGATAAGATTTGTTAGGTGAAATTTTGTAACGGTGGGAGTAGGTAAGGGCCTTGGACTGCCTGGGTATGATGCTGAGTCTCAGGTAGCAGAGATTTTATAGGAAAAGCCTGGACATACTTCTGCAGAGGAAGGGGATGGCTTAGGCAATCTTCCAAGATGCTTTTCAGTTACCCTGACCCCCAGATGCAGAGCTATTTGATTTGTTCACATGCAAACTGTGACTTCCTACCTGGAATCTGACTCACCTCAGGAGGCTGTTCACTGGTTTGTTTTTTTTTTTTTGGTAGTTTGAGAATCATGGAGCCTAGTGCTTGCTGCCAGGTGGAGCAGGTAATCATAGAATGGCTTGTGTTGAATGGGACCTTGAAGATCACCCAGTTCCACCGCCCTGCCACAGGCAGGGACACCTCCCCCCAGACCAGGTTGCCCAAGGCCCCATCCAGCCTGGCCTTGGGCACCTCCAGGGATGGGGCATCCACAGCTTCTCTGGGCATCCTGTGCCTCACCACCCTCAGAGTGAAGAATTTCTTCCTTATATCTAATCTAAACCTTTTTAGCTCTTTTAGTTTAAAGCCGTTACTCCCTGTCCTACCACTACACCCCCTGACAAAGAGTCCCTCCCCAGCTTTCCTGCAGGCCCCCTTTAGGCACTGGAAGGCCGCTGTAAGGTCTGCCTGGAGCCTTTTCTTCTCTAGGCTGAACAACCCCAACTCCCTCAGCCTGTCTTCATAGGAGAGGTGCTCCAGCCCTTTGATCATCCTTGTGGCCCTCCTCTGGACCTGTTCTAATAATTCCATCTCCTTGTGCTGGGGGCCCCAGAGCTGAACACAGTACTCCAGGTGGGGAGTAATGTAGCTCCCAAGATGCTCAGTCTGGAGAGCTTTGTCACAGCACTTTGGACTTGGGCTCTGGAAGATACACCTGTACTGGGAGATAGTTACGGGACATCACAATCTTCCTTTCTGTGTGCAGAAGGATGCTACTTTCCTTTTGAAGTTGAGTGGAGTATCTGAACATTGATGGATACATACTTTAAAAAGGGGGTGGGAAGGCAGGGACAATGACAAAAGCATGTAAAATTTGTTCAAACTTAAGATTAATCTGCCTGTTTTATGGAGGGTGCACGTTTTAATTACCTTTCTTGGCCCTTGAAAGAGAAGATGCCTTCTGAGAATTAAATTATTTTCATTATTATTGTTCACTATTGATTTCTTAACTATTAGTGGGCAGAATACTGAAGGGAGTGCAGAAGGACTTGTATTTTCTTCACATTTTTACTACTAACCTTCTGTGTGACTTTGTAATCTGTTACTTAAATCTACTGATCAGAGAGACTGCAAGAACCTTCTGGTGTGTCTTTGTTACAGGGATAGGACATCGCACAGCTCCATCAAATGTTAAAAATGCACCTCTTTTTTCATTCATATGAGCTTTTGGTGATCAGTTGTACTTAACGCAATTCTGCAGCTTATGTACTGCATTGAAGAAAAAAATGCTTTCCCTTTTTTTTTGTTAGAGTATGTACTCTCTTTAATTTATTTCTGGGTATTAAAACTGCACATTAACATTGCTAGAGAGATCCTTATTGCTTTGCTTAAAAGAGGCATTAAGACTTAAAACAAATACATGAATAAATTATTTACCCAGCATCGGTGTGAATTACGTTCCTCTTGGCTGTAAAGCTATGCACTGTGAAAGTTATTTTTGATCCTGCAAATTGAAGGGGTTCTGAGATTACGGGCTAGGCTTTTGGAAGTGCTCATAGCTGCTCTCACTGAGAACAATGGGGAAGAGCTTCCCCGTTGAGAACAAAGGGAGCTGCAAGGTGATGAGCATGTTTGAAACTTTGTCTGTACACCCATAGACTGGGGATTTTATTAGGGATTCTTTCTGAAGGTTCCAGTAGAAAGATGTAGTTTCAACAGGCAATAGCACCAAGGGATTTAGATTGGTGCAGGTCTGCTGCCTCAGCGCTGCACCTACTTAGAATTTCTCCTTTAGCATTCGCATTCATTTCCCTCTGATGACGCCAGGTCTTTGCCTGCTTTTTTGACTAAGCACTGTCTCCAGTACTTGGTCTCTCTTTCCAGGACTGTTCACAGAAGTCTTTGGGCCTGACTTTTCAGAAACACAAATCTCTTCACGCTGCTTTCCCACCAGTAAGGTCTTGTTCTAAAGCAGTAAGTGCTTTTCAGAACTTTTTTTTGTGTGTGTGAAAAAATTGAATGGTCTTAATTTAAAACAGATATCTGCATCGCTTTGCTGCCTGTTAATGCCACAGTATGAAAGTGTTTCAGTACAGGCTCTCATATCTCTGTGAAGCAGAAAAGTACTTTTATTATCCATTTTGCAGAAGAGATTTAGTGCAGAGATGGTATTGCGTGACATTTTACTTAAACAGGAATGTACAAAATCAATGTGGTCCATATGAAACTACAATAGTCATAGAATCACTTAAGTTGGAAAAAAACCTTCAAGATCATCAAGTCCAGCCATCAATCTGACCTACTAAGTCCCATCACTAAATCATGTCCCTTAGGGCCATGCCCATCTATCTCTTAAGTATCTCCAGGGATGACAGCTTCACCACTGCCCTGGGCTGTCCATTCCAATATGTGACTACCGTCTCCATGAAGAAAGTCTTCCTAATATCCAGCCTACACCTCCCTCGGCACAACTTGAGACTGTTTCCTTATGTCCTATCATCACCAGAAACAAGAGAACGACATCCTCCTTCCTGCAACATCCTTTCACGTAGTTTTAGAGAACGATGGGGTTTCTCCTCAGCCTCCTATTGTCTGGATTAAACAACCCAAATTCCCTCAGCTGCTCTTCATATGTCTTGTTTTCTATTCCCTTCACCAGTTTCATTGTTTTTCTATGCACACGCTCAAGAAACTCACTATCTGTTTTGTGAAGGGCCCGGAGCTGAACACAGTACTTGAGATGCAGTCCTGCTTAATTTGCTAGCACCCTCAAACTTAATGAGGGTGTACTTGATCTCCTTATCCAGACCGCTGACAAAAATGTTAAACAAAACTGGCCCCAATACTTAGCTCTGGGGAATGCCAGTAGTAACCTGCTGCCAACTAGATCGAACTCTATTCATGACAATTCTTTGAGCCTGGCCACCCAGCCAGTTCCTCCCCCAGCAAGTTACACACCTGGTCAAACCATGAGCTGCCAGTTTCTCCAGGAGAGTGCTGTGGGGAAACATTGTCAAATGATGTTGTCTACCTGGGTTTTAGTAAAGCAATAGCCTTTCCTTCATCTTTTGTGGGTCATCTTGTCATAGAAGGAAATCAGGTTAGTCAGGCAAGGACATGCCTTTCTTAAACCCATGCAGGCTGCATCTGATCACTCTATTGTCCTGGACAGTGAATCTAGAATCACTGTAGAAGTACATGTGTGTCTATCAGGAACCTAGATAGGTTGGCCCAAATGATGGGTGATGGATGCAATACTGAATGATGGATGCCCCGCTGTGATTATGAGTCAAGAGACTTATATGAATTCTGAATACATAAATGGCACTTCACAAGAGGAGAACAGCGTTTACATTACTTGTGCTTTGGTGCTGGTGTGACCATTAATGGAATGCATCTTTAATTTTCATGTCCGTAGCGTAAGCAGGAGTGAGAAGTTTGAGGAGAAGTGCAAGAAGGCTAATTGAGATCCTGAGAATTGAGCTATTTGTTATAAGCACGCTTTTTGATGTATTTTATTTCTTCAAAGAAAAAGTGGAATAATTTGATCACAGTCTAGCAATATTAATTTGGAAGTCTGAAAAATTGGATAGCCAGATACCTTTTACCATATGAAGGTGCTGCAATATACAGTAACTATAAATTGAAAGTGCAGCTTCGGTTTGAATGATCAGGGTAATTAATGCCTGAAACAAGTTTTCAGGGGTTATTGTGTTCCTATGCCACAGTGAAGATTAAATAACAAAGCAGTCCTAGAGGGTGTTTCATACCAGATTTAAGGGTAGAAAGTCAAAGTGGTCCTTAAATGGCTGTACCACCAGTGTTCTGGTGCAGTACTTAACCCTGAGTTTGTGGCTACTTGATTTTTTTTATTTTTTATTTTTTGCTATTTTCAGTTCTACGAAACTGGATCTGTCCTATTTACTGCTCTCAAGACTAGAAGGTGCAGTGGTCTGCTGCATCTGTTCTCTAAGAAAGGAGAACAGTAAGAAATACAGGAACTCTGGCAGGAAGTTAGGATGCATTCCATTTCTGCAATATTACTAAATTTACTTATCTTTTAGATTAAAATGACAGCTTGCTACTGGAGTAGCTCAGTACCATTCTTTTTCCTATTCACTCATACCTGTTCTTCTAAAAATTAATTCAAACTAAAAGTAAAATATCATCTTTAATGCTTATTTCATTAAATCTACCACTGAATCCACCAGTTTCAATAAAATATATCCAGAAGGGTACTATGTCATTTTCCTGAACATTGCAGCAGCCATTAAAATATATATGCTAATTGAATGTAGAAAAGTGGGATTTGAAGGTTATGAGCTCTCTTGCTTTTCCTAGGTATTCTGTGTTTGCCCTTATTTTTATGTTGGTTGTCTGCCAACTTCTTTTCTGTATAAAGTAATTATATTCAGGATTAGGTTGTAGGATAGCAATAATAAGTATTTTTATTTTAAACAGTGTGGTATGTAGTCACGCTCAAAAAAATTCTTTGGCTATGGCCATGATCTCATTTCCTTCCTGTTCTTTCTCCATCACCCATGCATTGCTGGGACGGGCGGTCGTTGCCAAGTACTGAATCATACGAGGTTCAAGGGGTATTTTCACTTCTCTCATCAGCCAGGCTGAAGTGCTCGCCGCAACCACGGTAAGGACCAATAATGTGCACGCTGATGAAAAAATGGCCGAGCAAACAAAAGTAAGGCAGCCTTTTGTGTTTGAGATTCAGCAGACACACAAATCTGAGAGCGCCTCTTCTGCTTTGACGTTATCAACAGGTTCAATCTACAATATGCTGATTCTATCATAATACAGAAAATTGGTTAATTCCCTCTGGAAATTTACAATAAAAATAATTCTCTCCTTGAACTGCTCTTGCTTCTTCCTTTGATTGGATGATGCTATCACCTTTATACTTAAGTAAGGAACAAAGAGAGCATTTTTACAGCAAAGTACATGCGTTTGTATAAAAGCTGCACACTCTGTGCACATACTTTTCACTTTCTGAGTATTGGCAAGTGAAGGTAATTAGTCAGGCATATTTCCAAGTGCAAGTTGCTAGGGCATGTGGGAAAACTTGCCCATATGGAAGTGGCAATCAAATGGCTTGAAACTTCATCCCGCCCTCCAAATTTTGCCCTCCCCACCCCTTGGGTTCTTCCTTTCTTTGCGTGTGTCCTCAGATGGGCTGTCCAGCTCTGCACTGGAATTACAGGCTACAGCATTGGCTCTTTTAGTAACTCTGCTGTCCCTGTAGAACTTATTTTGCTAATTAAATGGAGCCATTTTATTCATCCACCAGTAGGACTGAAAGCTTAGCAACAGCAGAAAACTCGAATTTAAAAATTACAGTTGTTCCTGCTGAATAAAAACTGGCAAGCAGGTGGGAATAAGGCACATCTTGTTTTGTCAGGGAAGGTAACTAAGCACTAGTACAACTTCACTATCATGTGGATGAACTCTTTAACTTTGTAAAGTAGCTGCTAAGGATTTGACGGTCATCATGAGCTTGTCATTAGGAGGCATGGATGATGACACGAAAAAGATCAGATGAAGGAAATGGTCATCATCCCTCCTGGCTTCCTAATCTCAGGCACCATGTGTTTCCTGATTTTTAGCATTTGAGGACAGCATGCACTTGAAAGTCATGTAGCTTTGCTGTTAACGCACAGTGGACCAAGTCACCTTTTATACTAGGATGCAGCTTCATTTTTCTCTGTAACCCTGGAAATGTAGGGCCCACAGAGTGCAATTAGGAAGCTTTGTGTTTTGTGTTTTACGTGGGAAGCATCTTCGCATTTCCCTTCTAAATTTTGTTACAGATAGAATTCATATCCAGTGAATAAGTTCTTAAAAAAAAATGTTACCATGTTAAACAAGTTAGCACACACCAAAGCCTTGAGATACAGTGAAAATAGATGGGCTTGAAGACAAGGGCACTCTGGGAGGAGATAGGACTACCTTGCGATGTCATGTTGTGCATGTGCCCCAAAAATTATTTGTTAAAAGTTGCAGGCTAGCTGTGTAGTCCACAGGAGGAAATACATACCCTGATCAAACCCCAGTACTTCAGATTACTTGGCCTTGCTTGAATCATAGACTAGTAATAGGATGATGTTAATATTTTCACAGATCGTTATTGTCTATTAATAGTTCTTTTATTAATACTGCTTGTGGTAGAAAACACAGATGTAGAGAGCAATGGTTTGGTAATATATCTCTGCAGTCTTTGAGGCCTGCCAGCAAGTATTAGAACAGCACAAGATGAGAAGCCGTCCTTTGTAAGCATGTGGGTTCCAGAGCTTGGATGGGTTTGTGAAAAACTGCAAGAGAAAATTCCTTGCTACAGCTGAAAGTAGTACGACTCCTGCTTCCTTTTGAGCTTTACTCACATGTTTAGTTTTCCGTAAAATACAGAAGGAAGGAATCTGCTCTCCAAAATCGTTTGTTTTTTTTTTTCTTCTCTCTCACAAGAAGCCCTTTTATGATCAGTTAGTTTTCTTTGCCCTAGAGTAATATTGTTGTTGCTGATTTGACATATCTTTAATTAGACTAAATAAATAAATAAACAGAAACTTAGGATAATAGTAGTATTCTCAACAGTTACTGCCTCTACGGCCAATGTCCAATAGCTGGTTTGAGTTTCCATTTCTGCTCTAAGTGGGAAGCATAGACCAGACTCCTCCTGTGGCTGGCAGAGGCATGGTTTATGTCATTTCAAAGGCTGAGAAGCTGCAAAATGAATCTGCAGTGAAAACCACTTAATATTCCCATGAGCTCAGCCCCAGGGGATGGGAAATGAGACCAAGGCTACTGATACTTAGGCCTTTTCTTTTTTATCTTCTGCTTCTGAATGCAATGTTCTGTAGTTTTTCTTCTTCTCCCCCAATGAGGGGAGTCAGGTTAGAATGTATTTTGAGGTATTTTGAGCTTGAGACCAACTGATAGCAGTAAAACGGAGGAAAGACTTTAGAAATAAAACGTATCAGTTGCTTGTGTTAAACAGGATGTTGTTGTTGTTTAACAAACGGTCTAGACAGAACAGAACTTTTAGAAGCAGTTAAAGAATATCACAGAAAACAAGATTTAGTTTAGCATTAAACTCTTTTAGTAGACTAGAACAAAAAATACTCTTTTAATGTATCATAAATAAAAAAACGATTTGGTTGCAAGTTCTTTTCCTTCTCCATATTTGGAAATCTTTTCTTTAATAAGCAACCTCTCAGTTATTCATGAAGAAAGCTATTTGTAAGAGCTCTATAATACTTTTGCCCATCAAGTAGCTTACCATCATTTGGTGTAATGCATTCCAGACAAATAGTTTATTACCAGCCAAATGAGTTTATGATGAACAGTTGAGTTAAAGTATCGTTCTTGTCTTTGAACAGTTCCTGCAGTATATTACAGAACAGTGAGCTGCAGCATTACCTGCTGTGAGAACACACATAGCAAATAACCTCACACTTAATTCTGTGTTTCTATTCCCTCGTGATTATATAACAATGATGCACTTTCAGTTTTGTATCAGAATATTAACATATATTACTGTTTTCAGGATTGATGGTGATTTCTTTTTAGAGAGTTTATAAAAACAATCGTACTTACTTGACAGGTTCATATATCTTAGGTATAAAGAAGGGCAGAGTCCAGCAACTTTGCTTAAAATTAGACAAGGTAGAATAGGGCACATCAACTTTGTTCTGGCATGCCCTTTAAAATGGACGTAGATTACGTAACTGTCCTGAAACAAACACTGGCAAGATCATAATGATTTTGTGAAGACTGGAAACATTCCAGAAGGTCAAAGGCGTGGAAAGGTTTGAGTTGCTGCTTTCTGTTATGGCAGATTATTGCTTTGGTGTCATTTGGCCTGGTTTGGAGGATGACAAGAGACCATTGATAGAAGACTGATTTCCTAACCCCCTAGTCTGGAGACTCTCCTGACAGTATTTCGTACACCACACTGACCAACTAAGGTAGAACTAGACAGAAGCATCCAGAATTGCTGCAAACACATAAAACGCAGCCTGGTCCTTGACTAAACAGCCTTAACTGTATGGTGGATGGGAAACTGCCTCGCAAGGTTTTACTGAAGGCTGTAACCTGCAAACTCTGCCTCGGTTTGTGAATGAAGGATGAAGAAACTTGCATCAGTTTTAACTTCAACGTTAAGCATCTTTGTGTGTTGCCTCTTTTGACTTGTTGGACTTTGAAGTCCTGGGACAAAAATCTGTTGTATCGGTAAGATTTGCTTGAGTCTTAGTGCTTGCTAATTTTCCCCAATGAAATGAGATGAACAGGCCCGCTCCCGTATTTCCTGTGTTGGTCCACAAAACAAAGGGAAGTAAAAAATGTTGAAAGGAACAAAATGAGAAACGTCCTGTGATGCTGATGAACCCTGAAGACACAATTTTGGCAATCTGGTGCCAGTGTCACCAACAATAATGCAGTAGGATCCTCTTAGTGATTAAATATCCTTCTTAACATCAGTAATAATAACTGTGTACACTTAAGCAATAAACTAATCCCTGACTCCAATCCCATATAATTAAGCTTAATGAATTGAATTGTCTTTACTGCCAGATAGGCCCAAACATTGCCTAAAACTGTAAGGGAAAGAGATATAATAAAAAGCTCTTGCAAGCATAATGCAAGGGTATTGCAAAATTGTGTTTCTTTAAAATAGAAATATCTGCAATTGACCAAAGCATGTTTACTGAAAAAAGGAAAAAAAAAAAAAAGAAAAACAATGAAAATGTTGTGGTTCCATTTTAGCCCATTGTCTCCCTCTACCCTCTGGTTTGTAGAGACTGGTTATAAATTTTCAGAATTCCAACAAATATTTTGCTGCTGTGTTTATACCCTCTTTTTAGCTTACTTTCTGATATTATTTCTGAAACTGTTGTCAAAAGAAAGAAGCTGGATAATTCAAGTATTCAATAGTGAGCTCGATTTTCAGAGTTCTTAGTAATGGCCTAGTTCTTTTCGTCGTTTGACATGAAAAGCAGTATTAGGGCCAGGAGAAAGCTCCAAAGTAATGCTGCATTTGTAGCTGTTTTAAAGACAAAACTAGTTTCTTCTCATTCAATTTTGCAGAACTGTAAAACAAAGCAAAACAAAACAAAAAGAAGTCTGTGCAGGATCTCGTGGCAAAAAAAAATAATAATGAAAAAATTGCATTTCCCTAAGACTTCTAATCAACTGATCCTCGTCATTCCAGACAACCAATGGTGTAACAAAGCATTTCATTCAATCCAGATATTCTTCCATGTGTAATATAAGCATTTGCTGAAAGTGGGTGAGAGATGGAGAGGGAATGTTGGATCCCATTGTTTCTTCTTTTGCTATTATTACCTGCTGTAAGGAGGAAAAAATACAAAGAGACTGGTGTTGTCTCTTCTGCCTCCATGTCTTTGATAGCTGATCTTGATGCAGAATGATTTGGAACCATTTATTGCTGGGGCATACACATTCGGTGGCTCTGTTGCTCAATGCAAATGTGAAAACATACAGGGGCTGGGCAGAAACCTCAGCTGTAGTAAAGCGGTGTCAGTGGACTTTGGTGCAGACCGATACAGCCCCAGAGAACCACCAAATCTGAAAAGGCATGAATCTTCTGTAGGCTTCAGGTACCTAGATGTGCACTTCAATAGCTATTAGTGTCTTTAAAATGCCTGGTATTTGCTGGTATCAGCTTTTCTGAAAATCTGTTAGATGGCACTTAAGCTGCCTTAAAAAAAAAAAAAAAAATCATCCCAAACCCTTAGACAATCCTCATTAAATGAAAATGTTCAGTCATTTCAATCTCAATGGGAAATTTTTTACTCAGGCAGAACTTAATGTGGTGCTCATTCACATCTGTAGGAATATATTAAAAAATCAGAATGACCCAATGTACTAAAGTGAAGCCCATAAATCATATTAAAAGTCATTAATCAGGTTGCCATATGTAGTTGCCAGCCTCTGCTTAATTTGACTGGTATATAGCAAAACATAATGCATCAAGTAGAAGGTATTTTTAAAAGGGATAAAAGTAGCATGTACTCCATTATTATTTCTTTTTTTTTTTTAAATTAATGATCAAATGGAAAAAGCTCATTTGCAGTGGTGATGACTTAAAAACTTGGCAGTAGTGTTTTTATGTTCTTTGTGACATAAAAAATGTGAAAGGGCACGTGTGCCTCAGAAATGGCAGAGGTTTGTGTCCGTACATAAATGTGTGCGTATTCACATAATTTACATAATCCTGTTTAGCAGCTTTTTTTAAACTGGGGCAATGGAAAAATGTCATAAATGACACTTCTCTGGATATCCTCTGCACTTTCAGTGCTGTGAATTATGTAAAGGCCCAATGAATCAAGTTCTTTGTAAGGAAAAGTGCCTCTGATTTTCCATCCTTTTATGCGTATGGGATTGCACGTGTGGTTTTCCTGACTCAGAGAGCAATCATCACGTAAGAAATCCAGTAGTCACAGTCTGGTTTGCAACTGGCTGTGTGATTTTAAAGGTCTTTTTATATGTCTTTCCTTTCACTATTCAGCATAATGATAGTTATTCATATCAAGATTTGGCTGCTTTATCACCATTCTCATCAGAATTTCTGTCTTTTATTTTTAAAGAATGTTTTCAAAAGGAATAATCTCATTGTGGTTTTTACTTCTTTCTGAGCTTGACATTCAGAATCATGAAAATCTAAAAATGTCAGTACTGCTACCATGCTAGAAATGGATATAATGCATGCTAATGAAGATTTCAAAGGAGAAACTATTTTTATTATTTTAGTTTAAAAATGACAGATCTGTTTTCTTGGGTTAACCTGAAAAGCAAATTTGAGATGGATCATTTCAGGGAAGAAGCAAAAGGAGATATTATTTCACAAGGCTGTTCCTTGTCATCTTTATTTTATTTTATTTTATTTATTTATTTATTTGGAGCATTTAAATTCTGGTAACTTCAGTGGCCTTTTTGTGGAGCTTTAGTGGACTGCTTGAAAGTTTCTGTAGCTGGTTGTACACTATCTCTTTCTGTCTTCATATTTTATGGAGCTTGGATTGAAAATGCCGGCATTGTAAACAAATCATAAGCACTGTGTAAAATGTAAATATGAACTTCTAAGCTTAGGTGACAATTGCAATAAAAGCTCTAACTTTGTAATAAAGATAAAGCTAGTTAAAGATACACTTTAGTCTCTGCTTCAGAATTACCGATGTGATATTTGAGGAGCTGAAATAAAACTGAGGATTTATTTTCTTTTCCTGAAACCCCTGTCATCATTGTGATTATTTAAGATAACATTTCCTTTTCCTTCATTGCTGCCAATGCTTTTGATGCTGCTACTTCAGAAGCCCATTTTCCTGATACCTGATGCTTCCATATTGCCTACTTGAAGCCATTTGTTGTATGAACTGCAAAGGTTGCTTAGTGGCCTGATGAATGGTTGTTAGTGTGGTATGGGAAAGAAAAGGCATATAGGGCCCACATTGCAACTTCTCAATTAATCTCAAAACTTCATCAATATCCTATCAGAAGGCTGCTGCTAAAGTGGAATGGGTGACTATATGTGCAAATCAGTAAATTCCTTGTTCATAGGGAAGTCACCTACGTGGTTCCACTTAAACTGTACATGCAGACTAGAATTTCTGTTCTGACCATGCTGCCTTTGCTCATCTGATCTCTGAAAAAGAAAGGCATCTGCTTGCTTCCTATGGTCTATCTGCTAAGGAAAATCTTGCTTTGTGTTAGGTGAGTTCTCATTTGTGCAAGTAGGCTCATGACTGTGAGTTGCTAGTATCCTTGAATTACAGACTTTACTGTGTAGAGTTAATTGCTGTTTACATTTTAAGTGACAAACAGGTAGGAATTTACATTCTATGTATTGTTTTCCCTCTCACTTTCTGTAAGTTACTTGCTCCATATTGCATTTGCCTGGATGTTGCTTTTGCACTATTATGCTCTATGTCTAGTCCAAGGCGATCCTTTAGGATGAGTTATCTTCTCAGTATCACTACACATCCTTTGCAGGAGCTCCGCAGAGGAGATGATACATTGTGGTTCCAGGTGTAGCTTCATCTCAAAATTCAGAACTGAAAACCAACCTTGCCTTGCTGGTAGCTTTACAGTTTTATTTTCAGGGGCTGCAACTAACATGAGTACTTTGTTTTGGGTTTTATGTGACACGTATTGAAGAATCCTGTCACTTAGCCTCTAGAGACCAGCAGAGAAAATTGAGGAAATAGAAGTATACACATCTGTGATGATGTGTTCAGGGCTAAGCAGTGGTTTGGTCTTGGAAATTATTTCTCTTTTTCCCAACAGAATTGTGTACGGAGTGGGCTATGTTGTACTCTTGTGCTGTAAAGCCATCTCCACTTGTCAGGGGTACAGGTAGCTTCCAGCTTGTCATTTGCTTGATGTTACTGGTGCTGAAATAAGTTTTCATATGTGTGCATTCTTGCCAAGTATATTCTTTGTCTGGCTGAACCTACCTCAGTTCCTTCTAGTTTTTAAGTGTGTAACTCACACTAAAATCAACAGAATTTTCTGCTGGGAAATGGCACTCTGAGCTGAGAAAAGGGAATGATAAATAATGAGGAAAGGGGGAAGTAACATAGAAGTTTTATCCTCTGAAAATGACTGTGGCATCGAAGTCCCCAGATGAGTGAAAACACAATATGCGAATGTTTCATCACGGACTCATCAAAACTTCAAATAGAATTTTTTACATTCATATACTATCATGAAGTATTTATAATTATTATGCCAGGAAATTTAGGCAGTGATTCTTGCAAATCAAAGGATTAAAAATAAAGGAAATATAAATAAATAAATAATTACAGATTCTCTCAGTGCATTCTCTAAACTTAAGAGTGTCAAAGTTTTTCTGTAGCGGGGGATGACTGACGTTTTCAGCTGAGCTCCCTAGGAGGGAAATACAAAGTGTGCCAGTAGAGAAGGGAAGGCTTTATTGTACAGAGCTCCTAGAGAAATCCATAGGAGTTCTTAGCTGTGTGTCCCCTGTAGTTAGTCATAGAATCAGGGAATATCCTGAGTTGGAAGGGACCCACAAGTATGATGAAGTCCAACTCCTGGCTCTGCACAGGACCACCCCAAAATTAGACCACATGTCTGAGAGCATTGTCCAAATGCTTCTTGAACTCTGACAGGCTCGGTGCTGTGACCACCGCCCTGGGAGGCCTGTCCCAGTGCCCGACCACCCTCTGGGTGCAGAACCTTTTCCTGAAACCCAGCCTGATCCTCCCCTGTCCCAGCTCCATGCCGTGCCCTCGGGTCCTGTCGCTGTCCCCAGAGAGCAGAGCTCAGCGCCTGCCCCTCCGCTCCCCTCGTGAGGGAGCTGCAGGCCGCCATGAGGCCTCCCCTCGGCCTGCTCTGCTCTGGGCCGAACAAACCAAGGGGCCTCAGCTGCTCCTCATATGTCTTTCCCTCTAGACCCTTCCCCATCTTTGTAGCCCTCCTTTGGACACTCTAACAGTTTTATGTCTTTCTCATATCGTGGCACCTGTATTGGGTTTACGTGGCAAGGTTTTGGTAGCAGGGAGCTGCAGGGGTGGTGGAGCTCGGCTGCCCAGCTGAGTAAAACCACCATACACCCAAAGTTGTTTTTTTTTTTTTTTTTTAAGTATCTTCAGGCACCTAATAAATAAGCAACCATTTGGCATCTGAATATCTCCCTGTTTGTAGCCCTTGCACACGTAGATGATTATGTTTAAACATTGTGATATTTAATGCATAGGGCTATGCGGTGTAAGGAAATTCTTAATTCTGAGTGAGGTCTTGGGCTTTCCTTACAGTATGTGGAGAGGATTAGGAGCAAGGAAAAGTGGTTCTAGGCAAGCAACTGAGCATGGACCTCTTAACGTTATCAGGAGGGAAAGACCAGAGAAGTGCATTTGCAGGTGTGCTGGGCTTTTTGTCTGCTTGGGATATTGCATGAGGGCCAAGCCAGGTTGGAGAAAGACACTCTGGTGGTGGAAGGCAGCAAAATTTTTCAGCAGAGAGGCAGTGAGAAGCGATGGAAAATGCTCAGATCTGTCTGGTGAGATCAGCCTCTTTACTGGACTTGGGAACTTCGCTGTCTTACCCTGCTCCAATATGGGGTCCCTCCCACAGGATGCCGTCCTTCCCAAACTGATCCTCCGGGGGCTGCCCACAGGCAGCAGCTCTTCAAGAACTGTTCCAGTATGGGTCCGTACCACGGGGTCCATCCATCAGGAGCACACTGCTCCAACCTGGGTCCCCCCCACAGGTGACAGCTCCCACCAGATCGCCTGCTCCACTCCTTCCCACACACCTGCAGGTCCACCCAGAGTCTGCTCTGGTGGAGGCTCTCCATGGGCTGCAGCCTTCTTCAGGTCAGATCCACCTGCTCCACCATGGGCTTCTCCATGGCTGGAGCATGGCTATCTACTCTGCTGTGGTACACTAATTTCTGCAGGGGGACAGCATGTGCTACCAGGGGCCTCTCCACAGGCTGCAATGGAACTTTTGCTCTGGTGCTTGGAGCGCCTCCTCCCCCTCCTTCTTCACTGACCTGAAGTGGACAGCCAGGAGGAGAAAAAAAATAAATCAGAACCCTGGTCAGGATTCTGTATCTTGATCCAGGAAGCTGTTTATCCTACTTGAGCTCAGTTTCGTAGGAATAAGATTCCATATTCTTTTATGATTTAGTACTGTAGCATTATTTCTTAACTTATGCATGTTTCAGCTTTAGGTGACACTCTTGTCTGCATTCAGTTGTTCTATTCCCACTGCAAAGCAGAATCAATCTTAGTGCCACAGTTAAATACTAGATGATTTAGTGTGCCATCAAAAACTGTATAAACTGCCTATTAGAAATATATTAAACTTTCAGCAGGAAATGGACTGTTCACATATTTCCTCGTAGTAAGAATACTTAAATAATATAGCAGTCGTTACCTAAAATTATCTAAACGTAGTTAATTGCACAACAATGCAATGATGATTTTGTGAGTGATAATTTGATTCATAGAGCACAAGAATAAAGTATGACAAAGACATTTGAAAAGATGAGTCTGGGTTTTCACGGGCAAATGGCAAGAAAATGTTTGCAGTGGTGTTCCCTAATCCCTGCCAGGATCTAGACTTTGAGACCTGTGACCTTTTCTACAGTAGGCAGGTCTCAGCTCCAGTGTTAACAATTCCATGGTGACTTCAACAAAACAAATTTCGTGTGCTTCACAATAACAGAGCTAATTTACTTTGCTAGATTTATGCCAAGGAAAGAAACAATTTTTCTGGCATTTAAAATTTTTTGAACGGATCTGAAAGATCCCTGGAGGCCCAAAAGTGCAATGTGTGTCCCGACAGTGGTGCAATTCCTTTACTGATGGAGTAGGCTCATTGCTTGATTATTATCCACACACAATAATGAAAAATACTAATTGTTAATCAGTATGTTACTCTCATTTTGTTATGAAATGTCTGATGGGAAGCCAGTTGTAATGGCTCAGAGTGTGATACATTTTTTCAAGAGGCTTTAAAATGTCTGACCCCATTTTGAGATAGACACTGTCTTCCATATGGCTAAAATAGTGGGAAAACATGCACCCAGCCTCCAGAATGAGGGGATCAGTCCTGGGCGTCTGGTGAGGTCTGTGCTGACTGGAAGCTAGCCAATGTTATACCAATCTACAAGAAGAGTGGGAGAGAAGACGCAGGAAACTAAAGATCTATTAGTCAAAACTTCAGTACCTGGAAAAAAATATGGAGAAGGTTATTCTGGGTGCCACTGAAATCCATTTAAAGAACAAAGCTATTATCAGGCATCGTCAACATGTGTTCATCAGGGGAAAGTCCAGCCTTAGTAACTTGATCTCGTCCTGTGATAAGGACACCCACTTAGTCGATGAAAGAAAAGCAGTAGACATCTTTCTGGATTTTAGTAAGGCTTTTAACACAGCCCCTCAAAGCACCCTTCTTGGACAAGTTGTCCAACTGTGAGATAAAGACCTGTGCATTAAACACAGCTGGCCAAAAGAGGTGATTCTCTCACATTTACCAGTGGTGTGGTCTCGCCTTGAATATTGTGTGGAGCTGTGGGCTCTACAACGTAAAAAGGATGCTAAGGTGCTTGAATGCATCCAAAGGAGGGAGACAAAGCTGGTGAAAAGGCTGGAGAGCACGTTCGGTGAGGGGAGTCAGAAGACACTTGGTTTAACTAGTCTGGTGAAAAGGAGGCTAAGAGATGACCTTACTGTTCTCTGCAGCTGGCTGAGGAGGGAAGTGAAGAGGGAGGTCTCCGTTCAGGCTCTATAAAATTGCTTTAATTTGCATATACAGTTTTCGTGGTATAAGAATGACAAGGAAAGCAACGTTGTACCCATAAGGAAATGCAGTGGAAACAGCTGCTAGTCAGGTTTTCTGCTGATGTTGGCCATCTTGTGAAAATGCAAGGAGGTTTTCTGAAAAGATCTCTGTGACAGTCCTACACTGTAGACAAAAGACTCAACATGTCTCCCTCTTCTTTTTCCATCTCAGTACTGCTCAGGATTTTACACCATCAGAGGAATGAAAGTGTTTAACTTTTAAACATGTTGTTGAAATATTAAACAAAGTTGTTTTTTTTTTCCTGCTGATTGTTAATGCTGTATCAAAGCAGGTTTGAAACTGCTTCATAATCTCTTACATAATGCTGTCATGCTGTTCATGTCACTAATACTATTTCATCCTGATCACTGCCACCAGCAGGAGGCTCAGAAACGTGACTTGTAAGCATTCTCAAATACATTTTAAATAAATTTCACAGTTTATTCTTGGGGAGATGCATATTCTTACCTTATAATTTTTCAGATGGGAACCAAATGGAATACTCCATTAAATCATTCTCAGTTGTGCATCGCAACACAGGTAGTATTCCTCTTCCCCACCGGAAGTGTATGATCCTTAAAGGAGAATCATAGAATCATTAAGGTTAGAAGAGACCTCCAAGTTCATCTGGTCCAACCATCACCCTATGACTAATATCACCCACTGAGCCATGTCCCTAAGCACCAGGTCCTTGGAGCAGGGTTTAAGAAGACCCTACTCCAGCAAACACAGACTCTTCCTGTGTATTCACATATAAGCAGTTCAGGGGTTCAATCTTTTGTGACATCTTCCACTGCACCACATTTTGCAATTTGTGCAAAATAATCCTCATGTGCCCTGCGAGGAGTCTGTGATTGAAATCAAGGAGGGGACACCCACTCCTGAATTTCTGGTAGCTGATGAGGTGATTCTTGTGGGATTAGGTGATTCTGCTTCATCTGAGTTAAATGAATATCTTAAACAACATCTTTCCACTTGAATGGCCATGTGTGAGTTTGCTTGGGTATAAGAAGGCTGTGTTTCTCTGGAGGAAAAAGAAAGGAAAAAAATCTTCAAAAAGATTGTGCTCAACCTGCTATGGACTGGAATACATACTGAAATAGAAAATATATTTTGCCAGCTAGGAAAGGTACTTGGACTTGGGCAAGAGAATTTTTCTGGATTATATCCTTAAAACCTCAGCATAGAAAAGTTACTGAAGCATATATTGATCTCTTCTGTGATAGTCATATGCTTCACTGCTTTCCTGAAGCACAGGGTCTCCTGGAATTGGTCTTCATGTAAATGTACTTTGGTCATGTTTGTTTCACTTGGAACCATCCTGGGCAAACCTATATTCAATATTGTCATCTGAGAAATGCTACGGAATACTTTTTTGTTAGAAGGTGAGGGGGCAGAGGAAGGGAGGGAGGAGGAAGAAGCAACACAGTAAGGAGTGCCCCCCTCCTCCATTTCCAATTTGATGGTGTATTTAACAACAAAAGAATATAAGCCCTGAGATACTTGTGCTGCTACGCAATCAGGCAATCACAATTGCTGTGCCTCAAGGCATAGATTCTTTCAGAAAATGCTATCATGTTTCTTGAAAATCACTCATCTTTTTCCCTTGAACAAACCCTGTGCAGCTTTTTTTTAGGGTAGTAGTAAGCATCTGGAAAAAAAGAAATGACTCAGTTCGGGATGCTATGGGAAATTTATGAATAAGAAATAAACATTAATTCTGTGGTCTGAAAGCAGAACTACCAGAAGGGAAGCTCAGAGGAAGTCCACATATGCAGCAACAGCCAAGGAGGATGACTGAGATACTGAAAACCTGTGTGTATAGCTGGATTAAGCAGAATTGTCTTGTTAGGATCAAGATAAAGATACTTCTGTCAGAAACCCAATCGGAAGGATTTGCTATTCTGTCTACTCTTTGTATCTGTATCAACAATTAGTAGTTGTAGTGGGTTGTTTTGATGTCGTAATGCAGTTATACTGTGCACCTCCCTGAGTATGGAATAATTAGCCAGCTAACTTTTTAGTCTAATATCTTATGCACTGAATTCAATTAAAAAACTTCTCAGTTTGGAACAAGTTCTAACCAGTCCAGCCTGTTTGAAGGCTGTAGGTGTCTACACAACTTGCTGAACAAACATACGAGTCAGCCTGCCTCTTGTCTTGTTGTTTTGGTGTTTATCTTTGTATAACGCATTCTTTCTCTTTTGATACAGTATTTTCCTGCACTTTTCTTACTGCACTGATTAAGATGCACTTGGCTTTTGCAAGGAAAATCCCATTCCTACTGGAATTTGAGTCATTGGAGAAAGAAGGGTGCATTTTCCCCTGGGAATTGATTGGATCACTTTGTAAGCTTGCCATTTTGCATGTGAATATAATTTTATAGTATCTGGGCCTTAAAATTGAAAAGGGTGATTTGGAAGATTTTGCAAGGTACACAGCTAATTTTTATTGATAATAAAAGCAGATCTCATCTGCATTAATGGTAGGAAGTTGACAATCTGCATATTTTTTTGTATGGCTTAAGGAGGACAAAAATCAGGATCTCTAAAAATAGAAGTGAATTTTAAAATATTTTAAATACTGAACAGATTATTCCAGCTGTCACTACAGCTCAGAGCCTGATATGTGATACAATTTTTCAACTTTGATCTCCGCTTTTGCAGAGGAAATTCGTAGAAGGGCTTTATCTATTTAAGGCTGGGGTAAGCTTCCCAGCTCCAGCAGAACTGTGTTTTGCTGTTAGCGCACTTGCTGATCAGCAATGCAAGTGCCAGCCTCACAATTGACTCCTTTCTGCACACGCAGAAGGAGAGCACAAAGTTCTCAGGCATATTCCTGCTACGCCTATAAATCTGCCTGGAAAGAATTCTTCCCCTTCAGCAATCCTGGTGATTAATTAGCTAGTATGAGTCTCTGCAATAGACTCAATCACATCGAACAAGTGGTGTCTCATTCCCTTCCTAAATGTGATTATTGCAAATGTCCCTGACATAGCATCAGGTTCCTTCAGTGAGACCTTTCACTACTGCAGAGATTACAGAGCTTTTGCTGCTTTCATTTGCTATCAGGCACCAGAACATCTTCGGCAATTTCAGCTGTAAAGCAAGGGAATGCACATACAGATTTAGGACATATTGGAAACTTTATCTGCACTATTAAGTGTCAGAAAATAACTATATGCAAGATCAAACTGTACCTACAAGATAGATATTTTAAGGGATGTTTTATGACTGATAAATCGGTCTTGAAAATGTGGTGCTACTGCTTTATTCTTGGCTTCTACTGCTTGCTGCAAACACAAACCTCTCCTCATGCAGCTAAATTGTTTGGCTTCAATTTTACAGGGCAGATATTCCCCTACGATACTCCTCCTACTCATAGTTCCTCTAAATTCTGGCATGGCTGCCCCCTGCCTTGCATCTAATTCTTCAAATGCTCGTGTATGTAGAGAAAGACATTCTCTCCAAGAACCTGTGAGCTCAGAAATCTGGAGTTAAGTATTGAGCGATACAATTAAACGGTTAGCTCATAGTAATGGCAGTGGTATTCGTGGATGAATTTTGAACTAATTGGCATTTCCTCCTTGTATTGTAATTTCAGCATGCACTGAGTCTCAGAAGGGTCATAGAAAACTTTGGTTGTGGTGCTGGTACTTCAGGAAGTGGCATTTAGTGCAGACAATTGCTCGTGTGTCCCTCCCACTGTACCTGGCTGTGCTCAGCTGGTTCAGCACAGGAACAAGCCCTAGGGAGCCAAGTGCTTTCTCTGTGGGTGGTGCCACGAGTAACTCCTCTTACTTTTCTGGTGCTGTGTTTCTGATACCTGGAAATCTTTGTCTGTGGCAACCTACTGCTGTGTTTGAGTGCAGTGCCATCTGGAATTCCCTTGTTTGTCTCTGAATGGTACAAAGGGTCACAACAGAGAAACAGGAGACAAAGGAAGCACACAACCCCAAGACAAATGTTGGGTAGAGAGATGGGGTCCTGGGTGTCCTAACACAATATTCTCCTGAGTAAAGTGCATCACAAAAATACAGTCCTGGTGTCTGACAGACCACAGGGTTAAAGGACACTTATCTGCAAGAAAAATAAAGCCTGATTTTCTGTGTTATAGGAAAAATCTTCCCGGATGTAGCTGTTTCTTGGGCTCTATTCTGTCTGCTAATACATTTCTCTGTGGAAAATGGTGTGGAGCTTTTTCCACTGTGGTTTGTAGTAAAGATGCTTAGTTAGAGAATCTTCTCAGCCTTTTGTGGCCTTTATTGTTCTTCTTTTTGTGTTCTTGAAGAAACGTAATGGTTCTGTTCCATCTTCTGGTAGTGCTGTGTCCATGCTGGGATTGTTTGGATCTGCTTGCTCCAATGTTGTTATCATTAAATCTGTTCACATCCTGATCCACAGATGTCACATGCTGATAGTTATTAGAGCTGGAATAGGGACTGAGCTGTCTAGCAAGGAAACCAATAGGAGATTAGCCTCTGTGAGTGCAGTTCCAGATCTGAATGCATAATTCAAGTGGAGATGTGACCAAAACAAAACAAAACAAAAAAAAAGGAGATAAATTCAGTTTCAATTTAGAGTCAGTGCTTCTCCTTTATATGACTCCAAGAGGGAATTTGTTGTTTAATCAAGACAGGTGCATAGCAAGTCTTCTCCTAGTGACTGCTGTTACTTACCTTCTGGATCACTACCTGTGTCTTGAGGGATTTCAAACGTGCTTATAGAAATTTGGCCATTAAAATAATTCATTTTCTAAATGGTGTTTCAGAAGTGAAATAGGCTTGTAAGTGTAGACAGAAAGCCGGTGGGATCATGGTATTTAAATGCCTCCTCCTTTTGTAAATGCTGCCAGTAATCCCTTGGCCTCAGTTTCCACAGCTGAAAGAAGGCTCTGATATACTAATGCTGACCTCCTTCCTGGGGGGACTTGGCTTTGCCATGGTTAATTCGTTCCTGTGTTCAAAGCATTGTGGGTTGCAAAATTATGGTTATTAAAGCCAGCTATTAGAGAGTGTTGTCTCCTTTGAGAATATTGATTTAACCACATGTCTCTGTGTATTTAAAGTTTGAAGTGATATGATGTGCAAAGATCAATTTATTCTATGTTTGTATCTAATGAATAATTACGGAGTCTTCTCTTTTCTTTCTATAATCAGAAAAAATAAATGTTTTTAGTCAGGAAAGACAGGGAACGTGCCTGACAAAGGATGCCCACAAGACCATGCTACATCAGCATCTTTCTAGTCTTTTTCCAGGTGTACTTTTTTTGTTCCTTCATCCTTTCCCCTCTCCTTCCCGCCCCCCTTTTTCTCCCTATCAGTGTTCTAGTCCCTACAACAATTTATTCCCATCCACCAGCTTTGTGAAAAAAAAAAATACTTTTCTTTTTTAACACGAGGATTATTGTAATTCTTACTGCTGCCTGAGAGATAACTACTTGAATTTAGAGTTTGCTCCCTAAGGAGCTTAGTGGTCAGAAGACTGGTTCTTCTCAGTTAACTTAATTACCTATTTTAGTATTGGTACTGTTGTGGTGTGATACAAGAGTAGAACTGTATTTGAGATGGGGGGCTATTTATGGGACATCCACCGAGAATCCTATCAGTGCTTTCCCAATGGCATCCCTGACCTCGCAGGGATGGCTTTCTGTCTAGGAAAACAGTTTCTGTGGGGGATGAGGTGTGGGGTAGCTGTGCCTTGAGAGCTGAAGGTGGAAGATCCTGAGCCTAAGGGCCAGAAACTTGCCTCTGATCTCAGTGAGGTCAGTGATTATCCGAGATGGTTAGGCATATTCAAGACTCTTGTGGCTATCCCTTTTATTACCTGATTTATCAATGAGGATTGCTGCTTGTGTATTGATTGGAAAATTCCTTTCCTGCTACCGTTGAGGTGCCTGAATGAAGCTTCATGTTTCTCATGACCAAGTTACTGTGCTCCTCTCTGAACTTCTTCTGTCTCCTGATACGGAGACTACCGATAAACTCCATGTTCCCATAGCTACATATCTTTCATGTCACTGTTTTTCTGACCACGTCCCAAAAGGAAAGAGATTTATAAAGGAAGGTACGTGTCCAGCTGAGCACTCCCAGAGACTGTAAATCTCCAGCTGCAGTGAAGACTATTCTCCATGAGGCTGCCAAACCTTCTAGAGCAAAAAACTACCAAATGTGTATGTATGGCCTCATTAGTGGGGATGTAAAACCAGTGTCAGGAGGGGCTGACCTTTTTCTTCACAGCCACTTCAAAACCATCTGAGATTGCAGACAAATGTTCGTGTTTGTCATTGCTGGCCATATGGCTTTCTCTACGTATTATGGCTTGGGCTGAAAGTAAACGTGTAAGAAAAATAGAGCTTGCTTCATTTGAGCTGTTTAGTTGTGTACCGAGGCCTTGGGGTTCTCTGGGTGAAGGGGAGGCAGCTCTGAGAGATGGAGTCAGGCCCCTGGGGAGTTGGTACAGGTGGGGCTAGGCTTGAATCCAGCCTGTGTGCTCGAATGGAACTGGAATCAGCGTGGGCATCTTGGTTTTCTGAGAGGAAAGGAAGGAAGAAGTTTGAGTTTCGTTCAAGCTGAACCCAAAATTTAAAAACAAAACAAACAAACAAACAAAAAAAAACCATAAACCCACCAGCCCTAGCCCTCTAACACTTCCTAGGCTGTCAGTGCTGTTTTGGCCAGATTTCCTAGTCACAATTTTGATCCCCTCTTAGAGAGAGGATTTGAAGGATTGAAGCATTGCTTTGGGAAATGAGAAATACTTGCAGCTCCAGTGAGAGTTGATTTGCTTTTATTAGACTCTCTTCCGTGTTGAAATAAACTAGGGCATGATGTTGCAAATTGCATGTTGCAGTATTACCACCAATAATGTCAACACTTAATATAATCTCTGTAATTTGCTGTATCATGCGTCATTGTTTCATCTCTGGATTCTTCTTGTTGTAAGTGTAATCATTTTTACGGTGTGTTTAATTAACTCTCAAAGAGGTCCAGTACTCTGTTACATTCTCCCCCACACCCTCCAAAGGATACTAAGATATTCGCTGCTTCAAAGATGTTACGTTTTTATTGTGAAGTGATATTATATATTGGAATGCTTCCAATGTTACGTGGAAGGATGTGACAAAAATCTCCCCTTTAAAATATTTCCATGGCACCACAGTGGCTCTGAGATCTCCTGCTTTGTGCTGCTCCTTTTGGATAGGACACTCTAATTATGTTTTTGTCCAAGTAGAAGTTTCTTTGTATCTTATCAATTATCTGAAGTCATTTTTACTTCTGCAGCCTGCTGGGTCTGTGTTAGTGAACTTGCGTACTACAAAGTAAGGACAGAGATATTTCAGCTCCGCTTTTAGGCATTTGTATTATCATCTTTTACCCACTTTATATGTATTTAAACTTTATTTAATACTCATTGCTTATACTAGGAAGCTGAAGTGAGTATTGTGGTCATATTTTAAAGTTGCCATCGAGGTGTTTGCTCCTCAGCCAGATGCACTGCAGATATTTCTTCTTCTGCAGAAGCAATACAAGGCAGGTACTTGGGAATCTGTGTAACCAGCTGCTCTGGATATGGTTAATGCTGGTCTGCCACAGCTTTTTGAAAATATAGATGTAGTCAGTGCCTCAAAGTTTCTGGCCTACAGATACCTTCAATTTGGAGGTAGTGTTAAGGCTGAAGTTCAGAGCAAAACATGCTTTTTTAGCATTTAATTTGAAATGTTTATGTATGTGTGTGGTGGATGTCTCAGTCTCCGTACCAAGCTGACACAGTTGGTGAGACGTTTTGGTTTTAATCCAGGCCAGGCCAATGGTTTTGAAAGCCCACCTGAAATGTAGTTGAAATTCTTCTAAAGGACATGCACCTTCAACCTTTGTCCCATACTTGTTAGGCATAGTCTTGACATTTTCAGAAATTATTTTCAGATGATTTTCCTGTAGGAAATTTCACGTTATTGCTGGGAATCTGTACTAGAAGATAGATCTTATCTCTGTGCTCACTTCTCCTGGGAGAAGGCTGACTTAACAGCTGAGACCTGCTACCCTGAGCAACCAGAGGAAGAACAGAAGCAGCTAGCTTCTGTCAGTACTGCAGTGTAAGGCAGCCAGCTTGGACTCCCACACCCAACAAATTCCCATTTTTTTCTGATTGGATTCTTGGGACTGGAACGAGAAACTGGCTTTTTGTTGTTGTTGTTGTTGTTTTGTTTTGTTTTCCTCCTAAACACTGTTATACATCGATATTTCCTTTGGAAAGGGCATCTAGTTTGAAGGGCTTCTATTTTGTAATCAGATCTGCTGTAACAAAGATTTTGCTTTAGAGACAATAAGAATTCTGTGTTTTTTTTGGTTTTGTTTTTAATTTACTACCACTTTTTCATTCTTTGTACATACCCTTTCCTATGCCACAAAGAGTTTTATAATAGTAAATTTGGTCTTTCTTTATTTTCATATTAAAATGTTTATGCTGCACATAAACATTTGCCATCGCATCTTTAGTTTCAAAGTAGGTCATTTTCTATTTTGATTTCACTGCATCTTTTTCAAAGTGGGAAGAACTCCCATTAACTTCCGTAGATCAGGCCCAGATTGTTTATGTTGCTAATATTATATGAGATGATATATGCTGTAGGTAGTAAAGTGGAGACTATCATTATTATGAAAATAGAAACATAATGTATACCCTATTTAAAAAGGACACTTTTAACGTTGCATATTAAACTGAAAATGGAGTTTTTACAGGACTGCTATGAACCAGAGACATGTCTTTGGTCTTGGCTTGGTTCTAGATTTGAAATATCTATGCATGTGAACACAAAAGTCTTCAGCATGTAGGAAATGAAGCCTCTGCTATAGAGAAACGGAAAATGCACAACCCCTTCAAGTAAACAGATGATTACCCAAAAGTCTGTGTTAAATACTAAGTTTCTGTGCATTATATGTACTACTTTTCTTTTTTTTTTTTTGTATTTATTTATTTTTTTAGGATATAAAATTTACTGTGGAATCCTGCTATGTGAGTTTTTAAAGCACCAGCAATGTATAAAAGTCTGTTCTGGTAAGGGTTAGCAACAAATCAAGTGAATTAATTTGAATCTTCTGAGAATAGTAGCAGTAGACCTGGAAGGCAGGAGGAAACAGCCTACAACAATTAGTGTCTGTAGTAACAGCCTTTAGGTTCGAACAGATCAGTAGGACCATTCTTCTTCTAGTGAAACTAATAGCTTGGACTTTCATTTACCAATTTCATTTAATAATGAAACTTTCTGCAGTGTCTTTAACAAACACAAAACTTCTGAGATGGAGGACAGGGATCCAGCATTCAACCAGCTGAAATTACTTTTTCTGTACAAGTAAGGATGGAGACAGGAAGAAAATTTTATTTACTGCTTGTTATTGCTTATGTATACTGCATTTCTACTTGTAAGATTAGCAATCAGTGTTTTTAAATGGTCCTTGTCATTGCTTGCAGGAGAAAGAGAATGTCACTTAGTTAACTTGAACAAGTACAGTAACAGTGGGATCCACCACAAATACCTGAAATTGCTGTTTGTTTTTAATGGCACAACAAGACTGATCTTAGAGGAAAATAGCATGGTAATTGGAAAAAAAGTTTCAGTTACCTTAATCTCTTAAAATATATTTCTGAAACTCTGAGAATGATCTGAAGTTATCCTTTTTCTATTCCTCTACAGCTGAGGCAAAAGCAGAAATGTTAATGACTTGATGTACATTGGGAATATGGTAAGAAGTCCTCATTTGCAGGCAACAATGACTCACAGAGGAAATGCCATGATGCAAAGGATTTTTCTGGCTTTAACTTATGGTTTGATTTCTGTTATCATTAACTGATAGTAATAGGCATAGCTGGATGCCACTCACACTTAAAAAACAAAGAGAAGCAAGCCTGAATCAATCACCTTCCATCCTGGGGAAGTTCAGAACTGAGTCCTCACCAGCCTTGTTTTTCCTTTTGAATGCGATTGGAGAACAGAGTTTCCTTCACAGGAGAAAATAATTGTTTTGAGACTTCCTTTCAGCATACATCAGGATGAAAACAAATCCCTTGACTCTGCTTATTCCCTGTCCTCACCAGCCGTGCTATTTCCTACATCCTTCCACTGCTGCTCTGCATCAGTCACTGTCTTTTTGCTTTCAAACATGCTAATGCCTCTCTAATGTTATGTTATGAAACATCCCCTACATCCCATTCACTTCCATCACTGTCACCTATTCTTATGTTCCTGCCTCTTTCCGTGCTTCAACTCCTTAAGCAAACTGTGCCAGCTTCTTGGCTACTCTTTTCCAGGAGTACATTTGCACCTGTCTTCCTCTTGCTGTGTGAACTTGCTGCTCAACGCTGAGTAAGTCCATCCCAGCTGCTCTTTGAATCCTAAGCCTGGACTGCCTGAAGGTCTAGGATCAAGGCCACGTTTTGTGGCTTGGATGCTCAGCGGCTTCTTACTGAAAGCCTTAAATACACCTGGTAAGATTTTACAGGCTAATTTTCCAGTTGTGAAGGAAAAGTGACTCTGGACACAGATGCCACCCTAAACATTTCCTTATCCATTCGATAGAAATTCAGACAACTTGTTCAGTAACTAGATTCACAGGTAGTGATTTCTACTTGTTCTGCTGTTTGGACCTGTTTTCAGTATTTTGGCATAAATAATGCAACTGGGACAGAAGAGCATGGCCAACAGAGTAGCAGTGTGGGGTCCTTCCCTCCAGGCTGCTGCAGGCTCCCTTCCAAAATTTTGATTTACTCAGGTTCAGACACTGAGACCAAGGGGTCCGAAGCTTACTGATCTCTTTCTGTTCTTGTTCTCCCCAGTGTCTTTCTTGCCTTTAGTGGGAAGTACTTCCATTTTCTCATAGAGATAGTTGTCCTTGAAGACTGTGCCATCTCGTGGTTGTCTTCTCTGTTGAGTATTCCTTTATCGGGAGTTATCCCTTTGGTAACATAAAACCAAATTGTGTTGTTTGTGAGTGCACCGTGCAGAAGGTAGGGCCTAGCACTGTAGAAGTTGTAGAAAGTTTTTATTATTCTCTCCACACTGCAGCTGAGAACCTGAATGGCAGGAAGGTGAAATAACTTGCCTGTTTCTGCACAGTGAGCATGGGACAGGAATGTGGACACAACTACCTCCCTTCAGCTCTAGGCTTTATCTTCTGAATCATTTTCTCTCCCTCACCTTCCTTCTGACAGCTCAGGTTTTTTCATAAAGAAGGAAATATTTTCTGCAGTGTTGCAACAATACATATTTGAAATTTGAAAAAAAGCCCATACCCAGCTTTTCCTGCCCGATATTCTTGGCACTATGACATCATAACCCCTGCGTATCCTGTCACTGAAACAAATGTATGAAACAGTTCCACTTCTCCTCTTTAATTGGAACTAGCTTGTTTCAAGGAGCTGAAGAGGCAGACTGCTTGCAAAGGTTAGTGGGGAGAAATATATCATTGTCTTGCAGGATGTTCTAAGTGGGTCTCTTGAGTATCAAGGTCAGAGTTTATTTAGCAGCAAGTTCTACTGGTATGAATCATCGATAGCGTTCCTTACACAATTTATCAATGCCTGGCAATTATACTTGTTTCTCTAAAGAAATTTTACACTTTTTCCTTGGAAAATGGTACATATTTTTAACTCTTCCTTATCCCTTCCAAGTATAATTCTCAGTTTCTTTGATGCAAACTGATGGATATGTGGAAGCACTGAGTGCTGGTGAGCTGGTTTTAGATCAAAAAATTAGTTCTGTATCAAAACCCAGACTTCTTCAAAAGCAAAGTTGCTTGGGACAGAATGAATTCTCAGTAAAATCATATTTTTCTTAATTTCATGTGACTTGGAAAACATAGTCTTGGGGCAACAGAATATATAATAGTTTATTAAGTTTTTAGTGAAAAAAATCACTAACTTTTTACACTGGAAAAATAAATATATTTTTACTAGCTTAATATATTGAAAATACTTATTGAAACTTACGAGGTTTAGAAGGCTATTAATCAGTTTCTGAGGATCTATTGTGACAAGGAATCTCTCACAAGGAAGAAGGGATCTCTGCAGCAGGCGGGACCTTGAGAGGCAACAAGGCCAAGCGCCGGGTCCTGCACTTTGGCCACAACAACCCCATGCAGCGCTACAGGCTTGGGGCAGAGTGGCTGGAAAGCTGTGCAGAGGAAAAGGATCTGGGGGTGCTGGTCGATTCTCGCCTGAACGTGAGCCGGCAGTGTGCCCAGGTGGCCAAGAAGGCCAACGGCATCCTGGCTTGTGTCAGGAATAGTGCAGCCAGCAGGAGCAGGGAGGTGATCGTCCCCCTGTGCTCTGCTCTGGTGAGGCCGCACCTTGAGCACTGTGTTCAGCTTTGGGCCCCTCACTACAAGAAGGACATCGAGGCCCTGGAGCATGTCCAGAGAAGGGCTACGAAGCTGGTGAAGGGCCTGGAGCACAAGTCCTGTGAGGAACGGCTGAGGGAGCTGGGGTTGTTGTGTCTGGAGAAGAGGAGGCTCAGGGGAGACCTCATTGCTCTCTACAGCTACCTGAAAGGAAGGTGTGGGGAGCTGGGGGTCAGCCTCTTCTCACAGGGAACCAGTGATAGGACTAGAGGGAATGGCCTCAAGTTGCACCAGGGGAGGTTTAGGTTGGAAATGAGGAGACATTTCTTCTCAGAAAGAGCAGTCAGGCATTGGAATGGGTTGCCCAGGGAGGTGGTGGAGTCACCGTCCCTGGGGGTGTTCAAGGAAAGGTTGGACGTGGTGCTTAGGGACATGGTTTAGTGGGTGACAGTGGTGGTAGGGGGATGGTTGGACCAGAGGATCTTGGAGGTCCTTTCCAACCTTAATGATTCTAGTCAAGGGGAGATCCTGCCATGCAGCCAGATGTCATGCAGAAGAGCTGAGAGGACTCTTGGTCTGCTCACTATTTATGGGGTAAGATGATGGACTAATAGTCATATTTTTTTTTGGCACATGCTCCGTTGGCCCTCAGCTGCTGAGCAAGACCTCTGTCAGTTTCTCAGCACCTAGCTTGAGTTGATATTGTGGTTGCTATCTGCCTTGAGTGTAGCCAGTGCACTAGCCACTCTCTGCCTGAGCAAGTTATCAAGTGGGGACATTTGTTTCTGTTGTAAACCATCATGAAATAATAACTGCACTAGAGCATGAGGAAAAGGGGAAGGAGCTGACAGGCAGTAGCCCTGGGATCTACACAAATCTTTAATTCAGTCACTTAAGTCAGCTTAGAGGAATTTGCCCGTGTGGCAGTAAGGGGCATAGCTTAGTGATGGGACTCAGTAGGTCAGGTTGATGGTTGGACTTGATCTTGAAGGTCTTTTCCAGCTTAAATGATTCTATGATTACATGCATTTTGGTCAAAGGCAGTTGGTTTCAGTTTAAAAGACACATATTTAGAGCTGATTTCTTACTTGTGCCTGGACACCCACTTTTTTTGCACCCACTTTCATCAGAAGTAAAATTAAACTGGTGCAACTGAGTGTGTGTAGGAAGACACTGGACATGTCTCCTCTGTGCAGAAGTAGTGAGGCAGAAATAACAAGTTACATTTGACAGACCTGTCACGAAGTCTGGAGGCAGTATAACCATGTCAACATAGAACTAAACCTGTTGCAATTAGCCTAGCCAGGAGACAGAGTTTATTTTTCTTGGCTCAGCACTGTGCTGTCAGGCACCCTGTTGTGCAAGTAAAAGTGTGCAAGACACAAAAGATAAAACTTTTTTTTTCCTTTTTTTTTTTTTCCCTGTAGTCAGGGAAAAAAACACCACTATCAGACTAGCATTCATAAATTAAAGCAGCCAGAGGATTTCATGTTCTCAAGCTTTCCCCTTTTTTTCAGGAAAAACAACAACAAAAATTATTAGAAGGCGTACTGTGTTACTTAGTGGAAGTTATTTGGTCCTTTTTCTTCTACCTGATTTTGAATTATTAAGCCTACTGGTTGCCTCACATACAGTTTACTAAAGCTGATCCTAGTTTCACCACAGTCTATGATAGCAGATTATTAACAAAAAAATTAACAGTTTTCTGTTAATTTTTACTGAGCATTCTTAGAAAATAGGTATAGCAGTTAGACCTTTGCAAGCACTGTGGGAGGCTTAATCAGCATATTGAACAAATAGAAATAGCACTGCTGGGGAAATGGCAGTGTGAAGTGGTGGTGGATGTGGTGAATAACAAACACTGAAACAGAAATGAGGAAATCCTCCCAATCTCCTAACTTCTTATTGATTAAGGCTTTTTTATTATTATTTTTATTTTTCCCCAGGCTGTTACTAACTGCCTGAATGTGTTCTCACTGCTTTGTAAAACTTCACCTCTGACTCAGCTATGGGCTGAGTCAATTCAGTGAACTCTGAGTTATCCTACTTTCCACAGAGAAAAGAAATTACTTGGGTAAATTGTTAATTGCAATGAAAAGCCACATTAAATGCAATGTGCGGGCAGCTGGAAGATCTTATCTACTTCTTTTGCACAAAATTTTACCTCTCTAAGGGTATTCTGTGGACAAGTCATTGCCCTTAACAATTTTTGTAGAGATGATAACATCCACTGATGGATCTGGTATATACCTGATACACGATGTCCATGTCCCTACTTCATAGCAGAGTCTGGAGATATCCCAACATGTTCCTGGTAGGAAACATTGAACTTCTGCCTTCTTCCACTGCTAAATCTCTGATCTTGCTCACTTACCTTGTTCTTTTCTTCTTTAATTTCCCTCTTTAAGAGGAGAAATTTATAGCACTAGACATTGCTTCCCCCTCTCCTTCAGTATTGTTTTGTGAAATGCTGATAAAACAAAATCCTTGATCTGTATGGGGACACTGTGGGACAGATATTTATGTTCTTATTTCATCTGTCTCTTAGGTATTTAAGAGGAAGTGCTTATTTGAGAGGTGCACCCAGACTTTTAAAATAATTCAAAAATGCAAATCCAAATACACCCCCGAAGAAATAATCATCAAGCTCTTCTGAAGGCAGTGCTTTATTTCTGGTAACAGAGGACCTCACCTCAGCAAGTTCAAGTGTAAAAGCTACTGCAGGACCAGCCATTTACTCTGAGCAGCAGAATGAATGGAATCTACTTCCTTATTGCTCTCACCTTTGTGGATTCCCTGGCATGAATGACTAGCCTTACTCTTCATGGAACCACTGGTCCTGTTTTTCTCTATTTACATGCCACTTCCCTCATAGGCCTTGAAAATCCATATCTGAAACCTTTCTCAGATCTTGTTTAATGTGTCTTATGGTCTGAGACATTATTTGGCATAATAGGGACACATACGGTGATTGTATACTTTTCTGCTCCTTAAGATACAGCGCAAGAAGATAATACATTATAACGAGATCAGTCAACTTCTTTGGCTTATAGCATACAAATGGTAAATTTACAAAAACAAAAAATTTACAAAAACAAAAGTTTTGAAGCATTATTGTTATAAAACTAGAAGAACAAAATATTTTGTTCTTCGCATGCTTCTTTTATGATGTGCTGGTTTAGTGACTCTAATTCCTAAGGGGTACAAATTTTTATGATTTTCTTTTTTTTTTTAATTCTACCAAAGTCTCAGGGCACATGTGAGGCTACGACTCTGGTATTACTTTGACAAGAAGCAGACTGAGCATTTTGGGTGAATGCACAGACAAAGCATAGCTGACTTCTTCACAAATGGAAGGTGTAAGGAGTTGCCTTTCAGTTGAGCTTGCCATGTGTTCAACAGATAGAATCAGCCTTAAGGCCTCTACTTGCTTACTGTCTTTCAGACACTGAATTCTTCACTGTAACTGTACAATCTCTGTGCCTACATACAAGTAATTTCACTGTTACCATCTTATGCAGAATACATCTTCCTTTAGTGGTGAGGCTCTCCTTATCTGAAAAATTATTTCTGTAGGTAGTTAAATTTGTGAGGCAATTGACTGTTCTGTAAGATTTTTTTTAACAAATAATTTGACAAAGCTGTAAATGTTGGCAGATTAATATTTTGGCTTCAGTCATCTGTCATCTCTGCTTTTTTTTTGCTGTTGTTACTTTCTTTTCTTAATGAAAATAATCAAAAGAGGGAAGTCTGGAAGAAATAGTCTTTGTTGTATTATATTCCAAAACATTTTTTTTCTTTCCTTTTTTTTTTTGTCAAAAACAAATGTCTTTCTGACTTATTTTCAAAGAAAAAAACTTTAAACATTTGTAACTGGTCTAATAATGAAACATAGCTTATATCCTCTCCATCCCATGTGTTTTTGTTAATCAGCCAAGCAAAGTGCAGTGGTGACCTTGCCTGCCTTCTGGGCACAGGCATACAGTAGGGTAAACCTTTACTCTCCCCTACCCAAGGGTAAAGCCCTGTGGTGGATTCTTTCCTAGAGCAGTGTGTTGTGTGGATCAGCAATGACTTCTCAGTGGGCAACACACAGGTTTTCTCAAGAGAGCTGCAAAGGCTATCGATTGTGCAATACGGCAACATAACTGAACCAAAGCATTGTGAAATCTTCATAACAAGGGAAACAGGTAAGACTGACAGAGAGGAACCTGCAAAATAAAAAATAAAAAACAGACTACATGTATACTTCCATCTGTTCTAAGGCTTGCTATCTCCTGGAAACTTAGGAAAACACTAGTGTTGTCTTAGACCTGAGCAGGAATCTGTTGTCCTGTTTCAGTCTCCCTGTTCATGTAGGTTGGGTCCCAATCCCCATGGGCCAGGTCGATTAGATCTCTTCTTTCCTAAGCTTGGCATAAGAGCAGCATGGCTCTGGGAAAGCAGTCTCTTCAACTGACTGCAGGCATTTTTTACTAGTCTCCTGCCCTGCTTATTGGGAGGTTCTTTATCTGGAACCATTGCATTGCCTTCTTGACTGCCTCCTAGTAGGCTTACGATGAACCCGTGAATGCAGAGTTAACCCTGTGTCATCACATAACAATGTTTTTTTTTTTTTTTTTTTTTTTTTCCTAGTGGCAAGGCTACTTGGAAGTGCTGTGACAGGAAGCAATGCCACTCCAGTCCTTTTGCTATGCCTGCATTACTCAGTGGGAGATCATGGGGTATTATAAATAAATAAAGGCAGACCTAAACATGGTGTGTGGGTTGAGGCAATCTGGAGTTGTAATTTTTTTGTGAGATACCAGAGATGTCCAAACTTCAAACAGAACCTCCTCTAGGCTTTTCAAGACAGTCGGTGATGAGTGCTTCTTCTCTGAGCAGTCTGACATGTCTGAAGTGAAAAGTCCTGAAAGATCATCTCTTCCTGTTCACTTTGAAGACCATGGGAAGCCTTGCCTTTCTGCATTGATACTTGGGAGAGGGGTTCTTCTTTGCAAGTGCTGTACATGTCCGTGATATCTGCAAGCTGCTGCAACCACGACAAATCCTACTTCTCATGGAGCTGTACTGCGAATGGCTGCTATAACCTGGAAATTTTTGAGCTGAATTCCAGACAGTTGGCAAGCATGAAACATTAAGCATCATAACTTCCCTAAAGATACAGCTTAAGTATAGTAATATACTGCAAATAAATTGCTCTGAAGATAGTGAAGATAAACGTTAAGGCAGAAGATGTCATTGTCACCTGCTAAGCTAGTGATATTTTTCAGTAGGTTGTGTTGACTCCATCAAGATTCTGCAGTGGCCTTTGCTCATCTGTATCAATGGTTGGTATCAGACTTTCCTGTTATGCAACATAAATCAGTAATATCTCTCCCTTCCAGGGAAAACGTGCAACAGTTTATTGCCTTGTAGAAGGAAAAATAAATTAACAGTGCTGACTGTAACTACAGTGAAACACAAGGGAAATCAGTTTGCCATGAAAACATCTGTAAAGGAATTGTCTTGCTGAGAATCAGGTATAAGAATTGCCGCTTTAGTACATGACTAGCTTAGATGAAAAGCTGAATTGCTGAGCAGCACTCCTCATACTGTGAGGTAATATAACATAATTCTAATGCAGACACATTAGCTGAGGGCCAGCTTTATGATGCCTAGAGTCCAGATTCTTGGATGCTTGCCTGAGTAGAGCAAGGCTTACCACATACAGGAAAATTCCAAGCCCTGTGGTTAATAAGATGACGACTTATAGTCATCTTCCTACGGTCTTTGTAACAGTTACAGTCCTTGTAACGTCAGAAGGGTCACAGAGAAGAGTGAGGGCATTTATATTTGAAGGTTGGTGGGATTGTCTGACTTCTAGGAGGAACAAAAAGAGAATACGTTGCAGTGGAGAAAAATGCAAAGATTGGACCAGCTGAGGAACAAGTTTTCCTTACTTTAGGCTGACAGGGAGAAATCTGGAACAGCTGACTGGGACTTGCAGTCTCATGGGGTCTGGTGGGGCAATGTCTTCTGCTGAGGAGCTCGCGTGACTTTGATCTTTGCTCCTGCTGAAAACTGCGTGCAGTTGGTATAGCTGTAAATTGAGTAGAAAAGCATTTGGGGTAGGGGATCGAAGATGAACTGTAATGCTGGCCAGATTTCACCTGTTTGTGCCATTGCTATGGAAACAAATAACTTAGCTAACCCAGTGGACCAAGTAGGTGTGGGTATACCTTTGACCTCTCCTCATTCTACTTTTTTAAGCTACTAGAGGAATGGGAGGGAATAAAACGTATATAGGAGGAGGTAATAAATAGGATTTTGCTACCTACAGCTTAGGCCAGAATGAAAGGGTGTGAGTTTATTTGAGCAAATGGACTAATTATTTTGAGCATACTGCAGTCTCCTAAATGAAGGTATCATTAAAGTTTTGTTGTTGGTGGTGGTGGTGTTTTATTTTTTCCTTCCCATATCCACCTTCCTGGTAAGAATTTGATATTGACACAACCTGGAAAAATGGGGAGTGGGGGCAGACAGGATGGACACCTACCATACTCAGAACCCCCAGGGAGCTACAAGCTCTGTTTTAAACCAGTTGACAGATTTCTCTATAACATGGAGCCTGGTTCACTACTAGAACTAGCTTAGTATTTCTATCTGACAATGTCCATGGCATTTAAAGGATTTTAGGCATTCACGATCCTTCTTTTTATATCACATTCTGATTCTTGAAGTCTTGACCTGTTTGCTACTGAAGGACTTAAAATTTTTATATATCACATTGAGAGAAGTTTCTTGCTTGTGAAATTTAGTCTGGGGGAGTCTGGACGTATTGCTACTGTGGGCTCTACTGGACTTGGTAAGTATTGTGCAGATTGTAAAGAACCGGGCTTAATTTCTTATATCTGATGAATTTATGTTCCTGTGAAAGTAATCCCATTAGTTCATTGTGTGTATGTAAATAAATAAAACACAGAACACTACCATCTCCTTTAGAAGACATGCATGTCCTTTTTCTGTGAAGTAGCTATGTAAGGTTACTCAACCTAAATTCCTAGACTTAATGGATATGTGGTGTGACTTTGCATAAAGCTTTTTGATGGGAAATTATCTCTTAAACTCTCTGAAGTCATCAGTTGTTAAAATAATTTTAAGTAGTCATTAAGTGCTTCATTAGAGTGTTTTCATCTTAAGATGCTTTGGTTCGATTCAAACTGAATTGTGCCTATTTCTTATTATCCATTTTTACCTTCTCTTTTCCTAAATGGACTTTGGCTCAT
Organism: Anser brachyrhynchus; assembly: GCF_964034855.1. Taxonomy (NCBI): domain Eukaryota; kingdom Metazoa; phylum Chordata; class Aves; order Anseriformes; family Anatidae; genus Anser; species Anser brachyrhynchus. Next base: position 13,755,703 of record NC_137698.1, read on the forward strand.
GTATTCTTGAGGTTTAATATCAGTTCAGCTGAATGCTCTTGAGTTCCTGAATTAATTCAATCATTTTCTCTTAATGACCATGAAGAGTTTTGCTAAGCTAGAGTGCCATTAAACTGAAGCGCTGTGGTGTTTAGAGCCCAGCAATCACTGGGGTAAAGCCTACAGGTAGAAAATAGGATTGGAAATTGAAGAGAGCTGTGAGGGGTTCATTTGCTGTGAATCCAGCGATAATCACCTGGAGGCTACATGGCTGAAAGTGATCTAAAATCAGTAGTTTGTGGAAGGAGAGATTGCTAATTCTTTTTTCGGGATATGTTTTCCCATGGTATCTACCCTTTTGATCTGGGCCTCAGCTCTACATTTTCCTCTGGAAGTCTGATTAAAAGTTCTTTATGTATTGCAAATTTAAAAATCTTATACGTTGTGAATATGTTTTACATAGCTGGTGTTTACTTAAGAAAGCTCAGATGGCCTTGGTATCATTCTCTGCTACTATTCCTGCTGTTGCTGGGGAGAAAAACCCCAAAACCAACCAACCAAACACACACCAACAGGGCATTTGAAATGAAAAGCCTTTGAAATCTATTTTTTTCAAATTCTTTAAAATTCTTTAATATTCATATTATGTGTAAACACTTCTAAACATTTTGGCATCATCCAATTGACGTTTTCACAAGGAAGCATCAAAATTAAACATTTTAGCCTAAATCTGTTGTAGTAATTCTAGCTTAAGCTGAAGTCAGTGTCATATGTGAATGGAGGAGAAAAACTTTCCAGGCTGTCCTAAAATTCTGAGTCACAGGGACCACATCTAAGAGTGGAGGGCAATAGGAAAGGTGCAGACTTACCTAAATCACAATGAACAATTTTGTACATACTTGAACCAAGGAGGCTTTTCAGAAGTGGTCAGCCTTGGGCTTGCTTTCCTGTTGCTGAAGTTACTGGGATTAGCAATTTTGGCAGGCTGCTGACGGGCACTTTGAGGAGCCTGTTTACACATGCTCTCAGAATAGGATGGCTTCTTGCCACTGCTGCCACAGAGAGGGGTGGGGGGTGTGGTGGAGAAGAAAGGATGTTCTTTAATTCAAGGTAATGAACTTCAATTAAAGTCTTAGTCATGCCAGAGCAGTTTTTAATCTTCTCATGAATTAGCAGGGTGAGTTTAAAAGGAAGAGTTTACCTTCACAGCTAACACTTTCAAAAAACGTGGATTGCTTCACTGTCCTTTTAAAGCTAAGATATCTATGTGGGGCTGAGAGGACTGTTTTTTTTCCTCCCCTATAGAGAAGGTACGGCTTTTGCCCTTTAAGCTAAAAATAAGTTCATGATTTCAGGGTGTTATGTGCTCTCCCAAGACTCTATTTTTTGGCTTTTTCTACCTGCTGCCCCACTCTGCTAGGGTTGTCCTGATTTACACCTCTCACTAGAAGATATTTCTTCTTTGAAAATTTATCAGCACAGAAGAATGGATTGCTGTGTTGTTATGCAGTTTAAAGTCAGGTTAAGTTAACTCAGGTCAAGTTAAAGATATTAACGAAATACAAAATAGGCAAAGTCAATGCAAATAAGTTTATTATAGTGACAAAAGTGAAGAAAACGAAAAGAAAGAACATGCTTACTTGCTGCCAGATCGTCTTTGAAAGGTATTTGTGTTAAATCTGTCTCTCCTTGTGTTAAATCTCTCTCTCCTCTGTTTCTCTCACATGGCAAACTGGGTCTAATACCAGACTACCTAGGGCAGGAAGCTTGCTCCTACAGAATCCTCTATCCTTGTCTCTTTAGCAGACATTTTGCTAGAGCAAGAGAACATGCTCAAGGAGCTGTAGTAGAGGGTTTGTTCAATTTCTCATTTTCTACTCCAGATTATTAATCCTTTCTCGGCCCATACTTTCGATACCTCCTGCCCTTCTCCAGTACTGCATGTCACCTGGACACCTGGAAGGCTGGCTGCCCTGGTATACATGTATTCTGCACATGACTGAACTGTTAGGAAGCTGTTTGCCTGCTCTCTTCCACTTGTAAAGCAATGGTTAGACTTCAAGTATGAAGTCTTTTCCTACCCTAAGTCTTGTGATTCCCATCAAAATAAATAAGCAACCTAATTTTATCTAATGTTTATGGCAAGTATGCATGTGAGGCTCACTTACGTCTTCTGACTAGGTCCTATGATAGCTCAGGTGGATGGGATGGGGAGAAGTTTTTTTTGGGGGGGAAATAGCTCAAAATTTGTGAGGGCTACTGCTGTAGAGTCCATTGACCAATTCATACGAAGGGCCTGCTCACATCATCTATGTGAAAACTGTTGGCTAATAAATGAGTGAAATGCTTGGCTAGCACAGATTTGGGTATTTCTGAGCTGTTGGTGTTTAGCATCCTCTCCTTACAAGCTTTCAAAAAGGTGCAGTATCCAACTTTTTTTTGACTGACAAATATATCTTAGTAAAATGCAGGGAGAGAGCTACTTCAGCAAAGATCACCCATGCTTAACAAGCTGCTGTGCACTTAACAGATATGCTTCAGCTTCCTTTGAGACCTTTGAAGTAGAACAAGAGTAGCTGTTAAGTTGGACAGCTCTACATCGCTGCAGCATGTTAGTACAGCATGAGAACTATATATCTCATATTAGAATAGATTCTAACCTTACAGCAAAAAAAAAAAAAAAAGGTAATAACTGGGTGCCTTCGCATACTGTGGAAGTAAAGTTAGAGCTCTGGCAAATGCTCTGCTACCTGTAATAGATCTCAAGCCCTATCTTTTTAGGCTGTGAAGAGGCAGTGACATTCCCTGACAGCGTGGTGTGGGAATGACTCGTCTTTGCTACAAACGCCCCAGAAGCTGTGCAGCTCCTACTCGGTCTCAAACCAATTTTAGGAATGGAGGGAAGTCTAGAAAGAAACATAACCTAGAAGCTGTAGTACCTTAAACTATCAGGAGTGTTTTGCAGTTCCGGTAAACCCTGTGACATAGCTCATTGGAGGTGGTGGTGGAAAACTGGTTGTGGTAGGGCTCACTTAGGCAGATTTGTCCCTCTTTTTTCTTCTCAAAGAGTCGCTACAATCCTGACAGGCTCTTTGGCAGGGTCTCAGCATCTCATGACAGGCCTTCTCTTTACAGTCCATTCAACATTCCTTGTTCTCAATCAATATCCATGACCACAGCAATGCCAAGCTGTGCTTTGCCATTGACCACAGGCAGGTTCATGGTGTTTGCATTGCTCTGTCCCTTTCCTGACACACTCTTATGTCGTTTAAAATGGTCTGAAGATGTCAGTGTTCTCTTGGATCTTGTACCACAGACCAGCAGGATCAGTTGCCCCAGACCATGTCAGGAAACGTGCCTTGCTGTGGACAGGATCTATGAGACAGTTTTGCAGAGAGTTTTGGGGAGAGATATTTTTTCTCCATGAACCCAATCTGTGCGTCTCTAGCTTATGCAAGCTGTTTGTGATGGAGGCTGCCTATTGCTGTGTGTGGACACAACACCGGTGAATTAATAGGGTCAGAAGTAGGGGAGCCCTGTATGTGCCTGAACTCTCTTAGTGCATAGGCAAAAATGCCTGTTAAAAGTAGTTGCCACGTTTCATTTATACATGCAATAGGGAAAGTCAATATATATATATATATGATTGCAGCGTTAGAAATGTAAAGGGTTAAACAGTAAGACGTAGTTAGCAAATATTGTTTATTTTTTTTTCTTCAGAGTGATTGAAAGGAGGAATACTTTTGAAGCCTTTTGTTGGTATTAAAAGATTGAAAAAGAGCACAAAATAGGTGAGATGGGCTAAAACTGCTGGAGTTCTTGTTCCTGAAGTGTGATCAGGTTTCCTTGAAAGCAATTAGGAATGAATACTTCTCAGAGGGTTGAGGAAACAAGAGCAAAATAAACAAACTACACCTGGCGTTGGCATTACCAGTAGCCTAAGTGCTGTAGAAATGGACGTGGCTCATTGTTCGTCATGGCTAGTTTGTACTAGCTTGGTTTGGGCTACTTTGTTATAGGATGTTTAAGGCTTTGATTTTCACTGTGCTTTTATCTATTGGTATGTAGCAGTGCTGCAAAAGATTCTGCCTTGTTTGCGCAAGCCATGCCCTGTGGAGGAAAGAGAAGTGTGATAAAAATAAATAAATGAAGAAGGGGAAAGGAAAGGACTTAGAAGGGTCTTTTTCTCTGCCTTGTTATGGAATCAGAATCTCAGTGAAGCATCAGTAACAGCATGAGTGGAAAAACATCGCAATTAAGGTCTAAGAAAATGGTGGTAATTGTGCTCCCCCCACCCACTTTTTCTCTTGGCATCCTGCTTGAATTATGCTTCCTGACCTGTTCCACATGAAGGATGCTGGAAGGAGGTGATGAAAAACAGAACCTGTTTTTACATTTATAGTTTCAGCAGTTAAGTTTAATTTTTGGCATGTGCTTCTAGATTCTTTGACTTGAAAGTTCACGCTGCTCTAATTCAGTAGCTGTATTCTAACACCATCTGAAGGCAGATGAATACAGGTTTTTGTTTCAGCTAATTCATCGTTTTTATGTACTATTTTATATCATGAATTGTGTTGGAGCCTTTTACCTTTGACAGTTTAGAATGCATGCATTTTACCTGGTAACCTCTGTACATTTCCCCTTGATGCTGTTCTTACGCAAATAGCAAATAGTGTTATTTAATAATGTGCAATGAATGCAACAGTTGGCAAAATATGCATGTAAGCTAGTAAATGTTGTAAAAACAACAACAAAAAATCCTGCAGCCATTGCGACTCCATTTTTGAATAATGATTTTGTCATTGGGGAAGCTACTGAGACAGATACAAAATTCCTCAAGATGTTCTAGCAGCTGGCAAGGTCTCCATGGTTACATTGGCAAGAGATCTTGGAAAGCACCAAGAGTAGTTTATTGCTCAACAGTAAAATATCATTGGGGAATACTCCTCGGATCATTTGAGGAAGTGTCTTAAAGAAAAGCTTTAATTAAAAAAAGAAAAAAAAAAGAGGGGGGGGAAGAGAAGATGGAAACAAGGCCTGTTTATGGAAAAATGCTTAAAATTGAATACACATGATGACAAAGATATGTTTAGGCCATCTTTAATCACAGGTTAGCAGCTACGCAAAGACCCAACTGCAATTTTTATGTGAGTTGTTGTCTCTGCTTATTTCATGGATTTGTGTGGCCTGACAAGATCAGGAAAATAATCTGGTCTGAACTTGAGCAAATAGTCACAGAGATGTTAGCTATCCAGATAAGATTGCTCCTTTATGTGTCATGGGATACAAAATGCTCCTTGCTTCGAACTCATGGATGAGAAGGTTCTGAGAGATTTCAAGGCATTGCACTTCTGCAGAAATTATAGCTTCTAATTCTTAGGAATGTCAGCCTTATGCAAAATATTTCCTTAATAAAAAATAGCAAGCTACAGCTGTTTTTAGGTGAGATGTGAATCAGAATGCATAGATAAGGTTTCTTTTTTGATAATGCTAAGAAAAAAGGAAAATCAGTGCATTTTCTAAAGGTATTATGTTTCTAAAAGTCACCAAACTTGTGGCTAAAATTCAGTGTAATGTATTGAATTTCAGCCTCTTCAATGAAACTTTAATGGCCCAATGTTCAAGCTGGCCTAAATCAGAAAGATTCTCCTCAGCATTGACTGGCACCATCTGCTGACAGTAGCTGCAGTTCTCACAATGTTTAAGGGACAGTTCTTTGCTCTGAGTTCTCCACCCACCACTCACACATATTCAGCTGAAAGGACTGGGGCTGAATACTCATCTGATAGTGTATGCTATCTAGGGTTGCTCAGATAAATGTTCATCCATGATAAAGATATTTGACTGGAATTTTCTAGGCTATGTTTTGACCTCATGGATACTTATGATACACAACCAGGAAGTTAATATTTCTGTTGCAGTCTGGACTTAGGCTCATTTTGGTAGTTATGCAGTGCCTGGGCAGTGGTAGGAAAATTCCCTGAATCCACTAATTTCTGGTCTAGTTATATCCTAATTTTATTACTCTGAAGCACTTAAATACCATTACTTTTCCCACTGTACTTCTCCAAGGCTCTTAACTAAGTACTTTAAAATAAAGTGGTCTAATTATTCCCCGTGGTGTGCTCAGTCCAACAAATGTTGCTGACAAGTTTGTTTCCTTGTGTTTTGTTGCCTGTCCATTTCTTACCTAATAGTTTACATGTGGGGCAGGCCCTTTTCTTCGCCAGGCTGAGATCTCCTCATCCAGGACTGGGGATTAGAGGCAGTATGACAGTAAAGCTAAAATAGATACCCAAACAGTTTATTTTCTGACTTTATCTTCAGAGCCTCATTCTGAAAATCATTAAAGTGAAATGAAACCTCATATTTATTCTTTCCATGACTCAAAGGGAATAATAAAAATTCATACAGAAGACTATTACTCCCATTCAATATTGCTAATGTCTCAGCTGAATGGTGGTCCAAACTTTTTCTTTTGTCTGTATAGTGGTATCTGAGACTGCTTGTCAGACTGTTTGAGTATTTTCATTTAACAACTCCCCTGCTATTCACGGATCTTAACATTGGTGTATAGTTTTGATCTCTTTTGCTCTTTCTGCTGCATGCTGTAGTTTTTGAGACCTTGCCTTTTTATGTGGAATGATTGCAAGTTTGTTTTATGATGTTGGGGAGAAGGATAACTGTTGCTGCTGGTGTGGGACTCCCTGAACTTGGTAACGCATCTTGTTGTGTTGATGACAACCTTCCTGTCATTGTCTTTTCCATTTCTGCTGTGACAGGTTCCTTCCAGGTCTAGAAGGAGAAATACTGGAACTCCCTCTGAGTGAGGTGCTAAGGCTGTGAGTAGAATCATAGAATAGAATATCCTGAGTTGGAAGGGATCCATACGGATCATCCAGTCCAACTCCTGGCACCACACAGGTCTACACAAAAATTCAGACCATATGACTAAGAGCTTCTTAATGCTCTTTTTCAGCCAAATGCTTCTTAAACTCCGTCAGGCTTTGCATCAGTATTACTGGTGCTCAAGAGAGCTCAGGAGACCCTTAGGGCAGGTTCCTTAGGTCTCCTCTGTGTGAGAAGTGAAACTTTCCATACTGCCTGTGTGTGTCTGATGATCCTTGTTACAAGTTTTTCTCTTTTCTCTGGAGCTGAAGTGGCTTTCAGAATTGCTTTGCAGAGGATTGTTTGATTTGGCAGCAGTGCCCAGGGCAATGGCTGATCTCAAGAGGGCAGTTTTGAAAAGACTGGCCACTTATTGATCTTGCTGCTCTTGCAGAGCAAAGACACTGTGAAACTTGATTTGGGCAGGGATTCATTTACAACTCAGTCACTTGCACCTTTAGTTTCTAGAAGATATATTTTTCATAGAATATCCCAAATTGCAAGGGACCCACAAGGATCATCGAGTGCAACTTGTGGCCCCAGTCAAAAATCAAACCACGTCCGAGAGCATTGACAGAATGCTTCTTGAACTCTGACAGGCTCAGTGCTGTGACCACTGCCCTGGGGGGCCTGTCCCAGTGCCTGACCACCTTCTCGATGAAAAACCTTTTCCTAATACCCAGTCTGACCCTCCCCTGTCCCAGCTCCATGCCGTTCCCTCGGGTCCTGTCGCTGTCCCCAGAGAGCAGAGCTCAGCGCCTGCCCTCCGCTCCCCTCGTGAGGGAGCTGCAGGCCGCCATGAGGCCTCCCCTCGGCCTGCTCTGCTCTGGGCTGAGCGAACCAAGGGACCTCAGCTGCTGCTCATGTCTTGCCCTCTAGATTTTTCATCACCTTTTTAGCTTTCCTTTGGACACTCTAACAGTTTTATGTCTTTCTCATATTGTGGCACCCTGTACTGGGTTTACGTGGCAAGGTTTTGGTAGTGCGGTGCTGCAGGGGTGGTCTCCATGAGAAGAGTCCAGAAACTGCTCCATGTTAGATAAGGGCCAGTTTTCTGCTGGCTCCAAAAGGGACCTGCCAGTGCCCAGAGCCAAGCCAATACGTGATTTTGTTTGCTGCTCCGTGAGACCATATTTAAGAAAGAGGAAAAACTGTGCTACAGCAGCTGGGAGAGTGAGGAGAACCATCCCTGCAGCCCCCAAGGTGAGTGCAGCAGGAGGGAGGAGGTGCTCCAGGCAGGCAGCAGCAGTTCCCCTGCAGCCTGTGGAGAGGCCCCTGGTGGAGCAGGCTGTCCCCCTGCAGCCCACGGGTCCCACACGGAGCAGATCTCCACGCTGCAGCCCGTGGAGGAGCCCCCGGTGGAGCAGGTGGATGTGGCCTGGAGGAGGCTGCGGCCCATGGAGAGCCCCCGCAGGAGCAGGCCCCGGGCCGGAGCTGCAGCCCGTGGAGAGGAGCCCACGCAGGAGCAGGGGTCTGGGGGGAGCTGCCGCCCGTGGGGGACCCGTGCTGGAGCAGTTTGCTCCTGGGGGATGGACCCCGTGGTACGGAGCCGTGTGGGAGCAGTTCTTGGAGAGCTGCTGCCTGTGGGCAGCCCCCGCAGGCTCAGTTGGGGAAGGACGGCATCCCGTGGGAGGGACCCCACGTGGAGCAGGGGCAGAAAGTGACCGTGAAGGAGCGGTGGGAGACAAAGTGCAATGGACTGACTGCAGCCCCCATTCTCTGTTCCCCTGCAATACTCGGAGGTAGGATGTAGAAGAGTGTGGATGGAGGGGAAGGTGTTTTTAGTTTGTTTTGAATTTCTCACAGGTCTAACTCGTTAATAATAGGCAATAAATTACATTAATCTCCCTATGCTCTCCAGCCTCTCATCCCACAGTATGTACATATATCCAGGATTGCCCTGTCCCAGGTGCAGAATCCAGCCCTAGCTCTTATTAAACTTCATATTGCTGGTGGTAGCCCAGCCCTCTAATTTGTAAAGACCTCTTTACAAGGCCTCTCCACCCCTGAGGGACTCAACAGCTCCTCGTTTAGTATCATCCAGAAACGTAGCGTGCCTTCAACTCCTGCGTTCAGATCATTTATAGAAACATTGAGAGCCGGCCCTGAAATGGAGCCCTGGGGAACCTCACCAGGGACTGGCCACCAGCCTGATGTAACCCCATTTACTGTAAATCTTTGATCTCTGTCTGCCAATTGTTCACCCATATTATTACGTACTTGTCTAGCTGTATGAGGTTGGCAGACTGGAAAGGAGTGCAGCTATTAGTAGAATTCCCAGTCAGTGAAAATCAGTCATGAAAATTCTGTGGTTGTTTTAAAAATACATAAATTTATTGATCAACAACTTGTCTGCTTTTTGTGTGTGCTGAAACTTATCAGAGTGACAATAATAGCTAAAGCAGGGCTGAGAGATGGAAAGGCTTCGTTTTTAACTCCCTAGCTTCTAACTAGCAGCAGGGACTTGTGGAGCACTGGCTCATTGAATGACGTTTTGCAAATGTTTGTTTTGATATTCCTAATTAGAATTAGCATATTATTGGCAGTCAACCCTGTGTTGCAGTTGGAGCATGATCACATAACTTCCCTCTGGTATTTTGTTGTGCATCATCTATGGGAGTTGTGCCAGGAAAAGAAGCAGTCGGAGTTGTGAGCCAGTATCTAATGCCTGCCTTTCGTTAGCTCAACCTGATAATTTCTCTGGGCGTTACTTCTTTTTCTGATGTAGTCAAGTTCATCCATTAGAAGGTAAAGCCAACCTGTAATACTAAGTAGTAGCATCGGGTTACTGGGCAGCACTTTCAGCACAAGCAAGCAATACAGATAGCATTCAGCGCTGTTTTGTCAGTTCTCATGGGCTTCATTACAAAATGTCACTACTTTATCAAGCGTTCTATTCTGTATCTGAGAAAAGACAACACCTTGTGGGACTAACATAGGGTACTTAGGAGGGTCGCTATTTCAGTGTATTGCTGCAGTCTGTCTGGTTTCCTGCAAACATCTTGTCCATCTCACACAGAAATCTTGTGTTGGTGAGGGCAAGAAAGAGCTTAGGGTTGTTTGCTAAGTGCTCATGGATGCTGAGCAGTTCAGGCCAGGCAGTTGATTTAAAGAGGTTCCTGCCTGATAGAAATCACACAAAAATGCCCTGCACCTATGCAGATCAGCTTTACAGTGCATGTGCAGAAAACCCGAACCTCCCATGATTTTCCAGAGCATCTTAAGACATGCTGAACCTCGATCTGAAATATCTACATGAAGACCAGTTAAGATATAGTTGGATAGGCTGGTTCTAGTGCAGTGCAAATGCTAGTGCTTCTGCTTAGGAAGCTGGTGGAAGGCGATCTGGGCACCTGAACTGCTTAAGACCAGTCTGACAAACCCAGAGACTAATGAAGAGGTTTCACTTCCACTGCCAAAGCAGGCTACCATCCCTTGAGTGGTGATCTGCGACTACAAGTTTGATTGATCATGATTCTGTGATTCTAAGTTACAAACATTATAATCCACTGTAATTAAAACTATTGCCTTACTCAGAGTGTTGGTGCTAGGGCTTTTCATCACATAAATCAGCTGCATCCCTGTCATTTGTGATTAATCCTCGGCGTGCAGTCTGCGCACTTGGATGCGTGGGCAAGGTAAAGCATCAGTAAATGCTTGGCTCTTCTGGTGAAAGGTTAGCAATCTCTGGATTCTCTGCTAGGTCTGTGATGTTCATAAACAACTTGGAAAAGGGTGTGAGCATTAAAGTGATAAAGCTGGCTTCTCATATGAAGTTACTTGGGTTTGCAAGGACAAAGGCTGTCTGAAGGTTTACAGAATGATCTTATAAAACTGAGTGAATGGGCATTAAAATCGCAGATGAAATTCAGTGTAGACAAAAGCAGAAGGATGTGCTGGGGGAGAACAACACAATAATGGCCTCTGAGTGAATCATTACTGCCAAGCAGCAGTCTTGCAGCTATGAAAACTAATTGCATGAAAACATCACCTCAGAGCTGGGAAGTGGTGGGGAGGGGAGGAAGAGTTGGGTGCTATGAAAAAAATAGCGGTACAGAAAACATCATTGTGCTATACCTTGAGAAATGTGCGCAGGTTTTGTCCTCTGATCTCAGAAACCATTTTGGAGAGTTAGGAAGTTTCAGACAAGCAGCAAAGATCAGAGGCATGGATAGGATTCTGAATAAGGAATAGTTTACCAAGTTGTGTGTATTTGTTTCTGGAAAGCATAATTTTGCAGAATATACAGTAGGGCTATATAATTATAAATAGCTTAAGGGTGGATACGGATGCTTTTCAGTGTTTCTTCCGTTATCAGGAGGGCTTTAAACTAGATGTGGGGGAATGGGATGCACCTCTGAGTGAAGAAAGAATACTAGTGAACGCTATCACTCCAGGTAACAACAGGGAAATACTTGTGAACTGTCCCAGTGTAATCAGGAAGGGTTCTGGAAATGTGACATGACCAATAGCCAGCTGAAGTGCCTCTACACCAACACACACAGCATGGGAAACAAGCAGGAGGAGTTGGAAACCATGGCACAATTAGACAAATATGATATGACCTGTTTGGTCATTTTGTCCAGAAGGATACTGTGAGAGACAGTATCAAAAGCTTTTCTGAAATCCGTAAAGATTACACCAACTGGCTTCCTTTGGCCAACTAGATGGGTGATCTTGTTGTAAAACAATGGTACGTGGAACTTCCCTCAGCAGACTTTTACACAGCCAGTCCTACCCTGCCGAACAGGGTAGGATCAGGTAGAACACTGTAGACTGCAAAACTATTTTGTTGTAGTTCTTATTGTGCTGGCAGAAGCAAAAGAGAGAGAACAGATTAAGTCCCTAGACTCCAGTTCCAGACCCTGTTCTACAAATCCTCGCATGATCATCGAACTAGTCTTGTTAGCACTAGATTTTCTGGTCTCTTCGAATGTAAAAAGAGGTTATGTCATAAGAAATACAGTTTAAGGACCTCATTCCTGATGAGTGATACAGCTTGCGTATGGATAACTGTGAAGCTAGCATAGTGAACCTTATCACTGAATCCTGAGCACTACAGAGTGGTGTAAAAGGGTGTCCACTAGCCTTTGCTGCTCATTCAGTATCTTTCACTGAAACTGGTAAAATATATAAAAACCGACAATACATATAGATAAAATATATATGTAGAACAAGAAAACTGTGCAGTGTACTGTCCAGAATAGATTCTGTTGTCTTGCCTGCCTGTTGCACTCATTATTTGGGGTGTCAGCAGGCTAAGCCCCAAGCCACAGTGGAAATAGAGCAAGAAGTGCAAGAAGAATTAAGAAATGTAATGCTTTCCAGTGCTCCGCTAAGCGAACCTCTCCAATTATATCTCAGTAATGAGTTTATTAAAAAAGATGGATGAGAGCAGTAAGTGGTGAGATGGCAATTGTTTTTCATAACTGACCTTAGCTAAATGTAATTTGAATAGACATACATAATGTTAACTCAGAGGATTTAATTTTGGTTGGGATAATCATGGTTTGAACATTCCATGCTGTCTTAATTCAAGACACTAATATATTCCATATTCTCTTGAGGGCCTCGGATATAAAGTTTTGCTAACAGATGTGCAACAGATTGAGTTGGGAACAATCTAAGAGTAGTCAAAAGAGCTGCTTTGATTGTAATTTATAACAGGTATATAGTTTCAAATTTAAAAATGTATGACTGTCTGACTTCTAATGCTTGTGATTCACAGGCAGTTACCACCAGTTCACATTAATGGAAAATTATGATGATTTACGTAATGCTAATATCTATTCATTATTTAAATCCTTAATTATGTGTGCAGCCATGTGGTGCAGTAAAATAATAAAGTGATAATAAATGCAGAAAGTAATGGTTCTTTCAAGCAAGTTGGAAGTCAGGTGGCCATTACACTCAAAGAAAGAAGATAAAAAATCATGTTTTCTTCACCTCTTGTGGTCTTGTGATGGTTACTGGGAAACGGAAGACTTTCACCCTTTAATATATTGGCAAACTTGCCAATATATAAATTGTGTGTGTGTGTCTATGTATTATAAATACAATAGTATATCACTATATCCCAATTACTAGGTAATATAATGACAAATATATCCTTAAGGTTTGGGTCCTGGTTCTGCTGCTGACTTTTGCAATATAGCTTCAGACCTCCATTTTGTTTCTCATATTTCATGTGAGAACTTTCTTATTCCCATACGAAAACTGGTTCTTCATCGGAAAAGCAAACTGCAACTTCTTGCCCTGTTAGAACTGCAGTCTCGGAGAGCTCAAAAGCACACTTGTAGGTTTTCCTGCTCTATGATTCTTTTGCTTTTTCAGGTCTCTGAATGAATCTCATGGGCTACAGTGTGGTCATTGGTGGTCTTTCATGACCTTTTCCTTTAGTTTCGTGTAAGCCTTAGCCTGTTAACACCTGCTCACAATTTATTCCTTCACTATTTTCCTATTAACTGATTCTTCATTAACACAAATCTACATTGTACTTCAATTTTCATCTCAGTTCATATCTATCCTTAATTTTCTTACTGTCTAGAGTTTGAAAATTGAATCTTATTCATCCTACGTATATTTTGTGATAGCAGAGTTGAACTGACTTTTTTTTTTCCCCTGCAGTTAACAGGCAAGAATATTTCTGCGAATGATTACTGGAATATTGATCTCGTGCTAGATTAGCACAGGGGTGCTGTTCCAGGATGAAAAATAGAAGAGGGGGTATTAAGGTTGGATGGCGAGTAAGAGCTCTCTTAGGTTGAGGTGGAGATAGCTGAAGGATTGCCTGTCAATTTTCCCCACTTCCATTTAACTCCAAAACATAGTAATTAGAAGTCTGTGGCTGTCAGATATTAACGATTGAAGTCCTGTCCTCAGACACAAAGCTACTGTTGCAATTAGGTAGATGAATAGCTTCCAGGTTGTTAATGATACACAAAAGGGTTGGGTAATTGGTGCTGCCTTTAAAATTCAGGAGTCTGATTTGTCAGTGATGTCAAACGGGTAACTGCTGGTGGCATTCCTGAAATGGGGTCGTTACCCTGCGCAGCTGAGGAAGGGGCATGAGTGTGTGCCATTTTGTGTTTCGGCCAGGCAGTTACCTCCATTGGGCTTGTCCAGCCTGGTAGCTGCTGCTGGGCCTTGTTTTGTCTCCCGTCCTGGAAGAATACACGTTTACTCTCTTTGTTCCTCTCTTTGGGATTGAGCAGCACAAAGGAGAACTGGGCTTTGCTAGGTCATTCCTAAGTACAAATTTTCACAAACTTCCCAAAGAGAAACGAAAGTTTTGCTGTTCAGTGCCAAGGTTTACCTCAGAAGACTCTGTCTTTACATGAGCTATTACTATAGACAGTGGTATTTCATTATTTGCGTGCAAGAAATGCTTGAAGGCTGTGATTTGTGAGCGTATGGTGTGGAGGGGTAGGAGGATGTAGCAGTGGCATGTAATTGAACTGAGGTCCCTCAGTGCGTGCCTGCAATAGGCTGTCACTGCTGGTTTCATCCAATTGCTGCTGCTAACCTCGGCGGGCCTGGGTTAGCTCTCAAGATGTGGTGACGGGTCACTAGATTTTGATTTGCACGTGAGTCTGTGCAGCATTACCGTAGGCTGCAGTGACCATCCCTAGGAGCTTGCGGCGTCTCTTTGGCTCTAGGTGAGCAAGGAAGATGCCAGATTTTGCCCCATCTCTCCGAAGCTTCTGTACTCCTGCATTGCTGATGGGGTCTTACTCACAGGTGTTAATTCCTGTCAGCTGCAGAGACCCCACAGTGCTCACTAGAAAATGGTCTGTAAGCTTGGCTGTCATGAACGGGGCTTCACAGGAGAGGAAGGGAACAAAAGCTACCTTACTGCATCAGTGCTTTGAAACTGCCCACTGTAAGCTGAAAAAAACCTGCATGTTTATCCATGTTGAGGTCTCTTTAGAGAAGACTGCTTACAACTGGCATGGCTACAGTTCAAGCAAGAATGGTCTTAACCATTCCAGTGTACTCTTACGTAGCCCTCTGCTTTATTGTGGTTGCACTGGCTGCCAGAAAACTTGAAAGCAGATTTTATGACTGATATTTCTGTTTTATTCAAACATTTTATTTCAGGCTTGCTCCAATCAGCCTTTGAACAATGGATTAAGATTCAAGCACCATAGGATTGCTGGGATAGAAATAGGAGTTCAGTAAATGTCATCTTTCATGGCACTAAATTGACTGTTTAAAGGGTTAGGCCTTTGGTTCAGCCCTTCATTGAACCTTGGTTTCTGCTGATTGAAACCTTTGTTGAGGGCTTAATATAGAGAACATCTGTAGTGGCTAAAACTATCTGATTGCCTGGGGCTATTTAGAAGCCCGTGTCCTATTTTGAAGAGTGATTTTTGTACCAATCAATCTGAAGTACTGCTGTCCTTCCTGGAGCCTTGAGTTTCCTCGTGTCTCAGAAATAGCCTCCTAATATGTTTAGGTGCTGAAAGCAAAACTTCACAGCAATTTAGGGATCAGAATCCCAAAATGTCATTAGAAAAAGCTGCAAGCTGGATGCAAGGACCAAAGGTATTGCAAGTTATCATCTTTCTTTTTCCCTAGGGTCTTAAGGGAAATGTAGCTGGGACTTGTCTTACGTCCAGGACTGACCCAGTTCAATAACTGTCATTGCTCCACCCTTAGCTCTATTAAATTCTTTCCAGCTTTCCTGAGGGGCTTCACGTGCACAGCACTCACTAGGTGACTGGGAAACCTCCAGACAGTTCTTCCTCAGCTTAAAGGGGATCTAAATCCCATTTAAATCCCTTTTATTGCCATTCTGGAAAATGCGTTGATGACTCGGCTGTTGTCTAAAGTTTCTTCATCTTCAGTCATGCAGGAAGGAAACAGTGGGGCTGACAACCAGTGAGAGCAAGGAGATGAGTCCGTAAGATACACAAAGTGATGTGGATTGGACTTCCCCTGGTTACTGCACTTTGAAACCACAGCTTTTCCCACTGCCTGGAAAAAAAAAGAGATATATAGGTTATCCTTTGCAGGGATTATTTGGTTGGGGATGTAGGGCTCATCACCCCTGAGAGGGATGCGAGTTCAGGTGAGCTGTGTTTAGTATTTCCTGCTGGCAATGTTTGCCAAGGGTGCGGGTTTCTCAGGACTGCATCTCAGGTGTGTGATTTTTGCTAGTCACTCTTCAGGGTGCTGTGGTTGCCAAGTATTATGTTCGGTGTCAGGTTGGCTGCCCTGTGTTTCTATGCCTGTTTTGTATTATTTAGGGGGTGAGTATGAACAGAAGCACTGGTGAGAGCCTGGACCTTAGTTCCTTTTGCAAATCTTACACTGCTTTCTGTCCTCAATTCCTGTAGGACAGCGAGAATCACTGCCTTCTCTGCTGTGTGCTGCAGCGGGCATTTTCTGACCAAATGTAGCTTACATGTCCGACCACAGAACTGCTTCCCTCTGTTGCTCTATTGCTTCTGCACTTTGCTAGGTCACATTTCCCAGCCTATTCCATTCCCTGTGCTCCTGTAGTGTACCTGCCTGGGGTGAGATTCAGGCACTCCATTCCTCCTCCTCTGCAAAAGCCAAGTGGCATTCTTCAGTAGATTCATTCCACCCACAGATGCAATTTTAGATCAACTCAAATACTTAATGGAAAACTTCTGGGGTATCCAAGTTCTTTAGGAACGTTTTTACAGTGCTACAATGTTTTCTCAGTCTTTTCAGAAAGTTTTTTGTCAGAATTTGAGTGTTTTGTTGAAACACATTTGATGACAAAATTTCTTATGTAGAAAGGCTTGAGAACCAAGAATGTAATACAGACACATTTTTCAGTTTGCCAGGAAGTTTGAAATACTCTCAGCCCAAAGCCACTTAAAATATATATATTTTTTAATTTATTTTTTCATATTGGGGGTGGGGGGGACACCCACATCAAACTTACTGACAGATTAATTGTTTATCCTAGCCTCCCCACAGATCCCCAATTCTTTTTCCATCTTTTTTTTTTCTCTCTGTCACGGTTAACTTTCAGTGGTTGACCCAGAGGCTTCTCAGCCCTGCCCTGGGGCATCATGCCCATTTCCACTGCAGCGTAAGATGATTTTAAAGGTCATTTCACTGTGATACTGTGGCCTGCATTTTCCTGTATGGTTAAAGACAGGGCATTAACAAGAGAAGTCCATTTGCAACCCCTTTAAAATTTACAGGGCACTTTGTCCTGTGAATGACAGAAAAAGATGCAAACACTTCTGGCTGCAGATGTCAAAGAGAAGCTCCCTTCATAAGGGAGTATGGCCTTCAGTGGAGTAAGTCCTGAAGAGGAACTTACCATTTGTGCTTAATTTTTCACAGCCACTTACTGCAGCAGTGGAGAAGATGAGAAGGGATTGACTTAATGGAATCTTTCCCTGAGATTCAGCTCTTGAGCTGTGGAAGAAAAATACGTTGAGCCTCTATCATGCAGTCAGGTTACTCTACGAATGTAAGTCTTGACACGAGTATCTTGATCCTTTATTTTTCCCCTGGGTTCTAAGGCTGATACTTTTGAGCTTTATAGACCCTGCTGCTCAAGTCCTCTGTGCCTACGCAGCAAATTTATCTCTTACTGGGGTGCCTGTGGAGGATGGGGCAGTGTGCTGAGGCTTATCCCATCCATTGCTGCGTGCTTAACTGGGAGTGCATTAGCTAGTTCCGGGAGTGCTTCCACGTTGCTCATCTTATACCTCTGTTAACAGAGAAAAACAAGATGTGGAAAGCAGTTCAAATCTCTGGCCTCTGCAGAGGGTGATCCAGCACACCTTTTTCTCTCTTTGTCTGCATTGATTCTTGAAGTGGTTCAGCTATGCACCATGAGTCAGATGGGGCAAGTCTGGGTCTGAGTGTCCTCCCTTTTATAGAATCATAGAATCGTTTAAGTTGGAAAAGACCTCTAAGATCATCTGGTCCAACCTTAATCACCGTACATTAGATTATTCCACACAGATCTGGAATACCATGGCACAAGACAGGAATCATACTGAGCTGATCATAACAATAACATGAACGGAGGCAAGGACTTTAACACTAAAAACATAAAACCTTACAAGTTTTCCCCAAAACTGTCTTCTATTTTTCCAACAATAAGCCAAAGCTAGGCCAATGGAGAAGTATCTAACCATGGTTTTGAGTGCTTGGCCCAAGCCCATACCAACTGCGTGTCACCAGAACTACAATTCGTCAGGTTTATACCCACCAGTATCTGTGACTTTGGCCAGATACGTATTACGTGGCAAACTTACTTTCAGGATAACAAGTCTGTTTACTACTATAAAATTAAAGGTTTCTTCTACTCAACCTGAAAACAAAACAAAAGCTGGCAAAGCCCACATGTTCACAATAATGAAATCAATGTTTAATTAGTCTGAGTATTTATAGAATACCTTTGAATAGTTACGAGTTTTGGTTAGGGCTTTTCCAATTTTGCTTGCTGAAGCTGGATATTTTGGATTTTTCTTCAAGGCCCGCTCATAGATTTCTATGGCTTCATCAGGCCCTTGAATATTCATGTGACCTCGGCACAGGCTGTTTACATAAACAGTCATTGCACTCCTGCTGGTATTCTGTGCACCATCTGCAGAGTCCTGTGGCCTTCCTTCCCAAGTCCTTGTCTCCCTCTGTTTTCAGTCGGGTTTATTCAAAATTGCCCCAAAATATTTCATAGAATCATATTTGGCCCCCTAACCATGAAGATTTGTAATGAGATTAGTGCTTCCACAGACAAGCTGCTGGGGATCACTGCCCAGGACCTTGCACAGTGTTCACAGAACATTGGGAAGACAGGGTGGCCAACTAGAATAACAGAAGTGCCTCTGTAAATATTCCCTTCCATTGGCAAGCTTGAAACTGCCACCAGAATTACTCTTTTATCAACGCACTGAGAAGTGAAACATACTGCTTGTAGTGGATAAGCAGAAGTAGGAACTTAAAGCAAAGAAAAACTCCAGGCAGTTTGCAAATCTTTATTTTGCAAATATTTTTAGCAAGTCAAGTGAGGATACTTCCACAATCTTCTTCTCCTGTTCTGGTTGGGATCTCAGGAGTGGAGCTAGTGGGATGGGCAGTTGGCTATTTTAAGGCGCTGTCTTCTCAGTTTTCTGCAGAATATAAGCAACAAACCCAGTCTTCACCCTTTTCTTGATCATTGTTTATTGATTTCTAGAACAAAAGATAGGTCAGCTACTGAGAACAAGCTGCAGAACTGCGCAGGTGCCACAGTGTAATGCAGTTCATTATCCAGTTGCCCCTTGATATCAGCAAATGTTACATGGAGTAGACAAGTAGCATTATTCCTTATTTAATTACTTTCTTCCAAGAGAAACTGAGCTGCTAGGAAGCAATGCTGGATTTTTATGACATTTCACACAAAAAACAGGGGATCCGGGAAGCTGTCATGTTACAGTAAGCATAAGAAACCTATCCTTGTTCCTTCTCCTGACCTGCTGCTCCTAGTTTTTATATCTCAAAACTCTTTGTTTGCCTATACTAGTTCACCATGGAAAATGGTACTATATAACAGCACTTTTATGGTTCCTGAAATGTTCTGTTACAATCCTGTTCATCCACTTACTTCCAAGCAGAAGCCAGCATCTGGCTAGAGTGTTTCTTCCAGAAAGTCTGGTCTGGATGTGAAGAGGTCTTGCTGTAAAGACTCATGTCATGGAATAGGTGGGCACCAGTTTAAGACAGAAAGCGTATTTTGTTGTTTGGAGACACCATGGTAATAGTCAGGAGAGCAGTGGTGAAGGGGGGACCTTCATCCCTCAGGCTGCCCTGGTCCTCTGACTGCCAGCCTGAGGGGAGCACCCGGTATTGCTGGTGGATTTGGGCAGCTGCTGTGCCCGGGGGGGCTCTGGGGAGGGAGTGGGCTGGAACCTGCAGCCATGTCTGCCTGTTCCCACATGGGAAAGGGCTGAAATCGGTCCTAGCACATGAGACGTGATGTCTGTCCCCTTGCTCTCCTGTCGCTAGCTGTGATTCTGGGTTTTGTGCTGAGGAGAATGGGAACTTCCTACCTGACCTTCTGTTTGTGATGCTGTTTGTGTTCTACTTCTATTCATCTCCTTTCTGAGATGAAGTCCCACCTCTAAAATGAGGTGAGCTCTGGGAAGACATTACTGCAGCCTTTCAGTATATAAAGTGGTTTATCAGAAAGACAGAGACTTTTTACCTGGAAAAGTCTTAGCGTTGACATAAGGGTCAACAGTTTTTAACTCACAGAGAGTAGGTTTAGATTAGATATTCAGAACAAATTCTTTCTTATGTGGGTGCTGAGGCACCGGCACAGGCTGCCCAGAGAAGCTGTGGCTGCCTCATCCCTGGAGGTGCTCAAGGCCAGGTTCGATGGGACTTTGAGCAACTTGGTCTAGTGGGAGGTATCCCTGCCCATGGCAGGGGGGTAGGGACTAAATGATCTTTAAGGTCCCTTCCAACCCAAACCATTCTGTGATGCTATGAAATTTCTTTATTTAGTCTCTTTTCCTTAGGCAGATGCATAAATGTTTCTGTGATTTTTATGTTACCCTGCCTGAAAGAAAATATTTAAAAAATAAAAAATATATTTAAAACAGGAAATCTCAGTGTTTACCTCAACACAAGTGTGCAGATACTACATTTGAGGAAAAATAGAACGTGACTTAAAAAACAAACAAACAAACCTGAAATTAAAATCTGGAGGAAGTGGATTGCCAAAATGTAAAGCATTCACAGTAGTCAACACTGTGTCAAAAAAGTGCTAAGAGCTCCTGTGTAAGCTAATAAAACACACTGACTGGGTGATACAATGAAAACAGTCAACGCTGAAAAATGTAGTGATGTATTTGTAGGATGAGTAATGCACTGTAGTGCCATACATGTTAGAAGGCTTAATTTGAGCGGTACAGAATGTGAGACTGTTAATTATAATCACTGAAGGTGGACAGTGTTCAATTTCTCTGATAAGAGATGCCTAGAAGGTATGCTCAAGCTTTTATTTAGATACCTAAATATAATACGAAAATTGTTAGAAGAATGGTGTAGGTGCAGGAAACAACCATAAAAATGTGCTGAGGGCTGGAGAAAATACGTGGTGGGTGAAAGGTTTAAAGAACTCCATCTGTTTGGCTTATCAGGAAGGAGACTGGGAGGTGACCTGATTGCTGTTGAAGGACCTTTACAGGAAGAAGAAACTAGGCAGTAAAAGGACTCTGATCACACAGAATTGATCTTAGAGGTATCTACATCATGTCTTCTCAGGACCGTTCAGTTGTAGAATTACAACTGACTGGGAATTTTTGAATGAGCTGGTTTTGAATCGAAACCAGAAGGCGCCATTTTTGAGAATAGCTTTTATGGAAAAGGCTTCTCAAGCTCTGGATAGAGCTTCAAGCCAAGAGTCTTTAGGAAGGCCAAGAGAAGAAAGGTAAATGTGTGGGGTGTGGAAAGCGAAGTTATGTGCTGTCATAGAACATAATTCATACGAGTTCTCCTGCCACATTATGGAAGGGAGTGTTTAATCAGCTGAGATACCTGCTGTTCTGGGAAATGCCTTTCTTTTTTTTCCTTTTTTTCCCTTCCTCTTTCTTTTTCCTTATATCTTCTTCCTCTCCTTTTCTATTTTGACCTCCCCCTTCCTCATCAATACTACTTCCTCACAAAAACAGAATTTCCCAAAACAAAAGCAGCCTTTCAAAAAATACCCATGCTGCCCGGATACAGGACAGAAGATCCTTGAACACAAGAGAGTCCCAAGAAAGGGAAACTGTTCCCTGCATAGCTAGTGAAAATGCGAGGGCAGCTCTTCGTGCTGATTTTTGCCTTGTAATTAGCAGGCTTTCAGTACTTCTGATGTAGGCGGCTGTCTGTGAGGCCCCTGAAGCAGATGTTATAACATGATGTAATCCTAGCCCTGTGATTTTGTTTACTCAAGGTACCAGTTGTACTCTATGTGGGACAGACAGCGTTCTTTGGATAAAATTTCCTATTTTGGCTTCTTCTTTAGCATTTTATTTATGCACCAGTGTTTCAGCAAACATTTTGCTTCTGCCCCAATGTAAATAAGGCAGTTAACTTGTAAATAAAATATTGATCGACCTAGCAGGAAGCATTTGGGTGTATATCACATAATCAGCTCTAACCAAGAATGGAGCGTCTATGAGAACAGGAGTAAATAAAAATTACATGGTGTTTGTATAAAACAGAAAGGTGCAACATTCTGTGAAGAACAAAGACCAATTCTTGGGAGAATGCTGTCAGCAAATTTAGTTATTTAATGTAAAAAGTAGTGCATGCAAAACAGGATAGATTTGGATCTGGATATATCAACTTTGTCTCATTACGGGAGGGTTTTGAGCAATAAGGTTTGTCATCTGTAAACTAACTACCGTTATAGGATGATGATTTTTAATGAGAATTTATGAATTATGAATTTTCCCTTTTGACACTCCGAGTTAGAACAGATTAATCCTGTTTCTCATTACAGCACACAAGGAATGGTTCTTGGTTTTGCAGGTTCTGCTGATGTATGATGATTTTCTTCTCCCTAGGGAAAGATATTCCAAAAGGAAATGGTGTGTTAGGGTAGCCCAAAATAAAGGAACTCTGTTCTGTATTTGAATTTATGTTCTTGAAACCTTGTACATTGAAACACAATGAATATTTTGACTTTAGTTACACCAGTCTGGTGGAACTCAAGTGGCTATGAATGGTTTTATTCAGCAAAGAAGGGATGACAGTGCAGGATCAGCCTGGGCTGACTGCACGTGACGTTACCCTCTGTGCTGGGTAGGTTTTGCAGCTCGAAGGACTTTGAGCTAAGGCAGTTTTGTTGCTAGCAGGAAGGAGTTTCAAATCTCTGTAGACCCAAACTTTCTGTTTTGCCCACTTGCAGTCATGATGTTTCTCACACTGTAAAGGATTAAAGGAATGAGTGAAGGACTTCCTCAGAATTGCAACATTAAAGTGAGATATGCCAACTGATTTGGCTGAAGCAATATGCTCTGGAATTTTTCAAGGAACCTAAGGGAATCAAGTGCCCCGTGGCCATTGCAGAGCAGTAAAATTTGGGTATCTACAATCAAGCAGTTTGAAAGTGTGGGTTTTTTAGTCACATGGTATATCTGACTTTCTCTCCTTTTTGATCACTGTTGTCCATAGTGCTGAGCTTTGCTAGCTCAATCCAGAGGGAATCGCTTTGCAAGACAAATACATTGGCACTGCAGATAAAATAAACAATAGCTCCAAAACTGGTGGTATCGTTACTGAGCAGGGCATCAGTGGACTGCTCAGTTTTCTGTATTTTCCCCAAATAATTCTTTTGTTGCAAATATTTCTGTTTATTAGTGCCTGCAACCCTTGGTGCTTAAAAATCAATAAACCCAAGCTCCTAATGCCCTGACTTCCTTGGTTCTCTACAATGTTTATGCTTCAGGAAAAGGGTTGGCGTAAATGATAAATATCAGTTTACATCAGTGACGTCATCAGGGAATCCTCAGCATGTCTTTCATAGATGTGGTAGTGAGGAGCATTAGTGCCCTGACAAATTGGGCTTTACAGCAGAATCATGTTTCCTCCTAAGTACCACTCTGAAGCCTGCATTTTATATTGCACATGGTTAAGGTACGTATAAGGAGCTGAGTATCAGGCAGTGTAAGTGGGTTCAGCTCCACTGCCTTGGTAAATTTGTGCCTGTTTATCTTGAATGAGAATCCAGATCAGATTGAAGCAAAATGATACAGTAGTTTCTTCTTATTTATAGAATTTGTTTTCAATGCAAAACAGTGCTGGAAGCTATTCAGAAATAAATACCCTTTGCATCATCACATGCATTTCATTTGGAATTTGCATTAAAATAAACTTGCTGTGAGACCATGGGCCAGTTTAAAGAGCTTTGCAACTGAAATGAAATCTCTGGAAATGTTTGTGGGTTTTGTTTCTTTTAAATGAAACTCAATTTTTTCTTAAATAATAACAAGAAAGGAATATCATATTAGAAAGAGGGTGAGTACCTGAGGTCTAATCCTACTGGAATCACCCCTGGCATTTCTCCTTCCTTAAGCATTTTTCCTTTCTTTTGTATTCTTTTGGAGACTACCCAAGATGGTTGCTCTCCAGATTGCCGAGATTTTTTCCTTGGGAGTGCAGGTCAAAGATGTGGCAGGAATTTTTCTTTATGCCTGTAGCCCTTTATTTTATTCCCATCTTGCTGTGGAAAGCTGTTGGTTTGGTTTGGTTTGGTTTGGTTTGGTTACTCCAAGTTATCTTCCTCCTTCTGAATGTCAAAACTCATCTCCTATTGAAGTTTGTCAACTTGGCTTTAAAGTGGTTGTCTCCAGGATTGCCAAGTAGTTACAGGAGGTTTCAGGAGGTGTGTCTTTTTTTTTAAACTTTAGTGTAGTAGGGATCTTCATCCTTTCCTAGCAGTTTTCTTTCACATTCTTTCTCAGTTTCATTTCAATAGCTGATGATAATTGGTCTCCTTCTGTTACCCAAGAAAAAAAGGTGTGTATAAACATATTTGTTGTATAGTGCAGCTCAGCTATTGCTCTTAAACAGCCTTAAGAAAACACACAGGCATCCTGTTGCCCTGTTACAGGATTCACATCAAGGCTTGTTAGCTTTGTGTTTTAGGCACACCCTAACTTGTCTGGGAGACCAGAGCTGCACTAAATAGAAGGATAATTTCTAGAAGGAGTACTTCCATCTTATGCTTTTGCATCTCTGGACAGAATCAGCAGACTGGAAGGTCTGCAGCTGTGCTTGTGGTCAGTGCTCCTGTCTGAGATTTTTTGGGTTTAGGAGTGTGTGCACCACCGAGCACCTTGGTATAGCTGGAGTGACTGACTGACTGCTTGGTTCCAGAGGAGCTGAGGGTGTCCCCGAAGACTGTGTTCTGCAGTTGTTGCCCCACCCCATAAATCAGGAGAAATTGTGCTACTTGATCAGCCTTTTATGATAAATAAATTTAGAAGGGATTCCGAAGTACTGCTGTGATGGTCAATATATAGGGGAGAGGACTGGATTTCATTTCTGTTTCAAAGCCTTTTCAAAAAGGAAGGTAGAAGGAGCCTGTACAAAATGGGGGCTTTTAGGTTCTGATGTCTGAAATAAGATCTGAATCTCCAGAAAATATAGCTAAAGCTTTACATGGGCTCAGTAACAGCAGTGCCGAAGTATTCTGAAAAGCACAGATATTATTACTGTTGTAAGCAAAGCAGTTCATAGCAGTGGAGGTGATCTTGAGTGAAGTGGGGTCCCCCATCTCAGTGAAAGATGCAAAGCGGTGGTTATTCTAGAAAACAGTAAAATACAGGTATGTATACTTCTCTGCTTTAAAAGTATTGGGGCTATATCTGCTTTAGTGACTGTACAGTGACAGCTTCTCTGGTGATGAGGAGCATGTAGCTAGAAAAACGAAAAAGCCCTTTAAAGCTCAGATCAGAAAGGTTTAAAAACATAAGAAATGGCTAAGAAATGCTTTACGAGTGAAAATGTCCTCAAGAGAGGCCAGATGTTTAACTTCCTCCTCTGTTGTCTATATTTCTGTCCTTTGCCTCATTGGATCAGTCTAAATGTTAAGAACAAACTCAGTGAGATAGTGACAATGCCCATATCGCTGAGAGTATTTACTGAAATACTTAAAATAGCCTACATGGCTTTTATGAGACAGTATTTTTCTCTTAAATGTCATGTTTTTCTGTTTCCTATTCTAGAGGAGCTTTCCTTGGACTCACCTTTTTAAGTCTCTGATAGCATCCTAAACCTCCAGTTGCAGAGTTTCTTCTGTCCCTGTCGTCCCAAGCTGACCTTCATATGTCCAAAACTGTGGGCAAGTATGTTTGTAAGTGCCACGTGCCTTAGCCTGAGGCAGGTTGTAGTGTAACAGGCAAACATGTAGAACCAGATTTTTTATGTATTTCAGGTTGTGAGCAAGTGACTCCGAAATTACCGTAGGGTAAGTGTGCCTCTGCTTGAGCTGGCATTGCTTTACTTCTAATAACCCATGTTCAGAACTCAGAGCTTTTTAAAAACAAAAGCAGCTTGAGTTTTCAAAGGTTAACACATTAATATGTCCACAGCTTTCTGTCCAGTCCTGCTTTCTCTCCTTTTCTGGTACCTTCTTTGAATTCAGAGTTTTGGCAAATTCCATCTGTTTTTGCATGGTGAGAGAAGGAGAAGTCAGCAGTTATTTGTTTAGGGCTAGTAGAGGCTGCCTGTATACGTCTTACGTCTTTGCTGGTGGGCAATTATCTTTATTGCATAAGACTTCTCTCCAGCTGTGAGACACAATCCAAGCAGGGAAAGTAGGGTATGATTCCTGACGGTGTGTCAGCTATTTGCTTCCTTTCCAGTAACGTGCTGTTTTCTACGAAGAATTCTCTATTCATGCAGACCTGTTTTTAACAGTAAACCAAAGCTGCATTTTCTAAAGCTCCTTTCTTCATAAGCCAATTTAATGACTATTTTGATTGTCGAGAATTACATATTGTATATTTGGACCAGTGCATTTGAATGTGTACTGCAAGTGTACATTCAGTGCACTGAGAGTGAACGTTTGTTTATGTTACAGCTTCTCTGATTTCCAAATGCCAGTGCTAGTTCAAGGCATAAAGACAGATTATAAAAGAACTCATTCATAATTTCAAAGATTGAGACCTCTGCCCTGATGTGTTTGTGATCTGTCAGCTTAGGAACAGGAGGGGAATTTGAACATGGATAACTTCTGTGTGACCCACAAGAAATAGCGAATGTCTTTAATATCATTCTTGTGCTGGTGGTTGTGTTGGAGGTGTCTTGTAACCTGGAGAGAGATCAGACTTTCCCTTCAAAATTTGTAGAGATGACATTTTCTCTTGAATAGGAGCATTACACCTGAGCAGAAATGCAAATCTAAACTGTGGCAAAACAGGAGAGTTGAGTTATCAGCCCAACTTTGCAATGAAGCCTTCAGCAGCAGATGGAAAACAGAAGACACGACAACAATTTTGTTAGCTTGGGTTTAATGAGCTAGCTGTTTGCATCCCATCTCAAGTGCTGAATATTGGAACATTTGATCTATCCTGTGACACCGCTATCTGTTGCTGAACTTCAGTCATGCTGCTTTTTTTAATGAATGTCATGCCATAGCAGTGCATAAATGACAGTTGAAAAAAAAAATGCCACTGAGCCCAGAGAGATTTAGGTTGGTTAACCCTCAAGGTAGGCAGACTCTTGTTGTTTGTATGGGACACTGGGATTGTACAGATACTTTTTTGTTTGTTAATGGAGGTACTTTTTCTATTCCTCTCTGAAGTGTTGGTTTGGGTCCTGGTAAATCATAAAAGCAGCAGATACCTAATAAAGCAGGATGAATATGTTGAGGGCAGAATATGAGATGAACTGGATTAAAAACTTGTTAATGAGGAGTTGATAGTATTCTGGGGAAGGTTGAGAAGGGAGGTTGAGAAAATAAAGCTTCTTACTGGTAAATTTTAAATATTATGGGATTTACTTTTTAAAGACTCACACAGTGTCTTTCTAATCTAAGACTTGCAAAGATGACACAGTGAGTTCCAAACTTGTGGTAGTTAGTCTAGGCTTACAACAGGACTTGCAGACAGTGAATAGAATTGGTCAGAGTAAGGAGAAAAAAATAAAAAAAACACTTTCAATAAAAAAATCAGGTTTTAATTGTCATAAAAAAAAAAAGTAAAATAAGAAAATCCAAAAAGTTATTAGGTTAGGGTTATTTTAATACCAAATTTGACCATTATTTCCCCCATACTTTCATTAGGTACACAAAGCCCTTTTTCTAACTCAATTATTGTCTTGTGAGGTAGAGACTGTTCTGCAATGTAAAGGATGCACAATCTTTGCTGTGTAGCATAACTATCATGTAGGCATTGTTAGCTAAACCCCAGATAATTGCTGGGTCTATTTAAGATCTGCTTTTTAAATGTCATTGTAATAACTAGGGAAGATGAGGGTAGCCTGAGTTAGCATAACTGTGGCAGGGGTGTTCTGCCATTGCAGAAAAATTAGGTAAAATAGTCCCACTTGTGTATTGCTGCCGTAAGAAGAATATCATTAGGTGCTGTCATTCATTCAGAAGTGTTTCTGTAATGAGTTCTTTAACAAAGGTTGCAGAAATTGCTAGAGGAAAATAGAGGAACCCTTTGTTCCACTTAGGAAATTGCAGACAGTTACTTTTGTGGTGCTAGTGAAACAATAATGCTTTATTAGAAAAAGAACTGGATCTCAGACTAGAGCTTTAATTAAAAAATAAATAATAAAAAAGGGTGCTGGGTAGCCAGGGTAGTCATTTCCTACCTCTTCAACTTCTAAAAGGAATCTCTTCCTTCCTACAAGATGAAGCCTGCGTGGGTGCTGGTCTTGTGGCAGTAGGCAGCATACACCTTGTTCATCCTGGTTTTTGTGCACAACAAACATGAAGATGCCAAAGTAGCGAGTTAGTTATCAAAAGATTATGGGGCAGCTCAGGCTCTTACTGGGGCTTATGATCAGAGTGCTATTGACTCTGATGTGCATCAGCTCTGCCCCCAGTCAACCATGCGTTGGCTAGGGAAAATAATGACAAGGGAGACAGATGCCTGCAAGACATTTTTTCAGTTACGGCTATCTCAGCTGTAGACCTTTCATATGCATACTGACATTTTTCAGTGCCTTCTGCCCATTTATTAAAACCAGGCAGACATTGAACATGGATGAATTGGGCTTTTCTTATAACTGCTCAGCTGTCAGGTGGCTTGAATTAAAGTTCTCACGCAAAGTGGCAGGGCACATCTGGGCTTGCAACATATATGTATTATACTTGTTTGTCTGTCCCATGCTATTACGTTTCTTACCTTGAGGTCGTGCCACTCTGTGCCACTGCAGGGAAGCTACAGCTCTTGGAAAGCCACCCAAAAAGAAGTAGCTTTTTTTTTTTTTTTCTGAAAAAAATTTTGGAGTTTACTGTTTAGTGCATTAAAGTAAATCAGCACTGGTTTTGATTTACCATAATACATTGGGCTGCAAACCACTGTGGAGCTTCTTCGTAGGAGGCCAAGTAATTTCTGAAGGCAGAATTTGCTGCGGGTAGGGTCAGCAACTGCTCCAGCTACCAGTGGCATCTAACTTTACTCCATCATTCTTACTAAATTTGCTGTGGTTGTGTATCTGATATGTGGCAAAGGGGAGCTAAGACACTTTAAATGCTTTTCATGGTGAACTAGAAAGTCTAGTACTCTTTGTATGCAGTAAAGCAGTCAGCATGGTGTTGGGGAGTGTGTAATTTATGTGTGCCACCAGTAGTATGTGGGGAACATAGCTGTGTAGTCTTAGAGGCTCAGGATTAATTTCAGTGGAAGCAAAGTTAATTCAAGGTTAATTCGTTACTGCAGGTTTTCAAAATGCTGTTTAAATTTGATAAGAGTTCAGGGCATGGATGCCAACACTAAACATTGTTAGGAATGGTATGTGTAAAGGTAATTAACCATCGAACACCTTACCTAGGAACATGGGTAGTTCTCCACATTTTTGATCAGGATGAAGGAGTATTCGGGCAATAAACACTGTCGCCCAGCATGAAAAACTGAAGGGTCAGCCCAGATATTCAAGAGACCAGAAGAAGTGGCCATAAATGTGTTTTCTCTTCCTCCCTTGCCTATCTCCTTTAAAAATGGCTGGAGACTGACTTGAAAAGAACAGTAGAAATCTTCCCAAAGGGCAAGATACATGGAGGTTTGGTCTGCTCACCCACCGTGTCTTGGCACTTCCCAGTGCAAGCCATACTCAGTAGGTTGGACACCCTTCAGGAAAGTGGCAGACAAAGCAGTGCGGTTGATCTGGCCAGGCTGCCCTTCATCCAAGCACTCGTCTCCTTCAGGCTTTGTGATACGCTGCTGCTGTCCCTGCAGGAAAGAGCTTGCAGTGGCAGTTCTACCAGCTGTGTCTTAGCTACTCTACCCAAAGGCTTTTGCTCACAGCAAGATGAACCAGAGAAGGCCTTCAGAAAGGGAGCAGTTGGCAACCTGTGTTGGAGAGAGAGGGCTAGATCTCCTAGGCTGAGATTAACAAGATGCATCCATTTTCATCCACTGTGGCTTTCTAAGGTTTTATTCTCTGAGGGAAACATTGAAAATAAGCAAGTATTAGTATTTTCTGAAGAGCCACATGCACGTCAATGAGTGTCAGAGCATCCCCCTGCTTCTGAGAGCTTCCCGAACCTGCCCCGTGAGATGGGACAGGAGGAGTTTAACACAGACTTTTGTTTGGTGGTTTCACCCCCATCAAGCATACCCGTATTTACCAATTTGTTTTACAATGTAAAATGATGCTCTCTGCAGCACTTTAAGGCTTCCAGATGATGTTTGGACTCTGCAATCAGGTTGTGATTAGCTGGTTTACAATACAGAATCTCTCTGACAGCTGCAATTTTGTGGCTGTGGTGATGGGAGCAAAGACGGTTCTCAGAAACTCCTTTTCTGACAGTGATCTTGCAAAGAGCCTCTGAGTTTTGGCCAGAGGGCTTGGCAGAAGAATTTGTGCAGCTGGCTGTATGCTTCATCCTGTACAGTCTGTCGGTGACGGTGGAAGTTTGTCAGACACATATCTGCCTACAGTCCCTTGTCAATGGTAGTCGAGTCCTCCTTTCTTGTATACCCTTGCCTTCTCTTTTATTAACCCGAGGGCAGGATGACTAAAGCCCTGTCATGTCCACTGTGCTGAGCAAACCAGCAGATTCCCACTTAAAAATGCAGTCAGTCATGTCTTGCTGGGAAGATTTTATTCACTTTTGCCCTGTTGCCAGTGCCACCAAGGTGGGATTTAATAGTAGCCTGACTACTTTGTTCCAGTTTTGTTATGGAAGAATATCTTGGAAATTTTAACCTTGTAAAAATAAAAAGCAAGCATACGATTTTCATTCAGGGATCCAGAAGACACCTTATAAACTGTTTCTATTATAATTGTCGCTTGGCTTTTGTAATTTTAAGTTTTATTTTTATGGAAGCTGGACAATGGTGATGACTCTTGAGGTTGTTTCAACAGCAATGTCCACTTTCACTGGAGTTTATACAGAACCTTTGAGAAGGCTTCTTGGGTGACATACATCTGGCCAAATCACCTTTTCGGAATGAAAGGCCAGGTTTTGCCCTAGGTATTTCATGGTCTTGTTTACTTGTTTTTCTTTAAGGAAGAGGAGGGAAGGAGGCAGGGGAAGCACCTTGGATCTCCTCAGGCTTTTCGGGATGACAGTCATCAAACTTCTTTCTCCTTGGTGAAAACTTTTTGATTTATCTTGAACAGAGTATTTCTGCACACACACATTTCATCGAAAATGTTCTTACGTGTTCTGCTGATTGCCTCAAAATCAAATGGAAAAAATGCAATGGTTTCAAACCAGTTCTTACAGCGAGTAACAAGTCCAAAAAGAGTTCATAGGAGATCTCCTTACAGTTTTACCCACTTAAACTAGGTAGTTTCTTTACCTAGTAGTGGCTGTAATTCATGACAATATCAAAATGCTCTTGTAAATGGGTTATTTTATTGGGTACACCATGGCAAAACTGTTCACTTGTATTTCATTAGAAGTCAGAACTACTGAAGATAGAAGCATGCGAAGCATGAGTTAAAGCAAAGCCATTTATTAACACTCCACAAGTTTCTGTTAATGAAAAGATAAACACATTCCCTTACATTTTCCACAGTTACAAATTGTCACGGTTGCATTTGATATTAAGGGCCCATTTATAAATATTTTATTGCAGTTCAATAATTGATAAAGTGATTTACAAGTGCCTTGATAATACATTAATGCATGCAGGGTACATTATGCTAACCGTACTATTCTGAAAATACGTTTTGTAATTGTAGTGGTTTGTCAGTGCATCATCTGTTAAGCGTTTATTGCCGAAGCCTTTCAGTTATTTCTTTGTTTTGTTACTTCAAATAGCTAACTATTTATCCGAAGAATGCCTGGTCTTTCTGCCTCTCTTTTTCATTAGCACCTGTGTGATACATGTTCAGTACACTCCTGATAACTGCAAAGTAGCAAGCTATTAAAACCCTTTCATGGTCCAGCATTGTGGGGTTTTGTTATAAACGAAAACTCCTTGCTCTCCCATCTGTGGAAAAAGCCACCCTCAAAAAAAAAAAAAAAAAGAAAGCTTGGTGACCTCAGGAACTGCTCAGTCTCAGCTTTTCCCAATGTCAAAAGGAATATTGCAGCCTAATTTCTTTTTTCATAGACTCGTCAGTATACCAGGAAGAAAGTTCATGGCAGCCTAACAGCTGACTGCTGAAATGCCCAGGATGTCCCCAGGAAGGGTTTACCCACCCCTACAGTGATTTTTGTACTTTGTCTTTAGGCTGTAGGTAGGCCAGAAGAATTCTAGATAAAGGTAGCCATGATAACAAACATGGTAAAAACCTGTATAAAGGCAGTGATTTTTTTTCTGCACTCTGCCACCTATGAAACTCATTTCAGGTGAAAATCTTAACAGAATTAAAGATAAACTTGGATACTACAGTGATAACTAGATTATGTACTGGCAAGAGAAAATACTAAACAAAAGAGAGAATTTTGGAAGAGATTAAAACAAAACATACTTCAACAGGGATCACCATCTGCATATTCAAAGTTGGGAGGATGCCATTCTGTATCTTGGTCCAAAAGTCTTCCGTGCATCTTCTTTTGAGGTATCTGGCATTAACCACTGTCAGTGCTTGGGTATGAGACTCAGTACTCATGGGTTTAATCCACTCCAGTGGCTGATATTTTTAGTGAAGCTTTTGAGACATGTTGGCTATAATAATAATCCTTTCTGTGTCCTTTTACCTCTGCATGTGTACCTCTCGTGTAGGCACGAGAGCAATGTCTAATGCATCCAACCAACTTAACTGAGAAGGTGCGTGTTAGAGATCGCCATCAGTATAAGCCATAAAAGAACAGATATCAGGAATACATATTCAGGGTTGGCTGTAATTGAAAAGATATTCCCAATTATAATTTGAGTGCAGTTTAATTATCTAATTCATCATCATCATGTTCAGACTAAACAGGTTTTTGTAAGGCTAATCTAAAACAGCAGCAGCTGTTTTTCTCTATCACACTCCTTTTGATTCTTCTTAGTCAACATCTTTACAGGAGGGGAGAAAAGAAAAAGCCACTGCAATTCATTGAGTGCTTTGTTTTTCCTTTTAATAGTGTTAGAGGTAAAACTCTGGGTGGAGAAGGGAGTCTTACGTGGGCTGGATAATGGGAGTTTGGGGCCAGATCTCTGTACTGTAGCTCCTGCTGAGAGCACCGAGTAAATAAAGTGACAGAAATTTCAGAATTGGCTGTTCTGGCTTTCAGGAGATCAGCTGGGAGCTTCAGGTTGCTGAGCTTGTTTGAAGAGTTGGTTCTTTGTAAAGTTTTGATTTGGTCTAATAATAGGAGTGCCGGTCAAGAAACTTCTGCTTCCTTTGTCAAATTGTTACATAGCATTAGTCCTCCACTGTGATGTTCACCTTATGTCTTCCCTACCTTCAAATCACCCATTATATGTAGCAAAAACTTTTTTTACACTGAACAGTTTCTTTAGCTATCGGGCATTAGTACCTTTCAAGCAGTGCTGTTGATTATCATCTCTCTGCTCCTCTTGCATCTTTGTCTCTTTTGTGATTCAGAAATACGCAAGCATCTTTTTATTTGGTGACCATCTTTCCAGGTTAGTAACTCTCTGGGGCTCCTCTAGGAACTCATTCAGCTTGTTCATTTTTCAGCAATGGTTTATCTCCTGTCCATGCTTGAGTAAAGTTGCTTCTGATTCCCACAGAGGTAGTTTGA
Source organism: Anser brachyrhynchus (assembly GCF_964034855.1). Classification (NCBI taxonomy): domain Eukaryota; kingdom Metazoa; phylum Chordata; class Aves; order Anseriformes; family Anatidae; genus Anser; species Anser brachyrhynchus. The sequence continues at coordinate 13,789,370 of NC_137698.1, forward strand.
GTGAGGACAGGGTAGGTGAATGCTGTGCATGCTGAGGTGTCCCCAGGCTCGCCTGAATGCCCACCCCAGTCATACATCTCAGTGCAAAGCTGGGGCTATTGGAAGTCTTGTCATGCCCATCTGCAAACTGGTCTAAAAACTCCTCTTGGGGATGCCAGGTATTTGCCTTATGTGGTGAAGCTTGGTTTGGCTGATTATTTTAAGGTCAGCAAGGTTGCCTCTCATGCCCTAAAGCTTATATTAAGGTGTGTGTCATTTTACGTGTTGATTTTAGAAGTAAATATCTTGATGAACTGTTTGACTAGACCTCTAATGAAGATCTTGGCTTTTGCCAATAATCTTATACTTGACGGTGAGCTAAAAGGAGCTCACGTCCACGCTTTGCTGTCCAACATTAACCTCTGCTGAGTTAAAATAAGAAGTGGCTGAGTAGCTGAGGGCTTTTTGGGACACAGAATGACTGAAGAGGTAGGGAAAACGAGGTATTGGGAAAGACCACACACCCAAAAAAAAATAAAAAAAATTAAAAAAAAAACTTCTCCCCTTAATTTTTTGAAGTGAAGAAGTGGCTTGATTTGTTATTAATAAGACCATGATAACACCTCCTGAGGTAGTGTGAGACTGGGCCAACATCCTCAATTTCCAGTAAAGAGAATCTGAAACACTCATCCTAGAAAACTCGTGGATGGAAGAGCTGTCGTGTTTTTAAAGAGGTATTTCTGACTCTGGAACTTGAGTAATCACCAGAATGCAGTGGCTTTCAGGGGATGCTGCAGTCTCAATACCTGTCCAGGACTGACTCAATCAGAGGGATACATCTTGGTTTTGAGTGGATTTTGGATCAAACGGATTTTGGAAGGTAAAGTTATGGAGATTGGTCAAGCATCACAGTGCCTACATTTTAAACAGAGTAGAACTTTGCCTACAGAAAGGAGGTTAACCTAAAATATTCAGAAGTGCTGGGGTGCACAGGGACACGGGCTGCAGGAAATTTGGAAATCCTAATACGTATGTGCTCGGCAAAATGTGATTCTGGCTTTGAACTAAGGTTTCAGCCTCCTACTTGTCACTTGAAAAATTAATATTGTTCAGCCTTATAGTTATCAAAGATTCTAGAGGAAAGTTTGAAGTATGTAACAGATAACTGTGTTATCGAATACCTTTGTTATCCAGAAAGTTGAAGGTTCCCCACAGTTTCTGTTATATTTGTCATCTGTGTGTAGATGTCCTTGGCACCCAGTGTGTGCTGACAAACACCCCCAACAAGGCACCTGGGTCACCCCACTAAATGATACCAAAACTGAAGTTTATTCTAGAGCCAGGAGTAATATTCTTAGATTAAAATTATCAGTAGATTCTAAAACGGAGGAGAAAGAAACAAGAAGCCTGTTGAGAGTGTTAAAATCACATTAGCATAACACAGAAGCGTTCAGTTTACAAACCTGGATCTCTGAAGGTGTAAATGAACATCTGGTGCTGGTGCTAATTGTAATGATCTAAAGTAGGTGACTGTGATTTGGGGAGGGAGAGATTAGCAAGGCCCTGCAGTACTGCTATTGATGTCTGAAAGGGGTAATTTTAGAAGTGTTCCTCATTACATGCAAAGATTTATTTTTTTTTGTTTGTTTATTAGCTTCTAAATCAGACCGCTTACTTGCACACACAGTCTGCTTTCCTACTACTGACATGCCTTTAGTATTTAAAATCTGCATTGATAGAGGGGCTGTTGTTTTGGGGTCTCTTTATTCTTTTGATTGGCCAACCTCTACTACCTCTACAACCTGCTATTCTTTTAGCAGATAAGGAAGATTAAGCCAAAATTTTATCAGTCATCTCCCTGGTGAAATAAATGTTTGTCATAAGAACCCAACGCCATATCCACCTCCAAAGTTCACCTCTTAATGTTACCTGACCCATTATGTGCTTTCTAATTTAATTCAAGATGTCATTGTATTTAGATGTTGGAAAACGTTAGAGGAGATGAGCCAGACCTCAAAAGCTCTTTCTTCTTCGGAGAGTCCTGACATATTTAAGAGAAGTTTGTATTCCCTGTGCATGTTACACTTTATGGAAGAATTGCATTCATACCCGAGGGAGAGTCTGAACTGAGCAGTGAAACCAAAGGAAAGGCAAAGCTGAAGGAGGTCTAGTTTTGGTATCGCCACTGGTAGGACTAATTCTTTTAAAAAAGAAGGTAAAGAACGTGTTTATTTCAAACTAAAAGTATGTGTGGTTGTTGATTCCACAGCCCTGTATTATTTAAGCAATATTTATGTCTTGCTTTTGAAATACAGCAGGGGGCATGGATCTGATCACTCTGTTGCTGTGGAGACCAGAACTGTATGTAGCTCAGAAATTTTCACTTCATTTCAGTCCTGGTTTCAAGGTCATGTGTTATCCCTTAAAAGTGATGGTGTTAGGAAAGACAGCGCCAATGCAGAAACCAAATTCTTTGAGGGGGAAACAGAGCTGATGGCATGTGGGGAAGTAACAGGACCTGACAAGGATGATAGCTAAGAAAAATAATGTAGGTGGGACTTATATCTCAGCTGTTGGAAGGAGGTAGGTTATCAAACTGGGAATTTGACTATAACACATGTAGATAGAAAGACTTTTTACGCCAGTGCGAGCTGTGTAGAGACTAGTTGGATGTGTGTGTGTGTGTGTGTCTGGCAAGCACAGCCTTTGTCATGTTGTAGTGGAGTTACTTGTGGTCTCTGCATGCATGTTCCCATCAAGTGGAAAGGAAAAAGATGAGTTACAGAATCCAATAGCAAGGCCTGAGGTAGAAGATTTGAGACGAGAGTATGTGATAGCATTCTCTGAAATGCTGCCAGTGCCACATGCAGGGACAGATGGAGTTGGGAAATCTCAGGTTGCGGAGTAAAGGAAAATAACATAGGGAAAGGACATCATACCCTTTAGAGAAAAAAAAAAAAAAAGGAGGAAAAATTGGGATAGATGGAGGCTGTATGGGGAGAGAGAACCTATGTTGAACCAGCCAGGTGCTGTTTGAAATTTAAAGATCATTTAGATCTTTTTTTCAAAAGAAAGGTGTGGGAAAGCTAAGCAATGTAGACGTGTTGAGGGGAGATGGTGATGGGCGAAGCATCGTTTCAGGGAGAAGTTACAAAAATATTTTATTAGACAATAAGCAGGACAAGAACTGATAAGAATAAGATGGGGAATAACAACAACAACAGCAAAGTTTGAAAAATGTGAAGTCACAAATTATCAGGCCATGGAGACATCCAGCCTGACTCCAAATGTGTGCAACCTTCCTGAGAAGACTAGGAAGTAGCCATAACAAATGGAAATGTCTGATATAATTGAAGATGCTGATACAACATCTATCTTAGAAACTTGGTGAAATGTTAAAAAAAAAAAAAAAAGGACTCTCCTGTATTTGGATACAAAGTCTATACAAATGACAGTATTAGTTCCTTGGAAGTGAAGTTACATGCTAATGGAAGCACCCAGTGCAGGAAGCAGACTATCAATGTGGATTAAAATTCTCTTTGAGAATGGAGAGAAATCCTTGTTAAAACCATCGTATCAACCAATCAATTTGGCTAGCTGCAGTAGTTGTGCGATACATAGATCAAAGAGTCCATGAAGATGAAATACCATGGCAGTGGAAACCTCCATGAGATATATGGGGAGTGACAGCAAGACAGTATTTTAAACTCAGTTCATAATTATCTGAAGTAACTACTCTTCCGGATGGGGAGGGAGAAAACTTCCTTGATATATCCTCGAGCAGTAGTGCTCATAACGTATACCTGAAGGCAACATCCTTCAGTGGTCATTTTCCCATGAGGAGGGGGAGTGAGGAGAGGAGCTGGGGACAGCCATACACCAATATTCACCAATTTGGGGTTTAACTTTAAAACAGAAATGAGAAAGCTCCTTAAGAGGAAACTTTCAGAGACTGTCTGAAAGCAGTTGCTATGTCTAGTTATGGGACAAGAATTCTACAAATTCATTGTTCATATTACCTGTTTAGGAGACCTGACTGGTGACAAGGATGCCTTTTAGTGACACTATATATAAACACATGACAAAATCACAGTCTTCATCCTAAAATGTTGACGATTCCTAGGAAGATTCCTAGGAAATGCAGGATATTGTAAAGATATTTTTTAAATTATTTTTAATATAAATATCTAAAAGTGTGGACTCCTTGTTAAAACCAGAGCTTGTTCAGTTAAGGTCAAACATTTCTGTTGTAGGAAATACATCCTTTAAAAATAACAGAATTGCTAGCCATGGTAACACTTTTCACCTTTAGTTTTTGAAGCATGAGTTCCAGAAAACTTTGTAAATTGTATATGCATTATAAATTGTACCTGTATAAGAAAGGTCATGTTCAGAAGTAGTTTGTGCTGCATTTGCTATCTCGTGATATAGCTTATAATGTTCTATTCAGCAAATGTGATAAATTGTCTCTTGCAAAGAAAGGACAAAAGACTTGAGGAAAAGGAACCCTTAAAATGAAAGGGACTGACTCCCTCATTGTGTAGATGTTAGATCTTGCCATGCTAATTGCGATGACACAGGTGTTCTGAATCACACTCTGTTCAGACTTTGTGATCCCATACAACTGCATTTTTGCTAAATAACCTAGCTGTATAGTTCAGAGCCACAAGTTTTTGGGCTCATTTTAGATGGAAAAGCTCAAAACACCTATCTTATTTCTCAGTATATGTATTGTACATTTAAGTACCTTGTTTTCAGAGGATTTGTGTGTGTATCTTACTGCAGTCCTGAACAGGTTTTCATACGTCTGTTGCAATGGAAGTTGCTGTGCAGGTGACTTGCCCATCTGTTTTCTTCTGTAAATCCTCCCTGCAAACCCCACAGTTCAGAGACTCGCCCCAGTGTGCTGCCAGGACGTTTGGTGAGGAAGGGTTGTGGTGCCTCGAGGAACCTGAGCTGTTGGTGGGGACAGGGGCTTGCCGAACTAAAGCCACAGTCAGGCACGTACAATGCTTTCACACGGAATGGTTTGTTTGTTTTTGTGAGGTTTTTAGGTTTGATTCTGTGTGCATGTTTGTCAGAGGTCAACTTCCCTCTGAAGAAGTGTTTCTAAAGTGAAATTCAAGAGTTTAATGCAGAGAAAAGGTCAAGAATTGCTTTTTGGGCTGTGCTAAGGCAAAGTAACTAAGAGAAATAGGCTGAAGGAGAATTAAAGAAAATGTCAAGTAAGATTTCCTAACAATGAGGTTCACTAGTCTCTCAAGGGAACGACAGAAACCCTGTGTTAAATCCTTTAGGCTACAAATGAGGAAGGCATTTGGGTCAGTGCCGCTTTCTCTTCATTCAGTATCATTTGCCCCATTCTCTAGAGTTAATTTAGTATGCAGAGGGAAAGCCTCCTCCCTTCTCTTCATACCAAGGAGTCCTTCAGGGGCTGAACTTGCGCGGTGCCAGCTGCAGATAGCAGGAAATAAGGCTACCCATTTTGTGGGGAGTGGAGTCTCCATTTGGTCTCTGGTCATCATTTTGAAGTATAGCACAGCTTTCCCATATGGAGGAGCAGAAGCCCTCAGAGTCTGTAAAACAGCAAATTAAAATAATATTTCACATGCATTTTAGCACTGAAGATGAGAAAAGTTGCTACAGACTCTGCAAACACAATTAACAAGTTTACCAGGTGAAAATAAGCATTTTTGGCGTTGCCAGGCTGCCTGGATGTAGCGCAGCTGTATTCTTTTACACGTGTGCCACTTGACTTCAAACCAGTAGTGTTCACCGTGTTAGCCATGCCTCAAGTCTTGTGGTTGGTTGGGGAATCAACTTGAGGATCTCGAGAGTGTACAGCAAGAGACTGGAACAAAAATATTTACAAGTAGTTTGGCCAGTAAAGGTTTCCTCTTGAGATGTGTGCCTTGCATGGAAATTCTTCACTTTACTTCATGCCAAAGAGCAATGTTATCTTCTTCTCTGTACTTTATTTCCTTATAACTCTAATCTCCTTATGTTGGAAAATGAGTTTTATACTAAACATGTGAAGATGACAACGTAAAGATTACAATTAAACCCAGTAAGGAAGTTGTTATGGTTTCATTCCAAGTTGATCCTCCAGAATTTATATATGACATGATCAGACAGAACAGCCTTCTGTTGAGGCCCAATGGCTAATAACAGGTAACTTCTGCTTTGCTGCTAGTGGAACTGATAAGAGATAACTGCTAAAGAAGCAGAAATAATTCCATTTTTGGAATGAGGTAGTTTGTGTGTTCTTTTAGAGGATGTTTACCTAGGTGAAGGGAGAACATTCTATAAGGGTAAAATACAGACAGCATTTCGTACTTCCATTTGGCTCAGGCTTGGAGCAGACATAAGCTGGCAGAGCTCCATGAAGTCACTGAAAGACTGGTTTACAACTGTGGAGAATGTAATCCAAAATGTGCATTCAGATTTGGTATGGATTATTTTTGCGAGAGGGAAGAGAAGAAAGCTGAAGAAATTGCTACCTCCAATGTTTTCTGCATTGCTTTTCTATTTCTGCATGCCTTACAACATGATGTAACTAGGATTATGCCTTTGTGCTATACTACCCCCTTGTGTATGACACAGCCTGACTACCTGATGATTGAAAGAAATACTATAAATTCTGTTCCAAAGTGCCAAACGGGGGTTACAAATCCATAATAATTAAGCTTTCACCCCTCAACAAAGTAAAGTAATTAACATCTTGTTATAGAAGAGCTTTAGCAGCTCAGGGCTTACCCAGCTGTGATTTTGCTGAACATGATGAAGTTGAAGTAGGTGATTAATACCTGTTGTATGTAAAGGAATGACCCTTACTACAGAAGTGTTACCAGACTTCTGAGTAATCTTTCAATAAATGTAGCACCCCTATAAGATGATGCAGTGATTTGGACTGTTTTTCCAGGCATGCTTCTCTATAAGGAGAAAGAACAGCGGTAAAAACAGTGGTTTTTTATTGTATCTTTCACTGGATAAAAATCAGATGCTACTAAAGAGAATATATCTGGATTGTAACCTTTAGCTCTTCATTCATTGAAATATGGTTTTCATTGTTTTGGTTGCTGTTTGAATACAGCACTGGATATTACACAGAGCTCCTGAGTTTTCAGTACCTCCCTTTTTTCTTATCACCAAATGAGAAAGAAGGTGAAGGTTTGAAAGCTGTGGACCATATTCTGGTAGTCTGATTACCTTTTGCATAGCCAGTAAAGGAAGCTCAATGCCCTTGTAGACTTCAACGGAGTGAGTCTAACAGTTTAAGTAAGATACTGGACAGAAAGCAGCCTAGAGCCAGTCTACAGATACCTTTCCAGAAGCTTAGGTAGGATCCGGAAAACATTCCTCAAGGCCCCAGTTTGGATCCTCATGTCTTACTCATGTTTCTAAATAAACAAACTTGATTTTTAAAAGATGTTTAGAGCACTTAAAATTAACATGCTCGTGAAAAATAGTTGGGTGAGAAATCTAAATCATGCTGACTGGTGCTTTGCCAAACCCTACCGTAATGTAAAGAGCCTTGTGGAAGAGGAGAGATGTTCACACAGGGGATGGAGGAACCTACATGTACTGTCCAGCATGAAGACCTGTGCCTTATGTAAGTGGTCTCTGACAGCCTCTCCACACCCTGCTGCTGCAGTTTACATGGCTCCAGCAAGAGAAGCTGTGAATGGCCTGAACTCCCTGACATTTTCTGTTCTGTGTTTGGCAAATAGAGCGTTTGTGGCATCTGCCTGGATGCACTTCTGTGTCTCTCTGGTCAGTCTGAGGTTGGAAACCTATTAATATGTAAGGTACTCTGTATAATGAAAGAACGAGTCCCATGTTTGTGTCCTGACCGGTGTTTCAGAGCACTGCTTGAATTACTCCTTAATCTGGATTAAGGAGTCAATTAATTGCATTTTTAGTAGTGTTCTGGATTTTTTGGTATCTGGGAAAATATTATATCAATATTTTGTGTGTATAGCACTGCCATTGCTGAAAACTAGTCTGAAATATCCATATGTCATCAAGCTAAAATTACAGTATATGTGTATTAGCTTGCCAGAATTCATGCCCTGTGCTCAGCAAAATGTTTTTTGTGTGCCAGCACTATTCATTTGTGTACTAATATTTGAAGATACCGCACACTTTGGAAAGGTTTAGGTGCCCATTAGCAAAATGAAGTGCGAAGGAGATGAGATTAACTAAGCAGGTGCTGTCTGAAATGGCAAATAAAATCACTAGGTGCTCAGATGTAGACATTTGGTCCTTGGCTAGTAAGCTGATGCAAAACACAGATGAAAAAGGAAGGTGCAATCCTGGAGTAAGCCGCTTGTTTATTCCCGTGATGTGAAGGAGCAGGGAAGAAGTATAGCTGTGTATGTACGGACAGTATGTAAGCCTCTCTGAGGAATCCTTTGTGTATTTGTAGGCAGAGAAATGAGCAGCATGACGTATCTGGGAGAGAACAAAAGACAGGGGATTCTAATCTTCACCGGGATCTCTGTAAACCTGTAGCCCTTCGTGAACATTCATCAGGACTCCTTGCCTCCTTACATCCCGTGGTGATTCCTCCATAACTTATGTTACTGAATGGCTTAAGAGCACAGGTCAGAGCATCTCAGGCCACTGGCACAAGCAAGCCTGGTGTTTGTTGCCTTGGTGGGAATATGGCAGTGGAAAGGGAGAAGGCTGTGTCACCGAGTATGAGCTATTGAATTCTAACTCTGGTTTTTATGTGCCTTGTCACACAGTCACAGAATGGTTTGGGTTGGAAGGGACCTTAAAGATCACCTAATTCCAAGCCTCCTGACGTGGGCAGGAACACCCACTCTTGCTGAAGCTGTTCTGCTACTTCCCTGTAGTTAAGAAGCTGCAGAAGAGGAGTCTTAGCCTAATTTTGCTGCTGCTTCTGCACAGCTAGCTTAGTAGGATCCATCCTTCCAAACTCCCAGAGCTGAAAGCCTGGCATCCCTATTAAGCAATTTTAGTTCACTCTTGATGGAATATTTTCCCCAAAGTCTGATGCATCTGTGAAGTGTTAGACCGTGATTTCTTGACCTTTTTCTCATGGCTGTGGTAAACAGATCATTCCCTTTGCAACAACCTTTTGTGTATTTAACAAACTTTTAGCAGTGACCTCGCAGGTCATAGCCTGTCTTCTAGTCCTTCCTTACATGTTTTGTAGTTGACTTTTGTTGTCCTCCTCTGGCCTTCTCTTGCCCTGTCCATGTCCTATGTGAATTGTCAAACCATGCCGAACATTTCTTCCGTGAGCTCGCTGCTGTTGAGACTAGGAGCAGTCTGTTGTTGCTTAGGTTACTCTTTTTACATCTCCTGCCAAAACATTTGTCTTACCTGTGACAGATTATTTTGACTTGCTGAGGGCTAGTCTGTGGAGACCTTATGCTACCTGATAGCCCCCCAGGGATTTTCTGCTGTAGGTGCTCCTCAGCCAGCTTGTTCCACAATCTTGAACTTGTGCATCACTTTCCCAGAGCAGAAACCTTCCCATGCAGACTGAATCTCATACATTGAAAGTACCAATTTTCTGTTCGTCAAGGTTGTTTTTACTTGGATTCTGTCATTCTGCCTGCTCATGACCCCGAACCACGTACAGATCATCTGTGAATTTTGGAAGAGTACTTCGTATCCCTTTGTCCAGGCTGTCAGTGGACAATGCTGGAGTAAGAAACACCTCTTTGGGACTCTTCTTGGTAATCTGACTTACTAGGTATATATTCACATTGTTGTGCTTCGAATAACCTTTCAAAGTAAATTTAAGTCATACATGAAAGTGTAACTTACATTCTCAAATCATTTGTGTGACCTGTCAGGTTTTATAACTATATCACTTATTCCAGGGCTGATTCACTGTGCTATTTTTCAAAACATCAGAGGAGATAAATATAGCTGCAAACTTATTTACTGTATTGTGCTGAAATTCCTATAATACGTTTTATTGCAATTAACAGACTTAACCATCAATTTGTTAAAATCTTTGGTGAAAAATTTACTTGGAAGTAATTGAGTGTAAGAATTCGGCATGTTGTGTCAGGAAGTGCTCTTTCTCGTGCCTGCTTTGGTTGGTTTGTAAAGGCAGTTTACAGAAACCTAATAACCTGTGGCAAAGTTAGGTGCCAAAAAAGTTAGGTGAAGAGAACTACAGGCATTAAATTGAATGTTTTATAGAAAATATTAATTTTTTAAACTGAACTGGAAATTCCCTGGAATTTTGTTCTGTAGGATTATCTTTGTTCTTGCAAAACTGAAATGCTCTTTCATTCGGTGTTCACTGGAAATTTTTTAAATATGTGTATACACACACACACATATATTTTATTTGTTTGTTTTAGGAAAAACAAACATTTACACAAAAATTAATATTAAACTAAAGAGGGTTAAGGAGACTATCTAGCTAAGAAAGCAGCAGAATATCTGACATTGAACAGGGAATGTTAGCCATAACTGCAGTCATCAAAGTAGTGCAAAGTGTGGTCCTGAGGGCTCTGGGGTCCTCAGGAGATGAGTTTGCAGTCTTGGAGTGGTGTGTGTGGCAGAGCTCTAGCTGGCAGCAGGGTTTCATCATGCACTTCCCACTGGAGTTTGATTGAAAAGGAAAGTTCTGGATGGGAAAAAAAAGTTGAGTCTCTGTTTCTTAATTTTTTTTTTCTCTCTCCCTGCATCAGGTTTCTTCCAATTTCTAGAGAACTAAATTTGTAGCATCATGAGTGCTGATTTCCATAGAAATGCATGGTCAAACAAAACATGGCCGTAACTGAGGTCTGTCTGCCTTGGGTGAGCTGTTTTGGTTCTTATTTAAATATGACATACCTGTGACCATTGTTTCCAGGCTTTGCCTGTTCTTCTCTTTCTTGATTTTTTTTTTTAATTAAGATTGAGAATAAAAACTATCAAATATAATTAAGCCATGAACCCTGCACTCTCTTGGTGGACTAAATGGACCTTCCATCAGCAGGAAGGATGTAGCAACTAGGCCCCTTGTTTGTTTTTAGTTTGCTCCTTTGTAGAATACAACTGAGCCCTGAGACGAAAAGACTTGTATTGAGGGTGTCAGCTGTCAACATGTGATTTTTATTTGGTTTTGTATTATAGTGAGTTTTCTTATTACTTTGGTAGATCTTAGCAGCTTTCTCAGGTGCCAGTGATTGGAACTACTAGGGTAAATTCTCTTTTTGTCTAAAATAAAAGTGAAAGTAAGTATTCTAGTGGGAACACGAATCAACAGGAATTTGAACAATGCGGTGATTGATTTTTATTGTCCTAGAAGGTGTGAGTAATTCATTGCACATAAAAATTACTGCAAATTTTCTCCTTGGAAGATGATTTCTGAAAGAAAATGAAATGGGTGAATGCACAAGTAAATGAAATGTTAGTGATTATAAAATTTGCCCTATAGTTTTCTGGCTACTGTTCTTAATAGGATGTTGAACACTACTGTTTTTGCACACTGCAGAAGTTGTGTGGGAAGGTTCAGACAACGTTCCCTCTTAAAATGCCAAAGGTTCATGCTCTACTTATTGTTTGACCATGAATTGAAAAGTTACAAAAAAAAAAAAATCTTCACAGATGTTGAGCAGCATTTCTGGGTCTAGCCAAATGATTACAGAATCGTAGAATCATTTAGATTGGCACTGACCATCAAGATCATGATGTCCAACCATCAGTCTGACCAAGGAGCTTAGTGGTGTTTTTTATCTCTTGCTGGTACCTATACTCATAAGATGTATTTATATCTTCAGCTAGATGTCTTTCTCACTTACAATATCATTTTTAAGTCATGCACAAGTTAGTAAACTTTTGGAGCATGTTTTTTAGGACAGAACATCTCAAGTTGGAAAGGACAAGGATCATCAAGTCCAGCTCTTGGCTCCACACAGGACTACCTAAAAATCAGACCACATGTCTGAGAGCGTTCTCCAAATGCTTCTTGAACTCTGACAGGCTCGGTGCCGTGACCACTGCCCTGGGGAGCCTGTCCCAGTGCCCGACTACCCTCTGGGTGCAGAACCTTTTCCTAACACCCAGCCTGAACCTCCCCTGATGCAGGTTCATGCCATTCCTTCAGGTCCAAACACTGGTCACCAGAGAGAAGAGAGCAGCACCTCTCCCTCTGCTTCCCTCCGTGAGGAAGTTATAGATCGTGATGATATGGCAGAAGTTTGTAGTCCAGCTCATGGGGTAACACCTTTGTCTTTCAGGACTTCCTGGATGTCTCTGAGCTCCAGGACATGAAATGTGTTTTGTGTCCAGAACGGTTGTGAAGTCAGTAACCTCCTGAGGAAGCTCTGTGAAGTTGGAACCAAGCAAAGTAGCAGACTGCCTTCAGAGATGATGTTAGCAGGTTCTTTCTCTTTGGAGCAATGACCAGGAAGGATCGGAGTTGGTTTCTTGATCAGCTGTGCTCTCAGATGAACAGGTATGTTAATTTCTTGTTACATAAAGCCAGTTTTACATGCTTTGCCAAAGCATATCAATGTACGGTGTAGAGAAAACAGAAGAGTAAAGATAAAAATAGCATTTATTGCAAAGTAAAAGCACAGATGTGACTGGTACAAATGAGACCCGAGGCCTGTCTACTTGTGGTCATTGGCTGTGGTAGTGGCCAGCACCAGATGTATCAGAGGAAGGTGGCTGTCCTTCTGCAGGATGCATCTGGGGCATAACCTGCTGTCCCACACTTCTCCTTTGGTTCTCTTATGACTTAAGCCTTCAAGCAAGACGTTTAATATCCTCACCACAACTGTTCAGAGTTGTTTATTTGGTCCTGAAATAGAAGTACTGGTGTGTGAACTTTTGGCGATGCATAACCCCAATGTGAAATCTTTCATTGCATCAGCAAGAGAGGCAGGTAAGACATGTCTGCCACTTGCCCTACCAGGATTTAATTACCTACCCATGATCTAGACTTGGCAAGATGTATGGTATGCTATGAAGCTTGGAAAGCCAAAGGGGAGACAACAGGGGCTTTTGAGAGGTAGTTTATACTGCAGCGAGGCTTCCAGAGGGAGCTGCATGTTTCCCACGTTATGCATGACTTCTACACCAGTGCTTTTTTTTTTCTAGACCATTGAGTTTCAGTCTTCTCAATTCACAGATCTTTGGAAATTTTCCAGTGCAGGTGTGGACCCCAGTTGAGTAAATATCAGCCTTCTGATAGTGGGTTTTCTTTTCTTCATTACCTCTGCTGCCATAATTAGGTATTTTTGCTTGGGAAAAATGAAAAACCCTAAATGTTTGCATAGTTCCCAGCACCAGCAGTGCTGGATTCAGCCTGCTTCTTTATGTGCAATGATGAGAACTGCCTTAGGAATGTGTGCTGCCCTTTAAAAGAGAAAATATGTGTGTTGTGCTTCCAGTGACAACATGATCTTCCCCTTTCAAACTGGAAAATGTTTTCTTAGAGAAGCTACGGAAACTGATGAACAGAATTTTGGTTTTATGCTTATTTCCCCTTGTAGCTCAAGGGCTGCTGCAGGAAAAGCATGCCAATAGGTGTAAAACATTTTGCAAACACTTCTAATCCTTTCCAGAAATTCTTGCTGGTGATGCTAAGAGAGCAAAGCGTAGGTAGGGAGTTTATTCACAGCTGTGTCTGTCTGCTGCTTCTTCCAGTTCTGCCACATCTAGGTGTGCTCTGTCAGGGGTAAGTGCCTTGTGCTGTTGTGGCCGTCCCAGGTGTGTGAAAGCTGGAGAAAACATGTCTTATGCTCTGAACCTCTCCTCACATTATGCCAGATTTACCCTATTAAGTGCTCCTGGATACCTTTGTCAGCCTGAGATGATCAGAAGAAAAACTAGGCATTTTCATCTGAGAAGTCCACCGCTGTTGCCCACCTCTAGGAAACTGGTGATATAGTTTATCTAGTGATATGTGGTGATATAGTTTATATAGTGAGATAGTCCGTACCACATTTCTGCAAAAAGCATGTTATGGTTTCTGTGGATGTTGATCTGTTCTGTCAGAGGTCTAAAGTTTATTATAGGGGGCAGCAGCATATGTTCTTTAGCCTGTGTCATGCGGGTTTATCTAAAGAATTTGTCTTGTGGATGCTCTGGGGTGCAATGGCCACATCAGTGTTGTCTGCAGTAACTGCAGTAACTAGTACTGCTTGTCCTATACCTTTTATTATTTTTTTTATATTATTATTGTTATTATTTATTTGATTTTTCTTCTGTGCTTTGAGACACCATGTTTCCTGAGCATGCCCCCCAGCTGTCACTGGCCAGAGCTAAGCCCCATAGTACAGAAACACTTCTCTGGTTCTGGTTCTGCTTTTATTTTTAGATTTGGCTCTTCAGGGTCTAGACAATCATACTTACATGCTTTTTAGTGCTAAGAATCAGACTCTTGCTGAGAAGTATGCTGTTTAAGTGAGTATATTCATTGGGGAAAGCATCCATTTAAAAGATATTTTGATTATTGAAAAGATCAAAAGGAAAGGATGCATTTTGGGTTAGTTCAAAAACAGTGTCTTTCTGGAATTGAGCTATTGTGGTGCCATTAAGCTGTTGTCAGTAATTCCTGTTCCTTCCTAAAGCACAGCTTCTGGACTGACTGAAGTCCCCAGTGTTTGCCATGAGGGCACACATTGCTAGTGGTACTCGCTGATGAACAGAGATCAGCTCTAGTAGCACCTTCTGCAGCAAAGGCAGTGTCTTGAACGGTCCGTATCAAGTTTATATGGACATTGCATTGCCTAGATTTTGAGTGCTTGACTCTAACAAAACCGTGTCATTTCTTCAGCTTTCTTTATTATGATTATTTGTAACAGTATAAAATAGCTGAAATTCTACTGTACAGTGCTACACAGAAATTGCTGGATGAGCAGCACAGACCTTTGTCTGTCATAGCTTGTGAATGCAAAAGCAGCCCCAATTCCTGTTTCAGATGTATGTTGGGATCCTCCTTGCTGGTTTTCCCCCCAGTTATTCTTTCCAAGTGGTGCAATTTTCATAGCAGTCTTCCCTCTGAGCCCCGTGGTTTCTCCTCATTATCATATGCTTCCTCTTCAGTTCACCAGTTTTTCTGCTCTCTTGAGTCTTCAGTTACAGCTGATTGCATCAGTTTTCTTGGAGTTTCTCATCTGGCTTTGTTTTTTGCAAGCATCTCTTCCTCTTTTCAGATGCTTCCTTTTAACAGCCTCCTTTACTTCTCAGGAGTGAATCCCACTGCCCAGTCTTCTCCTTCACAAGACACTGCTGCAGAGTTGCTGATTTCTTCTAACACTTCACTATCCATGTTGCATTCCAGGATTTTTATTTATTTATTTATTTGTCTGTGAGGAAAATGGAAACTTCCTCAGTTCTAAACTACTGCAAAATTGTGAGCTCCATTCAAGAACAGGACTGCCACTAAGTGAAAAAAAAAATGTTCAAATTTGATTTGCTTATTTATTTTTAAAAGGGGGACAACAAATGTGTTTTGTGTAATAAAGTCTGTTTCCAATTTTCCAAAACAATGGAACATTTTCTTCTGAAGCCTCATCTCCATCCCAACCCCCCCCCCCCCAAAAAAAAAAAAAAAAACAGTCTGAGGTATACACCTAGCAAAGGAAATTGCTGGCAAAACAGTTAATTTGGCAAAGCTGTAAGTAATTGAAAACAAGGTCTTATAATGAGACATGTCAGACAACTTTAAATGTTAGGGTTGCTGCCAGTTCCATCTATATGATCCAGCGTTCTCTCCATGCTGTTCTGACCTTGCTTCTTTTTAATGAATCCAGATTTTTCCCTTTCCTACTGACAGGGCCTTTGATTTCAGTGACAGGCTGAAAACTATTCTGAAAAGCATTAGTTTGCCCCTGCCAAACATCTTCTCCGAAAAGAAATGTCGTGGCTAAATCATAAAGTAAGCAGAACCAGTTGGTACCATACTGATTCGTTCCTGTTTAGATGTGATAACCATATGGAAATCATTACACAACCAAACACCGGTGCCAAATTGTGAGGGGGAAAAAAGCCTCACTGATTCCACAAACAGAATAAATGCTTCCCCGTGTCTTCACAGGAGGAGACTTGAGCAAGGTGCTGGATGTTTGTTTCCAAAGCCAGTCGCTCAGCTCTGCTTCAAGTTCCCTGAGTGACACGGTGGTAAGGGGAAGTCTTAACTTTGTTTTTGACCTGAATGCTTTTTTCCACATACTGAAAATGTTTACCAGATTAGTGCCCCATTGATATTTTAATACTGTTTAATCATTTTGTGTTCTTTCAGACAGGATTTCATTTGCGTGGTTAATAAGAATATTTTGACTTTTGCTAATGAAGATATTTTTCATATTCTTAAAGTGACCTTGGGGATCTTTCTTCTATCTATTTGTGGAAGAAGATGGCATCACATTTAGAGATGTGCTTGCCTAGAAGAGCATCCTAGTGGAGAAAACAGCTGACTGACTGTAGGTGGTTCAGAAGATCTAATTTCCTGATTACAAGCCATTTCCCTTTCTTTATGCTTCTACTTCCCTCCTTGGTAGCACAGACTAGACTGCATTTTGTTAACTGCTTTAGGAACTGCTAACAAGGAGCAATATGTAAGGGTTAGTTTGTTGCTTCCTCCTCTGAAGTGTTTTTCCCTGGTATTTATCAGATGTAAGTAGGCCTGATTTAGTGCAGGGATCTGCTATGCCTTAAATAATAGGTCTGTACTGGGCATGTGCCCTTCATTATTGAAATTCATATTTAGAGATTACTTTAACACTTCCAGACCAAGAAAAAGTGTTCTCATGAGCCCATATTGTCAGCTTGGGTTATTTAACAGTCACTTCATCTGATACTGCAGAGATAAGCCCGGAGACTGAGATCAGTAGCATAAACAGAAAATAAACTCTTCTCAACTTATCTGATTTCTTGTACAAATCACTAGCGTTGCTGCTTCGAGCGCGGGTACATTTGGCACACTTTTCTGCTGAGTCTTTGTAGCTTGATTTATATTTGCTGGCGTGGTAAGAGGTGGTGGTATCATCCTTGTGATAACCATGCACAGGGACTCTGCCTCAGAGACCACTTGGTTCACCTTTGCATCCCACCTTTCTGGTGAACCTTCTCATGGAAAACTGTTATGGCAGGGACCCGAGGTAGGGTTTTTGTGTGTGTGGCACCCAGATATAGACATAAACAAATTGCATTAGTGTGTTTGGCAGTTCAGGGTTTAGCCCTGATGGGGAGCTTTGTGGGCCAGGGCAAGGAGAGCTGGTAGTCCATCAGTCTGGCTGATGGTGTGGAGCAGAAAGGAGCATGGAAAAAGAGAGGCTGTAGTTGCAGAATGTCTGCTGTGGGCTCAAAGACTGCTTAAGAGTAGCAGTAGGAAAAGGGGAGGTCGTCATTTTAGTACAGGGTAGACTGAGGGAGAAAGAATGGGAGTCTATCAGCTGGTTGAAGGTGGGAAGGAGAGCAATGTTGTGATGATGTGGCAGTGAATCTTTCGCATTTGAGAGTCCTGAGCTTGGGCTGAGCGGTGCTCTCCTGTGCTGTTAGAAGAGCCTGGCCTTTACGTCTGCTCTAACTTCTGACTGACTTTGAGCATATGGTCTCTGTGTCTCCAAGGTGTTCTTTACTCTGAGATATAGCTTCATGCTGCAAAACCTTCTGTATACATAGAGCCTGTACTGCTCTTTCCAGGAGTTAGGTTTTTGACGTGCTGCTGTTCCTCTGCCTCTCATGTCCAGCCCTACTTTTGTAAGGTAATTTTCATAGCATGAATAATCCCATCAATAGCGAGGAGCCAGATGCTTGGAGAGGCTTCAGTTTATCTGTAAGAGTGGGGAGGATTAAACAGGAACAGCTGCACTTATAGTTATCTACTGAGATCAGTACTTAGGGGATAAATAAATTTTTCCCCAAGGAGGCTAAAATAATACTGTTTTACAAAGGCAGTTGGTGTTCTTGCTTTCCCATTCGCTTTGGGTCGGATTCCCGAGATGTGCAAAGCAACGTAAGTAACAGTTCTTTCAGGCAGGGGCTGGGGGCTTTTTGTTTTTTTGAAGGACAGCTCTCACAGGACCCTCTGTCAACCACGGGAGCTGTTCAGTATCACTCAATTTCCGCTGGTGCCCGTGAGTCCTGCTCTCCTGGGTATTGCTGCACTGCTTGCATGAGTAACTGCTGCAAATGGTGCTAGATGTACTTACAGGAGTCTGCGTGCATATTTCTTTGGGTGAAACCCCTCCTTTCTTAGCAGACTATTTTTTGCTGCTGCTTTGTTCTCTTTGTCAACAAAAAGCCTGTACTAATTGGTTCAATCTATCAAGCATCCATTTGACTCTGTAGGACAGAACAAATGATCTGAAAATCATTGGAAGTAGAATAGACAGAAACTATACAATTCAAATCTTTGTTTTTCTGTTTTGCTTGGCAATTATCATTAATATGCTCCATCTTTCAGATAGATGAACTTCTGACTAATGAATTCATGACAGTAAAATCCTGCAGCAACCTGTTGATCTCTGTGGAACCTCTTGCAGGGTGCAAATTTAATCCCTGTCTTAGTTTAGCTGGGTTGGGGTTTCTGTGCTATGCATGACACCTCTTTTAGAATTCTTTCACAAGCTTTCCTCTAACAATGCTTCATTCACCGGCATAGGTAGAATTTTTTAACATCACAACATGTTCTTACTTACCACCACACATTCCTTATAACAATATTTGGCCACAGTGTATCAGCTAGAATGGATCTGAGAAACAAATCCAAGCCCATACATCACAGACAGGGAAGCCTTTTGACCAATTACCAAGTTTTATCACCTTGTATACATTTTTAATTCCTGCAGCTAAAAGGCTTTTGTTAAAGTGCATTTAGAGTTTTGTTCTATTTGGGTTATGTTGGCTATGGATTCTGCTGTTTCGTGAAATCAAAGCATGAGCTATATGAATGAGCTGGGTTTAGGAAGCTATTTATTGCCTTCAGCAAGCTTATAAGCTCCGCTGAGCAATATGGTGACAGGCAGTGGCAGACAGAAATCCCCAGCCACGAATCATCTGAAGGTTTGCTCTCTGTTGTAGGCAGCGTGCACTACAAGATTTCTGAAATCTTGGCTGAAAGAAGGGTGGAATACCTGGCAGAGAGGTGTCTCAGGGGATTCATCACCAGTCTTCTTAATTTTTGCCTTGCGTGTCACTCTGTGTGATATGTGTGTCTTTGATAGTAACCAGATTAATTGAAGGGAAAAAGAAAATCCCTCTCCCATCTTAGGCTGCAGGAAACATTTGACAAGCAGAGAACGTAACATCAGATGTCAAACAGAGTTTGGTGGTAGCAGCATGTCCTCAGGTGTGAGAGTAATTGCGAATGGCTACGTGTGGAGTGCAGGGTGCTTTCAGATACACTTCTTCTCTTTGCAACCTGTATCTTGCAAGCTCTTTGTCACTGGAGCAGCCTATACTTATGTGAGTGATCCCTTTGTTGTAGCAGGGCTTATCCTGCAAGTGGGGCTGATTGCTTGCCTGGATCAGGCCCTTCACTTGGTGTGTTGGTGCTGAGCTGGATTCAGGAAAGCACGTAGCTCAGAAGTGCTAGGGGGCACAGAGAGCCCCCACCACTCTTGCCCCAAGTGCCATGGCAAGGACCTTGCAGGATAGCACCTCTCTGCTTTGCTGCCTGTGCTGGGTGCAGAAAGAGACAACTGACCTTGCTTTTCCTTCCCAGAGAGCAAACTGGCTGAAATGAGGATAAGCATGAGGCAGAATCACAGCCCAGGGTCCTCTCTGTGGCACCCTGGAAAACAAGAGCGGGACCCCAAGCAAAGCCACCTGTGGGAGCACAGTGAGCAAGTGGGCTTCTCCCCGTTGGGAATCCAGATGGCCTTAGGGGGGAGGAGGCTCAAAGTAAAGCTGTTAGCATGAAGGATTTCAGCTGGCGCTTGCCTATTTACTAGAAGGGTTCAAAAATGCTTATATGCATACTGATGCTGAAATACACTGATAGTTAACTGATAAGAGAGGAAGGTGGGTTATTTTGTTTGTTTCTTCGGGTTTTGTTTTTGGTGTGTTTTTTTTCAGTGGGCTTTGAGCTAATCTTCCCTTGTCTGCTAAAGAGACAAATTGTCCTTTTGTGGTACAAACTAAAGAGCAAAGGGAGTGTAAAGTTTGCAGAAGAGAACCTTTGTCAAGACCTTTCTTTTTTGTTTGTTTCCTTGCTTTTTGTGGAAAAGATGTTTCAAATGTTCTGCCTGAAAAATTGAAACCACCTCTGCAGCTTACAGTAACTTTTTGCAGAGGCTCTTGCTTAGCATTCACTGTACTGAGCTTTTCGTATGCTAGACATCTCTAATAGTGTTTTAGTCTCCAGTGGTGTTTTTCTTGGAAATTCTTTCTTTGAATAATAAAACAAAGTGAAATTGCCATTGTTGTTTTCACACTGTATGTAGCAATGCCTTGATTTCTGTTTTTCTGAAGTCACCTTTAAAACAGAACTGTTGTGTAAAACTGATTTCTGAGTGATACACAGTATATACAGCTAGCTGAAGATACAAATGACCTCCACTTAATTAGCTGGCAGTGGATAATGAGTGCTAGCCACATAAGTATATTTTATTTCAGTAGGCATACTTATGAAAAAACATGCAAAGTCACAGAGTTCTGTGAAATCGGTTCATTTTTCTCTACTGATATAGCCCTACTAGAAGCACCCGTTCCTATGTTTTCAGCTGAGAACTGTGTGAAGGCCCATGAAGTACATGCACCATCATGCAATGTTTGCAAAGTTTAATTAGTGTTTTCATGGAACGGTGGAGCTAGTGACCTGAGTAGAAAATATGGGGGTAGAAATGAGTGCTAAAATAACATCAAAGGCTGAGAGCCACCTAAAATGCCTCATATTGAACATTTTGCATTGACCTTTACAGGAGTATCAGGTATTCCTTCTGTGAGGAGGAAGGCAAAGGAATTGTACATTGTCTCTGCCTGAACAACACTTGTAGGAATGTGAACTGTTTTTCAATAACCTGCTTCTGGTAGCAGTGTTCCACGGTAAGGCTGGCAGTAGCCAGGTTTTCAGCTGTCCTACCTTTTTTCCTTCCCTCCCACGGAGGTCCTTGCTGGGTGCTGGTGAATAATTGGTATTCTGATGGTTGAGGTAGGTTTGCTGCATTTTCCTCGTACATAGCTGACCTGGATGTGTGAGGCAAGATCAATGCCTCCCGCGTGTCCTGGCCTCTATGTGTCTGTACGTATCAATTTTTCATGGGCCATCAGACCTGCGTGGACTGTTGGAGCAGCTGCGTGCATGTGCTTTGTGCCCTGGCATAGCGAGCAGCACAGCTGGATTTCTGCAAAACGAGACAGTGAGCCCATCTGTGTTACACGGGTGTGGACTCTGGGGAAGGGTCTAGAGAACAAACCTTATGAGAAGCGGCTGGGGGAGCTGGGGTTATTTAGCCTACAGAAAAGGAGGCTCGGGGGAGACCTTAGTGCTCTCTGCAACTATCTGGCAGGAGGTTGCAATGACGTGGGGTCGGTCTCTTCTCCCAGGCAATAAGCAATTGGAACAGGCTGCCCAGGAAGGTGGTTGTGCCACCATCCCTAGAGATATTTAGAAGATGTGTACATGTGGTTCTTAGGTACATGGTTTAGTGGTATGCTTGGCAGTGCTGGATTAATGGTCGGACTTGATGATCTTAGAGGTTTTTTGCTCCAAAACGATTCTATGATTCTATGGAACTTGTAAGGCAATTTTGCATGGCAGACTTTTTCTTATGTTGTTGTCCTGAAAGATAGTTTGCTCCTCATCTTGGAGCACAGAGGTAATCTGTCAAAGCCTGGATGATGTGTTTATGTGTGTGGCAGAGTAAAAGAATTAGCATCAGGTTAAGCTTCAGGAACCCTGGGGGTAAGGGACTCCACTTCCGCATGAAAGAAATATAAATTATCCAAATTTCGAACCTCTTATGTGGGCAATCCTGGCATTAAAACCAGTGGAGTTGTGGATACTGTCTCTGAAAATCAGACTGCATCCTAGGACATCTGCCTAGAGAATTGGACCATTAAGTCCAGGCACTCCAATCTGAAGCACTCTGTAGCCTTGGTCAAACATAGGGCAGCAACTCTAAGCTGTAGCCTTTATTAATTGTATGACAGCTTTAGGAACATTGTGGCACAAGTAGAAGAGAACTAGGCCCAAGAGACCTAATTAATGAGGTCCTTTGTTGCTTGGCAAAAATAAATGAAATATAGCTGTATAAAGGTAGATGTAGCAGTTTGCCATTTGACCCATAAATGTAGCCCTCTGTTAGTTGAAAAGTATAAGAAAGTAAAGACTTCTTAGGCTAAAATACATGTAGACTAAATTTAAAAACTGTTGTAGTACTAAATGTTTGGAAAGCTAGATTATCTTAGTGTCACGGTAGGACACTATCATACTGACACAGAAATAGTGCACATGGGGAATGGTTAGTTCATAGGAAGGAGGATACAAAAATGTGGATCCATGATCTGTTTACTTTGTGAGTTGGAAAAGGTTACGGAAATGGCACAGTGAGGAGAAAATCCACTGGTACTGCTCTTTCAAGCTCAGGCTTTTGACTTCCCGTAGAGGACAGCAGGTGCAGCCTACAGCTGTGCTGGCTAGGATGTCGACATGGGTGAACACCGGAGCAGAGCCCCTTGGTCTCAGTGCCATTTCTGTAGATCCTGGCAGCACTTCAAAGTCCCTCTGCTAGGATGTCTTTCTCTGTACATGCGTTATGCCTTATTTTCTTGCATTTTGTTTTTCCACTTTCAGATTACTTCCTCGTCTCTCATTCCTTCTCAGTCTTTTGCAAGCGTTCTTGGCTAAGGCAGTGTGATTTCACATCTTGGCTTCAGTCTTGGGAGGCAGGAGGTGGTTGGCATTGTTTTGTTTTTACCAGTGCTGTTTTGTTACCCTTTGTTTTCTTGAGCCTCTTTTACAGCCAAACAAATTTACTGCCTCCTCCTTGCTGTTATTTTCTTCTTTATTGGATTCCCTTCCCCCCAACCCCTCCCCCATGGCTCTCCATTTTCCATTGTCTTTGTTCTTTATTTCCCCCCTAAGATCCTGAAACAGCTCTGGGAAGATGAAGCATTCAATCTTATTTTCCATCTCCAGCTAGCGCTTTATTAATAACCCATATTTATTTAGCATCTAGAGCCTGCCAAATACACACATTCATACACACAAAGCCAGCCACCAGTGTTTGCTGTCAGGATAATGTCTTCCCGGAGGCTTACCTCCTTCTGCCAAGCCTAGCTAAATGCCTCTTTGTGGAAAGGAAAGAAAACGCTGCTCTTGTTGAATGATGTTTATAGTCCAGCATCTCCCTGAAGAAAAATGAACATGGGTCAGAAATGATCCCGGACCCTGCTATTCCTGCAGCAGACTGTGCTGCTGAGTGTATTGTATTTGCAAGGCGAAGACATGAGTTAGGGTTGGAAGCACAGCCAAGATTGCAGGGCTTAAGGGTGTGGGTGGGTGCAGGGAAATGTTCTGGACTGGTTCATGGACCTCCCAGTTGCCCTAGGAAATGCCCAGGTCCTGGCTCTACCACGGCTGTGAAGCTTCTGGGTTGCACCTGGGCACTCCCCATGCATCACAGGACAACAAGGGCAGGATTCATTCTCGCTCTGACTGCTGCCCAGCAGCCTCTATGCTGAGACCCAGTGCACAAGGAATCTAGCTGGCTGTGCTTGGGGGAGTGAAGTCTTACCAGTCTACGACAGGCCATGGGGCCATTCACATGGCAACATTTTGCTTGGGAAGCTATGGGTGAGTATGTCCAGCCTGGCACCAGCAAGGACTGCTATCAGTGCAGAAGCGTGAAGAGCAGCAGCAGCAGGGCTGACTTCAGGCATACCACATGGGCTCTTGCTTGGGCCCTGACAACTTGCGACAACCAACTATACTAAGTTGCTGCCTTTTCTGTTAAATAAACCATACCAGGGTGTATTTCCTAGCTGTAAGAGTTAAGCAAGAGTGGCATGACTCAGCTCACATCAATTTTTCCTAAATTCTTCTCTCCGCAGATGATAGCCTCATCCAATCTACCAAATGGGAACGAGCCCTGAAAATCCCCTTGCTGTGTCCTAATACTATTTGGAATAATCCTAACTGACCTGGCAAAATTGATGTGAAAATTATTCCAACAACGGCACAGTTTGGATGGCTGAGTGTCTGTGCTAGGGCTCCCTTTCTTCCCTTTAGAGGCCTAGATCCTGTCACTGAGTCCTAGCTCCATCTTCTAAAGCAGAGTAAGTGCCAAATGCTGTATGGGTGCACCTCCCAGTAGGGCCTGAGAGCCTGGACCTGAGCTTTCTGGAAGAAGTCAGCATCAGATGGTATGCTGGTCATGCCTATGACAGCATGATGAGCTGAGTGGTCCTCAGGGTGCTCCCAGTCTCCAAAAGCTGGCCTTGGTTAACAAAGTTCCTGCAGGAGGATGCCTGATCCACGAAGCAGCTTATACAAATAAGCAGGAAACGGTTGTGAGATGTTGGGCAGTTGGCCCATCTCTTATCACTCCTTTATAGGTCATACCTGCTCCAGGGATCAGAGAAAGTTTCTTCTTGTGCATTTATGGAACTGTAAAATAAGAAGCCCTAATCTCATATGAGGCTTGAACATCGTCCAGTAACTCATTTGGATTCTACAGACTTAATAGACTTTAAATGGTAGGTTTCAAAGCTGCTTGGTTTGTGAATTAAAATCGCATTGTTTTCCAAATGTCACCGAATGCATGTTCTTTGCTGTGAGTTATTGTCGAGAAAGTGTGTGTGAAACACAGAAATGTGTTCTGTCTAGACAAAGAGTTGGGCTTTCCTCTCCCTCTCTCCTTCCCCCTGAGGTTTTCTTATTAATTTTTTTTTTGAGTGAGTGAGACCAAAGTAATGAAGTGTTGCTTGTTTAATATTTTAATTGTAAGTAGACTTGAGAGAAGGGTAAATAAAAGGACGTCATGGGGGTGGTGGTGAGAGGGAATCAAACCTTAATTTGCAGTGAGAAGCACAAGGGAGGCTTCTTCCAAGCAACCCCGATGACCCCAAGGATCAAACTAGTCTCATTCTCATGTGAGAGCTGTATCTCAGCTGGAATGAACATGGACAGATTTGCTCAATTCATTCAAAAATCACTTGACATCTGATTGGGGTAGACTTAAATTCTTAGGGAAACTGGTTGGGTTTTTTTAGGATGTATATTGGGTATCTCCAGAGAGTAATTAGGATCAAAACGATTCTGAATAGAATGAACAAATAAGATAAAGGAACTGAATGTACATGTTGTGAGCAAGGCATGCTTGTGCTGGAGCAGTACAACTTCCCAGACAGTTTGACCTGGGCCTATCTTAATTGTGCTAAAGTCAGTGGTGAACCTGAATGGAGAAGCAGTTAGATCAGGTGTAAACTAAATCTTTTCCAAACTATGGCAGTCAGCAAAGGATTCTCCACAGCAACCGTATGTGTATTTTTTTTGTGTCCCTGCCTGAGATGCAGTTTGCAAGTTCCAAGAAACGGTTCACCCGTATCCTGATTTCACTGTAACAGCCACTTGGAAACCATTCTCATTCTCCTCATAATAATCATCACATGGTAATCCTGGTGGAAAGTGATATGTAGTGTAAAACAATGGGGTGGTGTTCACATTGTAAAATGGCTAAAATATTTTTTATCCATCAAAACAGAGCTTTCAACTTGCATTATTACTACCAAAGTTCTATTCCTGTTTACAAATAAATGCATCCTGCAGCCTTACCCACTGTCTCTTTGAGTTAAAAGCAAAGACTTGCACTGACTTCAAGGATGCTTAACGGAAAGCAATGTGCAATCCTGATCATGTAAAACAATCTTAATGTAAGATACAGTGCTATCCAGAGTCCAGATTGAAGGCCTCTTCTTTGAAACATAAATGCTAGTTCCTGTGTGCCTGTTATGCATTTCCAGCTCTGCCACAAAACTGCTGTGCTAAGAGGATGTGCAATTTTTGCTCTCTGTGCTCTTCAACTTTTGAGGATTTTTTTAATAAACAGTGCTGTTTTGTATACAGTTTAAAATGTAATAAAACAGCTATTTTTCTGTGCAAGGATAATATGTTATTTTTCTGTAGCACATTCACATCACTTTTGTGCTTAAAAGGATCTTGTTACCAGTGCTCCAAGGAAATGCACTCACAGTACAGAAAAAAAAAATGTTCAGTTATTCTCTGCATTGTATTTTTTTTTCCATCTGCTTTTGTCTCTGTACGGTATACTCTTACAGAAGGGAATAATTAGAAAGGCATCTGAAATTACGTAGGGAGTGAATCAAACTGTAAACATTAGGCCAGCTTAGAAAATCATACACAAACCTTACCAGAGTCACTGACTGACATTTTGGAGGACAGTTTCATTAGTATAATTCTTATTGACAGTGTTGCATCCAAATTAACAGCTTCTATAATGAAGCTGGTGTCACCTGCCAGTTTCTATTGCGTTGAGTCTCTCCCTTCAGACTGTATTGTTTTTCTGCCTTCCAAGATCCTGAAGCCCTCGTCTCTTTTAAGTGTCTCAAGCAGATTGAACTGTTACACAGTTTTTGGAGTTATTGTAGTTAGCTATTTGTTTTTCTTGTCAGTCAATATAATTTAACCAAGGTGACCTTGGTAAGATTTCCAGCTGTGGAATTGCAATTAGAAAAAAAAAAAAAGTAATAATCATTTTGAGGACTACTTAAATTCAGTGTTTTTGTTTGATTTGCAATGAGTCTGCACAAGGTTGTCTTTAGGAATGTAAAATCTTTCATGAAACAGGAAAAAATCCTGTTTTTTAGCAAGTGGAGCATTTCTGACTTTCTGGATGGACCTCATCTCCACTTATCCTAGGGGTACTCAGCCTCCTGAACTGGAAGTCTGGGATGGGGAGCAGGAGAAAGTCCCCACAATTCAGGTGGAAACAGTTGGAGACCTGCTGCTCCACTTGGACTGTCACAAGTCCATGGGGCCAGATAGGATCCACCCGAGGGTGCTGAGGGAGTTGGCAGATGGGATTGCTGGCCTGCTTTCCATCATCTGTCAGTAGTCATGGTCATCCGGGGAGGTCCTGGGTGACTGGAGACTTGCTAACATGACACCCATCTATAAGAAGGGTTGTAAGGAGGACGTGGGGATCTACAAGTCTGTCAGCCTGACCTTGGTGCCAGGAAAGGTGATGGAACAGGTCATCTTGAATGCAGTCATGCAGCATGTGGGGGACAACCTGGGGGATCATGCCAGTCAGCATGGGTTCATGAAAGGCAAGTCCTGCCTGACCAACCTCATCTCCTTCTGTGACCAGGTGACCTGCCTGGTGGGTGAGGGGAAAGCCTGTTGATGTAGTCTGCCTAGACGTCAGCAAGGCCTTTGACACGGTCTCCCACAGTATTCTTCTGGAGAAGCTGGCAGCCCATGGCTTGGACAGGCACACTCTTTGCCGGGTTAAAAACTGGCTGGATGGCCGGGCCCAGAGAGTGGTGGTGAACGGAGTGAAATCCAGCTGGCGACCAGTCACAAGTGGTGTTCCCCATGGGTCGGTGTTGGGGCCCATCCTGTTTTAATATCTTTATTGATGACTTGGATGAGGGAATTGAGTGCACCCTCAGTAAGTCTGCAGGACACCAAGCTGGGGAGACGTGTTGATCTGCCGGAGGGTAGGAAGGCCCTGCAGAGGGACCTGGACAGGTTGAGTCGATGGCAGAGGCCAGTGGGATGAGGTTCAACATGGCCAAGTGCCGGGTCCTGCACTTTGGCCACAACAACCCCATGTAGTGCTACAGGCTTGGGGCAGAGTGGCTGGAAAGCTGTGCAAAGGAAAAGGATCTGGGGGTGTTGGTCGATGCTCGCCTGAACATGAGCCAGCAGTGTGCCCAGGTGGCCAAGAAGGCCAGCGGCATCCTGGCTTGTGTCAGGAACAGTGCAGCCAGCAGGAGCAGGGAGGTGATCGTCCCCCTGTGCTCTGCTCTGGTGAGGCCGCACCTCGAGCGCTGTGTTCAGCTTTGGGCCCCTCACTACAAGAAGGACATCGAGGCCCTGGAGTGTGCCCAGAGAAGGGCTACGAAGCTGGTGAGGGGCCTGACTAGAGGGAATGGCCTCAAGTTGTGCTAGGGGAGGTTTAGGTTGGAAATGAGGAGACATTTCTTCTCACAAAGAGCAGTCAGGCATTGGAATGGGTTGCCCAGGGGGGTGGTGGAGTCACCGTCCCTGGGGTTGTTCAAGGAAAGGCTGGACATGGTGCTTAGGGACATGGTTTAGTGGGTGACATTGGTGGTAGGGGAATGGTTGGGTCTTGGAGATCTTTTCCAGCCTTAATGATTCTATGATTCTATACTCATCAGAGGTCTGTAAATGTGTCTTAGTTCTTGACAAAGTTCAGGATTCAGGCACAGGAACATGTTTAGGAAGTGTATTCATGGCATTGGTCATTTAGCACATACACAGAATGATGACATTATCACAAACTTTTCCCACTGGGAAGGATTTTTTAATCCCACTCATAAAACCTCTGAACCAGGAAACAAGTGCTCCCAGATTTCACTGCAAACAATCAAAGAAGTGGATCCCATTATACAAAGCGTCCGGATTCCTCACAGCTTTCAGTAAAGGGCTGCATTTAGCATCAGAATTTGACCATTATTAATAAATGTCTTACATCCTTTCATGTATTATGTTCTGATGGAGAGCTAGATATGTGGATGGAACTAGACGGTCTTTAAGGTCCTTTTCAACCCGAGCCGTTCTGTGATTCTCTGATTCTTATTACTCTTAAACCTCAGGTCCCATTGTAGGATTCATGCAGTTATGATTTCCAGGCTGTTTTAAAGTCACTCATAGACATCTGAGCAGCTAGGGTTTTTTGTGCATTTAAGAAAACAGTTATTTTATTAGGGGTATTTATTTTTGAAGACAGTCAAACAGAATACAACAGACAGTAATGAAGGGAAATAGCAGATAATTGACCACACAAGGTTCACTGAACGCTTAGCGATTGAATTTTTTCCTCAACAGATTGTCTGTAATAAATCAAATAATAAACAAATTTACAGTCTAGTAAAAGGAACATTTAAGCTATTGTGATCTAATTAGTTTGCTACTTCCATATGCCAGAATTCAGTGTGTTTTGCGTCAGTCCGGTTTCCGGTCCATTACTATTTTTTCTAGATAGAAGGGAGCAGTATTGTTTCCAGCTTGCAAAGCTTCTATCTTGGTGCCACTGGAAGAATTCCTGAGTGGAATTGCACTGTGGAGATGAAATGACACCTCTGCCAAGGCACAGGTCAGCCAGTATTCAGGGAGCAACTAGGAGTTCGTGTTAGAGAAATCCAGCTGAGGTGGAGGGAGAGAGCCTGAGGAATGTGAGGGTGTTTGGCAACAGAAGCACTTATGGAAGGGTGATTAAACATTCTCCTTTGGAAAAAAAATATCTCAAATCAAGATCAGATATTTTGCAGTGAAGTATTTCCTGAATCACTTATGGGTTGTGTGTTCAGTGAGTGAAATCCCACAATGCTACAGCAGCTCTCATGAGCTCACCATCCCTACAGCCTTGAAATCTAAAGATGTTTTCAAAGTGCACTGTTGCTCCGCTCATTTATACAACAGAGGTTTAAGTGTTGCCTAACCCACTTAGGGTTAGGGATCCATAATTGCCCTTATGACCTGTGCTTCTCTACTAAAGAGGAGAGAGGACAGCTGTAACCCCAGTACTTCCTTCTTCTCTGTGGGAATCAGTAATAGATACTATTCAGTGCTTTAAATTGTTTTTTAAAAGCTTTCAGGAATTACTAGAACATTTTTTTTCCTTGTGTAGAGGGAACCTTGGAGCCATAGTTTGGTACTCTGTCCCTGCAGCTTTTCTTAAATTCTGAATTAGAGAGGAGGTTGACATGGCATGGTAGAGATCAGGTTCATTCAGAGAATGAGAGTGGCCTAGATAATGAACAAGTTTGTATTACAGATTCAACAAGAACACCATTTTGGCCCTTAATGACATTTTTGGTGCTTTCGTTTCTCATCCTTGGCCAGAACTCAAAACAGAAGAAGGACTGTGAGA
The DNA here is from genome assembly GCF_964034855.1 of Anser brachyrhynchus. Classification (NCBI taxonomy): domain Eukaryota; kingdom Metazoa; phylum Chordata; class Aves; order Anseriformes; family Anatidae; genus Anser; species Anser brachyrhynchus. The sequence continues at coordinate 13,819,366 of NC_137698.1, forward strand.
ATGAACAATGCTGATGAAACCAATTCACCCTAGTTTTGTGAAAATCATAATAAACTCAGGCTGTGTTTAATTGACATTTTGGACAGTTTCTTTAGAAATCTATTCAACCCTTTCTAATTAGTGTGTAATCCTTGTGTGAGTAGATTATCATTTGGGAACAGCTGTACCTGCCAATTTTCTTTCTGAGACGGTGTGATGGTAGAGCTGATTCTGTGTCACTTCACCAAATAGCTTCTTGGGAGGAAGGGGATGATTTTGATCTTCTAGCAAAAACTGTGTGAGTATGTGCCCGTACAAATAAAAGAGGGAGCAGTGGTGGGATGGACAAAGGATTATCTCTTCTTTTGTGAGTTCATTTAGGGAACAAGAATAATAAACAACAAAAAAAATCTTGCAAAACAGTTGCAACAAGATTTGATTTGCAGAAGCAGATGCCCGATCAAACTACAGATCTTCTCCTTCTAAAAACCTTTTGTGATGAATGCAGTTGGGCGGATTGGCAGTGGTATAGGACTGTCCACATTTGGGATTCTAGAAATTTTGGTTATGGCTTGTGTACTGCTGTACCTCACACTGCATCTGGATTTTCGCATGGAGTTATGAAGTTATTTTGTTTGAGATATTACGCAAACATCAAGAAACAGGCTGCCCGAGGTAATGCCAGCAAGTTTCCTAAGGAAGGCACTCTTTCAGACAGAACCAGCAAAGTAACAGCTTGTGCTAAGGGGCAGCAGGAGACGGTCCTTACGCCAGTCTCTTCAGTCTCCAAGTGTATTTGTCTGTGCTGGGTTGACAGGAGTCAGAGCTGTAATGTAGTTGTTTTCCATGTCATCCTTCTCCTTGAGAGTGCTCTTAGCATCCTTGCACCATGCCTGGTTGTGTAGTAGGGTGGGTGCAAGTTATACAGTAAGAACTATCACATAGTCCATGGGTAACAAGTAGCAATGGACTCTGAAGTAGCACTATAAAGGATTTTCTCTGAAAATTTTACTGAAACATAAAGTATTTGTTTATTAACCTGAAATTACAAAGTCATGCTTCTGTGTTCAGTTAGTACTATGATTTTCACCAGAACACAGGGCAGCAGCAAAAATAAATAAATAAATAAATATCAAGTGCTTGCTTGCAGTTTGTCATAATTTTACCTCGGAACTTCCAGTTAGTAAGTTCTAAATACCAAGTATGTTTTCCTTTGGAGGTTCTCGATGAAAATGAAAAAATTATTGGAAAATCAGTCTTACTTAGCTTTCAAGTTAAGGAAGGGGGATTCTCAACAGCTCAGCTTTTGGCTTGGGCAATGACTGCTGGGTCAGATGATCACTTTATTCTTTCTAGAGAGAGTCTTCCAAGGCCCAAGGAGAATGAAATCTGCTGCAGAGATGGGATTTTTTATCTAGTACTCTCAGCAGTTGAGTTTGCTTCCAGATTCCTTTGATTATAAATATCTGGGCATAGTTCTGCTAAAATCTGCTTAGCAGTATGTTTGTTCCTGCTCAAAAATCTTAGTACACAAATTGCTGAAGTTGGTTTTCTTCTGGAATGAGTAAAATACAGTATCTGCTAAAAATGTGAAATCATAGACTCACAGTCAAAGAGGTTTTCAGTCTCTGAGGTTTTTGACAGTGTATTTTTCCTTTTACTAGCATTTTCTGCTACTTTCTATTAACTTTATGGCTAGCTGATACAAAACTTTCATGAACAGCTTTGTGGGTGGTTGTTTTGTTTTGGTTTGTTTTTGGTACACTTACTTGAGTTTTCTGTAAGCAGACATTACGTTTTTTAATATCTTTGCATGGCTATTTCTCTGTATAGTGAGAAATTACTTCTTTTTTTTTTTTCTGGCCTATAATGTGAGCTTTCTTTCCTGTTGTTTGTACATGAACCATGATGATACTGTCTTAAAACCTTTTCTACCCATTTAGTTATCTTCTCAGTTTTCTCACTGAAAATAATTGTTTGATTCTGTGAAGTCTGCAGATAATTTTTTTTCTTTTTTTTTTCTTAATTTATATACTTTTTAGCTTAAAAACCAAAAACTGACCAGCAGTATTCAACCAATTCCTTAATCCATTATAAATCTCCAACATGACCATTGGCAAATCAAATGTGTTGTCTGTATGTAGGAAGCTTCTTGTGTAGCTGCTCCAGAAGACTTTGGAAGCTCCTCCGAAGTATATTCATTTAGAAAGGTACCAGTGGCAAAATGCAACAATTGTACTAAAGATTGTTACAAGTGGAGGAAATCCTAATGTAAATGTGGCCTTTACTTCTTACAGTTCAGTTTCTTCAGTGCAAAGTAAAACATTGTGAATGATTAAACAAATTAGAAAACTCTGAGCACATTAGACATAGGTACAAACTCTGGCTCAGGAAGTCCAGAATCTGCTGATTGCTAGAATATGGGAAAGTAACTGGTAAAAGGACTGCTATATGTTTGTGATTTTTCTACTGTCTTCCTACTGCTAGATACAGAAAACTGAGCTAGATGAACCTTCAGTGTGTTGCTGTGAATGTTGCATCTGCTTACAACAGTGGCTTTTGAGGGCAGAATTTGTTGGCCATTGTCATCAGCGTTTCTGCTTCAGTCTTCTGTGTATGTGTAGTGGGTTTACGTGGCAAGGTTTTGCTAGCAGGGGGCCATAGGGGTGGCTTCTGTGAGAAGGATCTAGAAGCTGCCCCATGTTTGGTAAGGGCCCCACTGTTAACCAGAGCTGAGCTAATAAGTGATGTTGTTTTGCGCCTCTGTGAGAGCATATTTAAGACAGGGAAAAAAAAACGCTGCCACACACAGCAGCTGGGAGAGTGAGAGGAGTGAGGAACAGCCTTGCAGGCACCAAGGTCAATGAAGAAGGAGGGGGAGAGATGCTCCAGACGCCAGAGCAGAAGTCCCCTGCGGCCTGTGGTGAGGACCATGGTGAAGCAGGCTGTCCCCCTGCAGCCCATGGAGTACCACGATGGAGCGGGGTTCCACGCTGCAGCCCGTGGAGGAGACCGCGGTGGGAGCAGGTGGACCTGCACCGACGGAGGCTGTGGCTTGTGGAAGACCCCTGCTGGAGCAGATTCCGAGCCGGACCTGTAGCCTGTGGAGAGGAGACCACGCAGGAGCAGGTGACCTGGCAGGAGCTGCTGCCTGTGGGGGATCCAGGTTGGAGCAGTTTGCTTCTGAGGGATGGACCCCGTGGTATGGACCCATATCTGGAGCAGTTCTTGAAGAGCTGCTGCCTGTGGGAAGCCCACACCGGATCAGTTCAGCAAGGACTGCATCCCGTGGGAGGGACCCCACAGCACAGGGGACGAGAGTGACCGAGAAGGAGCAGCAGCGAAGAAGCACTATAGACTGACCATAACCCCCATTCCCCCGTTCCCCTGTGCCACTTGGGGGGAGGAGGTGGAAGAGGGTAGATGGGGGGGAAGGTGCTTTTGTTTTCTTTCCTTTGTTTCTCACTCTCTAGCTTGTTAGTAATAGGCAATAAATCTTACTACCTCCCTATGCTGAGTCTGTTTTGCCCGTCACGATAATTACTGCGTGATCTCCCTGTCCTTATCTCAACCCTTGAGCCCTTTTCATCGTATTTTCTCCCCATTCCTCTTTGAGGAGGGGGAATGAGAGAGCGGATGTGGTGGAGCTCGGTCGCCCACCCGAGTAAAACCGCCACAATATGCATCCTTCACTGTTACTGCTCAGAGTGTGCTGAAATGGGAATTCCCACTGCATGGAAGTCCATTAGTTGGATTTCAAGGACAGAACTTCTTAGCAGAATGAAAAAAAATCCCTTGAGAACAGAAACTCTGAAATGGTACTCAGAAAAGTGAAGGTTTTTGCTGACTTTGTGTATGTGACCATAGAAAAACATGCAACCTAAGTCATGAAGGTTAAATTTGCAACCTTATCTAATGCATTGTCACAGGAAAAAAAGGAGGATTGTTATTTGTCAATCACAGAGAATGACTGCCTTCTACTTTTTACTCATCAGGCCTGTGTAGCTTCTGGTGCTACATAGTCAGGGGGTTTCAGAGGCGAGCTGTTAGTAGCGTGACACTACCTTCATCAAGACAGCGGTTGCAAAAATACACCAGGAGTATGAGGGGTATCATCTGCTCATCATGTGAACTGTTTTCAGCACCTTGCATCACAGAAAGCATTAGTGAGACAGAACCTTACGGTGTGTTTTTCTTTCTTTCCCCTTTTTTAGTGGGTTGGACCTCTGGCTAAGTATGTCTGATTTCTTCTGTAGAAGGAAAGATTGCAGACGTGAAAAACCACAACTGAAATGGGTAGTGTGTGACAGTTTCATCCTTCTAGCCTATTGTTTTATGATGTGACTCTCTTCAGTAACAGTTCTTCAGAGAATCATAACCCTTTGTGTGATTTACTGTGGTTATCCTGCATGCCACCTGTGCATGGTATTAATTAAGACCTGGGGAGACAGTGCTATAAAGCTGAAAAATTCTCTTTGCCAAAAGGTAGTGCTATGAAAACCAGCAAAACCTCCACATGAAGCAGCTTGATAGTTCTTCCAGAATTGGTTTATGACTCTTTCCTCAAGAGCTTGAAGTAACATGGCATCTTAAAGATAAACTTACAGGTTCAATTGCCTGTGTAGATGTACAACCGTGCATTTTGTCCACTTAAATTAAATGTGCCTAAGGGACTGAGTTTATTTTTTGCATCGTTCAAGCGAGCGATTGAAATAAACAGCATGGTCCTAGCAGCATAGCATGCTAGCTATTAATCCACTAAGTACCCTATTAGTACCTGTCACTTTGGATTAGCAATAAGTTTTTTATGTTCATCATGTATTTAAGTATACCGACTTTTGGATGGATTAAATCTCTCTTGTTCAACTAATTCCCCAAAAGCATCCATCTAGAGAACCTTATGCCTTAGAAGTCTATTTCTCAGCAATAAGTCCAAATAAGATGGGTTTTATCATCCCAGAGAGTCACTCAGGATGAGGTAATGGGAATAATAATTGGTTTATAGGGTTTTAAGTTTTTGCTGCTAGAAACTTGCTCATACATAAATAAAACAGAGATATTTCATTTCTGTCAGGCATTTAAATTGTTCAGCGATTGATTAAATGTCAGGCAACATAATAATTAGTGTACCTGAGTATCATTTCAAATGTAAACTCCCTAGGTGGGGATTTTTCTTTTTCCTTCTCTCTGTATAATCACCATCTCAGGTCTCACGGTGCATGATATGGGTTCTTTAACTGCTGTCATAAAAGAAATAATAATGTCTGCACAACTCCCCAAACTAATACCATATTCTCCAGTGATAATCTAATCACTTCATCTCTGAGGCATGTCACTGTGCCTTTTTGGAATGCTGCTTAAAAGGGACAACATAGACTTTTATGTCATTAATTTTTCTACTCTTTCAGTCCTAACATACATCTGGAAAACATCTCACAAAGGCTGGCTGGCTAAGACCACCCCTTGAGCCAGGCAACTCTTGACTTCTTGTTTTAATCGTCAGGGTTAATAGTGTATTGAATTGAGAGGAGCAGAGTGTGAATGACAGACAATAGATTAATACCCTACTAACAGTACTTAGCAGTATTATCAAGAGAGAAGAGAAGAGAAGAAGAGAAGAGAGAAGAGAAGAGAAGAGAAGAGAGGAGAGGAGAGGAGAGGAGAGAAGAGAAGAGAAGAGAAGAGAAGAGAAGAGAAGAGAAGAGAAGAGAAGAGAAGAGAAGAGAAGAGAAGAGAAGAGAAGAGAAGAGAAGAGAAGAGAAGAGAAGAGAAGAGAAGAGAAGAGAAGAGAAGAGAAGAGAAGAGAAGAGAAGAGAAGAGAAGAGAAGAGAAGAGAAGAGAAGAGAAGAGAAGAGAAGAGAAGAGAAGAGAAGAGAAGGAGAGGAGAGTTTGCACAAAACTCTTCCCAGAGGAAAATGTGATGACAGTCCTACAGGCTCAAGCCCTGCTTTCATCCAAACAACAGAGACAGTGTGCAAGTGAGGACAACACAGCTGCTGCATTAGTGCAGCTATCTGTAAAAGAAAGCTGGGGAAGATTGTGGGCCATTTACTTAGCCCTTAATCTCTCTGCTGAGGCTGTAGCTGTTGGAATGAATTTTGATAATGTTCCTTGTGGGGGTCTCAGTAAGAAGTATCCACCAGTCAGTTTTCTCTGATCAGCATTGCAGGGCCATTTCGTAATGTTCTTAGAGTGGTTCTGCAGTCATAATCTCCAAAGCAAAATGGCATTTTATTGTGAAGAGCTGATTCCTTAAGTTTTAAATGTCTGGTAGTCACTGAAATTTTGCTTGAATCAAAAGCATTTGGAATCTTGGACTTTTGGCAAGGAGTCCTTGTGTGTATGATAGCTAACAGCACAGGGATATATCAGGAAGAATTTGTGGCATCCTTCCTATCATACCTTCTTACAGCTACTTGGTGGAAAGCTCTGCTTCTTTGTTTTGTGGTTGGAATTAGTGGGAAGAGGAAAATCCGTTTTGCTGATCAATTGCAAGATCCTAGACAGCTACTTCTAACCACTTTTTTTTCTTTCTCTTTTTTATTTTATTATTATTATTATTTTTATTTTCAGCTTTGAATTAATGAAATTGAAAACAAAATTTTGATGGGGAAAAAAAAAAGACAATTTCCAGAGAATCAGTAGCCATGATTTTTAGCCAGTTGAAATTCCACTAGAATATTCAATGTTGGGATGAGAAACTTGCTGTGGAGGGAATGCTGGGTCTGTCTTCTGCTCTGGTATGTCAGTATGTCACTCAGACAGAAAAATGGTTTCTGCTGGTGCTTTCCAGCCCCTGCATGACTCCAACAAAACAAGGTTCCCTTACTGTGAGTCCTTTGCTCACCAAGAAGTACCCATGCTTGCAACGGAAGAATACAGTTGTATTTTCCTAAGTGGCTGGAACACCTAATCTAAGTGATTAAATTTTGTCAGTATTTTGTAGGTTTAAGGAAACTTAGAAAAAAATAATTATAAGGTGGTTTTGGATTTTCTACCCAAGTTCTCCATGGATTGTTTGTTATTTCTGCATCGCTGGATACTTACATGATTGGTGTTTCTGCATCAAGGACCTGCTTTGTGTTGCACATTTGAGTGTGCTCAGAATTTCTGTGTATGAAAACAAGCCTTTTCTCCACCAACTCTTCCTTGGAATTCCCTATTATTTGTCCATTCTAGTGCAGCTACTGTATAAACTTCTACATGATGCATTTTGTGGGACAACTTTGCTATATGTACTTTCTTAGCCTCCAGCAAAATCAGCTTTCAACCAATTTGAAAGCTAATTTTCTCTCTAAAAGAGCACAAGAAGTGCAATGTGTTCCTGTCTTGGCACCCTGAACTTTGCCACGTAGCTGTCCATTTTGTTAGGATACTAACAACTTCACAACACTGTTCAGGCTATCTGGTGGTTTCAGAACTTCCAGTCTGATTTATGGATATACAAATATGTGGGCTCACATCTGGGACAAGTCTTCCCTTGCATTTCAAGATCAATCCAAAGGATGTAAGTGCCTTAAAAATCTGTGTGGCTTTTAGAATGTATTTGAGAACCACGACCAAGGTGCTCATTGTCTCTGAAGAGTGCTCAAAGAGATTTAACTCGGTGACACACCTATCTTTTATATATGTTGCCTCCTGGTGCATGACGAGGTCATTTTGGGATGGTGAGCCTAATCTGGCACCTCACCGTGCTGGGTGGACATACCCCAGGAGTCTACAACAGGACAGCTTCAGCTGTCAGGTAGGCAACAACTGAACTGTGGCACCTCCTGAACTAGGTGCCAGTCAAGCAGTTCATGTAATTTCAATCTAAGTTGCAGATGTAGGTAATTGTGCTGCAGTCCTCTGTGGTGCCAAAGTCCTCTCTTGGTTGTAGTTCCAGGTGAGGCTGCATGTATCTTGCTACCCATGCGCTGCAGTCAGCTCTGTTCTCTCAGGGGCCATACCCTTCTTGTTTATATTTTTAGTTATCTACTCCAGAAGAGAATTTCATGTAGTTGAGTTATTAAATTTTCTGTCTTCATCAGCTCATTTCTGGAACTGACCTTGTACTCAGACCTGGAGATCCAACTCTTAAAAAAACTGTAGAAATATTTTTAAGAGTTGCCTGCATCTGGTTCCAGAAGCCAAAACAGGAGAAATGTTCAAGCACGTGTGTCAGCACATTTATTTTCTACCCAGCAATCAGCCGTATAATCTGGACATAACCCAATTAATCTTCCCTGATGGGGAACTTCCTATTCTGTTTTTCCATTAACTCTCTAAAAGGTTATTATTCTACCTAATCCTTTGTTTAGTCCCAAAACAGCCTGAAAAAGAGGCATCTTGTGGTGTGGGTTGTTGGTGGGTTTATATATATATATATATATTATTTATTTTTTAATATTATTTATTATTATTGTTATTATATTTTTTTTGTCTGTGTTATGATGGCTGTTGGTTGTTTCTGAGTTCAGGAAGTATTCCACATCCCACAGGGGAGAAGCACATAACTGGACTGTTGGCATCAGTGAGCTATTTGTATATTTGAAGGATTCATTTACAAATGCAAGGAGAACTGTTCTGAAAACTTTTTTAATCGAAACAGGATGGAGAGATGTGAGAAGCTTGTGGTAAATATGAATGGGAGAAGGAGCAGCACGCCCCGTGCCCCATTTACACATTGTGGTTATATGGTTATTATGCTTTCTGTCGTGCAGCTTGAGTTATTTTTTTCTCTTATTTCTGCCAGCATTGCATGTTTGAATTCCAGCAGGGCAAATGGATTATGATTTTTCAAGTCTGGAAAGGGGTTATTTGGACTTGAGAGTCAAGTGATTTGATAGTCAAAGGGGAAAGGGAGGTGGGGATGGCGTGCATCCTGTTGGATTTGATCTGAGATCTCTGTCATCAGTGGAGGAAGGCAGGCATCATGGAAAAGCTAAGCACAGTATATCTAGCAGGCATAAACTTTCATTTCATGGACATCTTGGCTACTTGGGTTTCTGATATCTCAGTTGAAAAATGATTGTTCTGGATTAAAATGTATAGGAAAAACATGAGTTGATAATAGAATGTTTCACAGAATGAAGAAGGAAATGTATCTGTGTTGTCATTTCAGGACCACATGCTGCATGCGTTATAACATTACTGTAGGTGAGCAGCACTGCTACTGAGACAAACTGATGGTTCATCGGCTTTTGGTTTGACACAGGTGGAGTTGGCTTGTGGTCATCATAAGATACAGGCACTGTAGAGCTATGCCTTCAACTCTCCCACCTACAGAAACCGCTTGGGTCTCATGGTCTTGATCTGGATGCTTTATGTTGACTGTATTAAAAGACCACAGGACCACTGAGGGTTTCTAATAGCTCCAAACCAAGTGTCCAGGAACCCACTGTGCAATCCATCTCCAGAGATTCTCCCTGTACCATCAAAGGGACATGCTCCGAGTGCTGCAGATGCTCTGGTAAATCCCTCTGCCCATGGGGAAGATTAGAATGGCAGATGCTGCCTTGCCCCAGGGGCTGTTGGCTGACACTGGGCCCTCTAGCTTTGAGAGGGGGACAAGGGTGCTTAAAACTGCTTGAACTTCCTCCTCCTTACCCTCATTATTTGAAGTTTCTATGCTGCAAAATGCATTGCTTTTCAGTGAGATGATAGCTCCTGTGTCCTCTTGCAAGCAGGAGCTCATTGAAGTAGCTTTGAAAACAGTCATCTGTATTTGTAGGGCAGCAGTGCTTACTGGCTTCTGGCCCATCTCTCTGTGGCACCAGTATATATGTCTGTTCTTCTTTTTCTCCACCTTTCAGTGCCCTCTGTTAGCTTTTTAGATGGGAAGCTGTCTTTCACCCTGTTAGTGAACCTTTGGCATAATGGCACACTCATTCCCACTGGGGTCTGTAAACGCTGTAATAGTGGAACTATTTCTGTATGTGCTTTCTTCCGTCTGGACACTCGGAAAGCTCCAAGTCTGTTTTTTCCTTCTTAATAAAAATAACTAGTTACGCTGCATCAGTATGTATCATCATCAGCAACAACAACCTCACACCAGTAATGCCTGATCTTTCCTTGCAGCAAAAATGCTTGATTTGGTATCAGAATGGTAAATATTTGATAGCTATAAGAGCTACACCAGAAGAATTCACTACACTTAATAATATTTTGATTTTATTTTCTGCTAAGATTTGCTAAAGCAAAAGAAAACGGGAATACTAGGTGCATAATTGTGAAAAATCCAGCCCAAATTAAAGCATTTGCCTTTGTTATAAAGGAAAAAAAATCAACACACTTTCAAAATCTGGAATCTGGTACCTGTTGGCTTCATCCAGCAAGCAGAGAAGTGAAATAACTTCTCCTTTCACTCAAACTCATTCACTAATTGATGGTGATGTCAGACCATAAGAACATAGCCAGACCACGCAAGGACTAAAGTATTAGCTGTTTTCCCTGGTGCCCAAGATCCCGAAGTATAATCCTGATTACTGGACATGTCCTTCAGTTGTGAGATTTCCTGTTATTTTGAAGACATTTCCATTACATCTTTCAATAGTACAAGCCTGATTTAGTGCTGTTTTAGGAAGAAATTGCTATATAATGGAGTAGCCCAAGTACATAGGAAACAACAGGTGAGTAGAGGGTTTTTGACTCCAGTTGGGTACTGAGTTAATTTACTTTTTCCTCTTGGTTATACAAACCCAAGGAACCTGTGGACCTTGCAGTGCGTGTGTGGGGGAAGTAATCATACATTCGTTCCTTGAATCGTGTACAATTCTGTGTTTTAAGTCTGTAACAGTAGGCCTGCTCTTGAATGGGAGTGTTGGGATACTAACGTGATCCTAATTTGTGACAGTAGTAACACATGCATGACTGAGTGGACAGGGACAAATTCATTTTTGAAATACAGATGAAATTACACTGGGTAGCAGAAGCACAGTGTTTCATTTCTTAAATATGTTTTCCAGCTAAAGATAGTTTTAACTTCCATTTATATACTTGAAAAGTGATGTTTAATTTAATTGTTTTAAGATTTTTGAACAAGAAAACGAATGATTTTTCCAAATATTTATAAGTCATTGCTGTGAAGTGTTAGACCGTTCAACCTCGGTAAGCAAAATTGTATCAAAGTGTTGAAGCAAAATTTTTTATTTCATTGCTAAACAATTCTTTCAGTTTGGGATGTTCTGAATGAACATAAACATAATTACTCTTCTCTGAATTTTTTTTATATAACCTTTTTTCCTATGCCACTTCCTCTTGTGTACTCCTTTAAGCATATTAAAAATAATTTTTTAAGTACTTAACTTTTTTTTTTTTTAACTGAACAGATTTTGATTAATAACAATTTTAATTGCAGAAACCAGGAAAGTTCTCTGGAAGAATGCACCTCTGATGAATAGCTGCGTGCCCGTCCCTGAAGCTGCAAACATCCTGAAAGCCCAATCCAGAAAGATGTTTTTGTAAGGTAGGCACATATCAGTATTTTCACTGATATTGAAAAATCAAATGCCCATCGTTTTTTCTTGCTTTAGCTCATCTGTGTTTTGAGTGGCAGTAAACAGAATCTCAATCCTCAGCAGAAAATGAAAACTGTACAGTGAATATTGATGATATGCTTTAAGCTTACAAATCAGAAGGGTAACTCTGCGAACATGTACTGAGTAAACTCCAAAGCACACACCTTTAACATAAGGGACCATGTCAGAAATAAGCCCTTCTGCTTAAACTTGTCAACTCCTTACTGTCTATGAACAGCATGGAGATGCTCAAATCCAGTCTTCCAAGGCCTGTATTTGTCACATAGTTAGAGCTGGTAATATTTTGATGATGGATTTTGTGTTGTGTATACTTACAAATGTTATTGGTCTTTCTAGGGCTCATGTTTCCCATTTCAACACAGAGTTCTGGGAATCTAAACCATAATGCAGTTACCAAGACCATGTGTTTCTGCTAGCATCAAGATGACAGAAATAAAGATTTCACAGAACTCCTTAAATGTTTCCATGGCTGAAAGAATATGTATCAAATATATATACATATATATATATATTTTTCCCTTAAGCTTTTTAGGAACATTTTATTTTTTCCAAGAATCCTCCCTGACCAGAGCAGGGAAAAATGTAGCTCAGAAGTGACCGTGCTCTGCTTCATAGCAGTCTGACAATCCTGTGTCTACCCAGGTACCATTTTCCCATTTTGCTTTCAGTCATCTCACTGAAAAGTTGATTCTGAAATTCGAACCACCTCCAGCAGGACTCAGTGCACAAATGCTGGCCATTTTTCTAACTCCCCGTTGACACTGCTAGGTGATGTTTAATTGTCCCATTTTGACTCCCATTGCTGTAAATCAGAAAGGAACACAGAGAGTGACTTGGCTCAAGAAGGGCGTTGCAAAAGTCCAACAGCATCACTGGCAGTAGGAAGTCACTGTGGAGCTCCAGTGAACTCCAAACCCAAGGCCTTCAGTGCTGTTTTCTGCAGCCAGGTCAGGGTATAGGGTTTGGCTCTCATGGCCAAAAGCAATCCTGTTTCTTGCAGCACGCTCCTTTTCATACTCTGCTGTGGGCAGCAGCAAGGGTGTTCTCTTCTGCCTTGCCACCCAGGAACTCTCACTGCTGTGTTTGTGTCTTCTGCCTCAGTCCTCCAGGCCAAAGAGAAGACGGAAAGAAGCCAAACATGTTCCCATCTCATGCTGATTTTAGATATATGGATCAGTAGAAAAATAAACTGTTTCTTTTGTGTACGTTATATACATGCTGTTTGCTTCTGGGATGGCATTCTCAAAGCCTTCTGGTGACATTTGGACTTAAGCTCTCCTTGAGAGCCAGCAGGAGCTTGCTGAGAGTCTGATGTCTGCAGCTGTTTAAGAAGAGTTAAGGTTTTATTGTTTTATCTTACCTAAACATACCGGGTGTGATGCATTTCCTTCAGATCTCCTGTCAGTGCTCTGCGGTATTGGCAGTTTTGTCTGAGCAGTGGAATTGGGAAGCTGGGGGTGAAGGGTGGAGGCCCCCCCTGTCTTCTGGGGCTAGGGGGAAGAGGGCTGACAGTGCAGGCTGCCCATCTGTGTGGTGCCAACCCTAGGAAGCTGTGTCAAGAAGTTAAATCAGATATTCTGGGATGCGAATGAATGAGATTTTGGACTCTGATATGCATGTGCCGAAGAAAAATTTTTCATCCCATTCCTGCCAGTGACTCAAATGCAGCCGTCTGGCACCCAAGTGCAGTATCCTTTGCATCCTCAGGCTGTGTGGAGTGCAAGGAGGTTGTTTCCCACACATACAAAATTGTGTACAGTGTTCGTAGGCCCCAAAGCTGCCTGCTCTGTCTGAGAGCAGAGGGAGGGTCAGTACTCAGAGCTCCTGGCTTCCTCTGACTCTTGCTCATGCTTGTTTGTCTCGGGATTTTTATAAAAAGTACTAATGTCACTGGCATGACAAGAATTAGCTGTGAAACCCTAACAACTTGCATTTAATAAATTGCAGTTTTCCTATGATGCAGAGTATCTTGCAGTGCAATGAAATACCCCCCTTACTGGTCTGCTAGTCCTTAAATAATTTCTCCAACTCAGTTTATGTCTTTCTCTTGCCAACTTGGAGACTTATATTGCTTTCTCAGTTAAATCATCGGCTCCTAATGATCCAGCTGAATTTTTATGCCCAACCTATCCCCCAGGAGACTTTTACATACACTGTAATAATATTGTTTGCTTGGGCGCTAGCAGTTAAGTGTTCTAGCACCTCGTTTTATAGTCTTTGGTACATTTCTGAGAGAAAAAAGTGCTTAGGCTATTTATGAGAGATGAGGATGACCGTTGTATTAAGGCTGTGACCACGAAGCACGTGCTCAGCTTTATTTAGATGCTCAAAACTTTACCTGTAATTAACATTCCTCCCTATACTGGGCAGGTTACCTCTCCTTTGTCGATGTCACTGCTGCATCGCTGATGCTATTATCACAGACAACAGGAGCGAAGGGACTGGAAGCTGGGCACTGGCAGATGTATTACAACAGGGCATCTTGACTTGACGGATCCCAGACAGCCTCTTGCTGTGTCTGCTCAGCTTGCAGGCTCTTTAGGATGTCTCCCGCAGCCTACCTGTTGTATTTGATGCTGTGTTAAGTGTGAAGCTGAACTAGGACAACTAAATTAGCTGTTTTAGATAGTTTTTTCTTTCTTTGTTTTGGTTGGTTTTGTTTTGAAAAACCATACTGGTTTTTGTTATGTAAAATCATAGTGTTCCTGGGCTGTCAGAAATAGAAGTGTCACCATAAACCAACATTGTCAGAGGTTTTCAGTCCAAGAACCCCCTAATAAATAAATAAATAAATAAATTACTAGCAGAGCCCTTGCTAGGAGGCACAGCTTTCATGGCTTTGCTTGTTTCTTTCCGTTCTTGCTTCAATCTTGGCTCACTCCTTGAGGCCAGGTACCTACCGCAGGAGCCCAGAGGCCCCGCTAGGTCTGTACCTCCCCTTCCTGGCAGGGAGGCCCTCCTTTACTTGTGCATCTGCTAAATTGCTCATCAGACTTTGTTCTTAGCATCGTTCCCCCTGGCACATGGCATAGGGAATATGCATTCATCGCTCCTGCCACAAAGCATTGGAGGATAAGCAAGCTACGCTACCTACTGGCTAGCTGACAGCAACTATCTCAGGGCAAGAGACGTGAGGACAGTGTGTGTTTCTGTCCTTGCTGCCTGTGGAAGGTTGGTAGCAAGAAGCTGAGAATAGAGATCTGGCTTGAGGCAGCTGTGGTGTGGTGGGTTGAATGTCCCTATACTGTCTATAATCTGGGGCAATTGCATTTTTCCCTGTTGTGACAGAGCCCTGCCATCTTGGCCCACAAGCTGGCTTCTGTTTTGAGTTTTCCACCAAGACTCAACAGTTCCTGCAGACAGCTGGAAACAATTTTCTTACAATGCAGCGTTATAAACTTGCAGGCTGCAGTCCAAAAAAGGTAAATAACATCCTCTTTTTGATTTCAGAAGTATGTTTCACTTGGGGGGGATGTATTATGCAAAAAGAGGTTTTATAGACCACTGACACATCTTCCTACTCCAGAATGTCTTTATTTGCAAAGCACTGAGATCATCTCACAGGCTAAATCTCTCTTTTGAAGTCTGAATTCCTGCCCAGCCATGCGATTCAGTGTACCAGTAATTTTGAGGACATATTGAGGTGTTACAGAGTAAGGTATTATTAAACGAGGAAGATGGCAAAGATTTAGAGAGTCGTGTTTTGTTTCAGTACAGGAATATGTGTGCTGTGTGCATGTAAAGCAGTAGTAATTGCTGCTCTCTGCAGGAAGCAGGATTGAGATTTCTGTGAATAATTTAAATTTCTTCCCAAAACTCATTATTTCCCCTTTCCTTGTGTTGCAGCCTATGTTCTTCATTTACTTGGTAGAGTTCTGTGGTGCTTTGAGAAATGCTGTGTAAATAATAGGCTAACGATCCCTATTCATCTAGCCTTGTTCATGCTGTTTGAGATCATTAGGCGGACACTGGGCCCCCTCCTACCCGTGTCAAATTGCTGTGTGATTTCTAAATAATGATTTTGTGTCATATAACTTAGAGAGGTTAACAGAAACTCATGGACTGTAAATATAATATTGGTGCTTGGGCATAGTAAACGTGTCATGAAAGTCTGCGTTACGTAGCACAGTCCCTGGTATTGAATATGGAGATCACAAATGATTTGCAATCACTATATTACAATGTCCAGGACAAGATTTGCACAGCATCAGTGTTGTGCTACTTCCCATTAAAATCAAAGGGAGTTTTTCCACTGGCTGCAATTAAAGCAGCTGGGCAGCACTGAGCTGGAGGGCTAAAGGCACATCCTTCCAATCACAGGTAATTCAATCAAACCAGTTTGTACTCTTGTTTGTTTACTTTTTGAATGGATACCACATACAGCTGCAGGGGAAAAGAGCAAAGCAAGTCAATTTGATCATCTCCTGTTCATTTCCTGACACTGTCCGCAATGATAGAGCAATTTATATTTATTGGCAGGGGAGGAACACTTTGTGGATGTGAAGTTATGACCATCACAAAACACCCTTTTAACTGTACCACAGCAATTCATTAAGTTGAAACCCTAAGTTATAAATTAATAACTCTAACCTAGAAACAGCCAGAGGAGCCTACTCGTAGGCTTGCAGTGGTGTTTCTCTCTCTGGACTGAAGTGAGCTTTCAAGGTGAGTGTGTGCAGTAGGCTTCATTCCTCTGATTAGTCAGATAGCTACAGGTAAACTTTTTGGACTTGGGGTGGGGAGGGGGGAGATTTGCCAGAGAGGGAAAAACTTGAAAAATCAGCTCCAACTGTGATAGAGCTCTCCTTTCTTGGGAACTGCAAACCTTGACTTGTGGCCACATCAAACAGTATTTCTGTGAAAAGCACGTTAAGGAATTTCAAACAGAAGATCTCATAGTTTTCAGTGGACTACTGCACGTGCAGTTTGTTGCATGAAGCTGTAGGTGACAGGTAAGATGCAGGCCTGTACCCTTTTGTGAAGTGAGAGCCGTGCTCCTCCTAAAGCACTGCTGATATTTTGTTGTCGCTGTCAGATCCAGACTTCAGCCAACACTTGGCTTTACTGCCATTCAGGGGGTGGTGGGGACGTGGGAACACTGTGCAATGTCTCCATCTCAGAGTAAAGGTACTGAAAAAAAGGTGATTTAAAATAATAATAGTAATAATGGTTCTCGTGCAGTCCGTGATACATTTCTTCCCAGTGACAAATGTATCATGGCAGCATGTGCCCATCTGCTCCTTGAGCCATAGAAGAACATCCTTGCCAATATCTTACACGTTCAGCAATTGGTACCACGGGGCCATAGACTGCTGTGAAAGCAGAAGGTGGCAGGCAGTTTCCCAAGGACACAAAGTTCATGGGGCTAGGAAGACTGCTTGCCTCTCTGCTTCCTGAGCAGCATTTGCATTTACTCGCCGCTTAGAACAAAAGTTGGCTGAAGGGCAGGGATTGTAAAATAAAATGTTCCTAAAGCATACCTGAGAACTTGTGATGGGGTAGAGGAGAATGACATCCAAATTGATGCCTCCGCAGTGGCAAAGAGGGCAGCAGGAGCTCAGCCACTTTAATTAGGCACTGGAGAATCTGTTACCAGAGCACACTGTAGGAAACCAGGCTGCATAGTTCAGGCTACTTGTTATTAACAGGGTAGCCTGCAGGGGCCCTGGGCTTGCAGCAAAAGTTTGTTTATAATGCAGCACATTTTCCCACTCTGCCATAAGGGAAGTCTGGATGGGGTTTAGAAATCATATTTAACTCTTTGCTAGGACTAGTCTATGCTCAAAACAGAGTCCTGGCCTCCATTCTTCTCCTAACCTTGCCTTCTTTTCCTTTTTTTCTGACCTGAAACTAATTTCCTATGAATTGTGTGGGTCACACACGCTCCTGCGAAAAAGACAGAACAAAACAGTTCATTTTGCTTGGGAACCTCAGAATTCCCAATC
Source organism: Anser brachyrhynchus (assembly GCF_964034855.1). Taxonomy (NCBI): domain Eukaryota; kingdom Metazoa; phylum Chordata; class Aves; order Anseriformes; family Anatidae; genus Anser; species Anser brachyrhynchus. The sequence goes on from NC_137698.1 coordinate 13,836,809, forward strand.
CGATGGGGAAAGATGTGTGAGCAAAACCTTGGTAGGTAAAAGATCCTGCTGCCCTTAGGCTGTAGAGTTCCTTATATATATATATATATATATATGTGTGTGTGTGTGTGTATATATATATATATAATAAATAAATTTATATACACCCATATAAAAGAAAAAAAAAGGGGAGGGATTTGAATGTGTAGAGGGTAATCAGTCATGCAGGCTTCTGTGATCCTTTTGGATGAAACAAATAATTTTAATCTCTGTGTTTGTATGAGAGGGAACAGCAGTATTTATTTAGCAGGTGTGTGGGCACACTCGCTCTGAAGCACACAAAGAATAATAAATCTGTATTTACAAACCTGAGGAAGCCTGCGCTGAAGTCAACATGTTAAAGTTCTGAGAGCAGCTCGAGGGATGATTTGCATTGAGTGCTTTCTCCCAGGTTTGCCGAGACAGAGAAAGGTGTTGACATAACATGTGTTTGAAACATTGCTTACACTTTCTTACATGAAACTTCGGCTCCTGTTTCGAAGTTTGCCATATGCTGAGCTGAAGCAGAAAAATACTTTAAAAAAAATACTTAAAAATCCCTTGTCAGATGCTTTGCTAGATGAGAGAAAAGACAAGAACCAAGTACAGTATGCAGAGAGCTGACTTCCACCCATTAAAATCTTAAATTTACGGCCTATTACTCACAAATTTAACTAGACAGAGAAGATCAATATCAGAACTCTGCTACCAGCATTAGTTGCTGTATACTCCAGCGAAGAATAACACGATTTTGTGGAACTCTTTGGGAGAAGTCAGGAGCTGGACTTCAAAGAGGTCTTTATTCGGTAGGAGGTTATGCTGTTTAAGACTAGAGAACACTGCTTAGCGGAAAGAGGTAATTAGAAAGCAGTAGTAAATGCCACTGCTCCAGCAGCATGGAAAAATGTAAAACACTATCACTGTGTGCAGCAGGCTGCAAAATGAGAAAGCTGTATGGGAAATAATGGTTCAGAAAATCAGTGTGTTAATGGATAACGGAAGGGAGGACTGCTCCACATTCTCATTGCTCAGGATTTTGTCCTGGGGAGGCCAATGGAAAGAAAGCTGAAAGAGGGGAAGCGCTTCAAAAACCCATGCGTTCCCTTTGCAGGCAGGAGGAAATCGGAAGAAAGCCTACATTCCCACTGAGCGATGGACAGCCTTCTCTCTTGTCCTGCATGGCTGGTTTCTTTTCCCTGCAATCTCTCTATTTAATCTTGAGTTGAGATTGGATATTTTCCACCCGATGTGCGTCTTCACCTGTAAAAATGGGGGTGGTGGTGGTGGAGGCATATAAGGTCTGTATTACTCACTTGAGCAGATCAGATGTGCATGTTCTTTCAAGGTTTAATGGTTTCAGGTGAAAAAGTTTAGCAAAGAACTCCCAGATAAAGAAATAGCACAGAGTGTGGGCCCCTGCTCTTTTTAACTACCACAGCCAGTTTCCCGAGACCCTGGTTGTTACATCAGCTCTGTTTTTCTCTTAAGCATACAAGGCCTGCCTGAGGGGACCAGAAAGCCACCAGGCCTGTGAAGCTGTGTTCAGATCAAGCTCCCTTTCTGGGAAGAAAGATGTTAGCTTTTGCAAGATGAATCACTGCTTTCTCTGCACTCAGCAGTGGGAAATGTAATAAGTGATGAAAGAGCTGATGAGAGCACACATGCTGTCCCGTGACGCTAGTAAGTGGTCAGAGGAGCTTTGCTTGTGATTTGCAGTCACCACGGTGTTAAAGGAAACCATGAACTGGACAAAGGCTTGGGTGCTTGCTTTACATCATCATAGCATTCTACCCTCCATTCATAAGGGCTCTAATTATACAAAAAAAGGTAAATAGTGCTTATATTTTCTCCACACAGTGTGAAGTAGGATTGCTGTTGTGCTGTTGAGACTTCTCAGGTCTAACTGTAGATATTTATTTTACAGGGAAGAAAAGATGATTAACTTAGTCAACTATGAGCGAGCCTCCATGCAGACAGCCTTTTGTGCCAGCCTGGAGTGAGAAATGAATAGGGTGTCTGTATGTGTCAGGGTTTATATGACATATCTCTTTAAAACCTTTCAAGTTTTAAAGACCCTACATTAAAAACTATTTGAAAGTTATTAAATGTCATCACATGTCGCTGAATTTATTTTATTTTCGTGTAAGTTTAAAAGTTCACAGATGTTCTAGTCACTTCAGCTTTTGTCCTGTGCCTTGCTGTGGCTGCCATGCAATTTTCTTTGTTTCTTTTTAGTTCTTTGGTTACACGAGTGACAGAACAGTCCTAAAATGTGACACTGTCCATCAGTCAAACTTGCCTCTTTTGGGTTTGCTAAACCTGGTTGTTGGTGTTGAGTGACTTGCAAATGCTAAGAACAGTGATTTTTATTTATTTTCTTCCTCAAGTTCTCCTTCCTCTGGTTAGAATTCATGGCTTTTGTGGTTCCTTTTGAGCACTGCATATTTATCGAGGTCCCTTTTATTTCCTTTTGCATTACATAGAGCACTGCAGCTTTAAATTGCACTATCACAGGTGGCAGCTGGACCTGATTCAATTCTAAGTGACTGTAAATAAACCTCCATATTTCAATAGAGTAAAAATTGTATTACTATTTTTGCACAAATAGGCAAGACAACAGCCATGTTTATTTATCACAGTGCAAAGATACCTGTACGAATTTACAGCTTTTCCTCTGTAGCATAGGTGCTTTCACCCAGTTGCCCTAATTCAGTCTTCGAGTCCTTCTGTGTCAGAGCAGAGTGTGCAAGTCACCCAGCCTCAGCTCCTACTAGTGTGGCGTCTGTTCTAAGCTAGGTGTCATGGCTTCGGTGTTTTGTAGAGGTCATCATAACTTCTGGGCCTGTATCTACAGAGAATAAGCCTGGACAGCAAGCTTGGAGAATGGGTCAGATTTCTCTCCAGCAGCTTTAGCAGGTAGGATAGGATCCATCTCCCCATATCTTTATTTTGATGGTACGCAAGTGAGTTCCAGTTCAGACATAGACTCTTATTAAGAAAAAATCTACTGAATGAAAGAGGCTGGGACTGTTCAGGAACTGTTATTATACAGGTATTATACTTCAGTACAAGGATTTGGATTGCCCTGGGACCTTGCAAGATTTGGCTTTTAAAGAAAACTTTCTGTACAACAAGGAGGCTCTCACACGTTCCTCTCTTCATGTGCTCAGTCAGAGGTAAGTGGGTTGTGCTGATGCAACGGGAAACAACATATGAGACGGACACTTGTAGCAAAGCCTGAAAATACATGTGATCTCCTTGTCCAGGAGGAAAAAGGAAATATAATCCAGAACAAACTGTTAAAACAGTGACCAGGGGTATTCTTGGATCCAACTGCAACCTAAGCTTCAAGGGGCAGCAGGGATCTGGTGTTGTTATTTGCAAAGGTTCCACTAGAGTGGAAGTGGTGAGCATGTGACAAAGCTAAGAGCAGGAAACTGCGGGACTTGAAACTTTAATAAGCCCTAAGGCTTTCTGCAGAGTTCATTGCTTCTTCTAGATCCCAGTGGCAGCTACTTGCCTGTCCAGGTATTGAATAAAGATGTACTCAACGAGTCCAGTGGCAGAAACTGCCTGCTTCCTCCTAGATGCTGTTACTGTGGGGAGATGCTTGCTGGTAAACTCTTAAGCACTGAAAGCAAGGCTTATGTTGTGTATTCTCTATTTAAACACACATCTCCTGCATTTGCAGATCCCGTGGCTGGAGGAGCTGCTCTTTTAAGTCTTCCTGAGCTGCAGCCTAGCACTGTCCCTGGTGTAGGACCTAAGAGTAGGAGCCAGCTTTTGGTAGAGCTGATAGGTGGTAAATCCAGCCAACAGCTGTGACAAAACTGTACAGTAGCATAATTATAATAATGTTTTAAAATATTCCAGTATCACTTACATGGATTTTTTTTTCATCTTACACTTTGAAAATAACCTCTGATCATCTGTGGAAATGCATCTAGCATCTAAATGGAATCTACATGTTTCCCTTGGACATAGAGTTTTGGCTAGAGCTTTGTAAAGAAAAATGAAAATCAGACAAAAGACCCTTATCCTTTGATAATGGTTCTGTTTCAGTGATGTCTTTTAATTATGCTTGCTGGCTGTGTAAACTTAATTGCATTAGAGGCTGCTAATTATCTGATTAGGAAATGCTTGGCTGTAATGGCTTATTTTAATGAATTGACTATGTATGCACGTGATTTTTAGTTGTTTAGCTGTTAGCTCAAATTGTTAAACTCTTTAAGATGCTTTGTCTTTTTTTTCTTTTTTTTTTTAATATAGTATGTGAAACATGAACACATCTGTCTTGGTCTTGAGTGGTTTTTGCCTGCCTGTAAATAACCATATTTCTGTCGCTCATGCTTGTTTTGGTCACCCTCCCAACCTTCTTCCCAGCCCCCAAAACTGCCTCTAAGTCATCCATTAGGTCATGAGACTTCGTAGTTAGAAACTGAAATCTGTATAGATAATCCAAAGAAGGACACAGTGGCGTATTCTGCTTCTCTGAACTGCCTGAGATAGTGTCAGGTTTGCCAGAAATTGCATGAGAAAGGAAGATGGCACAGAGCTAGCATCTTCTGGCTAATAAATTCCAGAGGATTTGGTCCTTCAGGTCATCTTGCACATCTGGATTGTTTGGCTGAATGAGGGCTCTTATCTCCAGCCTAGGGGTCATGGCCAAGTGATGCCATGAGAATAAGAAGCAGGGGTGTGAGCCTGATGAATCTCATTTCTCCAGCTGCTTATGTTAGTTCTTGGGAACACAGCAAATTATAAATCTGTAAGTAGAGTCATGCCCAGGAACATTTCTGAACAACTGTCCAAGCTAAAGTAAGGCATTTGTTCCGTGGTTTCAATTGATTTTCAAGGAGTGATGTCTTAAAACACTTCTTGCCCTTTTGAACACTTGCTGAGTGCCAGGGGGATTTTGGAGTCATTGCAGAAATGATGATAAAGGAGATGAGATTAAATGAAAGAAGTTCAAGATGTTTAAAACTCCCCTATTCATTTAACCTTTCCAAAGTGGCATATGAGCCACCCATATGGTTTTGAAGTTCTAGAAAACAAACAAAACCAACAAAACAAATAAAAAGACACTTTGGCGTAGACTGAGAATTTTTATCTATGCCTTACTTAGGGTAACTCTCCAGCTAGAATTTTCTATGTCAGTAATGCTGAAGGAAATGTGTGCTCAGAAATGGAAATATAATTGCGTCATGCAGCAGATTTTTTGCTTCTGATTAGGAGCCAGGGATAGTATAAAGCCTGAGTGTGCTGCTCAGAAATAACAGCAAAGTAATGATAGTGTCTGGAAGTTTATCTTAATGTATAGATGCTGAGTAAACTGTCTGTGAAGAGATAATGTGTGTGTGTGTTTGTGCAAGTGTGTGAACCTACGTGGACATTCTGGTAACCAAGGCAGGCTGACTTCTCGATCTGTTAGTCCAAGAAAATTTCTGTTGGAGCTTCCTGGCTGTGGTTTAGCCTTATTCCCGTGCTTGGCTCTCACATGGAGTCCTGCCTTCCTTTGCCGTGGACTTCCTCTCAGATGCATCCAAAGTGGGTTTCTGAATGTTCCCAAAGCCAGGCAGTCCTGCTTATTAACAGATATTTCCTGGGGGATAAGATAGCTGCCATTGACTAAGACTTGTATCATGCTGCCACTCCCCTCCAAGATTTCTTGTCTTAATAGCAGTGCCCAGCACAAGTAGTCCCACTTGCCTATTTTGGGTCTGTTTACTCCAAAAGAAGTAACTCCATTTACTTGTCCCTCCCAGTGTCTGACTCTCAGGAGCTGGCTGATGACCAAATGAAACCTCAGACCCGTTCGTCTGCTTCAGGAGTGAAGTGGAAGGTGTGTGAGACAAATCTCAGCTCTCACCTGCCTGGCCTAGAACAGCAACCCTAAACACGCAGACAGGATCTAATGACAAGGGATTAGGGTGTATATGGAAAGCAGCTAGGCTAACATGAAGTGTTCAATGCAGTGGCTTTGAATTGGTTCTTGTGGCAGAGGTCAGGGTCATTTTGCCTTCAGCAGAGGCATCTTGAGGCTCCTGCTGAGCTTCCGTGAGCACACGTAATTGCAGGTCTGGAGCAGGGCTGGTTACAGCCTGTCCTCCTGTGGAAGGCCACCAGCTGCCTGAGCTGTAGGATGGTGCTGAAGGGGCGAGCTGCACAAGCCAGGAAAGCTGGGGACAGAAAGCAGCAGAGGATGGGAAAGCTAAGAGGGATGAGAAATACGGCTAGAAGGAAGGGGTTAAGGTAAGAGCCACTGCTCAGTCTTCTGTCTTGCAGAGAGCAATTAGGAACTCGAAAGCAAGCCTCTGTCCTGCTGTAGTCTCAGCTCTTGCTGCCAAGTGTTGCAAGTAAAGGCAGGCACTGCCACTTTGCATTTAATTGCTGTTTGGTAGATAAAGCTTTAACTTTTATTTTCTTTTTTCTTTTTTTTCCCTTGTTGCCACCTCCAGTGTCTGCAGGTGGAAGAGGCAGAAGAGATTGCTTCAGAAGCCCCTAACATGACAGCCCTGCAGAGCTGGTGATAAGAATTAATCTCAGGCATTTTTCTTTTTCTTCTTCTCCTGGTGGTTGAGAGTGTAGGTGGAAAGGTCTATGGAGATGCTCTGAGACTAGTTCTTCTGTTTTTTGTTTGTTTTGTTTGGATTTTGTTGTTGCTGCTGTTATTATTTATGCTCTCGTTTTCCTAAAGGATTAGTATGGATATTAGATGTGTAAGGGCAGAAAGAATATAAATGGAGGGGGAAGGAGTTATCATGAGTTATTTCTTTTAGGGGAAAAAGAGAAAAAATATTTTGATGGTTTGTTGTGGGTTTGCTTTTGGATGTTTTTCAAGGTAATGGTGCAGTCTATAGTACCACGTAATGCAGGCCTTATAAAGGGTGTTTTTTCCTAATCAAAACAAAGCTTTCTTGAGTGTTTTACCAGGATTGCAGATTGTGCAATATAAGCACGTAACGGTAACTAAGTATAGATCCTTGCCGTGCTGAAGGTAGCCAGCAGATTTTAATTTGCTCTGTGGATTTGCATGGCTGTGTTGAATATTACTTCCATCTTCAGAGATGCAGCTATTATGACTGTTCCCCTCCCCGGTATCTGATAACATTAATGCCAAGATTAACTTTCTCTTTTCCTTCCATACAAAAAAGAGATTGGTGTAATAAAAAGCAAATTAATATAGCCTGCTAAGTGGGAATAGCCAGCTATAAATAGCCAAAGCATTTCCTGTTAATTACAGTTTTGAGACTTGACTTGCAATTTTCTGGTTTTCCTTTTAAAATATTAAAAAACTGACAGTGATGGGCTGAAGAAAAACCTTAAGAGAATGACTGCTACTTCTCATTAATTTAAGGCGCATTTTCTTCAGTAAAAGGTTTTCAGAGTTGAAAGGCTCAGGAGCTCAGATTCCATGGAAGCCTGTGATACCTGGCCTCCCCCAGTGATGAGATGTAGGTGAAAAACCTGCCTGAAATCTGTTTGTAAGAGTGCAGTAATAGCCACTGCAAAGATGGTAGTTTTGGATTAAACAGATCATTGGCAGATGTCAAAAATACAATTAATGGTGTAGAAATAGATTGGAAATTTGCATGGTATGAAAACTGTATATCTAATTTGTTCCCAGAGGATGTATTTAAGTATAGCTCCATTGACTTTAATAGTTACTTGACACTTCAGAGTAGTGTCAGTGAGAGGAAAATTGAACCCAATTTCCTTAGAGTAAGCAACTGCCGGAGAACTTACGAATTAGTATTTTTTTCAGATTTCAGTTATGAAATTGTAATTCCACATTATCTGTCTCAAACATAACTCCATACAAAGAGTTATTTGCACTTCTTTTTGATTTTATGGTCAAAGTTCCTGAATGAAAAGGCAAGATGTTTAGTGTTGAAGTCAGTGAAATACAAGGTTTAAGCACGTCTAAATTGCCACACTACTGGCTGAAATACCCAAGATGGCTTTGAGTGCTTCAAAATGGGGTGAGGTTGGCACAGCCAGCAGTTCAGTCTGGCAATACAGACTCCAAGCTGATAATCTTGTTTTGCTAGCTGGCAGGGGCCTCAGGACGGAAGTTAGGGAGGAATTTATAATCTTGTTCTCAAGTGCCGAACACTTCCTGGCACCCAGCTTCCAAAAAATTACTCTGAACGTCCCATTTTCTGCATTCTGCATGACTGAGTGAGACTGCAGCAGCACTGCACTGGGCTGCTATTCCTGTCACCCAGGACAGTAGCTAACCTGGTTGTCTATCATCACAGCCATTTGTCCTTCTGGTGCTGCTGTTGTTTACCACATGGAAATTGTTCAGGAGTCATGATGCTTAACATGCTTTAAGATTTGGGCGCACACTGAGATGTGTGTGCAAGACGGTAGATTTAATTCCTGTTAAAAAAAAGTTTACAGAAGTTTTAAGTAAGGTTTCTATTTGAGTTAGAACTTTTTTTTTTTTTCTTAGATCATATTAATTTGTTTAGGAACACAACCTAAAACCAACCCCAGTTACACAAGTAGAGAAAAAATTCTAGTTCCCTGTGCATATAATGATTGGAAACTTCTCTGTCTGTTGCTATAAGTTTCTTAAGAAACATGAAGGCAGAGAGAAATTACACTTTAGTAGAACTTTCAACAAGACTTCAAGCCTGAAGCCTTTTAAGAAAACAGGGTATTTACAGCATATGAGAGTTGCATATACAACCATTCATTTAGCCATGCAAAGAGAACTCCTAAAAGGTAGAAAACAGGCGCAGGACTCCGTGATCCGTTTTCACAGTAGTAGAAGATTGCCAGTGGACTTCCAGAGGGTTTGTGCTGGAATCAATGCTGATATTCATTCATATTCATCTATTCATTCTTAGTATATACATAAATGAGCTGGAAAAGGTGTGAATTGCTATTACGAATGTGCATTAGTACTATCACCAAATGTTACTCTTAACAGCAAAGATGAAGGCTGCCTGAAAAATTATGAAAGGACCTTATGAGACTCTGGACAAGCCATTAGCCTCTGGGAATATTGGGAATATTAAAATTAGAATAGAAGGGAATATAAAATACATCATCATGGTGCTGTAAGAGGCTGAGGCCTGCTTGTATCTTGAAAACATGGCATGACTCTGGTCCCCTCATCTCAAAAAGGACATAGTGGAGTGTGGAAAAGATTCAGAGAACAGTAGCAACCCAGCAGAGTTGTGAAGTGGCTTCCATGCCTCTTCTCTGGGAAGAAGGCAACCTTGAGGAAGTACGATGGAGGTTAAAAACGCTGAATGATAAGGCAAGGATCATAAATTAAGTATTCCTTCAATACCAGAACTGTGGGCCAGATTCCAAAGAAACAAAACTATTCTTCACATGAAATTTAATTACACTGTAGAAGTCTTTGTAACAGCCTGTCATGAATGCTAAAAATGTCCTGGTTTCTGTGAAACACTGGATAATGAGTACATGCAAGGAGTAAATGGTTGCCCAGAGTCCTGGGGACGTTCTTCAGAGGTGAAAGTACCAAATGCAGTGGATCAGTTCTTACCTGTTCCCCTAGGCATCTGCTTTTGGTAGTTGTCAATGAAAGAATATTGGCTCAGATGGACTTTTGGCCTGACCCAGTGTGCTACCCTTATGTTCTGAACATAAGAGACCACGTGGTCACTCTCGTATTTATAAATTCTTACTACCTCAGAAACTGAGGGCAAGAAATATAATTTCCATCTTCTTCCTTCTTCTGTCCTCCCCAAATGATAATTACATTGTTTAAAGGCTTCTAGAAAAGTTTGAAGTCTGTACACTGAAGTAACATATAGATAAACTGGCTAAGAACTTTCACTGCCAACAGCACATAGATGGCAAGAGCCTACAGCATGCAATTTAGCAAGGCTTTTCTCACTCAGTAGTGATACTCTGGGTGTTTCTTCAGGGCTTCTTTTTGTCTGTTGTAACAGGGGCATATACTGATCTCCTTCTTTTACAGGGGAGTTTGATGAAGCTCGTTTCACATTGGAAAGCTGAAATCAACTCAAATTGTGGGTAAAAATCATAGAGTCATAGAATATCCCGAGTTGGAAGGGACCCACAAGGATCATTGAGTCCAACTCCTGGCTCCACACAGATCTACACAAAAATTCAGACCTATGACTAAAAGCACAGTCCAGATGCTTCTTAAACTCCAACAGGCTTGGTGCTGTGACTGCATCCCTGGGGAGCCTGTTCCAGTGCACGACAGCCCTCTCAGTGAAGAACCTCTTCCTGATATCCAGCCTGAACCTCCCCTGTCACAGCGTGACACCATTCCCTCGGGTCCTGTCACTGGTCACTAAAGAGAACAGATCGGCGCCTGCCCCTCCACTGCCCCTCGTGAGGAAGCTGTAGGCCGCCATGAGGTCTCCCCTCAGCCTCCTCTTTTCCAGGCTGAACAGGCCCAGTCACCTCAGCCGCTCCTCATACGTCTTCCCCTCTAGGCCCTTCACCATCCTTGTAGCCTTCCTCTGGACACTCTCCAGCAGTTTCACATCCTTTTTGTACTGTGGTGCCCAGAACTGCACACAGTACTCGAGGTGAGGCCGCAGCAGCGCAGAGCAGAGCAGGACAATCCCTTCCCTCGACCGACTAGCAATGCCGTGCTTGGTGCACCCCAGGGTACGGTTGGCCCTCCTGGCTGCCAGGGCACACTGCTGGCTCATGTTCAGCTTGCTGTCAACCACAGCCCCCAGATCCCTCTCTGCGGGGCTGCTCTCCAGCGTCTCGTCGCCCAGTCTGTACGTGTAGCCAGGGTTGCCCCGTCCCAGGTGCAGGACCCGGCACTTGCTCTTGTTAAACTTCATGTGGTTGGTGATCGCCCAGCTCTCCAATCTGTCCAGATCTCTCTGCAAGGCCTTTCCACCCTCAACAGAGTCAACAACTCCTCCCAGTTTGGTATCATCAGCAAATTTGCTCAGAACACCTTCTAGTCCTACATCCAAAACATTTATAAAAACGTTAAAGAGAACTGGCCCTCAAATGGACCTTGGAGGACCCCACTGGTGACCGTCCGCCAGCCTGATGCGGCCCCATTTACCATAATGCTTTGAGCCCTACCCGTCAGCCAGTTATTCACCCATCATATGACGTTTTTGTCCAGCTGGATGCTGGACGTTTGGTCCAGTAGGATCCTATGGGAAGCTGTGTCAAAAGCTTTACTGAAATCCAAAAAGATCACATCAGCTGTTTTCCCTTGATCGACTAGATGGGTGATCTTATCATAAAAGGAAATCAAATTTGTTTAACAGGTCCTACCCCTTGTGAACCCCTGGTGGCTGGGACCAATAACACCAAAGAAGAGAAGAAAGTGGTTTTAATGATTGTTGTTTATTATTATTGTTCTTGTTGTTGTTGTAATGTATTTATTTATTATTTTTCTTATGATTATTCTATCAGTTTGTTGCCCCGTTTTGGGAAGAACTGGTAACCAAGCATCTTGAGGGACCTTTACGCTGCACTCTGGTGCTTCTTCCAGGCAGACCTGAAGACTTCTGCTTCTTCAGAGGAGCAGCTGTCTGTGTCACTCTTTTGAGGGATCTGCTGCTCTTCTCTGTGCACCGCCTTGCAGGGCGCGGCTTCGTCTTCAGGCACCTCTTGGGCAGCCTTCTCGTCCTCAGGCCGAGACACCCCATGCCCAGCGTGGCCTTCGGAAGGGTTCTCCTGTCGCCCCGGTGCAGCAGCCCAGAGGAAGCCGAGTGCGCTCTTGCCCAGTGCTTGGGACTCCGTGCAGAAGAGGTGACACCTCTACAGGAGAGGTGGGGATGGGGGAAGGGACGGGGAGGGGGGGGGGAAGAGGCCATCCTACAGGCAAGCCTGCATGATGGTAACTGGATGGCCTCTCCCCCCTATTTGCGGAGGCGGAGGCAGGGCCGGGAATATGGAGCAGTCCGGGCGCTTCTGCGAAGACGATGGTATGGTCTCGCTGGTGGGAGCCCTGGCACGATGACGCTGTGCCATGTCAGATAGGATGGAGGTGGATCCACCTCCATCAGCTCTTCCTCCGCAGGTGGATCCACCTCCATGGGCTCCACACCATCCGCCGCGGCTGCTCCTTCTCGGCCAGCGCTCCTCCGCCTCCACTTCTTCTCTGGTTCTGCGAACCACTTGCTCCCACAAAGCAGTGGGCAACCATCAACCCAGGACCTCTTCATCCCAACCATGGTTGGTGCTCGCCAGAGGACCTGGGAGATGAGTGAGGGGGGGGCCAGGCGCAGAGGCTTTTATAGGCCCCAGGACAAAGGAGGGGGGGGCAGATGCCACTGTGACATCAGGAGGCCTCTGTGATGGCCGCTGTGGTGGCGCGCCACACCCCAGGCCCAACATGGCCGTGTTGGGAGGGGGCTTGTGTGGCCTGAAAGAGGCCCTCATGTGGAAGGAGGAGGAGGGTCAGGGGGGCTGAGGGCCCCTTTCCTGAGGGTGGCTCTCTCGGGACATTTTGCTTGCCAGAGAGACAGGCTGCCCCGTGGGCACAGGGACTGCCCTCTGCCTCCCCTCCTGTGCCCTGGCCTCCAGCCCCCTCCTCATCTCATTCCTGGGGTCCCTGTGTCACCAGAGGGTGGCAACAATGTTTTGGGAGGGTTGGGGGTCTTCCATTACCCCCAACCTCTCACAGACGTGGCTCCCTGCAAGAGGTGCAGCCCCCCCGTGCTTGACAGGAGCTGGGATGGGGCGAAGCATGCAGATATCCCACCTGTGGGAAAGGGTGGCACGGCCGGCCTGCGCTAGGTCTGCCAGCAGTCGATCAAAGCCCTGCTGGTGTTCGAGTGGTGTGCCAGCCCTTCCTTGCCGTCCCCAGCACCTGCCCCTGCCCTTGGAGCATGAGGAGGTGCCATCTCTTGTGCCCCCAGCCCCAAGGGGTGTCTTGGTCTGAGGACGGGAAGGCTGCCCAACAGGTACTTCAAGATGAAGCCACAACACGAACAACAACAAGAACAATGATAATAATAAACAACAACCAGTAAAACCACTTTCCTCTCTTCTTTGGTGTCATTGGTCCCAGCCAACAGGGGTTCACGAGACCTGTAGACTTCTGCTACTTCCGAGGAGCAGCTGTCTGCGTCACCTTTTTGGGGGATCTGCTGCTGCTCTCTGTGCACCGCCATGCAGCTCTGCAGAAGAAAGAGCCCCAGGCTCACACGTTTCCTTTCCCACAAGCGGGGCTGGTTTGGAACAACCTGCTGTGCGTGCGCAGTGTAGCCACGTGCCACGCAGAGATACCAGCCGAGCGCCCTGAGCAGCGGTGGCATAGCAGCGTGCTGGCACTACTGGCTTCTTAACTCTGCACGCACGTGCCCTGCTTCCAGTCCTGCAGCAAGGCTGCTGGTGGCACAAAACTGGGAGGAGCGGCTGATCCACCGCAAGGCTGTGCTGCCGTTCAGAGAGACCTGGACAGGCTGGATAGTTGGGCAGAGAGGAACCTCATGAAGCACAACAGAGGCAAATGCAGGGTCCTGCACCTAGGGAGGAATCATGGCATCCTACATCCTGGGCTTCTCACGAGCAGGTTACAAACACCGGCGGAAACCAGCGGTGAGATCCCCGCCTCCCCAGGGCCCGGCTGTGTAGGCCCAGGCAGAGGGTGCTGCCGGCTCCGCCCGCGCCTCCTCAGCCGCCCTCACGAGGGCTGCCGGGCCCTGGCGGCTCCCTCGGCTGCCTCAAGGGGCCTCGGGGCAGGAAAAAAGCCCTAAAAAAACGAAAAGCCCTGCCCGCCGCCATCCCCAGCTCCACTGCAGCACACCGCTGCCCCGGAGCCCAGCGTCTCCCGTCGGGGCTCTTTGTGCAGGTGCACAGCTCTTTCACGTCTTGGTAAGCAAGTGGGTGTTTTATCCACGGGCCCTTAGGCCTAGGCGCTGTGGTGAAGCAGTGTTACCAGGATGTGCAACATCACGTCCTTCATTTGTGCTTTGCCTTTATGTTGCTGGGGGTGGTGGTGTAATTTTTGCTTTTGAAAATAATCCATAAATGACAGTGGTGTTTTTAGTCCTCGCTGTTGAAGTGTGTGCATCATTTGCATATGGCTGTGAGCTTGCTATTCTTGGGCCTGCAGAAGTCCCTGGAAAAAGCGGAATAGATATTTTACACCTTGATTTGGGGGAAAAAATACTGAGGAATACTTCTCTCCTTATGTCCTCTGGCAGTGACTCCAAAGAAAACCAGGTGGTAATGATGACAAAAGGCAGACTCAGATTTTTAATGGAACTTAACAAAAGTGACAGTGAATTGTTAGATTTTAATTTGAACGTCTTTAATTAAAATCTTTAACCTCTGAATCCTGAAGCTCATTTAGAGAACCTGATGGGGAAAAAGTGAAGTGAAACTGTCTCTCATTTTGAGAAAGCACCAGAAATTGGAGTCTGGGTAAAATTCTTCCTCCTGCTATCGAAGCTGGCTTTATCTGGCCAACAGGCCAAAGCAGAGGCCTTCAGGGATAACCTGAAATGTGTTTTAGACATGAAATGCACAGAGAAGACCCTATATACCGTCTCTGAATACTTTGATGCCATTATGACAACCTTCCTATCTGATTTTGTTTATGATTACATCAAAATTACCCTCCTGGTAAAATGCACTATAAACTTTAATTGAATTCTGCTAAGCTCGCCACACTGTCAAAGGCAGGAGGAGACTGTCACGGCTTTTTATGTGCAATATAATTGCTCGCTTCTATTTCCTGAACGCTTTTAAAAACTTTGTAGATGTTAAGAGAAATCCCAGAACAATAGAATCTGCCCACGTTGTGGACTCCTCTTAAGCACCTTGCATATAAATTTTTCCATCAAGCATGGTGTCTTTACATCTTTCATCTGAAAGTGTCCACTTATCTTCTCGCCTTGCCAACAACAATGTACCACTGTGAGAGGGTATGAAAATGTATGAGCACTACCAGAAACACGGATCCCTGTGGATCGTACCTGGTTCAAAACTACTTACCTGGTCCAGGCAATGGAAAATGCCACAAGCTGCAAAAGAATACAAGCCAACTAATAATGTTTTGTGTTCTGAGCAGAGGAGAACACCAAATTTTGCAGGTTGTTTAACCTCGAGTGTGCAAGCAAGAGTGTGCAGTGAAGGAAAAGGGAAAACTAGCAGGCTTCTGTTGAACCAAAAAGAGGGAGTGTTTCTGTCTAGCAGAAGAGACAGCCCTTAAGGCTTGATATTAGGTAACTCAGGTCTCTCCAGGAGACTGCAGTGGCTGCAGTGGTTTCCCAGTAAAGCAAGCCTAGTAAGCTACCCTGAAGGAAGTAATGGATGGCACCACAAATTTGTGATACACAAACCGAAGGTTTCAGACTACTGGGCACCTGCTCAGAGCATCCTGTAGGCTCCTTCATAGGAATTGCAGAAAAATGCACACTGTAATTTTGAATGAATGCATTTGAGGAGTTGCCAATGTCAAAAGACTGTTGAAAGAAAAAAAACACTGTTATCAAGAAAGTTGTGAAGAAGGGTCCATCTGAAGGTCTCTTCAACCACAGTACCAAGTCACAGGCTGCTAGAGTAGGAGTGCTGAACTTCCCCTGGCTTCCTTAGAAATTGTGGTCTAGTTCAGCTGGCACATTGACCTCTTTTGCAGAAGTGCAATGTTGTTTGTTAAAGTGGCTACCAAAAGTAAAGTAAATGTTTTTCTTGCTTAAATTAGCAAACTGAAGTGAGTACCTAGCTATTACAAATACATTTTTTGGCTCGTGAGAAAGAGACAAGATCTTATTTCAAATGAAACGTTTATTCATGGCAAATCTATTTGAAGGAAATTATTTCATTTGTATTTATGATGTAGGATCATAATAGGATTTTTCAGGTGATGTTGATCTCGGACAATCCTGTGCTCTGGTCAGTGATCTTAACTCTTGAAATGGCCCTAGCTAATTCATCATTAATATGTGGGCAGTTCAGATTGATCCTTTATTTCTCAATCTCGTCTTAGTTGTCACCTCTTTATGTGGTTGTTCTTTGAAGTTAAGGGAAAAAAAATCAAGGTAAACCAACTGCAGGAGTGATTTTCATCTGCTTTGATTCTGAAACTTTCTTTGGGTTTCTAAACCATTTTCTATCTGCATAAGCTGCTGGGACTTTGCTCTTGCTTGTATTCAGTGGGGTAGCAGTCCATCTGATTCCAGAAATCTCTGCAATCTCTAGTGTCTCTTTAATAATGCAGCATAAATAATTACCAACTTGCTCTGCATAATTGATATTTCCCTTGTTTCCATTGCAGCTTCCTGATTACATTGACAAAATCATACTTCTGCTTTCTCACTTTTGAAGTTCTTACCTTGAAAACTGAGTACATCTGCTTCATTAATTCAGTGTAGGTGACAGCAGGCATGGGCCATGGCCCTTAGTGCACTGATTACAGGGAGATAATACAGACAGTTTCTTATTAATATGAATATAATCAGTTTATTGTGGTAGGGTCTGGAGTCTGCAATGAGACAGGGCTCCCTAGTTTTCAAAAGAAGAGCAACCTCAGAGACCAAAACAGCTGAAAAATACAAAAAATGGAATTGGATGGGAAGACCTGCCATTAGTGAAGTTTAGATAATTGCTGAGTTCCCCTTGGTGCAATGTTCTTTTTCCAGGCCAGTCCTTCCCAATATTGATTTTTGTTGTTGCTGTTTGTTTGTTTATTAAACCAAAGATCTGCCTAACATCTCTTTGTAATCTTCATCCCTGTGTTGTTAAACTAACTTTAGATTAGAACTGAGTGAAGATTTAAGTTGACATTTTGGATTTTTGCCTCCTGTTTGTTTTTTTTTTCTCCCATCACTCACTTTTCTTTTGTGAATGATTTTGGTGTGTGCGCAGTTCAAATCCTGTGATACAGCTGACTGATGGTCAGGAGCTTGATCTTCTAGTCTGCCGTGCATTTCATTTAGTGAACCCTCTCTGTCGGGACGAGCTAAGTCTTATTCCCTGTCTCTTTACAAGAGTCCTCTAGGGAGTTTGTTTAACATGTTTCCTTCAAAACCTACATATTGGGACACTCTTCCTACAGGCTCATAAATAAATTACAAATAAATTATGGGATGCCTTTGAGTTTGGGAACCATTTCTGTTCCCAGCTGGTCTATAATCCCATTTGAAATAAGGGGCTGACTTTCCCGTTTTGCTGCCTCTGGGTCCACATTTTGGGATGACAGTTTCTGTCTCAAGGTAGTTAAATGTGTGAGTTGATGACATGTAATTGATACAGCCATGTGGAGTGATGAGTATGTGCTGCAGGTGATTGGCTTTGATTCTGACAGGACATGAATGTAGTTGTTATCACATGTTATCACAGATAACATGACTTGCTTGAGCCTTCCCAGGTCTTCAGTACTAAGGAAAGCTAAATACGCTAGCAAGTATTGGGCAGTTGTCCTACAGATTGCTTAATGAAAGCTGGGCTCAACTAACTATCCATGTTTGAATGATTCTACAGTCAAAATGAGCAACCTTGCAAGAGGAAAAGAGAAATATTTTCTCTGTAGTCATCTCAACCTGTATCTTAGTGTGCTAAAGGTAATCCTCGTAAGTCTTAAAGGACATGCAGGTAATTGCACCCTGTTTAATTTTCTTAGAGGAATTATGGACTTGGTCCTGGAAGTAAGCCCTGATTAGGACTTAGCAAAACTCTTGTTCATCAACGGTCCCCGTGCTCCCCAAAGAGGTGGCTTCTTACTTTGAGTTACACACATTTTTTCAGTAGGACCCCGTTTGTTTTGTGTCTTGCGAAGTCAAGTACTGCACTGTTGCTGACCATGCTTTTATTAGCGCAGCTTCTCAAACATGCTTGGATTTGACCCTGGAGAGACATTTCTGAGGGTAAGGAAGTACAGCTGCAAAAAGTGATTTGTATTCTGTGTTGTGTTCCCGCTCAAGGGAGAAAGCCTGGCACAAGGAAGCCTGTGATGCCTCATGTAAGGCAAAGGCAGGGAGATCGGTCACTTGTCTGTGACAGATGCAGACAGAGCAAATGGTGAAACTGGGATAGAGAGGGGACAGAAAATGAGGGGTAACAAATGATGAATGTTTGGGAAGTGCAGTCGCTTCCCTGACAACTTCTCTCCAGCTCCTAAACAGATAATGTCTCTTTTCCTGAATGGTTCCTATGAATGTGAAGTGGCAATTACTTATTATACACGAGCCATCAGAGCTGGATGCTGATATGGAGAAGAGAATTATATGCTTCAGCTGGAGACCAGCAGAACTGTACAATTTCACCTTCTCTATTCTGTCTGAAAAGGTATAGAGGGGAGAACTGTACAGTGAAAAGGCAGGCAAATAAACCAAGTGTTTGAAGTTCCTCTTTATTTTGATGTAGAATAGAATCATAGAATAAACTGAGTTGGAAGGGACCCACAAGAATCATTGATACCAACTCCTGGCTCCAAACGTGACCACCCCAAAATCAAACCATATGTATGAGAGCGTTGTCCAAATGCTTCTTGAGCTCAGGCAGGTTCGGTGCTGTGACCGCTTCCCTGGAGAGCCTGTTCCAGTGCCCGACCACCCCCTCAGGGAAGAACCTCTTCCTAACATCCAGCCTGAACCTCCCCATCACAGCTTCATGCCCTTCCCTTGGGTCCTATCAGTGGTCACCAAAGAGATCAGCACCCGCTCCTCCCCTCTGCTTGTGAGGAAGCTGTAGACCTCAATGAGATCTTTCCTCGGTCTCCTCTTCTCTAGGCCGAACAAAACAAGCGACTTCAGCAGCTCCTCATACGTCTTTCCCTCTAGGCCCTTCACCATCTTTGTAGCCTTCCTTTGGACACTCTCTAACAGTTTTCTTTCTTTCTCATATTGTGGCACCCAGAACTGCACACAGTACTCGAGGTGAGGAAACATCAGTGCAGAGCAGAGTGGGACAGTCCCTTCCCTCAACTGCCCAGCAATGCTGTGCTTGATGCACCCCAGGAGACAGTTAGCCCTTTTTGCTGCCAGGGCACACTGCTGGCTCATAATCAATTTTCTGTTGACCAAAACCCTCCAGATCCTTTTTCACAGGGCTGGAGTGTATCTCTTGCTTGGACCATCTTCCATACCACTTTCTGGAAACTGTTGAGCAAGATTGCCTTCTCAGATGTCTAACTTCCTACATTTGATATTTCAGGTGTCAAATGCTTGGCATTACTTACACTGTTTCCCTTACTGTCCTGTCCTAGAATAACCTGTTTTCTGGGGGCTCCAAGTGAAGAAAGTCTCTGCAATCTGCATAATGCTGATGTGCCCTTGGTTTTGTCATCAGGTGCTGTCCTGAATAGTTAGGAGCTTCTCCTTGTGTTCTTCCTTCCGAAGTCTTGTACTTATGCACCCTCTAATACTGCAGTAAGTCATGTTTCTAGTATTTCTCACTTACGGCTTATCCTTTCCCTGAACGGAATTTCACATACAGGGGCTTTATTTAGGGTATTTTTTATTATTATTATTATTATTATTATTATTATTATTATTATTAAGTATATGCTGTTTGTGTTATAAAAGGGAGCTAAGGGAATTTACATTTGAATGGCAGGGAGATAGGTTGCGAGGTTCTTGCATTCCTAGGGTGAAAGTGCAGAGAAGGTGTTTGTAACCTCCCAGAGGTGCTTTACATCTTGTTGCAGGAGATTCCGTTGCCTGAAAGAACAAACATCAGCCTTGGTCGATGCTCCGTTCCCATGGAGGTATGCTCGACCTCACTGATTGCACTCCAGCTCAAAGCACGCTATTGTTTAAATCCGTTTGGGATGAGGCAGAGATGGATAAATGGACTTCCCTTTTAACTCAGGAAATACGAAGTTTAAGAATATAAATACAAGCAAATGCATGCTCATTTTCCTTATTTATTCACGCCATTACCTGCCCAAAGCAACACATCTCCTCAATTCTAACATTTTTTTCATGCAGTGGTAGGTTCACAAGATGCACACATCTGGCTTGCAAGCTGACACAATACCTTGTTTTTGCAACTCCGAATGTCTTGTATTACTGTTTGATCTACCCCTTGGGCTCAGCTTGCTTTGCTCACCTCCATTTTCCACTGTGAACTTGCTGCGGTGCTAATTTCCATCATCTATTCCAAATTCCATCATCTATTGTTCTCCAAAAGAACCCAGCAGAGAAATGTCTGTGTGCTCCGCACCTTGCAACTGCTGTGACAAGGCCCTGAGACTAAAATTGTCCCGGCAGCTATTCTTGCAAATCCCAAACCGACCCAAACAACCAGACAGCTGTCTCAGCTGCTTACCTGTACCTCACGCCATGGATATATGTGTGCTGCCAGCTTGAGTTACAGGAGAACATTACAGAATGTCTTTTCCAACATCAGAGCGTTCAGTCTTGAATTTTCTTCAGTGGGGAAACAAAAAAGTATCTGAGCGTGAAGCGTGAGTTCAAGCTGTCTGTTGTTCGAAGGTCTGTGTTGTGACATTGATTTGTTTGGGTGCAAGATATCTTCGCCTCTAAAAGAAATTCTGTTGTGAAAATGATAAAAAGGAAGCATAGAAATGCATGTGTTTTTCCTTTAGTTCTGTATTTGCTTACATTTAATATTTGAAGAGAGGGAACAGTTTCGATGCCAAATGCATGAAGAGAAAATACCTAAATTTGGGTCACATAAGCACCAAGCAGGTTTATTTCACTTTTGAGGTCAGGTATCAAGACAAACACAAAAAAGAAATACTGTGAGAAATATGTAGAAAGTCCTTGTTGATTAACAGGAAAAAATCTTATCCTGAAACACAGATTACATACTTTCCACTGTCTTTAGAAGGCAGATTTTGCAAGTTGTGCCTCATGTTCAGGTATCAGTGTCTCATCTCAATTCAGGTCTCCAAAGCTTGTCCGAAAAGAAAATTCTGACAATAAATATGATTCATTGGACTCCTGATTTCTGTCTGTCCTGTGGCTCTATAAGGCTTTTAAACTATTTCCAGCCTTGAAATGATTTGTCTGCTCTTCCTACGTTACAGCACAGGGTATAAACCTGGATGAGCAGAGTTAAGAAACAAAATTAAGAATAAAGTCTGTCTGTTTTTGCCTGGGATATACACCTTGGACTGTGCTAGAAACTGCAGAAATAAAATAAAAACAAATTTTAAAAAATAGTAAAAATAATAAATTAAAAAATAAACAAAACAAGCAGGAGTGACTCAAGTCTAAAAGCTCCAAATAATTAAAAAATCAGGGAAGGGTAATGTTTTACTGTAGAGTATATATGAGTTCTTTTAAAGTTAGCTAAATAGCCTCTTTAGTAACATCTTCAAGGGTTTGTTTGGAACTTGGAGGCTACAAATACAGCTGAATGAAAACAATGTTTCCTCTCCACGTCATGATTCTCGTATACCATGTGGTATATGTTACCCAGGTTCCCGTGAAACAATTGCCTCAACACAAATGCTGAAAATTGACATGATTTTAAAAAACAACTAAAGAAATTTCAAAGTCCAGTATGTGGAGCTCTGGCTCAGGAAGACTGAATTGCAGATGCTGTGAGACTGAGAGTATGTTGTGGGGAACTTGGCTAGGGAAGAGGCTGAGCCATGCCCGAGCTAACCTTGAAGGGCCGTGATGTGGAAGTGCCCATAAGGACCACCTGGTGTTGGTGCAGGGCTCCTTGTGAGTAGGATCAGCTGACCTCTGATGGGTCGTACTGTCTGGGACCCTGTTCCATTCCTCATTTAGCTTAATGCTGTACAAATTAAAAACAGGCCTGGTTTTTGTTCTACTGATGCTCATTCCTTGGGCGTTGTGTTCTAGACAAAGCGTTTCCTTCTTCTCTGGGTAGCCCGATACAGCTCTTGGTGTCACCCAGGCATGTACCTTGTGCTTATTTGTGAGCTTTTGTCTCTGCCACAGAACAGCTGCTAAACCGTTTCTTACCCTGGATAATGGATTAGATGGCCAGATGGGGAAACTGTGATAGCCCAAGGTTTATGTAAATACTGCAGGAATTCCCGTCACCACCCCAGCCTAGTGACAAAGTTTTATACGAGCACTTCTGTTGCTGCGGAAGGAGGCTAGCCAGTGCTAGCAGGCTTGTCTGCAGTGGGAGATGTAGCTTTAACTCCACACTCTGGCAGCGATCTCGTTTTAATGTGGGTAAGTCAACCTGCCTGTACTTTAGCTCTTTCAGTCGTAGCCTGGGGATACAAGCATCAGGAATCATGCAGGAAACCAAGAAACGGGCTAAAGACCGCAGGATGCCCTAATACTATGCTAATGGATGCGTAAGTACAACAGGCAGCACTAGGCAGCAGTACAAGGCTCTTATGTCCCTGGTATGCAGAGTATGCTGTCTAAGAAATGTGTTTAATACCTGTAGGGATGGTATTCTTTATTGAACTCGCAGTAATTTCTTCTTTGTGCTTGTTATTTCACTCAGTAGGTTTAGGGCAAAGGTTACCAGTTGAGTTTAATTGTGATAAATGAACATTGTTTTAGCGAGATGGGCTAATACACTAGTTAGCAGACTTCACTGACAAGCCCCAAAGGAATGTTTTTAGGGCAGCTTGTAACAATCAAAGGAAGGCTTTTTCCAGGGTCTTGGCCAAGTGTGAACTCATACCATCATTTCAGAAGATGCCAGTTATAAGTCTGTTGCTTGACTGCTTTTATTCCTTTTTGTTTTGGGGGCTTTTTTCCTCAAACATATCTTTGTTTGGCAGCCTTCCTGAACATACTGTGCTGCCACAGTATGAGCGTGTCCATATGCTCTATTTTTAAATAAAGCTTTTAACACAGCTGCTATTGTCACTGCTATTTGCAGTGGGGCATGGATGCCCAAGCCCTACTGTGGTTGATGTTACAGAGGCATAGCAAGGATGCATCTGCCCTGCCTTTCAGTTATGATCTCAGCAGCTGCAGTAACTTTACTGCATACCTCTGTCCACAGGGACTTAGCACGATAGGAGGTTGTAGTTCTTTGATCTGTGCTCCCTTTTCCTCAGATCCTTTGACTCACAGTCCTTATTAGTCCCTTTTCGTCTTGAATGGTAAGGATGTATTCTGTGTTGTGATCTCAGAGTCAAAGGTTCACAGAAATCAGGACTGGAAGGAACTGCAAGAGGTCCTTCCTCTAGTCTCTTTGCACTGAAGTGATGCAGGGCCAGCTTTATTTATTATCCTTTATAGCTGAAAAGAATATAGTAGTTTTGTTTTTTTCTTCTTTTTGAAAGGATAGACATAGATCTTCAGATCTGTAATTGCAAACTTTATCATGTTCTTGTGTTCTTAGAGGACTGCAACTGCAGCAGCATTATTGTGAAGTTATTTATGGCAGAAGATCCTGAAGACCCCTTAGGTCTAGAGAAGCCCAAAGCAATCTATTCCATTGCTTATCCAGAATACTCGGTGGAAATTTGCTCTTGTAGATGCTGTAACGGCTCTTACAACCTTGTTCTTTGCCAGTGGAGACTCACAGCTCATTTTGTGCATATTTTATTTTTATTTTTTCAAGGCAGGATGGTGATACGTTTTGGGTACTACTCACTTTTACGGAATCTGATAACTAATTCCAGAAGTAATTGTAGAAAGAAGTTCAGTGTAAGGAGAGAAAACTTAAGTGTAAATCATTGCAGCTTTGCCACTTTGAGTTGATTATGTTGGTTGGCTGGGAGTCTGGGCTTGTGCTTGACTCTCTATATATCTGAAAAATAGTCTTCAATAGTAAGGTATTATTCCCTAAGTGTGGATGCAGTGGTTTGATTTTACTAGAGGTTACCTCCTCTTTCCGAAGCTCCTGTTTCCAGCAGGACAATTTCAGAAATCAGGGCTTGTCTTGGGTAGGAAGTTTTGTCAATGCCATGTTTGTAGTGATGGCTTTGACGTAGGTCACACTGTCCCCCTGTGTTTTGCCATTTCACAGATTAATGCAGTGCGCTGTGCACAGAACACGTAGGGGCTGTGTATATCATGCTAACAGACAGTGTTTGCAAAAGCTGTAATTCACATAGGCAGAGTCACAGCAATGAATTAGTGCTTTTGGCATTTGGGAGAGAAAGCCCATTTGAAATCCAGCTGCTTGCCAGCTGTGGCTATTCAGGGTGAATATTACACCGACTGCTTTTTTCGCTCCAACTTTTCATTTAAAAAGTGTAATGAATGATTTTATTGCCATCTTAAAAGTCTATTTATAATCCATTCATCACAAGATGAATGTGTGCATCTCATTCTCGACCTCTCTTTGATACTGTACAAAGCAGTGTTACTTAGTTTAAAGTTTTCTTGGCACAAATGCTAGACATTCACATTTCTTAACAGCTTGACTGACCTTAACTGTTCACTCCTGTACTTCTAAAATGTGAGCTTTAATGGGTATTTAATACATATCTATTTCTTGCTAATTTTTTTTTGTTTCTCTATACCTCTTCTTTTCACAAGCCTTGTGCTGCAATATCTGGGGAATGACTAGGAGGGCTTGGAGGTTTTTCAGTATGGGCATAACCCTGTTAGTTCCTTCTTAAACTGCTGTGTTTTTTTTATACCTAGGTGCCTAAAGGAAGGTATCTGATAGTCATTGCTCTGTTTTAAACCTGCTAGCTCTGGTAGCTAATAGTGAAGGTACCGAAGGTACTGAAGGTACCGAAGGTAGGTAGCAAAGCAGGAGCAGTGCTAGCAGAAGGAACAGCAGAGGCTTAAACATCCAAGATGGGCAAGGAAGGGGGTTTAGATCCTTGAAATATGTGTCTGGGCATCACATTCAAATATTTCCTCCTAATTAAGGCCATTTTCTGCCTTGTGTTCATGTGTTTAGCTGCCCTGCCTCAGCTTTTCCTTTGGAAACTGGGAGATTTATGTGTGTGACCATGTTGTTCTAAGACATGTTTGTCATCCTGTACTCTTCCATGCTGGCTCTTCTGTCCTATGATTATTAGAAAAATTGCTTTTCTGCCTTACCCAAGTAGGGGAAAAAAACAGTCAAGATAATTTCTGGAAAAAAAAAAAAAAGGCAAGACAGAGATGCCTCACTCCTGCAGCTTGGCAACCTTGGTATGAAGCCAGCCTTGGGGTAGAGCAGGAGCTAGACTTTGTTGCTGTAAATCCTCCTTTGGAGGGGCCCCTCTGACATTGCTGCTTCCATCAGAAGCCCAGCCTCTCAACCTGGGAATCTGAAAGGAGGGCTGGAACAACACCCCCCTGGGTGCAGCTGGGCTGCAGAATATTGGAGGCTGCCCTCGCTCCAAGAAAAACAAGCTGGAGGCTGTACAGCCTGGCCAATGGGAGTTCGTGGCTCGCGATGCTTACTCCAATTTAGAAAAAAAAAGCTACTTTTTCATAATTGCCTGCCTAAGCAGGAAGAGAATTGCATCCATACGCAAGTGGTAATTGAAGGGAACAAGAGAAAATGAAGCTGAAGGATTTATGACAGGGGAGGTATGAGGTATGGAAGAGGGATCTTAATCACAGAAAGCCAGGCACGTAGATATGCCTTGTGCAAAGGCGTGTGTTTCTGAAGGCAGTGGGAAAGATTCAAGGCTGACCAGACAGCTTGAGCCTTTGTTATGCACTAGAAGATCGAGAAAAATGTGGCATGTGTGCTATTTCCCTCTTTGTTTCTTCATTTCCTTGTATGTAGAGCTGGGTCTGTGCAGTCTTGTCTGGTATGCTGTGGCAAGTTCTTCCCTTGTGCTGTCAGTTTCTTTTTGATAGCAGAATGTGAGGCACAATGGCATGTTCTGAGGCACCAAAATTCATAGAAAGTTGCTCATCCTTGCTCTTTTATTTCTATTCATGACCAGAAGTATTTATACACCTAGCAGTTACTCTCTTGACCACCAACTGAAAGTACAAATCCAGGAACAAAAAAGGAGTTGGTTCTTAAACAGTGAGGAGCATATCTGTCTCTCTTGAGTCTGTGACTTCATTTCCCTAGGGCACATAAGAGCAGGCAGTGTGTCAGCACTGGTCCCCAAATCACGTCACTTCGTTGTGAAACTTCCAGTCGGATTTGGGCTGTGTAAGGTGAGTCGGACGGTTTGTGTTACACCAGCAGTGCAGATGATGGCATCCCTAACTCTTTGCGTTAACTAACTCCCACTGCATCCATCTTATCTCCAGATTCCTTCTGTACTTGCTTACTGGATGCCACATTTTACTGTTGCGATGTATTCAGTGTTACTCTACTTTCAGAAGTTTCAAGCTTTCTAAAATGTCACCGTAACTGTATTCGATAGCTTTCTTTTATCTGTTGCTAGCTAAAAAGAAGGAGAAATGGCCTGTGAGAGGTAGCATTAGGGATAAGAAACTGAGAAAGCAAAAGAAAATTACTTGCATATGACTTACCAGGGAACTAATGGACTGGGAAAAAGAAAAAAAAAAAAGGGAAAAAAAAAAGGTGCAAATGCATTTAAGTGTGTGAATACTTCTAATGATACAGACAGTGTCTGCTTTAGTTCCTACTTGTGTTGCCATGTGATGTACAGCAGCAGGAGTCATTAGCTGCCCAAAGAGCTCCTTGCAGTTACCACTCCTTCCGTGGGTGTGTAAGTTGTGCTGTGTCCCTGCTGAAACGGGACTCCATCCCGCACATGCTTATGCGTGCACCCAGTTGGGTTAAGAATGTGGGAGTTGCTTGTTTAAAGCTGAGTGTGCACACCATTCAGTGGGGCATCCAGGCCATTTTAGAGTAATGTGATACAAATTCTGGGGTTGGTTAAGAAGCAGAAATAAATACTTTTTTAATATATCATGCAATGAATTCCAATTTAAATACTGTGTTTCGGAAACACGCAGGTTACCCCGTATCCAAATCTGGTTCCCAACATAAATGGTATTTTTTTCTCTTGAACTGAAATTGTCTAATGTTCCTTAGCATCCTTGTAGAAAAACAGAATTCTGTGTAAAGCTTGAAGTCAGCTTTTGTTTATTTACTATTATGTATTTCATTTTCTAAAGGGTTTCTCTTGCCCAAGTCTTTCAAAGCTATTACCTAACTTCATGAATTTCCAACCTAGATACACTTGCAGGTTGTATTTTGCAGATAATTCTGGGTCTTTGTGGGCTATTTAAAGTGGCTAAAACTGCCCCCTCCTCACAAAGTCAGGCATCTATGTACCTTCATGCAGATTTAATATCTCTTTGATGTTTTTGCCAATGTGCTGTCCAGTATTTAGAAGTCTAGTCACAGAAACTAAGAATAATATTGTTTGGAAGGACCTTTGCACCTTGGAAAGTCTTGCTAGTAATTGTTGTAAAATCACTGTATGAGTTAGGAATATGTTTTTACTTTCTAATATGAAAATCAGACCATGAAATTAATATTCAGACACAGTAGAGTAGTCCTTTTCATTACTTAAATGGGCTTAATTGGAGTTACAGCAATTTTAGATGGCGTACTAGCAGCACTGTATAAATTAGGTATGCGTTCCTATGAATAATACAGCCATTATCCAATTCCCCTTCTTCTTAATTTCATTCTCCTTCTTAGAAGAAGTTAAAGCTTTTGTCACCTACTTAATACAAATGATATTTTGCTCTTAGGAAGGAAATAATAGAACGATAAATGGTGTCACACCGTAAGACAACAGTGGGAATGTCACTGGGAGCAGTGGTACAAGGCTTTTGTCTTCTGCAGTAATAACTGCCTTGAATTTTGCCATGGTTTCAGCATGATGATAAAGTGTAATGTGCCATGACCTGCTACACTTAGCAGACAATGGCAAGATTTGGAGTCAGCAGTAAAACCTCTTTGTTGCTTTTTCTACTCGTGCTCACATCTACACTTGTGCTTGTTTTCCTTTATAATTGAGTAAGAAATGTCTGAATGTACTGCTGTCATATGCATCCATTCAGAAATACTTCCTGAAACAGTGACACCGCTCTCATAATCCTACATTTACTAAAGGGCTGCTCTCTTTGTGTAGATGGTGTGCTAGGTGTTGAGTTTGACTCTGTTAGTAGATGAGAGAAAGGAGGTGCATCCTTGTGGTCACCTAACATTTTTGCTCTTGGAAGTTAGTGATTTTGTACATGTTGCTTAACCTCCAAATTATCCAGAAGAGTGAGGATCCTGGACAGAGGTGGTCTAGGCAATGCTATAGCTTTCAGATGGAGATGCCACTGAATTAAACTTCCATGTAGTAGCTGTTTACTCAGTGTTTTTAATAGGTGATCTAGTATCTCTGCACAGAGCAGTACGTGCTTTCTATGAAAAAGGTCCTATTTTTCAGACTTCAGAAAGCCCACCACAACTTCCATTTCCTCAAATGAAAATATTCTCCATCTTGTTATCCTTCAGCAAATGCTTGAAAAGATTCTGCTAAAATGGGAAATTTCCCTTAAAAACTTTTATTTGTTTGAAAACCACTCTTCAGAAAAAAAAAAATCTGGAAAAAAGGAAAAATTTAACTTTTAATTTGCGTTTGGTATTTTATCCACCTTCTCAAGAAGCAGTCAAAGATTTTAGTACCCAAATGAGAATTGGGTTTGCAAAGCTTCTCAGCTTTCACTGGAACTTGAATGTTTCTGACTTTGAATCTTTTGAACATCCTCTCATAACAAAGTTGCTGAATAAGCATATTCTTTCAGCTCAATTCTGGGCTACATTTTAGGGTCAGAGTTACTTTTTTAATGGCCATTTGAGCCTTTCTGATAGTTTCCATTCTCATAGTTATTCAGAAATGTGCATGAAATGGAAATGGATTTGAATATTTATCTTGCTTCCCTTTCCAATTACTTGCCATGCTTTTTATAGGCTTAATTTTTCCTTCAGTATTTATGATATATTCTTGTCTGACTTCACTTCTGAGCAGTTGTCGTAACTGAGACTTAATGACGGTTTTTGATGGTGAGTATAGATGCATTCAAATAAAATATTTTATTGTAACATATTCTAAAAACTTACCAGGGGTATTAATTGCACCGTTAGTGATTCAAACAGCGAACTGAATGTTTGGTTTGTAGAGCCTTATAATAACAGCCAAATAAATCATTGATACAAAACAGTTTGTTAAAGTACCTTAAGTTTCACCTCACTGCTTAGGAAGCAATATTTGTTTTCTTTCCTACATTCAGTTGAACTTGTTCACAGATAATCTATCCTATATGCACTTGAAGTTCTCAATTTTTGTAATGAATATTTCTAGAAGTATTTTCTTGATCAGCGAGTTTTTGTGAGCAGTTGATTGCAAGTAATTGGCAATCAAAATGCAAGCTGTGCTGATTCATTTTTATTAGACATATCACTTATAACAAGGTATTGTTTCTCTCCCCAGACAGAGGTTCCATTTCAGGGAAATATTAAAGCAGAAATTTCAAAGGGACTTCAGAAAATGCGTAAAGGTAAGTATGTTCCTAAGCACTTTACTGAATTCAGACTATGATGAGAGTAATTCTTAAAAGTAAGTTTCTACTATGAATAGTTGTGTTTATGAGTTTTAAAATCCACTTTCTGTCTGTGTTCTCCAATGTTAATTTAAAACTTGCTGCTTCCATTAACATCCCTGCCAGGAAACTCACTTGCCAGAAATAGCTGTAGAGAGGGAGCAGAACAAGAATGTGAATGCAACCACAGCAAATGCTGTTTTTGAGTGAATAGTCAGGGGAATAGGAGGTACAATTCCAATCTAATTACAGCCTAAACAATGTATGTCATCCATTGAACTAAAGGATTTAGAATAAAGGCTCTTTTAATGTACATTATCTAGCCACCCAAATATGGAATGAATTTGTTCACTCTTTGGTGCTGTGTTTTTTTCACACAATGAGTTATACAAGACAAACGGATGTTTACTGCTCTCAGGTTCTTCTCTTTGCCATCAGAACAAAAGATTTTCAAAAGCAGTGGTATTGAATCAAATGTACCTATGCGTATTGGCAGATACGACCATCTCCCTCCCTAGTTTTGTCATGTAATTTAAGGAATGCAATCCACAGCACTCCAAATGATGTTCGTCAAGTAATCTACAGCATGTCATACAGAGGGGCTCAGGCTTCATTAGAATCTCATTCCTAGCCAGAGGCTGGAGGTGGAGGGCTTGGTACAGGTAAGTAAAGTTCACTGCATGATCAGAGCCTGAGGAGGTCAAATTTCTTCTGACACCTGCCAAGAGATAGGCCTGCTGTGCAGCTTGTTACAAAAAAGCAAAAACGTGTGGTGGACTTTTTTCTGGACAGGGTAGCCCAAGCCTACGTTTAGGTATCTAACCAGGGGATTGGCAATTTAGGCTATCTCCAGTGATCTTAACAGTATCTTAGCTCACCCAATAAAGACACTTCATTTACAATGTTGTAAAACACTTATATTTTCAATGGTTAAACACACGTGTGCACACACAGGTTCAGTGAACTTTAACATATCTGATGTCATGCTTTTAACTGTATTAGAAATTAATCTTTTTTTGGCTGATTTTCTGAGTTAGCACTGGGTACTAAAGTTTCATTATCAAATGTCTGGTTATTATGTGTATAATGTATTAATGATGTAATTTTATAATAGCTGAAAATATATTCACAGTGGTGTAGCATTTTACTTGCAGAGTTTGAAATTGTAATCAACAACCTGTTCTTTAATTTAGAAAAAAGAACTGTATCAAACACAAATATTAACCATTGTATCTTTCAGTGATACTTTTAATAACAAAAGAGCTGGAAGTAAGTCACTAAAACTATCAAATGAGTATGTGCGTGTCCATCCTTTACTAAGGAAACAGGAAGACTTGCTTACCTGGCAGAAATCAAGGAAAGAATAGTTTCTCCGTATTGTTTTACAAGTATTTCTATGCAGTTTATAAATGCAAATACTTTGAGTGTATCAAAATACTGATTTTTGCTTTCTCATCAGCATTTCCTGATTGGAGTACGAGGGTAGATTTTGATTTGATGAGAGAAAAACTTCTGAGAGATCTTGTCCCACTCAAAGCATTGTGGCAACTTGCACAAATAGGTGTCACTTGCGGATAACTAAATACAGATAGATGTGAAACAGTGTAAGTACTTTACAGCTTGTTCTCTGCAAGAGCATGGCGAAGGAAGAAAAGCCAGAGTGCCAGCGGTCTGTTGCTAGGAGAGGATGGAGTCCTCAGCTCTGCTGCTGGGTTCTCAGCTCTGCTACTGATCTGCTGCACACAGTTGTGATATTTCCCCTTTCATTTTGTTAGGTCAGTTACAGCATCTTTATGGTCACAGTGAGACAGTAAGCTCAGTTGGTCCCTATCGGTGCCTTCTTAAATTTAAGTCTAGGAAAGCCATCTTCCACTGCAGCGTGGGCTAGGTGAGAGTTAACCTATGCTGTCACCCTCCGTTTTCTGCATTTTCCTCCTGGGAAATACAGCCCCACTTGAGTAGGAGTCAAATGGGTTTATTAACAAAGATGGTTGGAGAGAGGAAGTGTTTTAAGGCTACCTGGAAATTTTAAGTTGGAGGCCATGTGGGATTTCACATGTACTGGCACAACGCTTTGCCTTAAAGCAGCAGAAGGTTAAGGAGCACAGTGTCTCTTCGATATCCATCCCTATAAGCATGGTTGCCAAGGTTATTGTACATAAGCCAAGAAGTCCATAGTTCCTGTTTGCTAACAGTTGCTGTTTCAACCATTTTAAATATTTTCTGTGGTTTTCACACACAGTGGTTTGTGTCAGAAGGGCACAGATCCTTCAGACAGTGACTTTTACAGGCCTTGGTAGCTGTCACCTCACAGCAGCCTAGAGCTCAGTGTGGCTCAGTTTCTCCTGGGAGCATCACAGGCTGAATTTTTAAGCCTAGAGCCTGGGCTCCTGTGTTGATTGTTGTTTCTGTGCTGCTCCCTTTTGTATCGCAGTATGATGCTGACCCAGGAGTTCACGGCATGCTGACATGTACCAGACCTTTGAACAGCATAATACTCTCAGCAGCTTCAGACAGCAGTTGTTCAGCAGCAAATGAAGTTGGTCAGCCAGTGACTCAGCTACACACACACACACACACATTCTCATCCCATTAATCGCCGTTATCTCTGGGAACCTATCAACTTGCCTAGCAAACGGCTTTTGCAGAGGGCTTTGGAGGGCCATCAAATTCAGCTTGCTTTAGACAGCTTTTATAATGGACCCCGCGTAGGTCAACCACAGGATTTGAACTGGGGAATTTCAGAGCATTAGTGAGCCAGGAAAGGGCAAGGGCTGTCATTCTGAAGCAGTAACAGAGTCATTAGTGACTGAGGTCAGCTGGCAAGCAGAGGAGGAGGGAGACCACACCAAAATGCATGGAACCTGTAAAGCAGTGGGAAAGCCATGTAAGGTGTTTTCCCCTTTCACACCGTGCCCTGCTGTCACACCATCCTTCCTCAGTCACGGGGGAGATAGCCCAGCGTTGAGGTGTGCAGAGGTCACCTCCATGCCAGCCCTTTCACTCCTCACTCTTTCAGCAGTTGGACTGGTGTGCTGCTGGGGTGGACTTCAGCCTGTGAAACAAGCACATGTAGCATCTATTAATGTATTAACCTGGCTGACCAGATGGCAAAAGGCTCCACACTGCCCTGAACTCTCTGAGAAGAGACTAAATTGGCTAGGATTCCCTAGTTGGGGTGAGAAATGACAGAGGGAGGATTACGAGAGACTTTTTATGAAATTATGAGAACTGGAGGATGAATGGGAACCTTTAGTTTGTGGCTTCTTATTAAGTAAGTGGGCCTCAGGTTAAAGCAAATAAAAGGAAGGCTTTCTCTTTACCAAGTGTAATTAAATTGTGCATGCAAGTTGTTGCTTCAGGATCCTGTGGGGGTCAGGAAATGACATTAGAGTCATTTGTAGAGTGTACGTCAATCCATGCCTAGTAAACATTGTGGTCCATCCTGCCGAGGTCTTCTCCTGCTGAGACGATTTTTAAACTTTGCACAGCCAGTATGAGGGGAAATACCACTTTCTTCTCTGCATTCCTAAGCATCGGTACTAACTGTTGTCAGAGACAACATCCTGGATAGAATGCTTGATATAAATCTATATAGTCACTTCGATGCTTTAAGAAGTTTTTGATCCCTCTCTGAATTAAGACTTGGGGTCTGCAGCTTGGTATTTTGTAGCTTCAACCTGTCGGTACGGAACTTTCTAATGGGGTTAACTCACTTCCCAGCCAGTGGACTGGCTGTCGTCTTACCAGGGAGGAGAGGGACGAGTGATTTAAAGTAAATCATCCAAGAGCTGTCTTCTCTGATCTGCAACATGTACATCCTGTTGCTATTGCAGCAGGATCTTCATGGGAAAATGAAAACACAGAATTTCATCTAAAGCATTCATTCTCCCAGAGTACTTTAAAGCAGACATGATTTTATATTCACAACACAAAAACTTGATCCATTCAGTATTTCACTTGAGCACGTCATTTATTTTCAATCTCCCTCTGAGTAAAGAAAGGTACTACAATAATAAATGAAAACATAAATTCCTTTGAATTGCTGTTCTTTACTTACTTTTTATATTGCTGCTGAGATTTTTTTTTCTAGCATTGGTTTCTCTTCCTTGACCACTTTCTGATCTATCCAGTGAAATTTCTTAATGTTGGCATTAAGAAGAAGAGATAATTCTCTCTAAAATGCTGCCGGGGGGCGGGGTGGGAGCACACCAAATATTTAAGGATTGGTATGGAGAAAGTGACTAACTCAGTAGCTCGTGGGCATTCAGCAGGACTGCCTTCAGCTGCATGTATAATCCTATGCATTTTTCTTCCTCGTCTCTCATATCGAAGGTAATTGCTCATGACTGTTTTGGAAAAGTGTGTTCAGCTTGCATGTTGCATCACAATTTTTCTGTGGAAGTTCTTGATACTGTCCTGTTTTTGGAACAAAACCAAACGCCAGAGCCTCAGCATTTGTGATGAAATACAGTTCTTGTTTTCCACACGGGCCTGCCGGTGACATGGAAATGCTGGCAGCACAAAGCAGCTGTTGTGACACAGCTTGTCAGGAAAGGAAATCTAGACCTTGGGCTTTCACTGCCCTGGGCTTCTGGTGACAGGTGCCCAAATTCTCCTATGAAGAAAGGCTGAGATAGCTGGGGCTGTTCAGCCTACAGAAGAGAAGGCTCCGGGGTGTCCTTCTTGCAGCTTTTCAATACTTAAAAGGAGCTTATAAAAGAGATGGAGAGCAGCTTTTTGCTCAGTCAAATAATGACAGGACAAGGGGGAATGTTTTAAACTAAAAGAGGGGAGATATATAATAGAGGTTAGGGGGAAATTCTTCAGAGGGTGGTGAGGCACTGGCACAGGCTGCCCAGAGAAGCTGTGGATGCCCCATCCCTGGAGGTGCTCAAGGCCAGGCTGGATGGGGCTTTGGGCAACCTGGTCTGGGGGGAGGTGTCCCTGCCCGTGGCAGGGGGGTTGGAACTGGAGGAGCTTTAAGGTCCCTTCCAACCCGAGCCATTCTGTGAAGTGGCCACTGCCTTACTGGTATGCTTGCATCTACACACAAGACATCATTAAGTCACAGCAAAGAGGCTAGGCATCCAGGGAGTACCAGTAACGAGATTACCACAGAACAAAGGACTTCCAGGTATGACCAGATGCCATTACATCTTTTTTGTTTTAGCACTGCAGTTTCAGTGAGCAATTCTTTATTCTAGACAATGCAGATGTTGTGTTCTTATAACTGTTAGTGCTACTATGAGAAGGAAGAGCCAGCCTGAAATACTCAGTACCTAGCTCTCTCAGTGCATAGTGCACAGTTGACACTTAATTTCCTCTTTAATCTCCTTTAGTACAGTAATATACCCACATTTAATGTAGATATGGAATGAGAAGCCCCGATTGCTTATATAGAGAAATACTTCTAATAATTGCCAACAACACGAAGTGGCTGTAATCCACAGTGTGGGAAACAAGTGAGGCCAACAGGCTTGGGCTGCTGCTCATGAGGCAAGAAGCAAATGATGCTTTTATGAAGTGTTTTGTTCAGGAAGCTCTGTTAAACTTCACCAAATATTTCTTTAGATAATTAACTGTCCTCCTGCCATTTCAGCTACATGGTGGATCAACTAACTGTGAGTTGTCCTTATCTTGTAAAACTGAGTCAGTCGTTGAGTGGAAGAAGTGTGAATCTTTGCAAGTCCTAGGACATATATTAGAAGCCTTTAGACCTTTAGAGTTGCATGTTCTTTACTTGTTAGCTGAAGTTTCTGAAGTATTTTTCCCAGTAAGTGATACTTTTTATACAACTGAGGAGCCCCTTGAGGGACAGCTTGCAGTTCTAAATTGTTTATAAATTCTAATTAACCTTTACTTCAATAGATGCTGATTTCTGCTAGGTTAACATATACCTGGGGAACAGTAAGAAGCCTCTATACAGTATGCTGCCTTATGCAGAACTTGTGACTAAGCACGTCATTTTAGTTGCTGTTGATGTGGCTTAATCAAAAAGCTCTTCTAAGTTTTTATTTTATTTTATATTTTATTTCATTTTATTTTCCTGATTGCAGATGCCAACAAAGTCGCATGAGAATTTTCATACCACGCAATATTACCTGCAGATAAGCACTACCATAAGAAAGCAGGGAGACAGCAATGGATACACCAAGGGCCACATTTAAGGGAGGAAAACATCTACATGTCTTATAGGCATGTAAATCCTTCTCAGGTTCTGAGTCAAACTCCCTAAGACTTTTTAAAAGCTATTGGCTCCTTAAGGCCAGATTTTTAGCAGTATTCGTAGGAGTGTTGGAGGACTGTGAACTTTGGTCAATTCAGCATTAAACACTTCAAGATACAGATAAGTACCTAGCCAGATTTTCAGAGGATTTTCATAATACTAGGTACTTAGGCATTTTTCAAAATTATGCTACTGTCTGTATCTGCATCTTTAAGCCCTTAAATACTTCTGTAAATCCAGACCTAACATCTTTAGGCTGCTTCTGCATGTTAGACTTCAGCATTAATTTTTTTTTTTCTGGTGAAACCAAATAAATGTCCTACTTTTTGGAAATCAGCAGGAGCTAGTCAGAACTTTTGAAGGTCAGACTTTGATTAGTAATATTCTTAGCTCCCTGAGGTTTGTTGCTTTAGGTCTGTTAGTAAATTTTTTCTTGAGTAAGTTTCTTATGCTGCTTGGCTTCACACTCAGCTTCATTGTGCAGGGTTGGAGCCTCTGAATCATGCTTGGGATATAGCCCTACGTTGGCACCCGAGGTTGCTGATGTCAAGGGGAGGTGCAGCAGGCCCAAATTCCACATTTGGGAGTTTAGAGAGAAAGCAGAAAATGGGCCAACATGTCCAGGAGCTTTTAGTCTCTATCTGCTTCTCATTTCATAGATGTTAGCTGAGGATGAGCACAAGACTGGAATGCATTTAAGTATTAGGGTGATAAGGGGCCATAAGACTTGGGTATGTGTCAGGTTTTGGATAAAAATAATGTTACTTCTCTTCCTGATAGCATGAGTGTGGTGATAAGCCCTGAGGGATCATACTGCTCTCTGACAGCAGCATCCAAGATCCTCCCTCTGCTCTGGGGGCGTTTCATTTCAGAGAAATATAAGTAGAGTAATAAAAGCTTCCTCCCCACCCTCCTCCCAGAGCAATTCCTCAGCTCATAGCTGCCTGTCCAGAGCTACGTCAGTAATGCTCCAGCATTCAGCCCAATAAAAATTTTGTCAAGGAAGCATAAAGTTCCTGTCAGATCTTTTCCATTAAAAATCATTTTTATAGCAGTGAGCTGTAACAAGCATACGGCTATGGAGCAAAAGTGTGAAATGATGAGAAATTTGGACAGTGTTATCAGCCAATGGGGACTCAGTGGCAGGCCACTTAGAATGCCTCCAGAGTACGGAGCGTGACAACCAGAATATTTTTCACAACAGATTATAATGTAAGAAATTTATTACAGATCTCAAAGGGGAATAGCCCACACCACTGATTCCGGTCCTGCCTCCCAGATATACTACTCAGATAATATAAAGTCATAACTCTCTTTAAATTATTTATGAGCCTGTCCCACCTTAGATTAAAAAATATTTCTACTGGAGACTTCCAGGGTTAATACCTGTAGCCTTGTGTTTGATTTGCTGAAATGTACAGTTATTTCTGTTGTCAACAGGAGGTGCATAGCATTTTCTTTTTCTGGTAAATATAGAGCCGTAGCTGGCTGTGAACTCATCAGAAACAAGACATGAAACCATGACCAGAACACGTAGATCTAATTGTAGTCAGCTACTGTGTACAGCCAAGGTGGAGTAAATTCTTTCAATGAAAGAATTTGCATTGTGGGTGCTGACTGAAATGAATCTGATTTCATGGGATAGCTCTGTTTAATCTTTCAGGATACATCATGATGACATGAACCAAACCTGACATTCATCAAATTAATTCCTTATTTTCTATCCAGAAGTAAGGAATGCTGATAACGTGCAGCATATTTGTAGTAGGCAGCAATGCTTGTGTAACAGACAATGTATGTCAACTAGCAGTTCTGAGCATTCATGAAGGAGCACACTGTGCAGTGACTTAAGAATTGGAGAATCACAGAATGGTTTAGCTTGGAAGGGACATTAAAGATCACCTGGTTCCAACCCCCTTGCCATGGGCAGGGACACCTTCCACTAGATCAGGTTGCCCAAAGCCCCATCCAACAAAAATGTAAGTACTCTGAGCTAGTGGCTTCCATTGTGAAATTGGAGAGTTAACAAAACTGTGAGTGCACTGTGATCTGCGCCATAGTTTAGGCTGTCATAGACCAACCAAAGATGCTAGAAATGTACCAAAGATTCATACAGTGGTAAAAATGAAGAGTTTATGAGCAATGCAGAACTGATCATGGGAGAGATACTTGATGACATGCTTTGAAGGTAACAAATTGTTTGGGACAAGGAGAGTTGTAATGAGAGCAAGATTTAGCCACATCTGTCTGCAGGAGGTTTACCTTTGCCTTCTGAGCATCTTGTGCCTGGTCATTATGAGATACAAGATGATGGGCTTGAGGGCACACAGGTCTAATTAGATCTATTGTTTCTTCTATCAGCTACTTCCAAACAGCAGTGTTCTTCATTTATTAATGATAGGTTAGGAAAAGGGAACCAGAATGACAAGGCTGACCAAGATCCAATTTAACAGTATACTCTCCTAGGGACCCTGTTTCTTAATAATGTAGGAAAATATCTGCAAAAGTCTGTTCCCTCTGTTTTCAGTGAGGCTTCATGGTCATACTGACGATGAGCTGTTCCAAGGAGCAGTGCTTACCCTCAAATCCAGCAGTGGTGTGGCGGTACCCATGCTGCAGAACTGAGCAATGGTTGCATGGCTTCTTACTATTTCACCTGTGAAAGAATGTAACTGCTGTGAAAACCATGTCCATGCTGCACAGGTAAGCTAAGAGTGAAATGAATATATCAGCGCTTTCATCTTCAGCAGGGTTTTGCTTTTAGCTCTTAGTAGTGCTGCCCAAAACTCACTCTGTGTATGATTGCAGATTCTTTGTTGTTGTGTGAAAGAAGAAAATAAAAGTATGCCAAGTGGCTTGCAGTAACGGTGAAATTAAAGGGAAAAGTGATAAAGCAAGATTAAAGCAGATAATTGCACAGCACCATAACCTGAACAGAGTTACAGGTTACTATCTGGTTGGAGGACTTCAGCTTGTGTTGCAGAATGCTTAGGAGAAAGTGGCTGAGGTCAGTCCCTTTGAGGTGGTTCAGTATAGAGGGATTGTGTCTTGGTAAAAAGGGATGGACACAATATAGATAGTCATCATATCAATTTCCATCATTAAACGTAGTTGATACAATATGTATGATATATGTGCAGTATTTGGGGTAGGTGATTTTTAACAGTGAAGTAGGCCAATGGGCTGTGGAAGTAAAGGAATTCTATTTTTCTTCTGGTGAGTCCAATTGTTACTGTTTTGTTAGCCAACTGTAGAATACAGTAAATAAAAGAGGTACTTCATTACCCGAGGAAAGGAAACCTTGTTCATTTTAATTACAAAGAATGGACAGACTCTCCTGTGGATTAAAAGGGAATAAAATGAATGTAGACGGTATCCCCAAAGCTGTCTTGATCCCTTAGGAAAGAAAAGAGGAGAGATTGAGCAGGAAGGCTACAGTGCTCCCAGCAAGAGGGGTAAACTTAAGAAAGCTTCTACTACATGTTATTCACAGCGTAACACAGAGGTGTAAGGACATATGTCTGGTGGGATAACTCACTTGTTGAGGGAGAGAGAACTGCTGTTGATTTCATCTTATTATAAGAAGGTTGAGTATGGTCATCATTGATGTCCTTTACAATTGTCTAGTTGCAACTCTGTTAGTGCAACTCTGGACAAAATATTTTTCTTGGCTTTGTCAGAACTTGAAAAGAAGGGTCTGTCTGCAAGCACACAGCTCTGCAGGACTCTCTCTTTTCATCTCCAAAGACCAGGTGGAATCAGGTCAGGGACTGAGAGGAAGCAGAAATGAAATGTCTCCCTAACATGCTCTAAAGGTAGTGTGGTGCTTGCTTAAATCTGCTTGGCAAGGACATTAGACCACCACGAACGTTTCAGTTCTGATGGATTTAAACATCCATCTGTACTTTTCCTTAATTGGGTCACTGCGCTTACTGCTGGAAGTGGGGCTGAGGGCTCAAACTAGAAAGAAATTGCTTGTCATGCCCTCTTCCAAAGGAAGGTTTGAATGAAATAGCTTATTTTTACTGTAAATTGTGTTGTTTGATTTTATATCCTGATGTATCGGCAATTTCATCACTTGGACGTCTTGATTTATTGGTTTTATCTTAACCATGACCTTAATTTGATCATCACATTGTTCTGTCTTTAATTAGCTTGGTAAAATTGTAGTATATTAACTCAGTGATGTGCTACTTTAAGTGCCTCTTTGCTTGCTCATCCTCTTCAAGAAAATTCATTTTAAGAAGTCAACAGAACAGGCTTCATCTATCAAATTTTGCAGTATGGATACTGTATTCAGTGGGTGCAAATAACCTTTGGTAAAGAAGATTGCAAGCCAGTAGCTTTTGAGACCAACCTAATAGCCAAGTCCCTTGGCCTACTAGAGAAGAAGCATCGCTGTACCAGAAACCATAGGGTGGTACAAGGATAATAAGCCATTCCTGAAAGAAAATTCACAAGCAGAACACCTGCCGAAGTGCTCCCACGTGATGAGTTGTATGGATTAATGGACTCTCCTAGAGCCAGCAAGGACGAGGAGCGGGACCATTTCAGTGAATAATTTACAGGGCTTCAGAAATCAAGACCTAGTTCATTGTGCTCATACAGGCAGCTTACAGATAGGATTCTGCATAATGGGCATAGACCCAGAGGAGGAGTTGTGGAGGACATTGCCTGGACCCCCAAATTCCTTCTCCTGTCTGAACCTGGATGACTGAACTGCAGTGCTGCTGCTACAGCACAGCAAACGGGTCAACTGTGGGTGGTAGGACAGCCCCTCTCAGCTTGATGCTGCTGGGGAGATGGGAAGAAGGAGGGGAAAGAGCATGCTGTTTGGCAGTGGGAGGTGGAAGATGGTGCTGTTGAGAGGACAAAGGGTACATCATGCTTTTGAGGTGGCAGGTATCCCAAAAACTGGATGCTGCGAGCTTGACTGACAAGATGTGTTTTC
Source organism: Anser brachyrhynchus (assembly GCF_964034855.1). Lineage (NCBI taxonomy): Eukaryota > Metazoa > Chordata > Aves > Anseriformes > Anatidae > Anser > Anser brachyrhynchus. Next base: position 13,877,295 of record NC_137698.1, read on the forward strand.
TCAGCAGACAACTGTGCATAGAATCATTTAGGTTGGAAAAGACGTCAAAGATCATCTGGTCCAACCTTTAACCTAGCACTGAAATTCATTCATTAATTAATGTGCAGTTAATTAGTCAGATGCTGCCCAGAGGTCTCTGTTTTCTGGTACCAAGGATAATTCAGTTATGTCTAGCCCCTAGAAACAGCCCCAAAGAAATGTTGGGAGGTGTCTTATGACGATATAAAAAGCCACCTAACTGAGTGAACAAATACACAATTACATGTGCACAGCCACGCAGGTGCTTCATGATTATAAAAGCCATTTCAAACATTTGTGGGATGAGAGGCATCGTTGCTGTCTTGCAATGGACAGTAAGAACACTCGAAAGTTCAGTAGCAAGTAAGAGGTAAAAAGAAACTTAGAGGAAACACAGTTGAAACTGCTCCAGAACTTAAGGTTTGACCAAGAACGTCTGCCTCATGACTGTGAGTACAGGATTTCATCTTGCACCACTGCAAAAGCAGTTGTGAAAAATACCTGGGGTTTGTGCTCTCTTGTTGTGTTTGCAAACTCCCTGCCCTGATGTATACGTCAAAAATAGGGAAACACAGAGGAGAAAGCAGTTACTTTCTAGAAATGAGCACTGAAGTAAAAAGTTCTAGTCCGAACACTTAAAAGCAATTTCCTTTGTATTTGCTAGCTCTCTGCATTTCAAATGGCAGTGTGGTCTGCTGCAGGGATTTATACTGGTGTCCCATTAATATTTATCTATTGCTGCAAACCAGTCTCAACTATTTGTATTCCTATGGGCAGCTCCAGAGATTTTATTTTTTTTTCAATTAGGTCACATTTATTTGTAAAAACGTACACAATTTTGCTTGATCACCTCTAATGCTTATACTGTAGGAAATGGATGTGCTAGAATAATTTTCAGGCTTTTGTACTAAAATACCTCTGGAGGTGTTCCTCCACAATACGCATGTTGTGCATATTCTCTAAGCAAGTTTTCATCACCTGATGGTTTTCATAATTTCTTCTGGATTCCTTGATTTTGGTGAGTAACTTTCTGGAAGTGTAGTACCTAACACTAGACACGGGGCTAAAACTGGTATGGAGCAGGGCAGAAGGATTAGCTCTATTTATTTTATAGGCTTGTCTTCTTTTGCTATGTCTCAAAGATTTATGTTTGCATGTTGGCAACAGCATTTTGCTGTTGATACATGCTCAGCTTTTGTCAAATATGTGCTTATCAGAAGGTGTTTAAAACACGTACAGAAAGCAGACTGAGGGTGGGAGAGTCTTTGCTAGTACTTAGAATTTGAAGCTGTGTATCCAAAGCGGAGTTTGGGTGCAGCAGTCACACTTCAGGCCAGATTTTGAATCCATCGAATCCATCACTCCATGTGGACTCCACACATATATTCACAGGAGTGGAAAACTCAAACAGGTAGCTGCTGTCTAATGGAAATAAAAGTTTTTAATTTCTGCTCTAAACAGCACTGTTTGTAGCTTTTCACCAGTTTGGAGTGAATAAGCTCAAGCTCTATTACAGCTTTGGCAGAATTTGAGTAACTCCAAGCGGGTTAGATTTTTGTTAAACTTCATTTGGATGCTTAGGCATTTTTTTCTGCTATATTAAATAGACCGTCTAATATATTTTGATTGGTAATGCAGCCTGAAACCTCCTTACTTAAAAGCTTTATTGCTACCGGAAGTGTGTGTTTTCACACTGTGATGGAGAAAAAAGAATCTTTCTGGTTGGAGGCTGGTGTTTCCAAACTGAGAAAATTGCCTCTCTTTTTATGACAGACCTGAAATTTCCACTCTGTGTGCCCCAAGTTGCTTGTGGATAATGCTCCTGAAAGGAGAATTCAAATTTCACAGTGGATGAGATGCCAGCTTTCAATCTGCTACTGAAAACCTCAGTTTCGGCAAGATAGGAAAGTAAGGCTATTTATTAAGATAAACAAAAGCCATCAGCATGTACGAACTGTTGCCTTGCTGGCTTCTGGGTGGCTAGTTCATATTCATTCTACTGAAGGCACTCGTGTCCTTTTATCCAAAAGCATTTTCCATTCTCATTTTCTTTTTTTCTTCTGTCCTACTTATTTAACGTGAAAGCCAGTTAAAGCGTGATAGCCAAGTGGAATCAAAGTGAAGGAGCATTGTTTGCTTCTTCATAACCAAATGGAGAAAGGTGTTACAAGGACACAAACAAGCTGTCTGCTGTTCAGTGCCACAGGTGTGCTGCTTTCAGAGATCTATTTGAAGGCATCCAGTGGTGCCCATATTCAAGGCTGTTTCTTAGGAGGAAATAAACGGTCTTAACTAGGAAGATGCCCACAAGTATATAATAATGCTGCAAATATAGTATCTCAGTGACTTAAAATTGCTATGAAGTTGCCCTTCAACGGTGTGCTGAGTGTCTGAGAAAAGTCTTAGTAGAACTGATTGATTGTGTTGAAGAGAATGACTGCTGCAAAGCTATTTCTTTTCTTTTATTGAAGAGCTGGGATTTTGTGTCATGTTTTCAAAAGCATCAGTTACCTGTCTCATGCTGAATCTGTGTGACAGGGCTGAAAGTTCCTTGTAATTTGTATTTGTGCATTGGTACAGTGAGAAAGTGCCCTGCCAAGACATTGCATCACTGGTGTGCAGGGCCTGTTTTCTGCCAAGGAGAGCTGAAAGTCTTCAGGCTGTACTGAGTTTGGCTGATGACCGTGTGTAATTCAAAACTTGTGGCACTCTGCTTTGCTTAGTAGCAAGAGTTTCTTCAGACCTTTTTCATGCCTAGGTAAGGGTGATACTGCAAGTTGCAGCCTTCTGCCTTGAAAAATAATTGTGCATCTTACCCCTCAGGCACAACCTTTCCTGTGTCTCCAACACAGAATGTTCCTGCATCGCTGTTGTGCTGCAGATGAAGATGTAAGGGTGTGGGTGGCTGGTAAAGAGGGCACTAAGCCTCCCTTTTGTGCCTAGGGTTGCAGACAGGCAGATGATATGCAGCCCTGATGTGCATCAGTCAGCATAGCCGAAGTCATTGCAGAAAGGAACTGAGCTGTACTTGTGCGTGGAGCATAGGTCCAGGGACAGAGCTGGGCATCTTTTGCCAACAAAATGCTGCCTCTTCCACAGAGCAGGCAAGAAGAGCTTTAGGCTTTTACACTTACTGCAGAAATATTCTATGGCTCTAAGTGTGTGTAGGTCATTAACAGAGTGCCATCTACCGGCCCGTGGTGTCTGCGTCTTTAGGACAGGTGAAATGAGTGCTGTCGCTCACATCACATGGCTTCCTGAATGCAAGGGGACAGTCTAACTATAACTCTTCAGCTGGTCACAACTTTTATTCCTTTTCCAGGCTTTACAAAGTCTGTAGCAATCCCCACATGCTGTACATGGCAGAGCTCATGGACTTAGACCCACCTCCTGCCACTTGAATCGTAGAATCAGAATCACAGAATGGTTTGGGTTGGAAGGGACCATAAAGATCATCTAATTCCAGCTCCCCTGCCATGGGCAGGGACACCTTCCAGTTCACCAGGTTGCCCAAAGCCCCATCCAGCCTGGCCTTGAGCACCTCCAGGGATGGGACATCCACAGCTTCTCTGGGCAGCCTGTGCCGGTGCCTCACCACCCTCAGAGTAAAGAATTTCTTCTGCATTTCTAATCTAAATCTACCCTCTTCTAGTTTAAGGCCATTACTCCTTGTCCTATCCCTACATTCCTTGATAAAGCGTCCCTCCACAGGTTTCTTTTAGGCCCTCTTTAGGTGCTAGATGGTTGTTATAAGGTCTCCCTGGAGCCTTCTCTTCTCCAGGCTGAACAACCCGAACTCCCTCAGCCTGTCTTCATAGGAGAGGTGCTCCAGCCCCTTAATCATCTTTGGCACTCCTCTGGACTCGTTCTTATATGTCCATGTCTTTCTTGTGCTGGGGGCCCCAGAGCTGAACGCAGCACTCCAGGTGGGGTCTCACAAGAGCAGACTAGAGGGGGAGAATCACCTCCCTTAACCTGCTGGCTGCACTTCTTGTGATGCAGCCCAGCATACGGTTGGCTTTCAGGGCTGCAAGCCCACACTGATGGCTCATGTTGAGTTTCTCTTCAACCAGCACCCCCAGGTCCTTCTCCTCAGGGCTGCTCTCAATCCATTCTCTGCCCAGCCTGTATTTGAGCTTGGGATTGCCCCAGTCCAGGTTCAGGAACTCGCACTGGGCCTTGTTGAACCTCATGAGCTTTACACAGGCCCACCTGTCAAGTCTGTCAAGGTCCCTTTGGAATAGAGTGCCAGGTTGCCTGGACAAACTGATTCGATGGATGGTTGAGACAACTTGTTTAAGGGTTGCGGTATCTCACAAAAGGGGGTACATACTTAGCTTCTGCCAAACGTACTGCATGTATAGTTCTTCTTATGCACGTCCTCAGGTATGCTCCCTTGCGTCTTTAAATACTTGGGTGGAAAAGCTGGGAAGTTCAGCTGCAGCACCAAAGAAATGCAGTTCATGAGGTTTGTGGTTTTTGTTGTTGTTTGTTTAATTAATTCAATAAATGTATTCAATGAAACGGGAGCCATATCAAAGCAATCAGCACCAGGAGGTTCTTTATTCTTTTTTTTTTTAATTAATATTAAATCTAGCTTAGTTCATGCTGCTAAGCTTTATTTTTCATGCAGAGCAGATTTCTGTGCAGCACAGGTGCAGGCTGAGAGGATGGCAGGGGCCATCCTGCCCGTGTAGGAGGCAGGTAGGTCTTCCAGCACTTGGGAAAGGCGGGGTATGATTGGGGGATTTGTAGCTCAGAGCTGTAGTAAAAAGCAGCTGTGTTTCTTTTTGTTCAGAAGAGAAGAGGAGGTAACTTGTGCATTTCTTTCTGTGGAAGTCCTCTGACAGAACTTTGTAACAAAAATTTGTCCTGCTGCTTCCTTTGGTTAGGAGAAAGCAGTTTTTCTGCCTTGCAAAAATGTTTGACATTTAAAGGATATATGAAAAAATCCATTCTGCAGTAAGAGGAAACCAGAGCCCTAGAAAGTTTTTCACCAAGAATAGCAAGTACTAGAATAGACTGGGCAACTCATTCAGGTGATAGAAGCCCCAGTCTCAAGCTCTTGTTAGAAGAAGGAACTCGAACTCAAGCCTGGGCAGACGCCCAAACCACACAGATGTTCCTGAGGAAGGTCTTTGTCCCTCGGGCGTCTGCTGTCCATCCACTCTTGAGAATCACGGTGACAGCAGCTCTCCTTACAAAAGAACTTGGCATTTTTCTGCTGGAGAAATATATTTTCTAAAAGACTGCCATATGTCTTGAGCACACACTTTATTTAAACATCCAAAATATTGAAATAAGAAGCTGCTTGCAGAACAATCGCGTTATCATAAAACACACCCTGCTAAGAACATGATTTCTGTTTCCATTTAATGTGAGGCAGTGCTCCTCATTATTCTCTCTGCACACCGAGCTTCATCTAAATCAAATTGAACTGAAAAGGACAATAGTGCCATTGATTTCTAGTACTAAAAATAATGCATAATAACCTCACTGTACTGTCAAATCTGTTCAGTGAATGAAATTGCTATCACAGAAGATGTATCATTATTCATCAACATTATTATCCTTACCAAGCAGGCTGGTATCTTCATTCAGGTCATTTCTATGGAACTTGACTTAAGCAAGAAGTGACAACATGATTGGTGTTTCTTGGTCACCCATGCACATCCAGGAGGTGTTCAAACATCTTTGTTCACGTGAGGAGAGCAGGGAGGTGCCTCCTGCTGAATGTGTAACTGGGGCTGTAAGGCATGGAAATCTGCAACTGAGTTGAGAGTAGGACTAGGTGAGGGCATGCACACTGTTTTCTTTTTTCTTTGTGTGTGTGTTTTAAATCTGTAGGCAACTGTGCCAGCAGCAAAGATTCTTGGTTTAAAAACATGCAAGACTAAAATCACAACTAATTTGCTCTATTCTACCAGCTAAGTTATGAGCTTTTTGTTTTCTTGCTTGTTCAATACAGGGGAAGTCCTGTGGTGCAGCGCACCAAGAGTTATGTTTGGGGACAGGGAGTCACTGTTGCATTGGAGGTTCAGCTGCCGTAATCTGGCTTGGGTTCACAGATGACATCTCTCTTCTCTGAAATGCCCTATGACACGACTTGATGCACAGGTCTATGCTGCTAGTGTTGGTTATATTTAGATGATAACCACCTCATTCTGGAGGGTCTTCTAGCCGGTCTTGGAGACCATAAGAAGTAGGAAGTCCATGGCATCAATAACATAGAAATTGTGAGAGCATTACTCAGGGAAAGTGCTCAAGCCAGGTTCTGGTCAGAGAGAACCACCAACAAAAGTTGACACCAACCGTGGATTTTATTGTATTGTATTGTATTTTTACTTCTTGCATTATTCTTCTTCAAACATTCACTGTGAAGAGTTCCTGATCTAATATACCCTGTGCTTTATAACAGTTTATCACTTCCAGCTGAAATCCAAAACTAATCTCCACCTCCTTGTTGGTGTTTGCTTTTGCACTTCCAGAGGACCTACTGCAGAAGGGCAAAGGTGCCATGACTGGGGCATGTTTCACTGGTTTCCACGTTTGGCTGCTAATGGGAAATACTGGCACAGGAAAGCTTTTTCACTTGGTCGTCTCAGCCTCTCTTGTAAGTTCAGGCTGACTGCAGGGTTTGGGGTAAGGGAAGGTAGCTGAATCCAACCTCTAAAGTTTAAACTGACTGCAGACATTTACATAAGGTTGCAGTTCTGTTTCTGTGTGGGTAGTCATCTGAAGATGCACAAAATAAAATAAAAATATAGTGTATATGATGTCCAAAGACTTTCCTGATAAACCCCGTATTTCGGCTCCCAACATCTAAGGGCCCTGCACAATCCTGCCAGCATTTGGTTTAAGTTTCTGACCCCCCCTCAAAAAAGCCACTTATTTCTGTTATGCTCTTCTTCCCAAGCCCTCTTTTTCTCCATCCCCCTTGGATTTCTTAAGGGAGGAAGAGCATGTGAGTGGGAGGAACTGGCATAGCGCAGAGTGGTCTGCGTATGGTGAAATGCTGGTGGTGGGGCTGGAGACCAAAAGCTTTTACCATCAGAGCCAGTGGAAAACTTGCTGGCTTAGCAGGGCCTTTCGAAGCAGGGAAGCTCTGTTAGATGGCGTTGCAAAAGGATAGGAGCTCTCGGAAATAGAGCAGATCTTTAGCTAAATGCAAGGCCAGGATGGCACGCAGCTCATTTAGAGGGCTGCTCTCCAGCAAGAAATTTCTTCGGCTCTCCTTGTGGCGTGGACTAATTCAGCATTGAGCTGGCCGTTTACTTCGCGTGACCTAGGTGACACCTGCTGTGGAAGCGTGCTTCACACAGCAAGGCTGGTTGGTAATAACCCAGCTCTTGTGAGCTCCTGGCCAGCGTCAAAAGCCATATTTTCCTAATAACCCTAAAATATGTTTTGTTTTAATGTGATTGTGGATATTAGGTTGAACCTTTCCCACTGTCGGGGATTTCTGAAACCTTAATTGCTTTTCCAGCTTAATTGCCCCTGGAATGAGATCAGGAATTAGCCTTTTGCTAATGGGGAAATATTTGAGAGCTGTTATGGCTCTGAAACTATTATTTTTAGACCTAAATTAAGATGGGGAAATGAGATGCAGATAGCAATCAAGGTTTTACCATATATACACTAGAATGCACTAGGAATTACAGGATTAAATGCAGCCTAAAATGAGCCAAAGAACCTGTTCCAAATGAGTGTTCTTGAGATGAAACGCCCAGCACATTCTCCCAGCTACATGCAATCTTGATGCTTATTTTAATGCAAAGGTCTTGTTGATAGGCCTTATTCCATTAGTAAATTCACTGGGCTTATATATTAAAAGGACTGAAATCATTCTTTATTGGAATAATACGGGAAGATTTTAAGGTTTGCATTTTTCCCTCGTCTTAAAGAAAAACTACGAGATTGAATAATGACCTAATTGGTTTTAGCAGCTGCTCTGCCAGCATGTGGAGAACTCATGCGGTATGTCTTGTCATTGGGAGACTTTAACCATTTCTGAGCACTTTAAAGCTCTGGGAAGCAAAGCAGTAATACCTTGCAGTACTTCTGAGGCATATGCAAAATTCAGGTTTCAGCAGACACAGCTTAAAGCACAGCAGTTGTGAGAGTGAAAACTCGAGTGTAGCAAATTAGCAGTTTTATTTTATACCCAAGTCATTACTCAAAGATAGAAAACTATGCCAGAAAAGCACAGCATGTGATAAAAATGAATGTTATTTTTATTCTTAGGAAGAAACTTTCATAAAATTGTTACTAGTGTTGCGATTCTCATTACTTACTGATTTGTTTAAAGGACCCTTCTCATTTGTGGTGGTCCCTTTGAGAAGAGAAACCACGCAAAAACCAAGCAAACAAAAAAAGCAGAGCCCTCAGTCAAAAAGTCTTGCAGTTCAAGCTGATCATTCTGCGTATTTAGGTCCCTCAATCATCTTTCTACCAAGACTTTTCAATTTGTGGGGCCTGTATAAACTAATATTTTGAGACCCTGTAGAAATGTAACATATGGTTCTTTAATTAAAGGCTGTCAAAATGCATATGTGCAATATGACCTAACTAAGATTTCATTGGGGAAAAAAAAAATATCACTTAAACCTGAATGTAAACAATTCTTGTTTGTTTTGGTGAAGCCAATGGAAAAAAATCCCACAAATTAGTCTCTGGATCTTGCATTGCTTTTCTCTCTCTCTCGTCTCCTTTTACCCCATAAATGGGGCTGTTCCATGCTGGAGACCTCAGAAATCCTTCAAACCCTCTGGGAGAAGATACGCAAACATTCAGCTCAGAGATAGAGACAGGAAAATTAACTGGACCATCCCGGTCCAAGCAGGTGAGCTCGGAGACCTTCTCTTTTGGGAGAGGATGGGGAAAGACATGAAGGGGCCCCCTGTATCTGAGACCCATTGTCTTATGGCTGAACATGGTGAAAAGGGAGGAGACATACTCCCAAGGTGGTGTACGTGCCCAAGCACACCTTGACTTTGCTTGGAAATACAAATATGCCATCAAACTGATCCTGTTTGTCAGCAGAATCGAGGGGTTGGCCAACAAACGGAGGTCTTCTCCATGCCTGGCTGTCGGAGAGGCCATGGGTTGCATTGCAGCTGTCATAGGAACATGTGGTTGTGCAGCTGATCCCTTTCCAGGTGTTTTCTCCATTGAAGTAGGTAGGTCTGTTCTGGATTCCTCCTGGCAGCCATCTGGTCAAACCGGGGTTCCTGCAGTTTTTTTTGCACACTGTGCAAAACCAGCATGAACTGCTTCCGGCTCCATGATGGCATGCTGGTTGTGCTGGCAATGCACCACTTCTGTTTCTACAGGATAAGTAACATAATTTCTAGGAAGTCTGAGAGCTAAAGCGTATCTGGCTCTGACAGGGACAATCAGATTTATGTAATTTTCTGACAGACAGTTAAGCTTAAAGCTGTATGAACTGGAAATGCCCTGTCAAGTTAATATTTTAGAAGCCGAAGGTTTTACGAGGCAAGACACGTAGACCTCTTTTCACAAAGATGCTGGTGCTTTCTCCTGTGTTTCTAGAAGTCCTCAAACGTTGTGCAGCTATCAGACAAGATCCTACACATGTAAATCTGATCCTTATTAATGTTAATAAAAAGAACATTTTTAATGAGGTGCATGTTTGGACTATACCATGACTTACAGGCTTCGGAGTGTGTGTGACAGGCAGCAGCAGTTCTCCTCCTTTATTTGCAGCAGGAACAATAAGCATGTTTGAAGCTCACTAATGCAGGAGAGATGATATGAAATGACTTAAAAGCTGAAGTTGGGTTAATATTTTCCAGCCAGTGCAATGCTCTGAAGGTGTCCAGAAGCGTTATGGCAGTTCCTTACTGCAGCCACCTTATTACGCTGTTCCCCTCAAGTAATTTAGGAGTTTCATGGGTATTGGCACGAAGCCTCAAACCTAAGGTTTAGCTACGATGTGTAGGTGCCAAGGCCACGAGGGACATGTAAGGCTGAGCTTGGTCTGCTGCAAATAATTCTCCCATCCCTGTCCGTCTGTGTCCTGCCAGGAGGGTGGGTTGCTTTATGCTTCCTGGCTCTGTGTCGCAAGCTGCAAATTGTGATGGTGAAGTACGTTTTTCAAAGAGAAGACAGCTCAAAGTTAATGTGAGGTTTGTGCTGTGGAACAGGCACAATGTAGATTCTGCACCATGGCTGGGTGGTCTGACTGCCCCTGGAAACGTGCACAGGGACCTGATGTGCACCAGTGACTGCAGGCCTTGGGGCCCCAAATGAAACTATTTTAAAGGAGTCTGGCTTTAAAAGGTCAGGATTTGACCAAAACAGCTTGTACCCTGACTTTTGTCAAGATCTAACAAAGGCAAAATGATCTGGAGATGCCAAACTGTCTTAAGACTGTTGATGTGCTTTTTAATTTATTTTTTTTCCTCCTGAAACTTCATAATTAGAGGAGAGTTTCTCTAGGTGACTGGGTTTGTCACACGGGTATTAGTGCAGGATCAAAATCAGGAGGCTTTTGGGACCGTATTGTCCCAAGTTCAAGGGGCATTCATATTTCTCCTTGTGTTTGATGCGTGTGGCATAGGATGAGGACAAAAGCTCGAAGTGCACAAGTCTCTGTCAGGGTGAAGAACACAAATAATTACGTTATTTAAAAACTAAAAAAGCAAAACTGTTCTTCTGAGTAGCACAGCTTGTGCTCCGACTGTAATTCTGCAGCAAATTACAGTACTTTGGGATCTTCTTGCTGGAGGCAGGGCTTAAACCTAATTTTCCCTCTTCTTATTATTACAAAATAATTGTACCTGTTTCTTCTACATTCTCATCAATTTTCAGTGTAAGGGTTTAACTAGCTATGATGCTAGCAAACATGTTTAAAGAAGACAGATACCTTTCCCCTCTACAAACACATTCTACTGTGTTTTTTGTTGTTATTGTTGTTGTTTTTAATGAAGTAGTTCTGAAACCTAAATGTCTCCTTAATGCTTTAATATCTCCTTCAATTACATACAGCACCTCAGTAAAGAAACAAGTATGCAGGAAATGAGCAAAGGAGATGGTATAAGGAGTACAGCAGCGAGAAGAGGCACTGGATTACTAAAAATACTTCTATTTTCGTCTTCAGATGTAGGTATTCCACTTGACTAGTCCCTATTTATCTGTCCAACAGCAATTGACAGGAACGCATTTTGAAGGCTTGTCAATTTGAGTTAGGTGCCTTCCTGCAAGTTACTGTGTGCTGAGGAAGTGGGGCTAAGTGTGTTACGGTAGAGAAAAAAAAAGATAGTTTCTGGAGTCATGATGCTCTTCTAACAGTTTGTTTAGGAGAAGCAAAAAAAAAAAGAAAAAGAAAGCCCTTTGGGAATTGTACAGTATAGCATAATTGTGTGTCTCATTAAAATGCTGTTCCCTTTATTATCCTTGCGTTTACTACAGTAGGGGTTTTGTTTGATGTGACGATTTATGAGTGCTTCTGAAATGGCAGAAAAAGCAGAGTTTTTGGGAAAGAAGAGATGAATGATTGCCCTTATAAGACTATGGGATGCAGAACTGTAGCTTTGCTTGGCAATACTTGTCCAGTTTGTAGAGTTCCAGTTATTCTGTAGTCTTTCAGTGGGGTACAAATCTGTAATCATCAGTGCCGAATGCATATTTTTCTGAGTAAATGTTTTACTTAGATTTTAGGTGTGTTTCTGGTTTGTGGGGGGGGGGGAAGATTTACTTGGTGGCAGTATCAAAAATACATTTGAAAGAAGCTTAGGAGCATTTAAAATATTAGTGAACCTCAAGCAGTTTAGCAAAATTGATGGGATTTTATGAAACGCTTCAGTGTCGTTAAAGGAACATTTTTCTCACCCTCTCCCTGTCCTTCCCTGCAGTGTTACCTGAAACTTTGGCAAGTTGGTGATGATTTCTTTTGGTTTGCTGTTTGAAGATCTGAATGCAGATGGTCACTTGACACAAATGACCCTAGCTCAGTAAAACGAGTGACTTAGCTTTCTTCATTTCAGTGGAGTAAATCCAGAAATCAGTGGCGTGCTGGTGATTTGAGCACGTAACATGTTGAAGGTGAGGTTAGATTACATTTGTATGGAAGCCACAGAAGTTTTGTGCAAAAGCTTTCATATTAATGTAGCTACACCAGCTTGGATCAGAGGAAAATATTCCCGTTGACCCAAGTGGAGCCTTGTTGCTTACATGAATTTTTGATAAGATCTTTATATCTGTGAATTTTCTGTTTACCATTTCTTATTGATTTTCTCACAAATCCTTTGTTTGTAATCTGCTTGCTTACTTTTTGGTGGGCACTTTAATAACACTTTTTTACATTTAAATTTTATTTAATCCTTCCTATTTCTAATTACCCATATTCTGTAACATTTTAAAAACAGACCAGAAACTTTGGCCCTGTGTGCCCTACAGTATGTTAAGCCTTGTTTAGGCTTACTGCAACACTGCAATCAGAGTTCTTGTAGCCTTGAGGGAATTTTCTTGTGTTTCTTAATTTAATTAAGCATTTCCCATTAAGTTTAATTATATGTTAAGATGGAGAATTCTTCCTGACCCAACAACAATAAGCGTTTACAAAACAAAGTACAGTTCTCACAGGATTTCTTCTGGGACATTATCTTGTTTGGCAGAGTAAATAGTTTAACAGAGATTTTAATATTCTGAGTTTTTGTGAAGCCTGTTTTTTTTTTTATCTCCATTCAGCTCACTGGAACCAAGTTTGGGAGACAAGTTTCCACAACACAGTCGTTATTGCTATTAAAAAGTGAGGATCACACCTACGCTGTCTGATTTTGTCCAGTAGCGGTAAGTTTGCATTGGTGCAGTGCTCACCCAAACATTTTGACACATAATCACTTCCTGGGGATTGTCCATTACCTGTTTTGAGGCCATGGCATGTATTGAGTTTATGCCCTGTGTCTGTGTGCTGTCAGCAATGAGCTCTCTGTGTTGGGAGCTTTGGCTAATGTGTAATGTAACTAGGTGTACAGGTAGCTATGCTGATCTTAATTAAAATGCTTCAGTATCATCTGAAAGCTCCTTCAGTGTTTTAAGAGAGTATTGTTGCAGGTATGTCACCAATAACCGATGTATTTCCATATTTCTACTCAGTGGGGTAACATTTTTTCCTATATCTACATGACAGTGATTGAAATTACAGATTGCTCATTGATCTATTGGGCAGAAGCTATTTCATACTCCGTTTCAAAGTTTTGCGTTTTGGGGCTTTCGTGTGTGTTAAAGACAGTTTGCTATTTAAGGAAAAAAAAAAGTGACATGAGAACTGTACATCTCACATGCTAAACGCAAGCTTGCTGAAGGAATTTCTTGAAGGCTGTTTCTGTAGTCTCCCAGCTGGCTTATGATAGCACAACATGAAATTCTAGAAAGAGCAGAGTCCCATCAACATCACATCTGTTCAGATCACTCGCTTTTTAGCTTCCATGCTGAAGTTCATAAATATGAAAGGAAAGAAGGCTCACAGTTCTGTCTGATATGCAGCACATTTTATGGTATCAAAATTTACTGTAACTATTTTAGTCAAATACATTATTCTGGCATGACCTAGATATAAACACAGTCATTTTACCTTTTATATAAACAGCTTTTCACATTAAAAAAAAAAAAGGTTTGTTTTACAGTATTTATACGTGCAGAAATACCTGCTATAAAAGGTAAGCTCCTGGCTGTGTTGGTTTTAGTGGATTTCACTATAAATTGCCTTTGTAAAGAAAGGAGGCTTGGAGCCAGCCCACCTTGCTTTCTCTCCCAGGTGGAGCTGCACACAATAGGTAGGAAGTATTCAAAGGACGTTTGAAAGCAAGTTGTCTGTGGGGAGAAGCTGTTTCTTCTCCGTGGTCTGCTGGAGGTATGGCCTGCACTGTTGGTTTTAGGGGCTGCATTTTAGTGTAGGGCCGAGCTTGGCCCTGATAGTCTCTGCAGTGTCATTTATGAGTGGAAATGTTGTAGGTGAGAAATACCCGACCAAGTCCTATACCTTAAAAAGTTGCTCTAGTTCATGAAGTGATATTCATAGGCCACATCACAGGGGCAGGCTTGCTTTGCCAAGCTTCAAGGTGACTATCCTTTGAGAGGTGACTTGCTTGGTGCCATATAGCTTTCAGGATCAGCAGACCAGAGCCTTGTTGGTTTTACGCTGTTCTGAGCACAAGATTACCATCGCTTGTGGATTTATCATGGTTCTTGTGGTACCTTTTGCCACTGGTCTTGTCTGAATCCAGTCAAAAAAGTCTGTAGCCTCCAGTTAGATGCTTGGAAATCACTTACGTTGAACACAGATTAAAAAAAAAAAAAAGAAAAAGAAAAAGTCAGAAAAAAGGACTTGTCTTTCTCTTCCCATTTCCGTTAAAATACCTTGTTTCCTGAAGCCAGTCTCTTAATTTTGCAACCTAACTTGAAACTTTTGGAATTGTTAGAATTGGCAGCACAGGAAGGGACAGAAAAATGCAAAGGATTCATGTGATTCCAGGGAAGACTAGGCTTGAGTTCATTCCTGAGGAGCTGTGCCAATGCTTAGAGAATAAGCGTGAAAAGTCCATTTTTCTTAAGAAAATGTGTCTGAATACACAAGGCAAGGTAGTCTGTTGAATAAGAAGATCCTGATTTTATGCAATCATTTTTCAAGACAAATCCTTCTTTAAGATCTTTATGTAGGTTGTTTCTGTCTTTAGCTCCTGCTCTTTGGAAGGATAAACATTGAGTCATGTCTATTGGTGTTTGAATTTGTAGTTTAAGATGATCTGATAATGATAAATTAACTTTCCTTCCCTCAGTTAGTACAAGAGCAAATGCTGCAGTAAGTTGCACATTATATGTATTTCAGAAATACTGAAAACAAGTTTGTTTCTTCCTTTGTTAAATAGCTTCAAGCTTCTAGTAACTATTACTAGTTTTCAAAAACTAAAGTTTTATGTTTTTATATTTGTATATAGGTTTTATATTTTGCCTAAAAAATTAGAAAGTTTTAGCTGAAACATAATATAACACATGCCAAACATTTGTGGAAAGGTGGTATTTATTTTTTGACAAAGAGCAGAAAGTCAGCAGTTCTCTTTTTAATCAAGCTTGCTCCTTAGCGTTGAGGTTACCACTTTCTGACTTAAAAATACATGTCATTGGTGATCCACTTGCTGTTTAATAAAACTTTTGTTCTAATGAATTAAAAATGGGTTTAAGATTCTGTGTCTTTCCAAATGGATACTTTGCACATGGATAAAGTATGCACATGGATACTTTGTCTTGGAGAAAGGGATATTCACACATTCTTAAGTACTTGGAAAAGACCACAGTGGCTGTACCGTATTGTATTTGTTAGGTACAAAGATTTGTTAGGTCACACAGATGACCTCCTGGCACTGGATCAAAATTACTTTATCAGAATTCAGCACTGCTGTTCAAGTGTGAGAGAAAGGCATATAAGGGTATAAAGCCTATACAGCCTATACAGCTGGACCTACAGAATGTCTTATTTTTTACCTGAGATAGGGAGATTTTTCTCCTATCACTTGTTGATTTCTCACACCTGCCCCTTTATTCTGCCCGGTTGAAAACAGCGTTCAGGGAAAGAAACAGCACAGGGAAAAAGAAATTCTGCTAGAACCGCACATTGTGGCTGGTAACTCTATGCATTTCTTACAGCCACACTGCATCTTTGCCGTCGCTGTTAGGAATCCACTTCAGGTATGATTCAGGCTGTCAAAAGATGTGGAATTGAATTCTCATCCTGGTTGGCTGTGGGGTTTCCAGAGGCCAGTGATCTCAAAAATTTATGCAGTGTATTTCCCCCTGCCTGGTGTCATGGCATGGCTGAAAACCATATGGTGAATCCATCTGTGTAGAAAAGCTAGCTGATACATCATGGGACAAGCCTGGTAGCAGGGCATGTGAAAGAGCAGGTATAGCAGAGGACAGGCTGAGCATGTCTGAGAGCAGGTTTCCTGGGGCAGCAGTGGGGGAACTCCAGCAGAGACACTGGATGGGTGAATGGTGGAGGAGGTTTGCAGCTGTGAGAGCCTAGTGCTGCCTTCTGGCTGAGTCATTGAACAATGCATTTAATAATATTGAAAAATATTGAGCAAGCAGCAACCAGCGTGAGTGGCAAACAACTTTATCTGCTTCAAGGAGACATTAAGGGATTACTTTCTAAGAAGCAAAGGAAGGCACTTTTCAAGGAGTGGGTATTGAATTGTTAATGCATGCTGTGTACGTTCCCCTCTCTCTTTGAGTGCCTACACTGGGTAGTCTGGACAAAGATGCTCTGCTTCATACAGACGTTACAGCAAGAACATGGATGAGAATGGGGCTTCACTTGATGATATGTGTTCGTTGTGTTACTAAGCGTCTGGGTTAGGTTTCTTATGTTTACTCCTATCCATGTTTTCTTCTGAACAGCTATAGACCGTAAGCATGGAGCCAGTGAGGGTTAAGGGTCGGTGGGACGTGCAACACACCAGTAAGAGCAGAAACATCCCTTCAGCAGGCTAGCTCCAGGAGCAAGGCTGAAAATGAAGACATTTAGAGATGAGGTCTGTACACAGTTGCATTGCCTGGGTTCCTTCTCTGACTGTCATAAACTGCTTTATTATTGCTACCTGTACAAAGAGTGCTAGTGGCCACTCTGACCCATCTTTTTGTGAGCAGAGAGCAAAGAAAAATCAGGTCTGCATCAGGTCTGTGTCTGCAAGATCATGTATGTAGTCAGTTCCTACCCAGAAAAAGATTGTTGGCTGTCTGGTTGAAAATTGAGAAGGTACTTTGCTAATTGTTTCGGACAGAGGAGTTGAGCCTTAGTGTGCTGATGCCTTGATTTTTGTCTTTCTACATGCAGCATTCCTTCTCTATTGGTTTTTAAATTATTTTTGAGCCGTTGTTAGCTGCAATCTTAAACTGATGACACAGCTTTTCTGAGAGGGGGGGTGTTGGAAGCCGTTTGAAAATTGATATCGCCAACCTATAGGACCAATAATTGAAGTGGTTTCTTGCAAGTGGTGAAATCAAATTAGCAGCCCAATTTGCCTACGATTTTCAAGTGGGGAAAAAAATGGCACTCCTATTTTTGTCTGTGATCACTGCCTTGAAGATAAATGACTTTGCTCCTTGCTGCAGGCCAGTGTACATAGCCTTAGACACTACACAGTGGTTTTTTTTGTCGTTGTTTTGTTTTGTAATTGATTTTTTTATCAGAAATTTTCAGAACAATTTCAAACCCAAATATCTTCCCTCTGCCCTTTTATTTCTTACTTGCTCTCTGCCTGATTTGGCTGTCAGTATAGTGCACTGACAAATAAATCATTGTCAGGGCTCAGCTCCCCAGTGCCCAAGTCATGAGTCCCAAACTAACCCCGCAGTGCTGCAGAGGTCCTTACTGCACAGCTTTATCAAAGCTTGCTGACTTTGCGGCATCCCGTTGTGAAGGCAAACATACGCCGTGAAAGACACTATCTTCTTTACACAAGAAAAAACTAGAAACAAAGGTGCTGTACAATACAATATAAATACATTTAACATGAGCAGTGTGACTCCTTTGCAAGGCATGTGGCCTGGTGGGTTAAGCACTGGTCGCCCGTTTCTGTGTGACCTTGAGCAAGCAGATTCCACCCCTGTTTCGTTGAACACTTGCTGCATACCTGGCTCTCAGTTCTGGGCTTTGCTGCCTGTCTGATTTCCCATGTATAGTGCTAATAAGCCATCCTGGAAAAGCCTCACTTTCTGACAGTGTTGGGGCCGATTTCTGCAGCTTGCCCTCAGAGCAAGGGAAAGATACAGCATTGCAACTCACAGCTTCACTGCTGCCCTTTGAAAGCTTCGCACAAGGTTCAGAAGACGCTAGATCATTGCTAAGTGTTTTGCCTTTGTTCCTTTTCCAAAGCATTAAAATCTGACCGTGCAGCCTGCAGAGGAAAGCTTCTTTAAAATACAAACATGTTTAATGAAAGTTGACAAAACCCAGCAAAGCCTAAACTCCAACTGATCATATGGTGCAAAAGCAAATGAGCATTTGGGAATTCTGTGCAAGGCTGTTTCAGCTTTGGCATGCTGGTGCTCGATTTTATGGGGTCTGTGGGTTGCTGTAATCATTTAACTTCTCACCGTACTGCAGACATTTGCAGTGAGCAGAAGGCATCAGATGTAGGATAGTGAACTTTTGAACTGCTGTGAAAGCAAAATGTGCTAAACTGGAGAGTGAAAGGTGATGCCACCAGCAGCCTTGGAAATTTCACTTCGTTTAGTTTTTCAAGGATAAGAAACAGATGAGAGAAAAACTTTGTTGTTGTTGTTGCTTGCTTCAATAAGGAAAATGGTAAATTCATTTTTCAAGACAAATCAGAAATGGGTACTATTCACTTCTTCAAGGAAGGCCCGAGAACAAAGACACAAACATTAGAAGTTTAGGAAAGTGTGCTAAGATTCTTTTAACTTTGCTGAAAAGTAATCAAAATAAAGCAAGAGGGGTTAGAAAGACTGCAAAGAACTTAAAAGATGAGCAACCTCCAGAGAGACCCTCCAGGAGGTACCACATTTATATTATTAAAAACAATCTTCATCTGCAAGTTATCAGTAAATGAGAATTTTAATAATAAATTATCTCTGTGATCATTATTTTCTTTCTCTTGGAATGGCAAAAGACAGATGGCAGCTGAGCTGTTGTGCCTGCTGCACAGTGCACTTCTGATCATCTGTGCTTGGGAACATGCACCTTGGCTCCCCTGCTGCCTGCTCGCAGGTCCCTGAGGAGAGGTAGGATCCGTGTGTTGGAGGCAGAGCACAGAAGCAAACTGTGAAACCTGCTAGAAGAGCTGTAGAAGGAATCGGGGTTGTAGCATGACTGGAGGATGGCAGCATCCACGTCAGACTTGGTGAAAGAGGAACGGCACAGATGTGGAACAGAAAGGTGTGTCTGAGGAGCACAAAGCCCCTTTTGCTGGTGGCAGTACTTCTGTCCTGCATTTGGAAGCCTTGCCCAGAGTTATGTAATTAGATACCTGCAATGAGATTTTAGCGCTCTGACCCTGTCCTGTAATTGACATTTTTTTGCTTATAGGCACTTAAGAGAAGTATGCCTTGGGATGCATTTCTTCTTAGGGTGACTGCCAGTTTGTGACCTTACTTCTGGTTTTCATCCCCTCCAATCTTACGCATGTATCCTTTGCTTTCCTGCAGGGAGAGAGAGATGCAGACATGTAAATGATCCTTCTGGAACTCTTGTACAGGATTTCATAGTCTGTCACAGAGGAGCAATCGTCTGTCACATTAATATGGTTCTTATTACAGTATTTATGTCAAAACCCCTGTCTTTCATCATTTTCATTAGCATGAAAAGTAAGGTTTTAACAACTATGGTAATAGGTAATAATGTAGCATTAGAATATAAATCTAGTGACAATACAGATACCCATGAAGTGACAGGGAGATGTTATAATTTGCTTCCAGCACTTATTTTAGGGACAGATTTGTGTAGGTGGCGTAATTTTTAGAAAGTTTTCGCTATAATTATCAAAGCTAACAGGAACTCTAGGCAAAGAGTAAAAGGTAAAAGAAACCCTTGGTCTGTAATTAAAGGCGAGAAGTTACAGTTCCAGATGAGCAGCTTTCTGGTGGTGCTTGGCACACATTCCCTTTCGAATTCTGACCAACGTGTGCCTAAATGTTGTAGTAACAGGTGTATTCGTGGTCAGACTTGGGTAAAGGAAGGACACTTTGAAAACAGTATGTGTTCGTGGGCACGGGTAGGTAAAACGTCAACAAAAGTGAGCAGATCTCTGCTATTTAAGTCAATTATTTTATCTGTTAGGATATGCTTTATTGCTGTCAGAGCTGTGAAGCAGTTTGTAAGTCAGTGACGTTCACTTTCAAATTACGGCAGGATAATGGTCAGCTGTGAAAACACAGCTGGATAGCCAAGGTGAACACCACAGTTATTGGTCAGCACACAACTATTCAGTGGAACTCTTTATAGGGGAAACTCTATACTAGAATTCTTTATAGGTAGGAAAAACACAGAAAAGGACGGTTTTCCTACACAGTAAGGAAAGCAAGAGGAATTTAGTTATCCAAACCAGGACTTGAACACAACCTTGCAGTTAATTTGCAATGTAATGGACTGCTTAATGGCTTTCAGCGGTCAGGAAGTTGGTTTAAGAAAGAGTGTGGGTAACAGTTTTAAAGACATCCAAGTGATTTACGGCACTTGTACACAGAATCACAGAATCTTCTAGGTTGGAAGAGACCTCCAAGATCACCTAGTCCAACCTCTGACCTACACGGCACAATGCGACATGGTGCTGAGAGGAGCAAGGATCATCTGCTGTGCTGCCAGAGCTGAATGCAAAGCTGAGGTCTCTTGGCAGCTCTGCTGCAGAGCCCTGAGTCCCTCCACCTGAAGCACACGTTGGCAGGCCCAGAACTATCTTGAAGGCTGTGTATAGCCTTGTGTTGCTCTTCACAGAATAGCCCATTTATTTTAAGGACCGGAACTGTTTCTACCCTGCAGCACTGTCTCCTCTGGCTGAGCTGTGGGATCAAGTACCACATTCTTGTAGCTGAAGATGTGCACCCAGCCAGGCCGTATGCCCACACCGACTTGCTCCTGAACAAGCCATGAGGCTTGTCTGCACGAGGATGGTGAGGCCCAGGAAAGTAGGACGTGAAAGTGTGCGAACTTAGGCACTCTTTTTTTCCAGTGCAAATCCCTGCACCGGTCTCATAGAGCAGGCCGTCACCAAGAGCATCTGGCCACTAGGTTCAGCAGCTGTCCTGTGAGCTGAGGCTCCATCTCGGTGCGCTGAGCTGTTCCATCAAGCCCTTGATTGGTGACAAGGTGTATTTGTCAACTGCTGCCCTTTTAATTTCCTTCCCATGAGTTAATCAGTCATTGTCACTGGTGGAACTGAGCTGACTGGTACTGGTGTTGGTTTGTGATACAAACTTTTTGTCTGGAGAGATCAGAGTGCTCTGCAAATGAAGGTGAATGCTCTCATCCCCATTTAACTGATGAGAAAAAAAAAAAACAGTGATGAAAAGCAATTTCTGAAAAGCAGCAGAGCTGGTAGTTAGCCATTGGGAATAAAATCCTGTCTCTTACTGTCCCTGCGTGGGCTTCATAAATTTCAAGTGTGCATAATGTGCAGCATGAGACATGTTTTGATATATATCTTTTTGACAGACAAATCATAGCCTATCTTTGTGTTTCCAGACAGGATGAGCCTTGTTCCTAAAATGAGATTTCCAGTGTGAATATTCATGTTCACAAAAACAAATTCTGTTTATTTAAGTATGTTGCAGTATCCATAGATCCACAGATTTAAGCACATATTCTTACCTCGTAGGTTGCTCGCTAGGGCACTCACAAAAAGAGTTTGCAACCTGGAATTAGCTGCAGTCAAACGAAATTCACTTGAATTATACAGCTGATTGTCTTTGCATTGGTTAGAATCACTTTGTCTTCTTTTCAAAATGGAAGTTCGGTTCCACATGAATAATGAACCATCTTTTGTTATCCCCATCACCTTTGTTTCAGTACAGTAGATAATTCATGAAGATGGGAAGCACTGGGAGTCCAGGCTGTCGACTGGTGCCAGTTTGTGCCCTGGGAGGATCTGGCTCAAAGCCTGTCACCTGCAAGAGCCTGTCCCCTTGGAAGCGCGCACACAGCAGAAGGGACAGCTGCGTTGTGTGACTGACGATGGCAGGAAGATGGCTGGTTGCACCATCAAGCATTTGTAATACCCGTGCATGGGCAACAACTTCTCCAAAGTCCATTCTGAAGCAAACTGGCAGTTTTTAGTTACTCTGATAGATTGAGTCTAAATGCCTTTAGATTTGCAATGGGCTGCTACAGCCACTACTTCCTAATTATGCTAGACCTTCCAGCAACTGGCACTGTTTTCTTGGGTTAGACTTCTGCTTGCATACGTTAACTTATGCTTATATCAACATTCAGGAGTGTCGCACTCTGCCAGTAACCTTTGTCTGGTTCACGCCTGCATGCACAGGTGTGCAGACCTGCCAACGTTTACGCTTCCATTGCCAGATGTATCTGCAGAGTGACATCTATCTGCCAACAGTGAGTGACAAGCAGGAAGAAATGCTGCAGGCTTTCTTATTAAAAAAAAAAAAAAAAAAGGCTGTTGCCTTTATATTTACATAGCATTGCTGCCTGCTTATTCAGGAGCTCTGAGGCTTATCCCAAGATGGTGATTTTTACATCAAAAGTAGATTAATGGAAGTCGACAGCCTCATGTCCATCCAAACGCAGTGTGAAGTGATAATAAGTATAGAATTGCTAGTCAGTAGGGTCCCATGTCACATACTCAGACTAGATAAATGATGAATATGTAATGAAATTACATAGAATTGAGACAGATGGCTCTAGCTTTTGATAAATGCATATATCTTCACAATCAGATAATAATGCCAATGTGTGGAAGATCAATTGGGATATAACAACTTTGAAAACGAAAATCATTTTTCTGCTTTCACTTTAAGATGCACATTTAAATCAGAATCAATCTTAATTTAATTATAAATTTTTTCATCATGAAATTAAACAAGAAGAAGAAGAAGAGAAACCCCAGGAAAAAAATACAGGGACATTTTCATCTTATTTTCTTTGAACTGTAGTTATTTATCCTCCTGCATATAATGAAATACCATCACCAAAAAGAAAAGACAATTATTTTCTCTCCAACAGACGTTAAGATAGATTGATGATCCCCACTATAAAAAGGACTAAATGAAATTCTTGACATCTTTTCAGGAAGATGTCATTTGTTCCTATGAACTCCAGTTATGAGGAAGCTTATAATACGGTCCACCTGTTATTGATAGGGATGTTTAATATTTTACTGACTATTTAAGGTGCAAAGTCCTTGAGATAAATCAACCTCTCCTTCTGTCTCTTGATTTTACCATTTTACTTTAGGTACATCTTTCAGAGAATTGACATGATCGACTAGGGACATGGTGTAAAAATTACCATTTGAAATAACGTCATTACCAAAAAGTAAGGATTTTTGAGAACAAAGTAATTATGAAGCTTATTAAATTCAAAGTTTCTGCGTATTGCAGATTAGTAAAAGAGTAATGGCAGCAACTCATCACATAATTTTTGCATGGTGGTTGTGTATTGTCTGAATTACTGTCACTTCTTTTGAATTTAAAGTTCTTGCTTGTAAAGATAAACAAATATATCTGTCCCTCATGTGCATGGGATTCAGGATATCTTTAGATGAAGTGGAAAGAGTTCGTAGTTTTCTGCAGTCCATCAGCCGAACTTTGAGTACTACATAATGGAGAAAAAAACATAGCCAGCCGAGAGCTAATGTTTTAAGTGCTGCAATGCACAAAAAAAATGCCTTGTGTGTATAAAGAGTTTATAGTCTTTGTTTTTAAATGGTAGCAAGGTGAGAGGAAGAAATGGGCTACTGAAGCAGTTTTGCTAAGTTGGGTAAAATGTAGTACTACATGAGAGCCCGACAGTCCGCTGTGCTTCTTGGCTTCCTGTGCTGCTCCCATGGGAAACGTTACAGGTGAGGTGGTGGTTGCAGAAACCCTGAGTCAAAAGCCAGTCCAAGAGAAGGCAAGTCACGTCTAGCCTGCAGCCAGGGGCTTTCCAAGGGAAAGCCTTGTGTCATGCTGCACAGTACAAATTTCTGCCTTAGGCTGCTGGCTGCAGAGCCAACACAGCAGGAGCACATCTCCTCCCACACCCACGGGTTTGCCCCCTCACTGCTTCCAAAAATCACTTGCAACTTTCTCAAAGTGAGTACCTAAAGCTAGAGGCTCCCTAATAAGGCTTAAGCACCTTAGTACTCATTGAGCAAGAATTCTTTGCATTTATCGTTCAAGTGGAAGAATCTCTAAGTGGCTCAAGCATTTCTAGTGGTATTCATGTCTTCAGTCTGCATTCATGTGAACTCATGGAGAATCTGGGATTTGATCTTAAAAGAACCTATCACTGTGATATGGAGAAATTTTTTCTGTACATCATATCTGTGATAGCTTATTGATCAGAACAAACCAACTTTCAAAGGAGAAAATAATGCCATACATTTTACTTACGATATTTGTGCAGCTGCTGAACAATTGCACCACAGTGAGCAAACTCCTTGCCAGTGGCCAGTGAGGAGTGCTCTGTTCTCACAGATGTCAGGTCTTTTGCTTTCTATCAATGCATTTTAAAAACCAAACTTCATTGTCCATTAGGGCAAGTCCTCATCTACCTCGTAGGCCACCAAAGATGGAGAATTCGAGGTCCCTGGCCCAGATGTAGCCTGCAATTCAGTTTCATGGGATGTGTAACTATTTAATTCTTTACATTATAGCAGGTTAACACTGTCAGGGTCATTAAAAGTAGTTGGCCAAAGGTATTAGAAAAAACTCCTGACTCTCAGCAAGAAAACGATTTGACATCTCTGTGGTTTAGAAAGAAGTAAAAATGTAATTTAAAATCCTTATTTCGATACCTCTGCTAGAGTATAGAAAAATTTGGAGAAGTGGAGATTCTGATCGGAGATTACTGGTGCTATTAAAAACAGATTATCCTATAGGTGGAATTCACAGTAAATAGCTCTTACATATTGTGTGTGACAGTTTTAGCACCTGCACCATGGATATATGTATTGAGAGAGGGGATCTGCAGAAATTTAGGAATGCCTCAGAGTTTACCAACTGTCTTTCAGTGACACACACAATATTTCTGGTATTTCTCAAGCTTCTGCACCACTATGCCAGACCCTTTCACATCCTTCCTTCCCGTTTGCAGTTGCTGGTAGTACAACCATGAGACACTTTTAGAGGAGGCACCAGGTAGTGGAGTTGGGCAGACTTCTGTGGAAAGTGCTGCTTTGGGAATCCCATAGCCGTAGGACTTAGGGAAGCAGATGAAAAGTCCCCAAACCAACTCACCTTCAGGTTTGCTTGGTTCGTTTGAAAGCTGGGAAGAAGAGGGAAGGGGCAGAACCCAGGAGAACCATTAATGTGACTGTACACCTCTGTCCAGGGCTTTATTTCCTTTGATAATGTGAACGTTTGCCGGCAAAGGCTATCAAATATTCATTAGTAGAAGGCAAAGTGCTGCCGTTCTCTTTTTTGTACCTACTTTCTAATATATTTGCAGAGATGTATGTGCATATATTGGAGTCTGTGAGTCTGCGTTGTATCATACAGTTTTCTGCATCTCTTTGCAACGGAAAATGTGTTTTTCTTCCTCCATGTTTCACCCCCTCCTAGCTCCAGCTTGAAAGCTGTTTAAGTAAAATTCAAATAAAGGAATGCGCTAGAATTGGAAAGATAATTATAAGACCCAAATCCCTCACACTCCACTGGATTCTTTCCCTCCTGATGCGGACTCTGGATTTGCTTGTGAAAGCAAAGAAAAAGCTTTCTTTGGTGCATTGTCATTAAAACAGTTAGAGTCTGCAAATCCTGTACAGTCAAGACAACAGCAGGATTACGTTGGAATTATAAGAATGAGCAATGGGTTCTGCTTAATTACAGAAGTTACGGAGGGAAGGGATTTATAGACCGCCCTGTCCATCTCCCCTCCAGCGCAGGATTGTTCTCTCCAGAGTGCCACTTAGTCTTTTCCCATGGCGTTGCATGTTCCAGGTGGTGGATCATCTGCTGCTTGTCTGGGGGACTGCTTGGCTTCTGTGGGGTAGCCCACTAGTTTTAAAATGACATCTGTTGCCAGACCATATTCTCAGTGTGAACTTGAGCAAAATTACTTACTTTAGCATGACTGAAACCACTGAAGCATGACTTTATGCATGACTTTAGCATGACTGGGCCACTGAAGCTGAATGAAGAAGGAAGGGTAGCATCTTATGTCACTGTCAAGATGTATCCCTCAGAACTTAGGTTTTGGGTTGGTTTTCTCAATTTTACTGTGGATTTCTTCCTCTTTACTTGCTTCTGAGCATTCAAAAACAGTTCCTCCCCATTATTTGGGTTCATGCCCTCTGGTTTCTTTGTCTTTCCCTACTGTTTTGATAACGTGGACTTTACCTGTAAACAGTGCTTCTGTTTGATCATAGTTTGGCTCGTAGGAAATTCCCTGCTGAAATACTGTGTTTGAAAAAGCAAATTGGAGGAAGCATTGGAATTCTTAAAAAAAAAATAATATATATATATTTTTTTTTTTCAAAAAGCTGAAAGCTTTTACTTTTTCTCTTATTTAGAGGTTTGGGTTTTTATGGGTAGATTTTTGTGGCTTTTATCTCTGATTTAAAAGCCAAGCATTTTTTGTAGATAAAGAAGCTTTTCTCCCTCTGTGTAACTAATGGCTTGCACACATTTCTGGGCAGTTGAATCTTTCTCTCAGATGTCAGCAGGTTATATATAAAACCTTATTAATTCATCCTAACGCTTAACTCCTCCTAGATGTGTGACTGAGAACCACGTGAGAAATCCAGCCAGTACTTCGTCCAGCAAAACTGCAGTTTCCTATATATCTAGGCTCTTGCTAGTGTCCATTCAAGGTCGGATTCTGTATTGTTTCTGTCAAGATTCTGTTCTCTCACAAAGGATGCAAACATTTAATCACTTTTTCCTAAGCACTCACCTCATGAAGTTGGTCAACATTTCTGTAACAGTGGTATTTTAATTTTTTTTTCTTCAGCCACAAACTCTAGTGAAAAAGTATTAAGCTAAGGAAATGTTCTTACTTAGAAGTTTTCTGTTTCATATTTTATATAATCCAGAAGGAAGAAAATTCCTAGCTTGAGGAAACCAAAGCATATCTTTCTCCCTGAAACCTCTGATTCTCCCTGACATGAATAGAAAAAGTCCCCATGCTCAATATATCCCAAGAAAAATATTCAGCATTTTCTGAACAATCCCTGCTTCACTCCAGGTTACTCAAATTATGTTCTTGTATCTTTCCACTCCCTTCTCTCCCTGTAAAGATGAGTCAATTATACTTTTGCTTCCTGACATTCAGTGTCCCTGACATTCACATTTAATACTATCTGTAAAATGTTATTAGCAGGATTCTTATTCTACTTTAAAGTTGCTCCAAATGTTTGAATAGGTACATTTGCAATTTTGTTCCTTGAAAGCAAGCTTCTTACAGACAGAAAGCTAAAACAGCAGAGTGTAAAAACTCTTATATAACAGATGAAACTAAAGGATCGAAGGGCAATTACAGCTAACATATACCTCTAGAAAAGAAACTATTGAAAGAAGAGCCTTTGCATCTCCACTGCTATGACAGCACACCAGCAACACTGCTAGCATCTCCCCCAGTGCTTCAGAGAGTGCCACAGAGAGCTTGGGGTTTGGCAACTAGGTAGATGCCATGTTAGCATGTAGCTTGTCTGAAAAGCACACTTTCCAAATTCTAAGCTGTTGGGCAAGATCTACAGTGGTATTTTATGTTTCGAAAGCAGATTGGTTTTATCAGGGTTTAAGGAATGCATCTCCTGCAACTTCGGTGTGTTAATCGCCTTGATTTTAATAGGCTTCGTCTGCCTAAGAAGTGTAGGTGGTTTTGGAAGCACTTATGGCCTCGTTATGCACATAAAGGGCCCTTGCAGCTCTGGTTCACGCTGCTCATTTTTGCCTCCATCTTCTCAGGAATGCTGTGTTTTAGCCAATCCACGCATTGGCTCAAAAAGCTAGTGGACTTGTAAGGTCAGGAGCCCCTAATTTAAGATCAGCTGTCTGAAGTATGTGTTTTGTCTAAACCTCTGTGTCCTCTGGAGGGTGGAGAGTGGGGTGGGAGGGAGCTCTTCCAGTCCTTTCTTTCAGTCTAGGACTGGATGACACACCTGTGTTTCCACTCTCAGTTGAAAGAGCATAGGACAGCTAGCTTTTATAGGAACTAAATTCATCACAGTCGTTTTGTCCTGTGTTACAGTTTCTGAACTGATCCCAAGGAATTCCCTGTGCACAATCCTGTGCACGTGGCACTTGGAATGGTTTCAGCTAAGTATCATGAAGAAAATAGACATCCTAAAAAAATATGCTGCTTTTTCTGGATCCCTTATGTAAAATAGTGATACTTTGGTTCCTCTTGGAAAGTTGAACAGACACCCAGCTTAAAGGTCTCTCCCTTCATGGTTGTGCTTTAGGCTATCTAGGAAGAGAGAAGATTGAACAGTCCCTCTAGATTATAGTTTCATGTCCCAGTAGAACAAAATCCCAGGACAGTTCTTTACAACACCATTTTCTATGACAGGGGGAGACTTTAAAATGACTAGAGAGCCATCTATTGCAGTGATCTGTCAATAAACAGCATCGAAACTAACTTTATCAGTAGCCTGAAGTATAATTACAGAGTTGCACTCTGCCAGAGTGGAAGAAAATAAAATGCTAGTGTAACAATCCCTGGAGGTAGCTGGGATCACAAAGCAGCCATCTTTTCTATAAACTGGATTAGCCAGAGGCAAAATGCTTTCATCAATCGATGATTGCCAGAACTTTTTTTTTTTTTTTTTTTTTTTTTTGGTATTCAGAAAGCTTTAGAAAGTAGAAGCTCAGATAAAGAGAAATGTTCTGCTTCAAAGTGTTCAAATATCAGTTCCTGCAGGCACTCTCTGGGGATTATAGTATTGTTTAGCAACTCCCTGATTGGGGGATTTGGAAGCCTGCAACCACAGAACTGCAGTCGTGCTAGGAAATCGTCGTTGTTGGTGAAGCAGCAGTGGTAGTTTCTGGGCCAAGTTTCTCTGACTTCATAAGAAGGCCAAAGCACCTTTAGAGAAATAGTGTTTGGGATTTGAGCTATAGGCAGTATCAGTCCCGTGAAGTTCTGAGGCACCAGCTCCTTTGTTGGAGAAAAGTGGTAATTCTCTTCCTTGGTCTTTTTTTACTACATGCTTTTATGCCAACAGAAACTTTCCCCTACTTGGCTGTGCCAAGGCAGGAGTTGTTCCCCCAGCTGTGGTGTACAGAGTTCTGTGGGGAGGCGAAGTCACCAAGATGTTCCTCAACTTTATTTCAGTAGTTATCTCCAAAGCTGTTACTCTCTATCAATGTATGTCATCAAATAAGAGCCTAGAGAACTTGTTCTTTTGACCCACCCAAACCACGGCAAAGCGTGTTGGTAGCAGCTGAGCATTGCTTTGTTATTAAGGCCATGACATGACAAAATCTCCTAGTTCAATGTGTAGGACTGCCAATCCTCAAGCTTTGCAAACCTTAATTGGTTTCCCACAGTACTGGCCTCTGACAAGCCCCCTTTGATATATGGGGAGAGTGACAGCTCTTTCTATGAGAGTTAAAGCAAAATTAAACATCTCCTTTCTTTGGCATAGATTTGGTATATTCCACAGCATTTGTTGGATTCGGGATTGTAGGAAGGATAATTTTTAGAAGGTAAGCGTACAGCCTCTATTTTGGCTCTTGAAGGGACTTTCTTCTTCCATTGCCAGCCTTTCCTTTGGCTCACCCAATATGCTCATCTTTGAGTGAGAAACTATTTGAAAAATAGCAATGTGATATGAGCATAAACCGTTCCTCAGCTATCTGATGCTCTTGGTAAACCTTCAGCACTACTGTAGCCTGGAGATCTCAAGAAGGTGTATGGAGACTGGATATTGAGTTACTGCTAGTGACGGGAAGCATTTTAAGTAAGCTAATTTAGTTGATGTAAAAACTACACCTTTGAAAATAATCTGCATGTTGTGTCACGACAAACAGAAAAGCAGGCATTGCCTTTTTGGTAATCTGTCACACATTTTGATGATTTCTGTCACCCGTTTGTAAACTTGACAATTGAAGAATAGGACAGCAAATGTATTATGTGGACTGTTTCCTGAGAGCACCTACTGCTATCTAGCTCCCTAAAAATGTGGGCACTTCGACTACTTCATGAATGACAGGTGCGTATACACAGTAAACAGTGAGCATCCTCATTGACGATACATGTTGAGCCAGTACCACTGAATAGTTTTAGTCCCATTACAAATAATATACAAGCAGTATGGTCATTTTGAGCAGGCAGCATTCATCCAAATCAGTCACAACTCACAGCTTAAATTCCCTTATAATTGCAGTGCAGACCCAAGGAACTTCTGCCAGTTTTTAAAACTCATTCTTACATTTTGGGTAATTCAAACCACTGTTTGTTTGAGTGTTTTTTTGTTTGTTTGTTTTTTAAGTTAAAACCACTGAAAATAATAATGATAGTGAAAAGAGCCTAGCAGAAAAGCATCTTCTCTCTTCATCAAAACTCTCAACAGATCTTCAGTAAAGAGCATAATTTTTGAGATTCTGTGTTGGGTTAAGTAAGGCAAGGACAACAGCACTGATCCAGAAAAAACAAATAAACAAACAAACAAAAAAAACCACCAACAAAACAACCCACACAACAACAGCAACAACAACAAAGCCCCATGCCACTAACACAAAAGAGGCTGTCGTGATTTTTCAAATCTGTTATGTGACAGGTTTGCGATTTGAGCAGTGAGAGTTCTTGGCTTTTGGGAAGCCATGATCCTGTAGTGGCAGCCTTCCCAGCATGAAGTATTCCTGTCTCGTCAAAGAAGCTTTGAAAGGAACAAACGCTATTTCATCACTGTTTTGGAAAACTCTTGTGTTCGTGGCATTTTGTGTACTCTTTAAATAACAAAGAGAAATTATGTTTTATGATAGCCCAGTGATCAAAGGGCACAGTCAGCTGTCATCTGCAGCATCACCCTGCTTGTGTCTGTGGAGCTGCCAGGATTTTTACATGATGCTCTAGCACAGAATTTCCCCACAGGCAAAATCCTGTCCGTCTTTTATTCCACACCATAGAAAGGACAGAGAGAGTTTGTTCCAAGTTGTGCTGTCCCTTTTTTAGGCATCTTCCAAAAATGAGGCCAGAGGAGATGAGCCTCCTGCAGATGGTGCATGCGTTTACTCTCAAGGGCTGGCAGCCAGTTTGCTGCCATTCGTGATCAATGCTGTGGTGACATGGATTTTTGCCACGTGCTTATTCCTCTTTTGTTTCGCTGTGTTTCCAAAGAAAATGGTTCAGGGAAAAGAAAGCAAACCCAACACTGTCGCTATTATAAGTTTAGGTGTCTACTCAGTGGTTTTAAAACCTTCATCTCTGCAACGGGGTTGTATGTTGGTCTCGTAGCTGGTGGAGAAGCTGTGTCCCAGCTAACTGGTAGCTGATGTCTTACAATGTCCAGGCAGATTGCTTCTGTAAGGGGCAATTTCTCTTCCACACGCTGCCTACTCCTCATCCAGATTCAAATACGAGATGGGAAATTGCAGTCTTATTTATTTCCTGAGAGGAAAATCCTCTGTTATTGGAATAAGTGTTTTGAGGTCCTCTTTGTTATTTGATGCATCTGTGTGCAGTTACTGTATGCTACTGATTCTGTTTACTAATAGTTTCTGATTTTTGTTATATTTTGAATGTAAAGAGTTACCAGAACAGGCCTACGTTGGAAAAAATACAACAAAGGATTTCAGTGACTATTGTTAAACCGTCTTTCTTCCTCTCCCCCGTATTAATATTCAGCCCTTTTCAAGTAGTGGTGTGCTCTCTATATAGCTCCAACCAATTGGAGAGATAACAATAAAAGCAAATGTCGAGATGGTTGGTCCTTCATCATCAGAGAATTGTAGCCTTAGGGAAGCGTTTAAATAGCATTTTTGAAGGACTCCTTGTTTAGAAGCTAACTCTGAAGTTTTTCTGTTTTCTGAGGCCGTGCGCAGGGTATGAGGCTCAAAAGGAGGAAGTGTGCTACTAACGGACTGTGGGATGAAACTTTGTAGGGTTTATAGGGTCATCCCTGCAAGTGTATGTTGCCAGTGCCATTGGGGGCCAGGTCCAAGCAAGTGCCACAGGGTGACTCCAGAATCCCTGGGATATTACATTCCCAAGCAGAGGTACCTGTGGGTACACGTGGGCTTTGCTAAACCAGCAACAAAGGATTTGTCTTCAGTTGGTGTCAGTCTGAGGTCACTAATCTGTCACTTGCATACCAAAATCTCTGAGTGTCGATGAGGGTCAGACTGCAGCTGGATGACCTGGAGAGGTGCAGATGGAGCTTCAGAGCTGCTCAAACCGCTTACTACCTTATTGCAGTTTTGTCTCGAGTGATGAAAGATTTCCCATTCCTCAGGCTAGCCCCTTCATTTCAAATCCCCGCATCCTTCAGACTTCTCTGCACCCCCTAGTGTTGGTTTGCAGACACTAAGGAGCTTGTACCTTTATGTAGGTGATTCATTCCTTCCCTATCATTTCTCTCTTGACATTTGAAATTGGATTTTGCAGAGGTACCACTTGCCTCTAACTGATAAGAAAGGTTCTTTCCCAGCAAAATGGATTTTCTGTCTTGCTCCTCTCCTTGCTCCCTTTATCTGCCCCCTTTTGCATTGTTCATTCTGTTCTTTGCATTCATTTTTGTCTCGTTTCTTTCCTTAAGCACCCCTGCCCCCCTTTCCTTGTCTCCGTTTCTCTACTTTCTCCTCCATTCTTCACTCATCCCCTTGGTCTCCTTTTGCAGACATTGCTGCTGCTCAGCCCACCCGTTTTTGTGATGACTCCCTGAGCTCCTGCAGTGGCTGCACAGACTCCAGCTCCTGCCTCGTCACATCTGGTCTCTGCGTGTCCCGGTCAGCTACGGATCTCTGTTCCACCAACATTGGTTTCATTGGCTTGTTTATTAGGGTTTTTGTTCATGTTTGTTTTGTTTGTTCAGCCACAAATGGGTGTGGTTGGCTAGGACCAGCATGTGTGGTTTAAGAGATCCTGCTTGAATCTGTTGCCTTCCTAGTTTACAGAGAGAACTTAGGCCATGGTCATCATTTGCTGTTGGAGTTTCATTTTGTGTAAATAATTAAATATTGATTGAGGCCAAACAGACTCTAGGCCAAACAAAATTGTAGGTTAGGCATTCACCTGGAAGAGGAAAACCCTGGGCATTGGTGAATTAGCCACTGGGCTAGCTGCCACTCTAGTCTTTTGCTGTTGTATTTTCCAAATGAAATCTCTTTTCTGTTTTGTCCTCTCTTCACAGGGATGAAGGGGTTAGGACAGCAGCCCAGATCCTGAGATTGGGTTAGGGCAATCAGGAATGAAGAGAAACAGAGGTGAAAATGAGAGATGGGGAAAAGAGGAGGCCTGGAGGGCAGGAGGGAGGCTGGATATGCTGAGATAGCGACTGTAGCCAGCTGAGGAGGTCCAGCGATGGAGCAGCAAGGCTTGAAGAGTTGGAGAAGATTGGCTGAGATGTCTGGGGTCTGGATCAGAGCACTGGACGTGGAAATATATTGCTGTGGCATGTGAGGCAGCCAAGACAGGGTCCCACCGTGGCAAAGAGGGCTGAGGAAAGGCTGGAGCTTAAAGCTGCCTGTAGAGGCTCTTGGCAGCACTTCAGGCTCTTCCTCTGTGTAACTTGGAGTGATTTTCTACCCGGTGCTCTTCAGGGCTTACAGAATGGGCTAGGGGAGAGGGAGAAAGGCAACCCGCTGATATCCTGCAGCCCTTTTCGCCGCTGGCGGCATCGCTGCCCGGCATCTGCAGCAGCTTGCCTTTGGTAGTGGAGCTCGTTGGGCTCCCACCGGCACCTTGCAGAGTTGAAAGAGATTTGAACCGCATGGCTCTTTTGTTTAGCAGGAATCACGGAGACAAAACCAAGAGCAGCAATCCTGAAAAGCAACCCCACGTCACCTTCTACTTTAATATCATCTTTTCTTATGCGCGTGTGCTTGACTGTGACTCTCAAAGGATAATTCATTAAAAAACTTTCTTAGAAAATGTAGCCACATGAAGTGACTTGCCATCTCACTACTTTTGCTGTTCTGTTCATTCAGAATGGGAGACTTTTATCAAGTCTTTAATTTATCTCAAAGCTTTATTCCATCATTGCTCTATTTCCAATTCCATTTTAATAATAACAAGGCTTTCTTTTATTTACATTGGTGAAGCCTTGAATTCATAAACTGTTGGAGTGATTTTAATGTAAAATAAGGTTTTATCACTGCATATAAATATATTTAGCCCGAGATTCATTCTGAGTAACCTTTTGTGGGCTCAGAATAAATGTAACACTTTTTATGTGTACATACCACTAGATTTAAAACTAGATTTATGACATTGATTGCCATTGTTAGAAAGTGGGGGAAAATATGGGAAATACTTTCCCAGTATGGAAGGCTGCACCACTTTGAAATAATAAACCATTCTTTCTGACTTCAAAGTAATTTTATAGACATATTTAAAGAACACTGAGAGTTTGTCTACTGCGTTTGTAAGTTTTATAATAAGCCAGAAAAAAGGCACATTGAAAAACGGTTTTTATTCATTATTGTTTGTATTAAAAATACAGCCTGTGATCCACGAACAGCATCAGAGCCTCACCGCATGCTCTGTGCTGAGTATTGGTAAGAAAGGGATAGTTCGTGGCAAAGATACGGGTGGATATTCCAGGCGGAAGATGTTTTCTCATAATTCTTCCCTGTTTTGCAAGCAAGATACTGTCATGCACAGCCATACAACCTCTTGTTTTAGTGTCTCACTACCAACAGAGGAGAAGGTTTTCAGAGGGAGCTTAGCCAAGGTCACAAAGGCGAGTTTACTGCAGAGACAGGAGCTGGACACAGATTCTCACCAGATGCGATGTACCCACTCTAGTACCGTGGTTAGAGCGCCAGGTTACCTTCCTGACATGCACATTGACTTGGCTAAAACTTCCTTGAGCATCTTGCCTGCTGCTGGATTTTTCCTTCAGCTTGTTTGATTTTATTGGCAAACTTGTTTGATCCCCTCCTCAAGCAGATATTGCTGATGCTACCCTTTCTCTTGGAAAAGTTTGGAGAAGTTATGTCTGGTGCTATTAGCTCTGCAGGAAACATTCCAATTGATTTATCAATCGTGCTGTAAAATGAACTATGCAACTGCTGTATTTTTATTAGAGAAGTGACACAGACAAATTTTGTCACAGGATTCGCTCAATAGCTGTTTCACCAGGAGCTTGGAGTGCCTTTCGAGCGGCAGTACCTCTCAGTTATGGATATCCTGTCTTCTTTTTAGTTTTCTTGTCACAAAAAATATATGGTAACTACTGTCTTAGGTGAAATTGTTAGTGACTGAGCCTTTGACCTGTGTGCAAGAAGTAGAGAAAGAGCTGAGGGAATAGAGGATGGGGCAGCAAGCCAGTGCTCCCAAGTTGCTTTGGTGCTGTTGAAGAGAAAGGTGAGTTCTGGTGGAAAGCAGCACTGCTGGTGTGAGACTTTGTGGGTACAGGGGTGGAAACAGCTGGTCACACCCATTGTCTGCATATTAAACCTTGTCAGTGTTCAATCTGTGGTCTCCATCTCTGTGGGAATCTGTACCCAGTGTACAAAGGTCTGAAGAAGAAGGAGAAGAAGAAAAAAAGAAAGAAGCAAGCATTATGTGTGTACACTTCACATGAACACACAGGGAATTGCAGCCTCTCTAGAAAACGTCTGATGGTGCACAGATGGAAGAGTATTGGAAAACTGCATATGTATGTAAGTGTCATTTTTGTACGTGGAATGTAAAGGTGTGGGTTGCACCTTCTACATCTGTAACATGTGCCTGAGTGGATGTTTTATATTTAATACACATTCGTGTGTCTGTCTTCTGTATGCACTGCATGGAGCAGATAAGGCGGGTGGTTTCCACGTGTGCCCTGTGTACTTGAAGAGGTATCACCTGTAGACAACACCCGATCTTCTTCTCCACTATAGAGTCGGGATTCCTGGGGAGGCCATTACTGAGCTTTCTGGGTGAGAGCCTGTCATGACAGATATCAGCGGTATTCCTCCAAAGCCAGTATACTGACACTGATGTCAGGTTCGACCTCTTTTTGCTTTTATTTTCTTCTGTGGAAATGTTTCTGTCGCTAATGTAGTGCACCAACTGCCTGCCAGATATATTGGACTAGGTTACCAGTGAGCTTATTTCATGGCTACTTTTAGAAAATGCATTTCTCAGACTATTTTTGATTACCTTTATTCTTGCTTTTCTGGCGGGTTTTGCTTTTGATGTGTTTGTAATCATGTATTATTCCTTAAAGAAAGAGTTTGGAATCTCCTTTTGTTTCTGAGGCAAACTCTCGGCTCTGGGGCTGTTACCAGCTTGGCACTCTTGCTTTGCATAGCTTTAATTTAAAGGGCAATTACTTTTATCTTTCTTTGTGTTCTTGTTGTTGTTGCTGTTTTTCCTTTTTTTGGGTGTCCTTCCTTCCCAGTACCAGGAGCTTTGTTCTCTGTTTAGTGTCCTGATTGGCAGATAATAGAATTGAACCGCAGTCCCTTAAGTGCAAGAGCTTGCTCATTACCCCTTGCATCTGGCTGTATTTTTGTAGAATTATAAAGAGATTTTATTTTGCCTGGGTAAAAACAGCCAGTAATTGAATTCATGCTAAAATATTTATTTTCCTATCCATCCTATCCAACACTAGCAGATGGCTGATAGGCACATGGTGCTTAAAACTTTGAATGAGATTTGTAATGTTATTAAAAAAAAAATCTGGATGGCTTTTGATTCAGCCTTGATACAAAGCGGAAGATTTCTGGGTATTATCTAGTTTGAATTCAAAATTAACTGGGACGAGCCCCAGTGAGAACAAAGAACTTTTTTTTTCTCTTCATTTTTTTTTCCCCTGCATGCTAAAGCCAGTTGGGAGTGTTATGGTAATCCTGTCAGATCACTTGAATATCACAATTTCATCCAGAGATTCCTCTGTCAAAGCATCTTTCATGTTTGATTTGGTATAGCTGTGAGTTTTGCTGCAGGCCACCTGGACAGTTTCTTGACACGTGGATACATACAGGCAGTGCATTTCAGTGGAGTCTTGACATCAATAGCTAAAACCACCAGCGTAAAGATGGTTTGCAAATGAGTAGAGGTAGTTATATCCTTGGAGCAGAACTGGAAATATTTTTATAATGGAAAACACTGAAGGCACATGTAGGGAGTTTAGCTATTTTTCTAGTGTTTAGATGCCCTAGCACCGGCAGACTACTCGAAGCACATGTAGAGCACAATGAAGCATCAAGGTTGAAGATGCTGCAAGAACAGGGACACTGGACAACCTCTGCATGCTGTCTTACTTGGTGACTAAAACTCTTTTTCCTCCGGTTCCTTTTGTGGAATATTGTATGTAGTATAGCCCCTCCATTACTAAACAGCGTAAGCAAAGTCTTACTCTGGGGCCATGCATAATGAGAGTGATGGAACCAGCTCTGGAGCAGAGATTTTTTCAGTCAGCTGAGGTTGTAACATAAGAACACAGTGGAGCTGTATTCTTTGCCTGGTCCAAAAGTCTGGCTCGTCCAGTACTGCCTACCAGTAAGGGCCCCTTGCAGCTGCTTGAGGAGGGAGTTTAACAAACAAACCACGTTTTGAACGATCTGCCCCACCTTCTGGCAGTGTCTGGCTAAGGGGCTACCTAGATGAGGGGTTGCAACTGGGCTGCTGTACATAAGAACCTGAGAGAGCTGGACTCCAGGAATTCAGCTAATCCATCTTCTAATCTGCTTATTTTTTGGCTTCTGTAATGTCCCTTTGAGTTCCACAAACCAGTTATGCATTGAGTTGAAGAGTACCTCTCATTTCTTTTAAAGTTGCTGCACTGGCATTTCTCTGGACGCCTCAATCTCACTGATAGGAAAAGCAGCAAACAATAGCTCCATAGTCGTTGTCCCCACTCATGATCCTACAGACCTCCATTAAAACAATCCCTCTACCACCTCCTTTCCAAGCTCAGCTCTCTGTATCTATAGTCTCTTCTTAAAGCAATGTCTTGATTATTTGTGACAACTCTCTTTTCTCATCTCTATCCTTCTTGAGGTGGAATGGTAAAAACAGTGCTTGAAGCCTTGATGTCAGTGCACCAGGAACATAGATGGAGATGTAAGAAGAGTGCTACGAGTGAGGTCATCCCAAAATATTTTTCCAGAGAATAAACACGTTAGAAACAGCAATCCCTGTTTTAAAAATAAGTCCTCCCTCTGGCTACTTACAAAGTTGACAGGTTGTCTTGAGAGATTTAAAATAGTACCATTTTCTTATATTGTAGGTAAAGAAATATCGGATGTACAAAATAAAGGATGTTCTGAACTGCCTTTAAACTCCCCATACCCAGAATAAGAAACCCCAAAACTCTGAAATACTTGAGTCACTTACGAGGGACAGCATTTTCCTCTGCCATATCTTGATTTAAATTGAATGCATCATATGACATTAAGCGAAATGTGAGTTATATCTTGAAAGACAGCATAACTCATAAATAGTGTAGACATAATCCAGTTGATGGCATACTTATAACCAGATGAATCTAATATCCTGCTTAGCTGTAGGGTATGTGATTTTTGTATATGCTCCACGCTCCTGTAATTGTTTGTTGCAGAGGATGGTGGATTTGCCAGTTGCCATGAGCTCATTTCTTGCCTTAATGCCTTAATATAGATGAATATATTTTTAAGGGTTCTTTGAAATCTCAATCATATTTTAGCAGTTTTCTGAATATAATTTTCCCATGGCAGAGAGAATCTGTGGAGAAAATAACTACAGGCCAAAATATTTATTGAATTACAGACTATTTATCACTGAGTTTGTTTAAAAAGATCCATATGAGGCTTCAGATTTTTTGGCCAGTCTCAAAGATATACAACTAGATATGAAATTTCTTGTAAAGTAAACTATATCATAACAAATGGCTTTATTGAAATTTGCCTAGAAAGATGTAAAGGAGAATGTCAAGAAAAATTATATTCTAACCCTAGTCAGACGTCTCAATCAGGAGGAGACAAAAAGTGCATTTCAGAAGTAGTGGAAAGGATTAATTTGAAAAATAACGTTACATCCATGTATATGTATTTGATCTGAAATGGTCGTTCATTCAAGAAAAAAAAAGAAAACACAAAAAACTGTAACTTCTAGTTATTTGACACGCATCTAAACAAAGTGTTGGATATTGCAGGAATAATTCTGTGAAATAAAAATAATAGTAATACTGTAGTTTTTGATACTTCAAATCAACAGATCTGCAAATATTCTGATCAGTTCATGGGCCTTTCATAAGTAACAGCATTAGCTGACATTAGGAGCTGTTTTGTGGTTTATTACCAGGGCAGGTTTTATAAATGCCATTAGGGATAAATCACCAAAATCATTTACTTGTCTTGAAAGCAGCAGAAAGGAATAATTGAAAACAAAATAGGAAGGTGTACTTTAGACAACTTGATGATGTTTCAGCCATTAAAAAGCCATGGGAATCTCAAAGTTTGAATATAAACTACTGTCAGTGTGTTTTTTGTTGTTGTTGGTGGTGTTTTTTAAAAATTCTTTTTTAAAAAAGAGCACTTGCAGTTAAATGTAGTGCAAAGTCACATGCCTGTGCAGATACAAATAGGAAGCATTGAAAGTATGGAAGAGAATTTTGGATACACCGTTGTCTCTTCTGTCAATAGGACTATGTAAAAGCATCTTCCAGGTGAGTGTAAATTCCTGGATGCCTACACTACCCTTGTTTGGATGTAATACCTATCAGTCGATGATATATATCAGTGGTGGAGAAAGTGGTACTCTGTAGTTCGTTTCTGTGCTAGGGAGAGAGAACCTGGAAAGCTTGGGGCTGGGAATTAGAAGAGGTACCCACGGTGGGTTTCTCCTTTCACTCACCCTTCTTGCAACAAAGCAGTTCCAAATAAAACAAGAGGCTGCTCTACCTGAGAATGGCCATTCCTCATGTAAAACATCCTTGCTCCTTGATTAATGGCATATTTTCCTGTGATTTATGACCATGCATTGATTCAGGTGGCATCAGAATAGTAAGGAAAAAAAATGAGGTTTATTAATAAGGAAACTTGCCTGCCATGAGCTACACTGTGTGATTCTGTTCAGTCTGAGCCCTGCCCACGCTGGGTCCCTCTGGAACAGTCTGGGTTTTGTTTCTCTCCCAGTGGGGACAGTAAAGGGGCTGATGGCTACGTGGAGTGCAAATCCATTCCCTCTTGCCGCTCTGAGCTACAGCCTCGGTCTGCATACAGCCCTACAGCCAGCCTAGGGACAGGACCTCCTGCTGTTTGGCACAGGATATGTTTTTAAGTAAAAACAAACGACAGCATGGCAAAGGAGGAGAAGACAACAGTAGGAAAGCGGTAGGTTTTACTTCAGAAAAAAAGGAACTGCTTCAAACAGTATTTTGATCCTGCTTTTACCCAGGCTCGTGGGATGAGGACAGCAGCTCTCTGGTCCCTCCCAAACTGCCTGCTGATGAGTTCTCTGTTGAGAAGGCCCATGCTTTTTTCAACGTCTGATAAGTCTTTCATGTATTTATTTATCATGTTGGTGTAATTAGTTACCTAGAACACTTTTAAAATCTGATATGACACGAGCAGCTGGCTTTATGCAGTTGAACTGTCTGCCTTCGTAAAGTTACTGCAGCACACGTGGCAGAGGACACGAGAAGCAGACAAAGCTGACAGTGCCGACTGCACCTGAAAATGTTGCTTGTGCCGCTCTGCAGCTGATTTCCAGTGGAGACAGGTATCAGCAATTACGTGTGGGCATGAGTGTCATTTGTAATGATGGTTTTAACCTCCTGCTTTGCTTGCAGTTAGCTGTGCCCTGGAAACATGGATCAAGGGTTAAGGTTGTCTGTAGGATAACCTTCAAAGGGGAGTACATTTGACATTTCCCTGCTATGGGAAGCAGGTTCTGCACTTGGCGCTGGTGTCCTCATTATCTGTAGGAAAAAAGCTTGGAAATAGGTCTGGGCGTGCCTTGTGGAGCCCCTGTGCTTTGTCATCTGCAGGCAGACCCAATGTCTTAGAGTGGATTTAATGTAACAGGAGGTTCAGTAAAGCCCATCTTCAAGGTGCTTATGGGACAGCTATTTGCACTGGTGCTGGGGTCCCCAGCTTCCCAGAGAGCGTAGCTGTTCCAGAGCAGGTGTAGCATTAGATGCCTATGTGGGAATTGTAGACTTGGAAAATCAGAACTGGTATTTTTGGGAACAGATCTGGTTATGATATATTTTAGCCAGAGTGAACTTAGCTGCTTATAATTTTCTTGGCTGAACTAAGAGGAAGTAAGGCCAGAATAAGAGAGGAGAACAGGATTAGTTATTTGCTGTTGCTAGTGTTGTTACTGCTGGTCTCAATTATCTTGGGTAGTGTTTTGATGCTCCAGAGGCAAATGCAATGCAGTAACCACTCTGACTTGTGTTTCTTCTTGTTTGGAGATTACTCAGACCCTCAAAATAACTTTAACATCAAATTACTCTTTTTTCATCTGTGAATTCATTGTATGAAAAGAAATGTGTTTATATACAACTTTGTGCCTTATTTATGATCTTTACATTTCAGTCAAGTGTGTTTATTTTCATTATTTTTCTTAAGATACATGAAATCTGCAAAGGAACAAAGAAGGACACATGCCAAAAGCTTGCCTTCAACACTCTTTTAGCTGGTGCTAATTTTTTAGCCATTACTCAAGCAGCTGGCCAGGTCAGCAGAGTTCAGACAGACTTCTTCTGTGCCACTTGCACAGAGTCTGCCATGGAGGAAGAGAAGTC
Organism: Anser brachyrhynchus; assembly: GCF_964034855.1. Classification (NCBI taxonomy): domain Eukaryota; kingdom Metazoa; phylum Chordata; class Aves; order Anseriformes; family Anatidae; genus Anser; species Anser brachyrhynchus. The sequence goes on from NC_137698.1 coordinate 13,918,835, forward strand.
TGCAAATTGTTAAGCATTTGGCAGTGCCTTCCAGTTGTGTTAGATTATAACTGCATCAGTTGCATGATTAAGAGGAAGTGACAGGTAAGCAAAACGAGAACAAAAGGCTCATGCTGTTACAAGCAAATGTCACCATGTCATACATAACTGTTATGTGTACACTGATACTTTCTCTAAACACACACATAAGAAAAACAAGAAATAACAAGAGAGGGAACATCTGTGTATGTGTTAATATGTATGTGTGTGTTGTATACATTGACATTTACCTCATGTATACAGGCCTCTTTCTGTGTGCGTAAGCAAATGTGCCCCTGGAATTATGGCACACGGAGTAACAGTACGCTGGAAATGGAGCCTTCGTATGTCCCATCGGTTTGTTTACTGGCTTGCAATTTTCTGTATAGGCATTTGGGATTTTTTTTTTTCAATGAAATCGATTTTGGAAAGGTATTTATCAAATTTCTAAAGGTTTTATTTCTCTTACAACCTTTTGTGGATCCAAGTAAAATGAGGAAGTATTCCATACTTGTAGTACTACTACTAAGTATTAGCTCTACTATGAGTAGAAATGACTGCATTTATTTTGTATCATAACACTGTTTTTTAAAGTTGAAAGTTCTGCAACTAAAAGAGCTTTCACGAATGTCCAGTGAGCATGACAGTTAGTTGCATAGATCACAGAATCACAGAATGACCGAGGTTGGCAGGGATCTATGAAGATGATCTGGTCCAACCCCCCTGCCAAGCAGGATCACCTAGAGCACATTGTGCAGGATGGCATCCAGGTGGGTTTTGAATATCTCCAGAGAAGGAGACTGCACAGCCTCTCTGGGCAGCCTGTCCCAGTGCTCTGTCACCTCTCAGTAAAGAACTGACCTCTCATATTCAGTCAGAACCTCCTGTGCTTCAGTTTGTGCCCGTTGCCTCTCGTCCTGTCACTGGGCACAACTGAAAAGAGACCGGCTCCATCCTCTTGACACCCTCCCCTCAAGTTTTTTGGAGTCCCCACCACTACCTTGCCAGGTGAGACTTGAGCTGAATGTATTACAGGGCAAACTGGTGCTGTTGGTTTCCAGCTTGTATCCCCCCTCTTGTATTTGGTTTTTTTAATTAACCGGGAGAATTAATTAATTTAATCAATTTAATTAACCAGGAGAATTTAATTAACCAGTGGCAGAGTCTGGGTCCTAGTCCTCCAGTTACCCATATATCCCTGTCAGTGTGGTCCTAAGGAGCAGCATTTGGGTCTGGAGGAAAGTTCGGTTTATATTTTAAAAATATCAGCACATACATACCATATATGAATGAAAGTGAAAACATGAAAAAGCACAGATAGCAAGTTGAGCACTGAAAGTAAAACACTGTTCAGGAGATAAGATCGCCTAAGTAACATTAATTCCCTTGTCTGTTTCTGACCAGTACTGTCATGCACGGTTAATGGTCACATCAGAGAAGGAGTGGGCTTTAATACTCAAGATTCACACGAGACACTCATAAATCCTAAAGAAGAGTGTAATTTTGCATCCTGGAGATGCCCAAGTTAAGTAAATTCAGAAAATATATTGACTAGCTTGAGCTTCTCTCATCATATTTCCACAGATAGAAAATGAAAATGCCATTCAGCTTTCCTGCTACTATATATAAAAGTTAAATCTACGTATATCATTCACTCACAGGCCCTTTGGAGGGAGGTTTCTTGTGTTGGTAACAGCAGTCAGAAGCCTTTGGTTGCTGCTGGATAGGGAATTTTCATTTCTTCATATTTATGGTTATAAACCCACAGAAATTCAGAGACAACACGTCCCATTTTGTGAGTACTTAACGTGTGCAAACACCGGTGAGAAAGGGCTGTTGCTTTTATTTCACCACCAAAAGATTATTTTCTTAAGTATTTGCTTCTTAAATTTTCTTATGATGTTACCAGAAAATCTTGACTGATGAAATCTCAAGTGGGCAAGGGGAAAAATCTTCACTAATTTCATTCAAAGAGAGATGAACAGATGTTTAATATTAGTATACCTGCCTATGCATGGTTTGAAGCTAGCTTGAGTGCCTGACCCGGAGGCACCAGAGCTGGTCAGCCAAGCTGCCAGGAGTACATTTCTCACTGCAATTGAAGCTGATGTCTGAGCGTCTCTTTATTTCACTGGAGCCAGTGTTTCGCCCAGGTGTCTGACTCTGCAACTTCATATCTTGGGATGCTTTATTGATTAATATTGTACAAGGTATGTGTATCTTTTTTTCCAGTAAGCATACCTGTACAAGTCAAATATTAATGCCTAGGGTATTCTGTAAATAGCATTCATAATCCTTCTCTGAAGCAACTTTCTGTGAAGCCATTTTCCACTCTGTTTCTCAGAGAAAAACAAATATATAACAGAACTATGAAACTCCTTTCCAATATTTCATTTGCTGGCTTTCAAGCGTCATCCTGGGAGCAATGAGACAAGAAAAGAGTCTTTTCTTTCTTCAAGGTCTGCAGTGAACAGTGTAAAGCCATGCACAATGGATTTGGAAGAAGTTTTATATATTATGACAAGCAAGTATATCTCCAGGGTGCTCTGCTGTTGTGGAATGTAGTTATAAGCCAAATCACCCATTAAGTCACTGAATGTGGTAAAATTTCTCAGGTTCTTAGAGATGAAAAGCACACGAAGAGACACCCATGACTCAGTTCTTACGAATGCAGTGAAGTAAGGTTATCAGCCTAAATTGTCCCTATTAATCAACAGCGTAACACTCCAGTGGTAGCCCCTGTGAATCTGGGGAGCTTTGGGACTGAGTTGGGTGGAAGGACTCTGACTGCTGGTTTTAGGGTCTTGTACTCCATCTGAGTCTCAAACTGATCCAGCTGAAAAAAAGAAAACAAAGTATATGTGCTCTTTTCTGGGGACGTGTTCACATGGTTAGGAAATGCTTGATTATGACACTGTTTCTACATGGAGAGAGAACTGGTCTTTGTTTATTTTTTGTTTGTTGCCTCACCCCAGTTTCCATTCTCTCTCTCAGAATTTCTCTTTCTTACCAAGTCTTGAAATTCAGCATTTTGGAATTTGTCATGACAACCAAAGACAGGCACGGCTCTGTGGCAGTATTATTTGTATCGTGCCAGAAATGATTTAGCTTTGGTGTACCTGCAGTGATGCACATCCATATGTTCATATGTCCATACCTTCAGCTTAACTTCCAATAAACCGCTAAAGATACATAAAATGAGGAGAATGAACCCCATTCTCTCTGATAATCAGAGGCCAGTATTGCTTTCACTGCTTTTACTTGCAACGCCTGCCATTGAAGGGATAGTAAGTACTTTCTTTAATCTTTTTTTATTATTATTAATTTGTCATCAGTGTTTGTGTACTTGTCTGTGTATTTTTCATACCTGTGATCCAACTGTTTAGATTATGTCTTTGACTTCAGAAGTTGTATTTTTTTAATTAGCTTTCATAGGAAAGGGACAAATTTCATAAAAAAGATTGCAAAGTTAATTAAGGATGAGAAACAAAATAAAAAGAAAGTGCAACAGCCTGACTAAGGAGACAGAAGAAAACATGCAGTACAAAAACGGTATCAAAAACTACGAGAACTCTTAGCAAAAACACTTTTTAGTAATTAAAATGGCTAATCATTAAAGCATGTCTGTGGATAATTTTAAGATAGTCAGCATACATACATCCACAGCTTCTCTTGGCAACCTGTTCCAGCGCCTCACCACCCTTAGAAGTGAGAGTCAATACTTGGAGAATTGAGCATCCAAAGAGTGCAAAGTCACTTGTGCTTTCGATTAGTTTTTATACTAAGTAGTCTACACTGGGAGCTGTAGGAAGGGAGAGCAGAAAAACATGTTAAGGTGGGACTGGAGGTAAATCCCATTGTGTCTCCTGTGACATCTCTGCAAGATATGATCTCCAGTAGTGAAATGGCCTGCAGATGCCATAACTTGTTTCAGCACATGACATCCAATTTTGCAAGGTCTAATGACAGGCACAGAGTTAACTTGGGCTGCTGCTCTAAGCATGCCTGGGAGCTGCTTACAAGTTCCAGCAGCATGTCAAGATGTTTGCCTCATCTTTTTAAAAAGGGAAATAGCCATCAGCATGGGCATTTGAAAGAGCATCAGTAAATTCAGGTGGAAACTGAATAGCTATTTCAGTACTTTCCTTTGCATCTGAAGTTAAATGTTATTTAGGTGTTTTTATTATTATCATTATTGAATTCTAGTGTCAAGTCCCTGAAGACAGGGAGGATATGCATAAGATTTTTATAGGCATTCATTAGGGTTCTCTTTAAACTAACACAAAAGCAATAGAGTTAGTTTTGGTAGACAGTCATGTGTTTCTGTGATGGGATGTTTCTGTTATCTTTAAAATTCTACAGGTGGGATTTAGTTCTCTTGAACTCTGTGGTGTGACTCAGAAGTCAAATGAAGTTATTTTGTTTTCAGTTTTAAGGGCAGTTCTTTAAAGTGTTACATCTAAGAGATGAATGCTTTGGAGAAGATCTTATCCTCAGGTAGCTGTTCCCATCAGTGCAATTACTGTTTTCTATATAGCACTCATATAATTTTCTTTACCGGTCTTTTTTTTTTTTTTAAAAAAAAAAACAAAACTCAAATCTCTTATCCTAAAGAACAGTGGAAAGTTATCCAAAAGAAGACCTCGTTATACTTTTTGCATCCACCGTAATGAATCCTGATTAGGAACCTGTGCAACGATGTTATCCTGATTGGTGGGAAATCGGTGAAGGAAATAACCAATTTTCAATCAACATAATTGGTTGCTCAGGAGGTTTGAAATCTAGAGAAATGGCATTGCATCTTCTGCAGATGTGTTAAAAGATTATTCTGGAATAGCAAAAGAAATTTAGGGTAAGAATTGCACATTTCAGAAAATATGAGTAGTTGTTTGTAGAAAAGTGATGTTTCAGATATTTTAAGAATCATCAGTGCTCTGGACTTTCAATCATTATTAAACCTCAGTAAGTCCACATTTTATAAAAGACATCTTAAAAGAACCAACAACTGCAACCGCCTGCCCAACAAAAAAGGATTCTTCATTGTCATTCACAGCTTTTAAGTACATTTTTATTTGTTTAATGGAGAATCAGTTCTGTACTACTAACCAGCTCTGGAGTTGGTTACATTACACCACCATCAAGCAGTCCAGCTTAGGTTTGACAACGGTGATGAGGTAGAAGCACAGCAAATGGGAATGGCAAAGTCACTCCGTCCCACATAGCAGAGTCCCTGCAGTGATATGGTCTCATATTGAACTGGCTATAAATTGGGGGAAGTCCTTGAAGTCAAAGTCTGTGCTGGCTTACCCATCAGGGTAACTTAGTTCGTTGTGTATTATGAATGCATGGCTTGATGTTGTCCGCTTCTAACCTGATTGAACTTGATAAATAACTAAGTGAAGAAATAGTACATAAATTCCCATACAAAACAAGTGTAGCTCTTACTTGTTTTAGCTGTATTTCAAAAGTGTATCAAGGATAGAAATGGGAGTACTAAACATGTCAGTCTGAACCAATTCTACTGGAGCTTTTCCTGCTTTACATTTCTCTGTGAATTGATGGGAGGTCAAAGCTACCTTCATGAACAAGCCAGCGACTTCACTGAAGTAAAGCTGGGCAGCACAGCTGATTGCGTGGCACCACCTCCACCTAAAAGCTAGCCCTATAATAATGAAGCATATTTGCTACTTCCCTACCTGTGAATTGTGAAATTACGGTTGTGTATGCACATCTCAGAGGAGAACATGGCTGGATGTACATGGCTGTATGCGTATATCCTTGCACATTTTTGCACTTTGGATTATCCTCCCTTAAATCAGCCAAGACGTGAAATGGCCATGCTGTACCTGGGCATAAAACATTTTTGCATCACTGTGCTTTCTTTATCACCTTGAGCTGTCCATTCAAATGTAAAGAGAAGTTTCACTACCCACCTTCAAAATTATAGTTTCCATCTATTAAGAGAAAGAGGCTCAAAATCCTTTTGAGACGATAAATAGCACAAAATGCTTTGATTCATATCTGTGTGCTGGAAGTTTCTCACATCAAGTGAAATACCATGAATACATCATTATTTTGACAGCTTTGTGAAAAAGGAGGCAAGAGGATCGTATTGTACAGATTTAATTTCTGCAGTTTTACAGCTTTGTGTTTTGCAAAAGAATCAAATCCTGCCATCAGTGCAGAACAGGTGGTAAACCGAAGGGCAAAGTGGAGATACTATATAAAGGCCTGTCAGATCTTGTACTTGGAGTGCGAGCCCCCACCAAGGACTCCCCAGACAGAGCTCCTGTGTCTCACACCTTCTCAGAATAGTACCTTTTGTATTTTTTCCGGCTCAGCATTTCCCCAGCTGGAACAGGAGGTCACAGAAAAGGAGAGGATAGATAGCAAGAAGAGAGTTTCCCACCAGGACTATAACAGGCAAAAGCAAACAGACACACTTTTCCTACTGGAAGACAGTGGGATTTCCACCACCACTATGCTAGCTGATGTGGGAATGTCAGTGGGGAAATGCAGAGGGGAAAAGCTGAAGTGCTGAAGACATACAGCAAAGCTCTCAGTTTTCTCCATTGCTGGCACCGCTGTCGAGAACGTTCTTTAGCATTAAGTTAAATTTGGGTGTCTTACACAACAGAGTGAGGGTCCTGTGGACAAGAAGTAACATCCCACTTGCAGTGAAGCAGTTTATGTTGATGTAGGTGGAGGGAGACTGGGAAGAGTCCTTTGTTTCGCTGAGCAGTAGTACCCTCCTTTGTTCTCATGTCCCTGTGATTGCTAAGGTTTACCACCCGAACAGTCATGCAACTTGTTTTTAGAAAATATTAAATTTGAAGTACAAGGACATTTAATTTTCTTTTTACTTCCTTTTGAATCATTGTTTTGAGTTTCTGTTTAATAACAGAATGAGAAATAAGACTTCTAGAAAGCCAAGGCCTTCTTGTTTTTCTCTCCTAAGCCATGACTTCAGGGCCTGAGCCTTTATAAAAATAACAGATACAGGCACACAGCTGGTTAGGGTTGTTAACACAAACTTCTTCATCTTTTGCTCCCAGTTGCCATGATTTCCTGTTCCCCTTGATATGGGCTAATTTAGGATTTTAGCAAGCATGTCCTTCCTTGTGGAGCAGAAGCCTGACCTTGGCTTTGATATTGGCTTAAAAGTATTTATATATTCACCAATATTTATATTCAAGGTATTTATATATTCCTTAGTATTTCACTTGTGGTATTTCAATGTTTTTGCTCCCATATCTAGCATAACACAAAAAATTGCATGGATAATGCAAAATCATAATTAAAACTAAAAGTGAACTGAAATTTTGTCAAAGCTCAGAAAACTTTTTGGTAAAGTTCACATTTTTATGTGCTTGTTATTTTGTACAAATCCATTTTCTTCTTTCCTGTCACATCTCAAGACCTTTTTATAAGGAATCTCCGTCTCTTTTCCCCCTAATTTAAATTCTGCTCTGTCTCTTTGGAATATTAGGTATGGCTTAGCAGTGAAATTATTTTAATGATGTGGCTGAGTGCTCGTATATATTCAGGCAAGCAAACATAAAATGATCATTCTTTATATTAAGGGTCCATCTATAGTTTAGAAAAGGTAATAAATGATAGATTGAAGGCATAGATGGCTCCAGTAGTGGCTGGTGTGTATTACAGAGGTTATTAGCCCATCAGTTGAAGGTATTGTAGATGGCTGCAAGCCAAACGTACGAACAACCTATGCAACGGATAGAGTCCATAACAATTGATTAACTGTGTATTAACATGCAGATTAACCCTTTATCAACTTTTTTTTATGAAATACATGTGAATGGCACCCAAATAGCGAGAGTGGACATAAAAGGAGACACTAAATTTCCTTACGAAGGGCAGTTTGTGGGCTCTTATTTTTGTTTAAACATGGAGTGTGATTTGCAAGGGTGCCTGTGCCACCTGAGACTGAAGTCTGTTTTAGAAGAGGTATTGTGTGGTGCTCGGCTCATTTCCAGTCAGGACTAGGCCTGACAGAGGCCAACTAGGCCTCTAAATCACTTGCGCAGTCCTGAGTGTGTTGCTATGCTGATTTTTGTTGTTGTTGTTGTTGTTTGTTTTTATTGTTATCATTTTATCATTGAAGTTTCCGTTTTAAGCCCATACCTTTTCCCAGGGTGTGTGGAAAGGGAAGGGAAGGGAAGGAATTCCCTGAAGCTCCAGAGTGGACATGAATCATGCTGTTCAATGTCTGGGCTCCCACTGAAAGGGTGACTGGAGTTTAAGTTGTATTTTTGCAGCCACATTTCTTTCGTATTCAGAGATTAGCTACACTTAGGCTTAGCTATACTGGAAAAAGCTCTGTTGAATTGGCTGGGACAAGAGCATATGGTTTGTGTTAAGGAACCTTCCCTCATCTTTTGATCTGTCTCACCCAGCAGATTTGAGCTGTACCTCTACAGTGGTGCCTTTCTTCAGTCTGGTGCAATATAGCTCAAAAGACTAGAAGTCCCTGGTATACATTCTACCAAGAAAATATGGGACAGATCTACCAAGAAAATATGGGACATCAGAGACCGATGTACTCTGACCCAAGATGGGCAATCTCATCATGAAAACAAGAGGTCTGCAGAGCTTTTACCACTTGTTCCCAGTAGCTATAGATTCCAGTAGCTCCTTTCCATAGGCAGAAATCATCATCCTCTTCCTATATTCTAGGATAGAATATACGACAGTAATGCTAATAACTGAAAGAACAAAGTCAGAATGCAAACTGTAGAGCTAAGAAAATACGATAGTTATTTTGTCAAAGACCCTCACCCGTAACTTTCCAAAGGAAATAGAGGAGCCTTAGGTACAGGATTTGGGGTTTCTCATCCTGCAGCCTGTTACTGGGCTGTGGAAAAATAAGCATGAAAGAATTGCTAGAAGTGAGGCAGAGAAGGGGCTTAGGTAGTCCAGTCTGTCCAGTGCTTGGACAGAGCCAGACGTGCCTGAGCTTCTTCTGTGAGAGATCCAGGTAGTTGTTTTGAAGGTGAGTGAGAGAGACTGCAGCTTCCTCTTGTAGAGCAGTCCAGGGCTTTATTGCTAGCAAGTATTTTTTTTTCCTTTGAAATGCTAGTGTTTCTTGCTACAACTTAAGCCCGTTATTTTTTTCTTGTTCCTGGAAGTGGAGAAGAGATTGCTCCCTTCTTTTATTTTTTTCTGCAACCATTTATGTGTTTGATTACTGTTGTTATGTCTCCCCTCAGCCCTCTGTCTAGTTGCAGTGGTTGTCCTTGTTTCATGGCTTCGTCTTTTCCAACAGGTAAATTCTGTTACACAAAGTGACTTTGGATCAGGCCCTTTTAGAAGAGCAGCAGTTGCTAAATAAAGCTCAGTGTTGAAAACATCGTTTTAAGTTGATCAGACATTGTATATTGGGATGGCAAGCACGTGTTACTTAAAATCGTGAAGAAATGTTATTTGCAATAAAGAAGGTCACATCCAGACTGCTCCCAATCTTTATTTCTCTTTAGCTACCCAGCCCTATTTTCTCTATTAGTGTACCACTATTTATGATTCTTCAGTAACCAACACTGTAGGCTTTTCTTAAATTACCATAAAATAGCCTTCTATTGACCAGGGACAATAAATCCAGAAGACTACAGTATTAAACCTTTCAATGTTTTGGTTGGTTTTGTTTTTACTTTTGTTTCTTTGCTAACGGAGCTGTTTATCATCAGAGGTTTCCAATAATGGCTCTAGAAAGCATTGATTATTTTTCTGCCTTCACTTAAATTTATAAATTTAGTTTAGCAGAGAATGAGAAAGAGTAAAGCAAAGGTATGAAGGGGTATACATGGCTCCAGGTAGTTTTACTGATTTGTTTTGTGTCTTGTTTTCTCTTATATTTTATATAGGTATAGATATGGAAGAATAAAAATCTGAATAAATGGAAAACTATATAGTTTCTCCATTTATTTTGATAATTTCTTTATAGCATAGACAAATGGGAACAAAGTCATTGTTGTGTAAATCTTGGCAGAGGAGAGGACTGGGCTCTATATTACGTGGCAGAAAAGAGGAATGATCCTTGTGGTTCTTAACAGCCATTTCTTCTCTTGGCATGGCTGTGTGGAAGACAGAGGAAGCAGTGAGCTGTTTTACCCTCAGTTTTGTAGCTGAGAAGGACATGCTGCTGCTGTCTGGTGCAGGTGGGACCTCCAGGATAGAGGGAAGGGAGACCCAGCTGGGGAGCATGGTCTGCTGGAGAGGCTGACAGTGAGCAGGGAGAGAGAGGGCAACAGAGGTAGGGAGGCCCAGGGTGTATGGAAAGAAAAAGGACTTGTGAGGTGTTTTCCTGTGCCAAGAAACTTCTCAAGTTTGTTGATCTGGAGTGATGCAGACTCAACTAAAATTCATGAGTCCCAAGGCCAGGTTCCAGATTGATATGTTCAATTTTTCTTTTATTACAAATGTACTGTGTTTTTGTAGGGGATATCAATAACCTATATATTATTTTGAGTGAACACATATATAGGTATTTTCTGAACAAAGCTGCTGCTTTTATTCCCAAAGGGTGAAAAGCATACTCTTCTTAGCAGGCAGTTCTTAGGCCTGGAGAGTTCAGGAGAAGGTGAAGCTGAATAGGTTTATCAGGACACTCTGGGCATGGCTGTATGGTGCAGAGGCAGCAGAGAGAGAAGATTCGGTAAACTGGAGTAAAAGTTATTGAGAGAAAAGGAAGGGAAAGGGAAGGGTTATTTAGTTCGAGTCCATGGTTGTACTCTGAGAACTTAGCAATTCACGTTCCCATTATCTTTTGTGCTGAGAGTAAATTAATGTCTCCAGAACTAGGCTCAAGTTGCCTTCGGATAAGCAATTGGAGGAGAGTTTGCTAATCCCCTCCTGTCAGGCTGTCAGGTTTTTTGCCTGTGCTTTTTTGTTTGTTTGTTTAGAAATTCTCATGAGTATTCATCTCTGCGAAGCTCCAGGTAAGATGACTATGGCCAAGCTGTGACTATGAAGTAGGTCCTCTTCAAAGCACCTTATGAGCACAGGGTTTGACAGCCACATTAGTGATACCTCTGATCTCCTGCTTGCTAAGTTATTCAGATGATGGAGAAAGCTTTGATTCTTCCAGTAGTGGAGGTGGGTTGTACAGAATCAGTAAGGCACAAATGATAATCAGGGAAGATTCCAGATGGGAATTGTTGTTCAGGTTACAGGAATTATGCTTGAACTTCTCTCCATCTTTCCTCATCAACATTAATAAACCAGGCAGTAAAGCATTCAGTAAGTAATGGAGATAAGTTGAGTATCCTGCAGATGTCTGCCTCATGGCTACTTGTGAGCTCTGAGTGGGCACATTTGTGAAGATACGTGATGCTGGTGAGCCCCTGGTATCCATTAAGACATTGGCACAATGCTGGTTATATCGAGTTCCATTTATTTTTTTTCTAAGTTAGAGTGTCTTTAAGACTTCTCCTACTTTGTTGGATTCGTTTACAGTTGATCAGAGGTTTAAGAAGCTACCAGTATAGGAGAGGCAATAAGCATACCTACAACCCCGTTTACCTGAGTGAATGTCACCTCCTTAGGAAAATAGGCTACAAACATTAGGTTTGTCATCTTTTATACCTGGCTTGTCTTTACAGTGGTCTAACAGAGGAATTTCTGCATGCTGTTGGAGGTGGGAATGAGTCCTATTATATGTTTAAAACTTGAGAGGTTTGGGAACATTTGGTAGTTATTAGCTTAGGTTTGCCTTGTACAGTCAGTTTCCCCCGTCCAGATGAAGCCTGAAACAATTTGGCATGTGCTCCTGATCCTCTGCTATTGATGGATGCCATTTAGCGAAACATTTGCATGATATTTTGAGCAGAAGAAATGCATACTTGAGTCCTTTTTGAGGCCTTGACTTTGGATTTGTTCCAGAAATCCAGTCTTGCTGCCGTTCTTAGCTCCCATCCCAGTTGTTATTTCCCACATGGTATGTCATGAGGTCACGGTGCTGTTTATTCAGGGCGGCCTTTGCTGTGGCCTGCAACTTCTCCCTGCGTGCTGTGCAAGCATGGAGAGAGGGAGAGACGCTAGAGCCTCCCAGCGCCGTCCCCTGCTTGTGCACGCTTCCAGGTAGGCTGTGAAACACATGCTAAGTGATGAGAGCTGTAAAGAAGCGTGCTTGCATCCCGGGTCCCTGCTGCTGGGGAGAAAACATCTTAGAGAGCAGATGGTGCTGAAATCATCTAGAGGTGAGCAATTGGTAAACACAGCTAGCGTGTACAGGATGGGGCGGAGGCGTAGCGCACCTCCTCACGCTGTGCCGAGGGGAGGCAGGCCTTGTGCAATTTGCTGCAGTCATTCAGACCACCGTAACAAGATCCTGTGGGCTGGGAAGGGCTTTGGCATATGCAGCGGTGGATGGCTGCACTGCAGTTTTATGTTGAAAAGGAAATTCTCCTCAGAAGTCCCTGGCTTACAGAACAGGGCCTCTCTCGGTGTCCCAGGCCCACTCTCCACAAGGGCTGGAGGCATGGCTCGACCTCATGTGGCGCTGGCAGAAGGCAGCTGGGGAGAGCAAGAAGCCCTTTAAAAGCCCTTTTAAGCCCTTCCTTAAACATGGAAACTCTTCCTATGTCTGTCAGGAGAGCAGCCTGCTGGGTCTCCTGTATGCCCAGCTAAGAACCGGGCAGGATCTGTCTCTAAATGAACTGGTCTTTATCTGGCTGTTTACAGCTCTTGTGCCATACTTGTTATTTATTTAATGAAACATTCTAGTAAAGTAGAACAGCCATTCATAAGCCCCTGACAACAAACAATCATGAAAATTGCCTTTGAATTTCCCTAATTTGCTTGTAAGAGTCAGAACAATGGGAGAGAATAATTGCAGTTATTAAAAGAAATTGCTGCAGGCAAAATATAACCCATTTTAAAACTCATATCCAGGAAAACAGAAAGGGGGGCAAAAAGGAGAGCCGCCCGGTAAGATGCCTTGTGCTCCCAGCCTCCTTTTGTCTGGGAAATGAGAGACTTCACCTTGCTTTTTCCTCAGGCCCTGTTACTTACAGGGAAAATCAGAGCTTTTAGTGTCAGCGTAGTCCAGCTGTGTGCGGCTGCGCCTCGCCTGGCAAAGCCCTGGGAAAGCTGTTTTCTTCCCGTCTGCTTTGTGCCGGTTCAGAGCTATCCCTCACTGGAAGCTAAGTGTATTGGAAACCAATAGGAAGAAAAAAAATCACTCTAGCATAAACTGCTGGACAGAGAGGACTGAAGCTCCTTCCTGGGCCTGAGCTGGAGTGCTTGTAAAGCTAGGAGACCTGTAGGGTTTTCCAAAGAGCTTTTTGTGTCACGTAACCCTGAATGAGCTTTGTGTCCCTGGGTGACTAAAGATGTATCTCTAGAGTCCCTGGGAATTTCTGTTGGCTGGTTCTGGCCTGGCTGACTTTGCGCATGAGGTGAGGAGCTGCTGTCAGCCCTTGCCTGGACAGAAAACCCCTAAGCAATGCCAGAAACAAATAGGACTTTGCCTTTTGTGTGCTGAGCTTCCTTGGAAGACTCAAACTCCTGAACTGGTTAAACACTGCAGCACTAGGCAAAGCGATGATTAAGCACTTGTAAAACTTGTCCCTCAGAAACCAGATGGCATTGTAAGAAGAACCCATGCTTAACACAAACTGCATGCTTTTGTCCCAGCCAATTCAATAGGGCTTTGTCCAGTATTACTGAGCACGGGGGTAACTCTCCTCTCCGAGTACAAATGAAATGTATTTGGCTCTCCCTCCATTTTATAAGGAGATAACAGAACAAAGGATTGCTGCAATTTGAGGGCATGAACCCTCATTTTCTCTCCAGTCCACCTAAATAGAAAAGAATTTCTTGTTGGCCTGTGATCTTCCCTTCTGCAAGTCAAAGCCCTTTGAGTTCCTGCTGCAAGTAATGGCAGTTTACTCGCAATTTTTCAGCTGCATATGATACCCCAAATTGGCCCTCCTGATGTAATGAAAAGCAGCCCGCCAACACAGAGGGCCTTCCAAAGAAGCCAGGCTTTTGTAAGAGGAGAGAGCACGACTGTGGTAATACTCCTGGATCGCTGTTTCACTTCATGCTTCGCCACGGGAGCAAAACAAGGCAGCGCAGACCTCCGTAAAGTGTTTATGAATATTGCTTTCTGACAGAAATGATTGTCAGGTAGTGGGCAGTGACTATAACAAAATTTTAGCAGGAGATAGTTTTTTTTTTGTTGTTTTTTTTTTTTGTATGTGCAGGCAGCTGGCAGTCTTAATTGCTCTGAAGGGAAAAAAAAAAACAAACAACCAAACGCAGAAATTCATGTTCTCTTGTCGTTTAGGGATGTAAATTTTGGTGTTTTAACTCCATGCCTCCCTGCTTTTTTTTCCCTTATCAAAATAAATGTGAGTGAAACTTCCTCTTAGTTGCCTTTTTGTATGCATCAAGAATATCCAGTAAATGTCTCTGTTCTGCATTGATTCAATGTGAGTAGAATTTAACCTATATTCAACATCCAATACTTTCAGTCATTTTCCCAGGTTAGTACAGAATATTGAATAGTCAGTTTGATCAGTGTAATTCAAGGGGAGCTGAGAATCCATATTCATAGGAATTTTACCCACTGTTTACCTTTATGCACTTTTTTTCTTCAGGCTGTAGAACCAAATACTGTTTTGCTGTCTGAAGAGACCTCAGCAAAGGGTCAGGAGTTAAAGAGGAACGACTACATTGTAAAAAGTCATAAAACCTTCCAGGATTAAAAATCTCAGGAGGTAAATGTGTCAATTTAATTGAATTAAAATATTCAAAACCATTCCTTTCTCTGTTTGCCACCTGCCAGCATGCTACAATTCCCTGTGCAGAGTGTCATGGGTTGGTGATGCTGCAAATATACATGTGTTTATAATGTCATTGCCGAATAAGAAATGCTTATCTTAAACTCAGACCATAGCAAGAAAGAGCCTCTGAATTGATGTTTTCATTTTTATAGTCTCCATTTTCTTTTGCATGTTAGGTTTAGGCCAGCATGCAAGAGGGAGTAGGAATAGATAGCCCTAATGAGGAGGCAGCCAAGGAGCTTCCCTGAGCACATCCTGGGGTGAGGCTGATTTAGGCTATGCTCCGTTTAGCTGTTCTGCACCTCTCAGGACGAATCCTCACCTTGGACACCGTTGTTCAGTCATCTAAGATGCAAATTCCCATTATCTAGTCATTGCCACAAGGGCGTTTTTCTCATAGTGGTGTTTGAAGATCTAAAAACATTTTCTGGGAAACTGAACAACCAAACAGGTCATCTCTTAGCAAAGACCAGAAAGCCTCTTACACAAGCACAGATCTAGAGGATTTAAACAAAGCTCCCTGACTTTACATCATGCTACTTCTGCATCCATGCTGCAAGTTACCTTTGCGTGTTACTGTCCTTTAAAAGCGAGTCTACCTTGCAGTCAGTGAGTACATTGTGCTTAGTCACAGTCATTGGAAATTTGCTTTCTGTTCCCGCTAATTAATGGCTTTATACTAAAAGAGGGAAGATTAAGATTAGAGGTTAGGAGGAAATTCTTCGCTCAGAGGGTGGTGAGGCACTGGAACAGGTTGCCCAGAGAGGCTGGGGATGTCCCATCCCTGGAGGTGCTCAAGACCAAGTTGGATGAGGCCCTGAGCAACCTGATCTGGTGGGTGGTGTCCCTGCCCATGGCAGGGGGGTTGGAACTGGATGGTCTTTAAGGTCCTTTCCAACACAAGCCATTCTATGATGCTATGAATATAATCAAATATAACCTATGTTTCTGTGATTCTAATTTATAAAAACAAACAAACAACAAAAAAAAAAACAACCCTGAGAAACAAGGTTTATTGTACAGTTTCTTGTAATGTTTAAAGCAACTGAGAAATGGGGGATGATAAGAGAGAAACAGTGGGATGTTGAAATTCAAACTTTTTTCCATAGGTTACACTGTGGCTATGAGGAGATTTTTGTAAAGGTAAGTTTGCCACCTGGACACCCTTTTCTGTGGAAATATAGCCAAAGTTGAACACCACTGGTTCCATGGCAAATGCAAATAAGTGCTTTTCCATATGTATACTTTCTGCTGCATTTTCTAGAATGATGATAAAGATGCTTAGAGAAATATGCTTAATGATTTTAAACACTTTTTATAAATCCAAATAAACACCTCTATAAATACTGGGGAATGTTATGGCAGTTTAAGGCTGATGTAGGAATATTGCAGTTTTTCTTTGGCTTGCTCAAGTATCTCATTGACTTAGATCTTTTCACTGCATTTTTGTCTCATGGGTGATTTTTATGACGTTTAATAATTTCCTTAAATATGTTGGCACAGATGATTTGACACAGCAAGTGGCCTCAACAAATCATCAGCAAAATAGGCCTCTTTTCTCTGTAATTCCTATAGCTAGGGGAAAAAAATGGAGGGATGAAGGTGGAATAGTCCAAACAAATGTATTTTGGTCGGTAACTTCTACCCTCTCGTTTGTACTCTGGAGCCATTATTTCTAGAGTCATTGAAGCAAATAATGTTAAGAGTAAATAGAAGTGTATAATAGAAGAAAATCTCAAAGATTCTTCTGTCATCCTTTCTATTTTTATAGGAACTTTTGATGATTTTCTTGCCAGTCTAAGACAGACTTTGTTTTGTCTCTCTTTTTTTTTTTTAATTTGAGACAGCTTCAATATGGAGCCACACATGCAAGAATGCCAGAATGTGGACCCTCACCTTGTTGGCAATGGTTTTCCCAAGTACACTGGCTCCTGGTTAATCCAGAGGTTTTAAAACAAAGCTTTAAGCCACAAGTAGGTTTCCTATGAAGCTGTTCAGTAAATGTCTTGCCACAGAGTGTGAATTGTAGATAAAGCAATAGGTGCCAAGGGGTTCAGGCTGTTAAAATATGCTTTCTGTTTTACATGGGTAGAAGGCAAAGCAGTGGCAGCTCAGACACAAGAGAAGGATATTTTTAGTTTCAGGAGGAGAAGTGCACAGTGGTGAAATTGTTGATAAAACAAAGGACGACGGTTTGAAACCTGGAAGGGGATATAATATATGAATCTGTAGAAGGTACAGGATACGAATCAGGCACAATATTCCTGGAAACATTGTTGAATTTAGGGACTTCTTTGTGGCATCAGAATATGCTTTGGGCACCTTGGAAATTCTAATCTTATTCATATGGTCACTTCTATAAAAGAAGCCAAAAATAGTTTACAGCAAATAAAAGCAGTAGTGAAGCAAATGTAGCCCTTTATGTATTCCCATACTAATGGATTCGCCAGACTCTTTAAAACTACAACATAGTGTGGGTTACTGCTTCCTCTCTGCCTCAGCAGATAGGATCTACAGCTCCTCACTTTAAAACACTAGGAATAATAAAATGCATTATTAACAAGTAGTCGATTAACAAATAAATGCCCCTCCGGTAAATCCAAAAAATAATGTTTTGAAATACTGCCACCTTCTGGTAAGTTTGGGACAGACAACTGAGTTGCAAGGAATTTGTCATTTTTTTTTTATCAACAGTAATAATTCACTTCCTGATTTTCTAATGTTAGAGACATGTTGCACCATCTGTTGCAGTGCTAACTTTCACTCTATGTGAGACTATGTACACTGTAGTGTAAAGCAATGAAGAAAATGTAGTACGATTTCTTACAAGTGATGGGAGAAACAGCATGAAACTTGCTTGTAGTAAGGAAAAGCATTTTGGTGCTTCATGTGTGAGTTTAAAGATTTAAAAACACAAAGCCTATGTTTTAAATTGTGTGTGTTAAATGCATTACAGTATTGGGGCTAAAATGTTGGTCTGACCTGCAGGCTGAGCTTGGCTAGAGGAGAGGTATGTGTACTTTGGGTCTTAGAGAAGAGGACTTCCCTATTCCTGTGTAACTCCTGTCTCCAATGTGAGTGTATCATTGAAGGGTTAATTCTTTTTAGTGGTTTTACTTTGCTAACATTCAGATGATACTTGTCCCCATACCACCTTTGTGTATATTTTAATTATACAGATGGTGTTTTATGTGTCCAGTCCCATACCATTACTATATTACTTAAACTTGGCAGTGATAGTTGGAAATAGCTTTCTCCACGCTGGCTTTTTCTGGCAAAGTTCATCCAGTTTCAGCTTTCTAAAGGTCCTTTGTGCAGTGACAATATATATTGTGTACCTAAATGGCTTGCATATCATTTAAATTCCCTTGATAGGGAAAGTCTGCTTGGCAAAGACAATAAGTTTTTAAAAGTACTAGGAATTAATACAAAATCTAAGCTAATGTGACCTTAAAGTTACCATTTCAAACTCTCAGAATTTAGGCAGTCCGAAACTTAAATTTCTTTTGATTCACTTGGATTTCGCTGAGTCTGTTGGGCTCCTGTGAGATGGGGATGTCAGTGCCATGCTCCACCTGTGGAGGTGTTACAGACATGGCTGATGCCAAGGTCCTGCCTGCACCACGTTTTTCCTAAAAGATGCCCTAAAAAAGTGTTTTCATAGTAGGCACAGTGTTTTTTCCCTGAAAAAATGGGTATTTTGAGATGGTGGCTGAGAAAACAGCTTCTTCCTTAAATTGTTTGTTATTTGGGATGTTAACAGGACTTCCAGAAGCAAAGAGAGACAGTGACTCAGAAGCTGCAGCATTGCTTTCTTGTGAATTCATCCCATATCATAACTCTCACCCTGCTAGGAGGTTCTGTGACTGGGTACTATATGCAGCACCTAAGGGATACATGGTAGGAGTATACAGACCTAAACAGATGCGTTCCAGGCAGAGGGGCGGTACCAGTGGTTGGGCAGGGAAAGCACATCAGCTGTCAGTGAGGATCAAGGCCCTTCTTGCAGTCGGTGTAAGTGTTTGGGCATTTTATTTATGTTCTCCTATTAATCAGCTTCTTAGACTTACTACTACACATAGCATGGCCTTGTGTTTGGCTTGATTTATTTATTTATTTATTTATTGACTTTCAGTTTTCCACCGGGGTAATATTTTAACTCATGAGCTGATTTCAGCCTTATTTTAGGGATGAGAAGTCTGCAGTGTGCTGTGTTTCAACAAAGTTTCTGAAAATAGATGGGCAACTAAAGGAGTCTAACCCGTATCAGTGCCCCACTAAAGGGAAAGACTGAAATTTGAACTCAACTATATAATTGTCCATCAGGGAATCCATGTGCGAGACAGATGTACTGAATGAAAGCACTCGGAAACCAGGCTTCAAAAGCTCTTCTGTGTATGTATTGACTCGTATGTTGGCTTTGAAGGCTCCAAAGTGGGTAGAATGGCTTGTGTTCAGCCAAAGAAGCCAAGTCGTGCAGCGGGACTGGTGCTGCAGTCTGTCTGATAACGGCAGGGGAATGTCAAGCTCTGTTACCTGCAAAGGGAGCACCTTGGAGATGAAGCCTGCTATGACCAGTAATGGGCCACTGGGAGAGGCAGAGGGAAGGACTTGTTTGTGCCTGATTCACAGCTAGGTGTATTTTGTGAGTTTCCATTCTGCTCAAACACGACTTTTCCCTGTAAAAATTATAAGGGATAACCGAGCATCTAGCCTTTGGGAGTTTGTTGCCAGGCCCTAGAGATCTGTTGCAAAGCTGTAGATAAACTTGAGTGACATTACAAACCGAAAAGAAGAACCCTTTTCTCATCAGAGAGGTGAGTACACTTGACTCCTGAACACCTGCTTAATGCAACAGATGGAGCTGTGCTGCCTTCTGTCATCCCAAAGAGCTTATCTTCCTGGCTAAGGTCTAAGTACAGGTTTCTTGTTTCCAGTTCAATATAGAAAAATGTCTTCTGTGGACAGCAAAAATTTCATCTCTTGAATTTTGGATAAGGGACTATCCCAAAGCTGAGTTCCAGAGCTTCCCAGACTCTGATAGGTGCAAAGGACACAAGTGACACAGCCAGATCTGATAGCCAGCTCTGAGTGTCTTTAAAACAGACCTTAACCATATGTGCAGTGTGCCACTTCTGCTGTTGTATATCGAGCTCAGGAGAAGGCAAGTAACATAATTGCCTTCAGCAAAATTGTCAGACAAGGAAACCTTTTAAAACTACATAGAGGGGGAATGTAATGAGAGCCCTGGAAGGAAGAGGCTAAGAGAAGAAAAATTGGCAGGGAACATTAACATATACTTTTAACAAGCCTTTTTCACAGAAAGAAGAATGACCCAGAGGTTTGACTGTTGTAGTTCCTACTTCAGTGAAAGGATTTTGTATGTGCTGCGTTGTAGGAGATAAATGCTTATTCCCCCTGTGTTATTTTATATTTCAGCTTGGAAGAGCAAGAGGAAGCTTTATTTAGACTATTGAATCCAACCCCACAGTAATACAGCATGTAAAACTTCCAAGAAGTGAAAGGCATGCAGTGCTCGCATTGCAGATAGTTTTAAGGATAACTCCTCAGCTGTTATAACCGTATGTCATACTAGTCATGAATTATTAGAAATGATTTGCTACAGTCTGCATTCATATTACCTCCCAGGGACCTTTCAGACTGGATTTTTGGAGAGAGATGTTTCCTGAACCTTTTTTTTTTTTCTTCTTTCTAAAGAATACTACAGATTGCAGGACAAATCAAGGTTTGATAGAATAAGGACTCCAGATTTGAATTGCCGACTGATACCTAGGAGTTAGAGAGTTAGAGAGTGCACCCTCTGGGGACAATTACGGATAACTATCCACAAGGACAGTTATATCTTGCAGCAATTCCTGTTACAAGTGGAGGGATGATTGTTTGCTTTATGATAGAGGTAGATCCCACTGAGGAGCACTCTCGTAGCCTGTTCCTCTTCTGAGGGAGTGTTTTGGAGAACACCTGTTCTCACACAGGCGTGTGAGAGGAGTCCTAAACATCTTCCTTCTAGGTGAGCTGGAAGCTGTGGATTGAAAGCATCTTTAGGTAAGGGCAGGTGATGGTCTCCTGGGCCTTAGTGGTTGAATATAAACCTGCAAATAGTAACCTGCAGGTTTAACATAAAACGGTGAAATGCAAGTGAGTCGTATGTTTTTTTGTGGTGTTTTTAGGTGTCTGCATGGAGGCTCTGTGCTCCACCCTAGTTGTTTCTTGCTGTCATGTACCTTTCTAGAAAGTTTTCTTTATCCTTCCTCTTCCACTGCAGCCTTTGCCTGCACATTGAGCAGCTCACAGATCACACATAATAGAAAACCTTTGCCCAGGAGATCTGCTGTGGGTGGCTTGCTCTGAACATTGCAGATGTTACCATTGCTTTTCCTTTCTTTTCAAGGTTGTCATTGCCCTTTGAGGAAAGTCTTGCCCGAATCTAGAAATGCCATCCATCCCATGTCTTCTGGCCCAGATCCCAAATCTTACCTGTCCCAGATGGGCATTGGTGAACAGCCTGGATCCCATATTCCTCCAGGCTGGGGCAGCTGAATCACAGCTAACCCTGTGAATACAGGGAGGGCAAGACAGTGATGAGCAAGGTTTAGCCCTTTGCTCGGTCTGTATTTCTGGAGTCAGTAGGGATAAGGTGTAGCCACCTGGCTCTTTGTGAAAACCTACTGCACACTGCGTGGTGCTTCTAGGTGTGATATAATAACCTGGTCCTCGGTGATAGGGGAAGGAGTCTGATGAGAAAAGCTTTTCGTATGGAGGCGTGTGAATAGAGAAGTGCCATAATTAACAATAATGACCAGTGCTGGTGACATTCCTTTGTGGTTAATAGCTGGCGGTGTGAAAGGCCCTGAGGCAGAGCCTCAGGCTGTTAAGTTAGCAAGTGAATTGCTAGGCTGTTTGACCTGCGGTTCATTCCGAATATAAATGGTGAGGCTGTGAAAAACCTCAGCAAAATGTTCATGAGGACAGTCAGGTTTGCAACAGCTCTTTAAGAAGATTCAGAACTGTAAGCATATCTTGCCCCTTCCAGAGGGGAAGAAAAGCAAGTCTTACACAGCTGGGAAGGTGTAAACAATTATCACAAATTCTGCAGTAGGAAGACTGGGAATTTCCATCCTTAGAGCCATTAAGGTTGCCCCAGGATAAGCGGGGGGACTGAAAAAAAAAAGGGGGGTGCTGAAAGATGTGACTGCACCTGGCCTATCCCTTCCTGCAGTATTTCCGTGCCTGGATATTTGTTCTCCAATTCTTCTAAAAAAAAAGAAAAAAGAAAAAAAGGCTGGAAACAGATAGCTGGTACTGAGTGATTCTGCAGGCAGGAGGACAGGGCTTTGGACCAGGAGCGGGCAATGGGACAGCTGTTTGTCAATCAGACCCTGCAGGGGTGTTTCCTGGGTGTAGCTTTTATTGGTGGTTCAGAAATAGTTCGTATTCTGCACAGGTGGTCTTGCCAGAGCAGCCACGTTGCCGATGGCATTGTACTACCACCCCACCCCGGTCTGGCAGGGTGGGATGCAGCAGCCAGGTAAGTCTGAGGCTACGCCAGGGGGGCTGCTGTGTCACAGGCTGAGCAGGGTGACTTTATTTGATGCAAACGCATTTCAGGCTGAGAATATGGTTTCTACAAGTCCTGGCCACCTCAATAAATTCAGCTTTGACCAACTGGTGTGGGGGAGGGAGAGATTTTAGGGGACCCTAAATATTCAGGCAAGCAGAAGCCAATACGTTGTTTTTAGAGTGCTGATTAAAATACTCCATCGTGCTGAACTTGGAGTGGAGGTTGTTCTTAAAGCTTGTTTTTGATTACCTGCTCACCACAAAATCCATTACTGCCCACATTTAATCCTGACTGTCAAAACCATTTGTCTCCATACATTGCCAAGTGAATAGCTACAGATGTTTATTGTGCTGAACACAGGGAGACATGCTAACAAATCTGCTGTAACAAGAAGCAACCCATTACAGCACGAGAAGACTTTCCTCTGAAACAAATATCTTTAGACTTCAGTCTGAAATACAACCTACTGTCGTGTTTTCTGCACAGCTAGCAATTTTACTGTATGACACAACAAATCTCCGTTTGAAAGAGCTGGGTTTTATACTCCACTCAAAATTGGACCTGCTGCAGCGGAGCGTATCAGAATTAGACTGAAGGAGTGGGCTCCTACCTGTAGTTGAGTTTTCACAAAGCTCTGCGGAGAGAGCTTTTGAATACTGCCTTACTCCCCAGGGTCATCGGGTTTACAAAGCCAAGCCATACTGTTAATATTGTATGGGTGCTGCTCTAAAGCAAAAGCCAGGTGACAAGTCCATAGCTGGTATGAAGAAGTACACCACCAGGCATGACATTTTAAGTAGTTCTTTGATGGCAGAAAAATTTGTCCCAGTTTGAATTCATGTTAGATCCCTTCTTTCTAGGTGCCAGTGGCCCCTGCCCAGCCAGGCCTATCTACCGGCGCTCTCCCATCTCATGTCATCAGAGCATCTTACCTGGTGGCTGCCCAGTTCTCTTCACAGCTTCTCCTATCTCATTCGTGCTGTTGGCTCTTAGCATCTTGCTGAAATTCTGCTGGATTTTTCTATTGGATGCATAGCACATCTCTGTCACCCAAAACGTTTCTTTATGAAGTACGAAGCCCTGGCTTCTACCACGTGAAGAGATACAACAAGTTAAAGAAAGCAGAGTTTCTAAGTCCATTTTATTTTGTTTGTCAGGTCAGAAATGTAAAGCTAATGAAATCATTATCTGCCTTTACTTTCTATACCCCCTCCAGCCACTCTCCAGTAGCTTTGCCTGTTGACCAATTTCACCCAGAATTAACATAGGACAAAATTTTTGTAGATACTTAGTTAATGCACAAGTCATGAAAATATCTTTCTGTACCGGGTTATCTGTTAAAAGCAAAGACTGCTATATGTACCTGCCTGTTAGCACACTAGAGAACTCACAGGGAGGAGATATAGCCCCCATTTCAGGAACATTTCTGCAAATTAGACAGCAGAGTTACCAAAAAATAAACAAAAGTTATGGCCAGGCTGGAGTGAGTCACCTTCTTGATGTGTTGTTTGTTTCAGTGTGGGCCAACTTTCCTCACCTCTTATGAGCTTTTTAGGAGTGATTGTTTTAAGGCAAATACCTGGTGTACCATAATACAGGTCAAGGGATAAAACACTAGCAGATTTTTAAAGTACTGAAAGCAAAGTCTCATAAATAGTCTGCTGGGGAACTTTACTTGGTGGTCTTCTTCAGGTTGGCGAACAACTGGATTAATAGATGTCAGTCTGCACAACCCCAGGCTGTGCGGTGACGCCGCTGGAAAGAGACTGCAGCTTCTGAGTTAGGCTGCTGGAGGAGCACCTTTTAAATTCTCTCCCATCTCTCACCTGTGTGGTTTTCAGTCTGCCTTTGTTCATGATCCTTTGTTTTGGCTGTGAACCTCTCCAGTGACATCCCACCTGCTGAGCAGCTGACGTATCGGTTTGTTTCTATGGAGTTAATATTAAAATTAATGTAAAAGAGCAAACCCCAAAGATTAAATTAAAATAACAAAAGAGATATTACTCACTAAAAGGAAATGAAATGACAAAATTAAACCACAGACCACCAATTAGATTTTCCATGGAGCTTAGGTCCTATTAGGCAACAGAGCAGAGGCACTGAAGGGCTCGGCCTCTCCACACTCCCCTGCTTTTCTGTATGAGCAACTGCATATAGCCTGTTTATGGATCTGGCCCCTTACCCTTGGGGTATTCATCCTAGTTTGTCACTAATTGAGGAGATGCAACCAGGGGGACCTGGCACAGGTCTTGCTGTGTGTGAGCAGGTGTGGGATGGGGTGGCTTGGTGGGAACAGGCCCTCTCCAGACACCAGCGTTGCTGTGGAACTTCCTCTGTCAGCATTAGTACAGTCTTAATCCTCAACAAGTCTATCTGTTGGCCTGACTCCAAATTTTTTATTTGTCAAGGGCTGTAGTCGTATCGTGAGGTGCATATTTTAGTGTTTTTCTAAGAATGAATGGATTTGTAGTTCCTCTTCAGGCCAGTATTTCAGCTGAGACCTTGGTAGCTCCCGGTGTGATCAGTATTACATTGATGCTCAGCAGATACAGTTCAGCTCCGTGCTACATGAGCAAAACAGTGTCCTAACAGTACTGGGGGCTATGAATTAATTACCAGGTATAACAACTTGGTTCCTTCCTATTCTAGGGGTTGAGACAAGGACAGGCTTCTCTTCTGCTCTTCACATAGCAGCATTCACAGGGTACGGGACTGCTTGGCTGTGATGTGGGGGACACAGGTGGGCGAGCATTTTAGGAGCAGCTCTAGGTGGGTGCTTTAACCTGCAGGTGGAGCAAAGTGGCCCTGAGATGAGAAGGTGTATGATGGGTCGGGGAATATTTATGACTAGTAGGGTTGAGTTGCTGTCAAATCTGCAACACAGGTGGAAGTATTTTGATAGGGCAACCTTGTGCCTCTGCAGAGAAGTTTGAAGATGAAGATAGGCCTGCATTCAGGTTCTGCCCCTTCCCTTCTTTTTTATTACAGTGTTGGGCAGGGCCTTTCCTTATCATGGCCACGTTTGTAAAATGAAAACTTGGAAAGGACAACTTATAATACCTGTATGTAGCCCTGTGGTTACCCCCCTGCCTTACTTGTTCTTTACTTGTGCTTTACTACCTAGTCTATACTAGGTGGGCATAGAAAAGAGATAAACTTCTGTCATCATGCGGGACTGAAAAATGTAAGTGCTGAGGTGGCTTATTCATCTCCACTCTCTCTGTTATGCCCTAAATTGTTACGTCCTTCCCCAAATGTATTTCTGTTGACACAGTAGGAAGTTGGCGTAACATAAAATATGGGCTAGCTGTCCTGTAACCGCCTTTATCTCATTCACTGTATAAAAAGCTACTATCAGTGATTAGTCACCATCATAGTAAGTATGTATTCATTACAGAAATAACGTGCCATCTGAAGTCCGACACGAGCTTTGAGAAAGCAATGTGTTTAAGCACATGGATAATCAGCTACCTCACACTGCAGTACAGGCATCAGCAGTGGCCTGGTACCTGAGTTCTGCTGAGCTCAGGGGGATGTTTGGTTTATTTGCTTCCCAAATTTTCCACAATGTCTCAGAAAACTGATAGAAAAGGCTAGCGGTGGGTCTCTAATGCTAGAGAGAGCTCTTCTGTTCTGCTGGTGCTGAATCCCTTGTTCCAGTTACTTGAACAGCTTGGCTGCTGTCTCCCATGTTTGGAGAGTAATAATCAGAATAATAAAAGAAAATACTATTCCTGTGCAGCTATGGTAGGCTGTAACATTTTCTGAGTGACTTCACCCGGTCACATTACTACGGCCCCAGGAAGCCTATGTTTCAAACATGATATATTTTCCATTAATGGCCGCTGCACAGCGATGAGTTTGGCTTCAGGTAGGCACATTATATCAGGCATACCTGATTATGGATCGTTGTGGTGAAAGCAGTGTGCAGATGCAGTTTCCTACATATCTATGTGAATCGGTGGGTGGTAACTCTGAGTATGCTGCATATCTGACCCAGATACGAACATAGCCAGCTAATCTGTCTCATTTAGCTGGCAACGTGTCTGAGACTGTAGGTGATATGTCTGGAATGCTGAATTGCGTGTCTGACTCAGCAGTTGACTAACATTTCTCATTCTGGAGTGTTTCATCTTCAATGAAGACTAAATATATATATAGATACAGATATATATACACACGTTTATATTTTTTTTGTTAGCAGATGATCAAGCACACACCAGAACGAATAAGTCCTACTTAGTATGCAAGAGGGTTTTTTTTCATGTGCATTATTCCTTGCGCTCAGCCGTTATTTTTACAAGTCAGATTTCGGGATGCATTCAAAGCCTGGTGGAAACCACTGACTTGAGGTGCCTTGGATCGAGCCCTGTAAGCAAGACCAGACATTTCCACTCAGCAGGCAGGACTGAATGTAGGGAAAATCCTTCATATACGTTCCTGCCCTGTGACCTACTAAGGTGTCCCAAAGCAACATTTCTCTTTTTTTTGTCTTTGCCAAAAAACTATGTTGTATTTATCTTGGAATGGGATGAGATGGGAGGTGTGTGGCCTTGAAGCTGATACAATGTACAGTTTTACTGCTTCCACAGTCTGTTGTGGTTTTTTCTTCTTCTTTTTTTTTATTTTTTTTCCTAATGTATTACTGCTGGATGAAACAAAAAGGTGTGTGTCTGTGACTGGCAAAAGCTGTTTGCAGGCTTTCTTGGCTCTCAGCACAGGGAAGGTCCAGCCCCTCTAAGAAGGAATTGTGGCTGTTTTCTGCACAGAGACTGTACTCTGCCATCCCTCTAGTAACCTAGTCCTCTACCCAGCAGGGGATCAGTACACAGTCTTTCAACAGTCCGTGCTCTGCAGGATCGTGTAATTTTTCTTAAAAGGGCAAGATAGGTGGCAAAGTTTGGAAAGCTGACAGTGCGGCACTGCAGGCCAGTTACTGCTCAGCACCACTGTGGTGTTCAGCACCTCCAGGGCTGCGCTCGGGGCTAAGGAACAATAATACTGAAATGTGGCTCAGAGAGGAAGCAGGGCTGCCTCCGTACTTGAGCTGGAAGTCCTTGAGGAGCCATAGGAGAGGAAAAGCTTATCCGGTGAGTTAGCAGAATGCCTAATGGGAAGGGAAAGTGATCATCTGATTAGCATTGGCACGTTATCCTCCAGCAGCAGGTTGCCTCAGGCAGTGGGCACGGAGCTGTTCATCCCGCACGGGTTTCATGTTGTTCTGCTCCGTTTAGCTTCTGCTTTGTTTTGCTTCGCTTATTTCACATTTGGAGGAAGATATAATCAATAAATGTTGAGTACAAGTTGTCTGGCAGAGGGCTGCACTGCTGCAAAAGGCAGTTTTTATTCTTTGTGGGCATGCATAGCTGCACACCTGTCTGCCTGTGCTGTTAGCATGTTTGCTCTTAAGGATGCACAGCTTTTGATGTCAATGGGGATGCTCTCACTGCTGCTGGCCATTTTTTAACTTTTATTTTTTTAAGAGCTGAATCCCCACTGTGCAAATCTCCAGATGTGCCTGCTGCTGTTGAAGCCACACGAGTAGCAGCACCATCAACCCAGCACTTGCTGGTCAAAATGCTGTGGGTGGCAGATCCGTTAGTACAGCATGGAAAATGGCAAGCATGGGTTTATGTCGCTCAGCCACCGTGCTCCAAGTTGCCTTTCCTTATGTGAGAAATCCAGTAGGCTTTCTTCTGATTACCAAAAAAAAAAAAAAAAAAACAACTCTTCAAAGGACAAGGAAAATGTTGCCTGAAATGCTGGTTTGCTGCTTGCAGCCATTCCCAAATCAAGCATGCCTGTTCTTTCTCTGTTAGTTACAGATGAAACTAGGAATGGGAAACTTGCCTACACCTTCCCTGAGTGCCCTGGTGCAGAAATTACTGTGTGGTGAGCAAACAGCCCAGCAGTGCAATAATGCTAGATGTGGGCCTTTTCTCTAAGGGCAGTTGCTGAGTGGTTGAAGTAAATCAGAGCTCTTCCGTGTTTGCCAGAGGAAAGTGTACGTCGGGAAGAGTTAATGCACGGTGTTAATCTGCCTTTCTTGGACTGTTCACCGTGCAATGGGGATGATCTGTGATGCTATTAATTCTCCAGCATTTACTGGAATGGCAGCAGGGAGAGCTCTCCTAGTTTAAAGCCTTCCTGGGTTTGGGGCATCATACAGATTAGTAGAGGCATCTGTATGGCTCTGGTCCCCCTTGCTCGAAGTAGGCCCTATAAAACAGGTTGCTTGGGTCTTGTCCAGTTGGAGGTTGAGTATTTTGGAGAATGAAGATTTCACAAGTCCCTTAACTCACCCCTAACTCAGGATGCCTCCTTGTTGTTACAGGATTGCTAGCAGAGGAAACAAAACTATTTAGCAAATACTGGCACCTCTGCGACACTTCTGTGTCAGTGCTGGAGTGGTCCAAACTTCTTTAGGACTGAAGTCAACCAAATATATATCCTCATGTCTTCAGTGAGATCAGAGATGCCAAGATTGGCCATGTTGGAATCCAATATCCAGTGTATAACCTGGTAGGAACATAACTAAAATAGCTGCTAGTTTGTGAAATGGTTGCAGAAGAATTTTATGGGGACGGAGCACAAAAAGAAAGCTTCCTTTGACCTTGTAAATCTCCCCTGGGTTACTGTTGCTGCATGCTTTGAATTTGCATGTTTTTTTCTGAGTTTTATTGGAACTATGGAAAAAAATGAAATAGTTGTCAGGTATCTTTGACAGTTCAATCAAGTAGGAAGCTGCCATCATGTATTGTGCTAAAAAAAATGACAAAAAATAGTTCCAGGTCATTGTGCTACAGCTTACAGACAAAATGTGGATTGCTTCGCTTAAAGGTAGGATTCAAAGAAACTATGATACTGTTTTCAAAGATCTCATTAATCAAGATGATGTTTGTCTGTTAATGTTTCTGCGTCGTCCTTTCATTAAAATAATCAGAGTAAAACTCCTCCATACAGCTTCAGTTCCTCCCTCCAGCAGTAAGTGCATTAAGCCATAATTTTGAAAACAGATCAGTGACGTGGGTTGCCTGGGTTGAGGAACTGTAAACGAGACTGATTTCCAGAGAGAAGTTGATCATATGCTTCCTGTAAACCTTGTCCATTTAAGTTGAAATACTGACTTCTATAGCTTTTATTTCCCTTTACACTGGTGAATCTTTTAAATTGAAAATGAGTTATTTCTTTTAATCTGACCGAATATTGCAGTTCAGTTACAACTGCTGTCTGTGGAGGCAAGCTGTAGTGCTGCTGACATTTGTCACGCAAGCGTGTGCTGCAGCACAGAATTGGTGCTGGAAATGTTCGTACCCACCCTCTCTTTTAGTGTCGATGGGAGTCGAGCGTCCTATAATTAATTTGCATGTGGAAAACTGCCTCTCTGCCAAGAGATAAAGCAAATGATTTCGAGTTAGCACAATTATGTCATAAAGTGTATTTATCCAGAAGCCTGACTCTTCCAAAATAGGTTTCTCCGTAGTGCATATTCAGTGCTGTGTCCCTTTTGTGGTTTGTACGCCGTGGCTGCGGTAACTGACAGCTGAAAACATCATTGAGAGGCTGTCAAATGGGCTGTCTGCATAACTGGTGATAATCTAACCATTCTTCAGCTTCATGTATCAAACTGCTGGGATAATGCTCGTTACTGGCAACAGTAGGTGGAACTGAGTGATCCGGTTTGGGTGTCAAAGGCCTGTGATGCCGGCAGGAATATTAACCTTACATCAAACCCAGCACAACAATGGTGCCAGGCTGGAGCATAAGACAGGACCTTGCAAACCATCCCGTGTCTGCCTGGACCCTACTCACAGGACTATTCCCAGCACCTGAGAGGAAGAAGGAGCAGTAGGTAGGGGCTCCAGCAGCGATCCATGTAACTTAAAAGCAGGAAAGAGTGATAGAGACCGAAGACATGACGTGTGAGATGGCTGTGTGCTCTGCTGAGCACATTCCCAGTTGTCTTGCAGCCTTGCCACGCTGCAGAGGCTGGTAAAGAGCAGGGGATAGCTCATCTCCCATCTGGCCACTGTTGTAAAGTCCTGCGCTGATAGCTGAGCCTTGCACTTGCTGTATTTTGTAGCATTTGCAGGGCTGACATTTGAAATATCCTTGATTTAGAGCCAGCTTGCGGCATTATTTCCTGCAGCAGATAGTTTCCGGTTGCAGAAGGGACCGCGCTGCCTGCATTTTGGCAGCTCCTAGCCCCCAAGGTGAGCTGGGGAGGGAAGGTGTTCGACTCCAGCCTCTGTGTTACGAAGTGAACCACAATATTGGGAACTGTTGCTCCTGAATCGCGAGGACATGTCTGGGTGGCTGGTACAGTCAACTTGCTGACTGTTAACTTCAATGGCTTTTGGTCCTTCCAGATGCCGCTGCCATGTATCCTGTTGCCTTCATTGACTGCCTTCCAACACAGGTGCTCTGGCGACAGGCTTGGCATACTCTGCTTTCATAATTAGGGCCTAGATTATTGCAAGTTTTACATGCCCTTGAAGGTCCGCGACTTCAGTTTCTTCACTGTGTTATGCTGAGATGATGCAAAAAGAGCGAATGGCACTGAAATGTGGGGCAGAAATCTAACTCTAGCTACCTCTATGTGAAAAACCTTTAGGGAAGGGCACTGCCAATTTTTCTTATTTTTTTTTATTTTTTTGCACTTACTTGGAGCTTCTCAGCAGGGAGTCAGCTAACAATATCCAGAGCAACCCAGCGAGCAAGAAGCATAAAGCCAGGAGCTAAGCAAAAGACAGAGATTTCATTATAAATTAGTGTTGGAAATTAGAGCCAGGCTGTGAAATAACCCCAATTAAAATTCAAAGAGCAAAGAAGAGAAAGCTTACCTAGTGACCCCTGCTTGCTGCACAGGGTTAGAGACGAAGCTGTGCTACTTTGGTATTCTAGCAGAACTTGTGCTTCACTGAAATCCTCAAGAACTTAATGGAAAACCAGGGGCCTGATCCTTAATGGATGAAAAGCAGCTTAACCAAACTGACACCAAGGTGGCTAAACTGATCTGTGGGATCCATACTCACTGTGCCAATGTGGACAGAAAAAAATGAAATGGCTCTTATTTTTTGGTAAGCCTCTGTGCTGGTCTGTATGCATCTGTTCAGTGTGTCTGAGCTGTTCAGGAATAGACGCAATGCTCTTGAAATTAACTCCTGGTTGAGAGAAATAGATGCGTAATAAATCAGATCATTACAAGATGATTTTTTGTGGTGATTGTTTGTCGAATTGCTTTCGATCAATTTATTTTGCCAATACAAAACTAAATTGTTCCCAGTTCAGATTTCTAACAAATATTAAAAAGCTAAAATACCAAACCAGCAAAGAATTAATGCTGGAATTCCAATGCAATAGCTCCCTAGAAACAAATTCAAAGGCAGACAAATAAAACAAGAGATTAAAAAATACAAAATACTGCAATTTAAAAAAAAATCACTGAATTATTGATACTGCATAGAAAAGATGTCACAGCAGTTCTTCTAATCAGCCTGATTAAAAAAACACACTATCTTTTTTTTCCCCCTCCTTTGATGTCAAGAAGTGTATTGTAAACTTAAAAAGATGTATGTAGTTCAAACAGATTGATCTGGAAAGTTCAAAGATACTGTAATTTTCCGAGTATTTATACTTTATCCCATGTGGTCGAAGTATGTTGCGTGTATACACAGCGTAATCTTTTTAATACTCTTGTAGGACTGCAAACAGAGATGGCTCTTGTACAGAGTGAAAAAAATTACCAGCCTCTATAGAACAGCTCCATGCTGACCTTCCTTGTGCTGTGTCCGTACCCAATGCAATCAATGCAGTAAGTGCCTCACTCGCAGGAGTGCTTTGTTCTCCCCAGTTGATTATTTTGTTATAAATTTACATACAGACTTTGTGAGCTGCCTGATAATTGCGGCACCAGCTGGAAAATTGGAGCTTGAGGGCAGGCCCTGGACCCCTGCTCTCGGAGCGAGGCTGACGTCCTCACGGCCAACGAGGTGCACAGGGCTCGTGGTGGTGATTTTGGTGAGTGATACACCATCCACTCGCCCTCACTGGGTGAATGTGTTTGGGCAGAGCTGCCTCCACAGGAGGCTGATAGCACTGTGCTACTCGGTAGGGGGCCAGAAGGAGTGCTGCCAGAGGGGCTCTACCGATATTAGTTTTTTGCAGAGAGAGGCTCATGTTTTAGCAGGCAAAAATGTTATTTCCCTAATGGGACGGGCCAAGGTTTTCCATATATTAGGTGCTGTGTAACACAGAGAAGCTTTTTGCCCTGGCAGGGAGTTCTTGTCTATGCTTCTGGCTGGCGGAGCAACACTAACAACTTCTGCTGGTGGTAGTGAGTGATGGTTATAGGCTCTGCTGGGGCAAGGACTTCTTGAACTGACTTTCCTATTGTGAGTGCTAGATGTGCGAGGGGTTGGAACCCCTGCCCTAAAAACTCATTTAAGTAAATGAAATGGAGAAAATACCATCATTCCCCTTTTGCAGAAGAAAAATTCACTTGTAGACCAAAGGAGTACTTTAAGGCCCAGTGAAGTAGATGGAAAGGCAGCATTAAGTCGTGGCAGGTTTTGACAAGTTGCTTAGGGATTTTGTGTCTTTGCAAAGGGCTGACTGATCTCAACACTGTCAAGAAGAGATTCAGAGCCCTGCCTCTAGTAAAGACAAAGCTGAATTTAAGGAGTAGTTTTAAGGATTAAAATCTTACAGATTTTTCTCTTCATTATATGTAATTCAAGGCAGAATTTATTTAGATTTTTTTTTTCACAAGAAATGTCATGAGTAAAATAAGACATGTGGGTTCTTCATCTTTTTATGAAAGCTCTCAATTTATTTTGTCATTTCTGTAGACCAGTGGCCTGTGGACGAGCCTGCAGAATGGGCCTTGCTTGCTCAAGGTCTGTAGCAGGGAATGAACCCAACTGGCATAATTGGAGATACATCTATTTACACCAGCTAAAAGATGTGACCCTCTGATCTTTGATTACTCTGGCGAAGCAGGATGCTGTAAGGCAGGGATTTTTCAGTGGTCCTTTATCTGCTTGAATTGCCTGGCCAGCTTCAAGATACAGAGGCTGTAAACAAAGGGAAATTGGGACGGCAAACCGATCAATTACAGAATATTGAAAAGATCAAGGAAGTGGCAGCAGTGCTGCTAAAGCCAATATGGAAAAGCCTTTTTCATCCAATAACCCCGTTCTCGTGACAAAGGTTATAACAAGATGGAAAATGGCACAAGGTGAATGCATTCTGGTGGCAATGATTGCTGTGTGAATTGGGACTGGGTCGTACTTCACCCACTCTACCTGTCTTCCCTAGATGCTGTATCCCAGGCAACCCAGGCAGAAGGTGTTATATTTATTGTGTCCCCGTTGCTTTTTATCTCTCCTAGCGAAACCCAACATTAAATTCTCTCTCCAGCCTCCACTCTCTTAAACAAGCAGGAGCACGTGGCAGCATTGCATTCACCCAATTTCCTAGTTAGACCAGCAGAATCTATTTCATTCGTTTCTGATTGAGAAAGTCTGTGCGGCCGGTCTCTATTTTCTTGCTCAAATTGCCAAAAAACGGTAGCATGTTTTCTGCCTCCTCACGGCCAAGGTGTTATCCTGTGCTTTTGGAGACAGCCTTGGTTTCACTGCCACTACGCTGGAGTCTGAAGGCCTTAAAAGAGGCAAGGTATGGAGACTGTACCTAAAGCCTCAGAGATGGCACGGTACCTGCCTGGAAGGGGTAACGCTTGCCCTGTCTGTACTGGATCTGCTGCATAGCTAAAGGCCTTGTGGTTAAAAATACATGCAAATAAAAGAGGTGTCAGTCCATTGCAAGATTCCTAGGTTCAGCTCATGAAATTCTTTTTTTTTTTTTTTTTCTGCCTTGAAAAGGTTTCTTTGAGCCATTGAAAAGCCTTTTTACATCCCAGAGGTTGTTAGCAAAAGGAGGTGTGGAGGGAGAATCCAGCTTTGGCAGTAACAGGATCAAACTTGCCAGGTCATACCGGTATTATTTTTGATACGTTAATGGATGTTAAGGTCATCTGGGTAAGATCAGAGCTGGTAACCGGCAGCGAGAAAGTGACAGCTTCTTACAGCTGTCCTTGAATGGAGCTTGTGGTGCAGCTGTTCTCTCTCTGTGCAAAGTGTAATGTGTCAGTATAAACCACTGCCTGCAGGCTGTTGTGGTGGAAAGTTTCACCTCCAAGGTGAGAGGTTGGAGTGCTTTAACCCAGCAGGCAGCTCAGCACCAAGCAGCCGCTCGCTTGCTCTCCCCATGCGGGATGAGGGAGAGAATTGGAAAGGCAAAGTACGAGAACTCATGGGCTGAGAGGAGGACGGGTTACTAGGTAAAGCAACAGCTGCATGCACAGCAAAGCAAAACAAAACAAGGAATTCATCCACTGCTTCCCGTCAGCTCACAGGTTTTCAGCCACGTCCAGGGATGCAGGACTCAACGCTTGTAATGGTATCTCAGGCAGGCAAATGCCATCACTCTGAACATTCCCCCCTTCCTCCTTCTCTTCCCCAGATTTTATTACTGAGCATGACACCAGATGGTATGGGACATCCCTTTGGTCAGTCTGGGCCAGCTGTCCTGGCTGTGTCCCTTCCCAGCTCCTGCTGCACCCCCAGCCTCCTCGCTGGCAGGGCAGCACGAGAAGCAAAAAAAAGCCCTTTGCTCTGTGTAAGCACTGCTCTGTAACACCTAAAAACGTTGGTGTGCTATCACCACTGTTTTCATCAAAAATCCAAAACACAACATCACATGAGCCTCTACACAGA
The DNA here is from genome assembly GCF_964034855.1 of Anser brachyrhynchus. Taxonomy (NCBI): domain Eukaryota; kingdom Metazoa; phylum Chordata; class Aves; order Anseriformes; family Anatidae; genus Anser; species Anser brachyrhynchus. The sequence goes on from NC_137698.1 coordinate 13,954,021, forward strand.
AAGTTAACCCTGTCCCAGCTCAAACCATGACAGTAGCGCTGCTGATTTGGGGGGCAGCAAACACAAGCTGAACACTTAACTGCATACGCAACAGCCACAATACACAGGGTCAGTTATGGGTTAACAACTTTGGGATAAGCTTTTGTCTAGTCCTAGCGGGCCACTTTCCTTTTGCTCAGCTCAAGCCTAAATCATGCACCCTGACAAGGTTGGCTAAAGGATGCACGTCCTGATTGGGTCCCAGTGAAGGCTCCTGTTTCTTCCAGGCTGTTTCTTGCCCCCAGGATATGTTATCCCTAGTGAAATCAAGGCTTTTTTCTTTTCTTCCAGCAGTCACTGCCGGGTACCTGATGCCATTGCCTGTAAAGGGAATGGGAAAAAGAAAGGAAGAAGTGTCAGCCAGAGTCAGAAACAGCTCTGTCTCTTCTGAGAAGTGATTCAGGACTTCAGGGCAGGACTGTGAGATGCAGCTGAAGTCCCAGTCTAAGCGCTAACACTAGCTTGTGAGCTACTTGCTGTCTTGAATCTCTGGTCACTGCTCAATTCCAGTGGGCTGAGGGTGGAAGTGGAAATGCCTGCAGCCTGCAACTGCAGCTTGTAATCCTGGCCTGGAGGAGCTTAGCTGCTGCTGATTGAAGATCACGTGCAAGCAGATAAGCCAGAAGAGGATCACACATTCACAAAGCCTGAGAAATCCTGCTCTAATCCATCAGGGCTCCAAGATGTAAAGCTGAGTGTAGCGGTTTGCTCTTCAACATAAAATTCCAATTCCCTTTTGTTTTGCCTGGTGTTCTCCTTCGTGGATTCCTCCACACTCCTCAGCACACCAAGGGTCAGGACTTTGGTGCTCCTTGGCACTTATCTTAGCCTAGAAGAATACAGAGGGTCCTTGCCACATGCCTAGGGGAGTCCTCGTAAGGCAGCTAGGGAAGAAAGAAATTCCCTGCTCTGGTGATAAGAAATGCCTCCTTCTGTGCAACGTTCTGATCTTCTTCATCCTTACCAGCGTCAGGTTGTTCCATTCCCCTCGTTGTGGATGATCAGCTTGTAGCTCAAAAATCAGGGCTGCCATTTCAGAGCCCTTTAAAAGCTCATCCTTTCGTTTTCCCTCATTCTGCAGCTAGGCCAAGACAACAGCTTGTTACTGTTTAAATGAGCCCATCCATATTTTTCCATGAAATTCTCAGTCATTTAAGCCTGGTGTCTGGTCACTGTAATGTTATTATCTGCTCTCTATTTCAAGGCTTTGCTTTTAAACCTAACTAGAGTGTAATACCATTATATGGTCAGAGGCTCCCAATGGAGAGAGAATTCGGAGCCCAATCTGCCATTTATGGGGGAGGGTTGGTTGGTTTGTTTGTTTCGGTATTGCTCCTAGAGAGCAAGGCCCAGGAGGAGGATTCTGCACCATTTAGGTGAAAATAAGGGATATCAGAAGAAAATCTGGAGCAGGGTTTGTGTATGGTATTATATGCAATATTTCTCTGGAGCAGGGTTTGTGTATTGTGGTATATGCAATATTTCTGATGCTTCCCTAGAAGAAGCTGCTGAACAGTTTGTCTGTCAAGTCCTGCCCAACGGGACATGCTACCACCCTAGCCAGAAAGGATATGCCCTAGCCACCTTGTCTTGGGAGGCCAGCTCTAAGTCCACTGCAAATATGGACACGGATTGCAGTGCTGTTGGCACCTGCTGACCCAACACAACCTGACGCTGCTGACTCCTTGCCTGCCAACTAAAAATTACAACTCACTATCCTCCCAGCTCAAATCATTCAGCTTCAGGATGCACAGGGCCTTTGCATCTCCGTCTGGGGCAGGCCTTCAGATTGCCTAAGCGTGTGGTAGCTGTCCTGGCAAAAAAGAGAAACTCCAGATCCTGAGTGCAGTGAAGTCCTGGGAAGCCAAAACAGGACCACGTGTGGCTTTGGGATTTTGCTTTTTCCTCTTTTATGTTTTGGGGGCTGTTTGCCACTCCTGTTTGCATTAGAGCTTACGGGCACTGTATGCCAACTAACAATACGTATGTCATGAAATCGCCAGCTGATACACAAGCCAAACTGCCGTAGTGATCCTCGGGTTGCATTTTTGTAACTGACTTGAATCCAAGGCTCGCAAATTTTAAGTAAACCCACGTTGGCGGAGGTCCATGTACAGAGAAGTATGTCACCATTCTGCTAAGTGACTGGCTCTTCCCCCAGCAGCTCTTCTTTGGTCTCCTCCGAGGCTAAGTCAACTGTGGCTTCAGGGCAGGACATGACTGTCCAAAACGAGCTGAAGAAAACTCTCCAGAATATCTCCCCTCCTCTCCATTACCTTAAAAAAATTAAACTTCTGTTTATTCTGAAGGGCTTCTGTTGCTCTCGAGCCATATCTTCTAATGGGTTTCTTAGAGAAGCATTTTTCTCTATGCAAGTAATTTAAGCCTTACATGCCCTCAAGCCATTTTTTAATTAAAAGAAAAATAGGAAATTCTTGGCCCAAGTAGGGGGCTTATGCTGTTGATTGACTACAGTGAAGAATTCCATAGGAGTGTTGAATTTTGCACTGTCAGATATGAAATCAGCCCTATAAGTATAACCCTGACCTGAGGCTGGGATTTTTAAAATGAGTTTCTTAATAAGAAAGGGAAGAAATAAATTTGACTTTGAATAAGCATAATGCAATTTCCCTTCACACAAATTACTCCTTTATTATAGCACAGATATTCACATTTATCAGTCTAAATGCTTAAGTCATATGCGGCTTCATTTTGCCGGACTCAGCTCGGTCCTGCCTAAGAGCGAAAGCATTGCCAGGGCAGCTTAGTTCATACAGGCTCACCCCATCCAAAAGAGGTAGGGACTGTGTGGTCAGAGCAGTGGTGTGCATGCAGCTCGTCTTGGTGGTTCCCATGGGCATGGGGGGCATCCTCCACTGCCATCCTGGTCTTCATTTATGGGAGGAACCAGCCTGGTTTTTGCCCTCTTCTGCTGACAAGATAGTCTTTAGGTCTAATAGAGAAATGCAGGCAAATTTACAGGGTTGTCATCAAGCAGAATATTATACACTGGTTGTATGACCTTATTTCCCTACCTTTGCTACCAGGACGTGGTCACATAGGTGCCAACCCACTAGTATAGGGCTGGCTGCCGTGGGTGAGAGACAGGTAGCAGTACAGGGGGCTGGTGAATGTGGCAGGGCATGTCCAGGGGAAATGGGGACATTGGGTAAATAAACCAGTCAGGAACCAGTTAACGGTAGAGCTGCCCCTCCTCTCCATCAGGAGTTGGACTCGATGATCCTTGTGGGTCCCTTCCAACTCGGGATATTCTATGATTCTATGATCTACTTGCGTTATATTATGTGCTTTCTCACAATGGGCTGACTTCATACCAGGGGCTGGGGGAGAAAAAGGCTTGAGATCATCACTGTTTCCTATATCTTCCTCTTTATTTCTTTTTCTTTTTTTTTTTTTTTTACCTTGTTAAGGCTGACTTTCTTAGTTGAGAACAGGCTAAGTATGTCCAAAGCAACTCAGCAGCCAGTGAAGATAAAGCCGGGGCTGTCAGAAAATGCCAAGCAGAGGTATTTTTTGTAGGCTGAAATGAAGGATGAGAGAGCCCATTTGGATAAAAAAAGAATTAACCTTGAACCTCTCCCTGAAGTCTGATTCAAACATGAATCTCATTTGTATTAAAAAGGAAAAGGGAAAAAATATATAATTCACTTAGCTCTTTTATGGAGTGTCTGCAGTTTCTGGTTGGGGCGAGTGATGAGCTAAAGAGAGACAGAGCGTAAGAGAAGGTGTTGAGTACAGACATCACCTGCATGGGGGCAGGAGTAGAGAGACCATTAAATTTTTCCCCAAAAGAGTGGTTTGTGCCTTGTCCTCTGGGTGGTATGCCAGGGCTGGTCATCAGGTGGAGTGTTGCCCCTTGAAGGCCTTGATACAGGTTATTCTTTGCAGTATAGAGAGGGATACCTGTGATGGCACCAGAGACAGGCTCCTTACCTGAGGGGTTGGATTAACCCAAGGCTGTGCTTAAGATTTTGTGAGGTCCTGGTAAGGAATAGTATTCCCTATTGATCCCTGGTTTAGCTCGAGCATCTCTGCATGAAGCTCCTTTGCACAGGGGAGTGTTGCTTGTTGGATACTCTGCTTCACCCAAGGAGTAGTTTATGAGGGAATGGAGGAGCGAGGAGGAGAAACGGTGTAAGATTCAGCACACAACCAAGCAAAGCAAAGTTGCAGGTCAGACAGGAGCGGAGAAATGAATCTGATTTCTTCTTGGCTGATGTGGCTGTGCGATGCTCCTTTCATCGCTCCTGAGCCAGCCGATTCCTCTAAGCTGAACTTGCTGATTCAGCTCAGCCCTTCGATGAGCAACGATCCTGGGAGTCATTTGTTGTGGCTGACAGCCCCTCCACATGCCAACCAGTCCTTTTGGAAGTGAGCAGTCATTTTTGTGGAAAGGATTATCAAGGTACTGGCAGCACTGTGGCAACAGGCTGTCCTCTGGCCCCTGTGGTACAGCCATAAATCACACGGAGAGGGACAGTGAGGAACTACCACAGCCATTAGCTGCTCTGCTTTTTGGGGGGATGAATGTTTTGCCAGTTTTTTCAAATCCAAAGCTTGACGGGTGCCAGCTTCACACCTGATTTCTAACAGGAGGTGGATGTGTGTGTCAATATTGGGAAAGAAATGCACACCTGGGAGATGCATCACCAAGACTCAAGGAGCTCGTGGGCTCCTTCTCTGTTTGGATTTTTGGATTTACACATTATTTGGATTTACACATGATTTTTGGATTTACATGTGATTTGGACCTTGAGTGCAGCATGTGGTACAAACTAATGAGATTTACTACCAGGGCTTAGTGGGCTCCTGGGAATATTGATATTGCCTTGGAGTCCCACCTCTCCGGTCAGCTCTTTACCCAGGGTCTTGACTCCAAAGCACTGTGGCTTGAACAAGGACGTGGCACAAAGTAATCTGTGCTCAGTTCTGATGGTTAACGTGCTCCCAATTACATACACATTGATTTACAAAAGTGCTGGTGTATGTACTCATCCATAGGCCTGTACATTCATAAAATACCATGCATGTATCAAAAATTTCCACTAAACTCCACTCCCACCACTTTCAAATACCTAAAGAAGAAGGAGTCAGAGAGGAAGAAGTTCTGCAGCGAACTCTGAACAAGTCTACGTGTCAGTATCCATGAGCTGGTGAACCCCCATGTCTGCTTTTGCCTTCAGGTTTACATTCCTCTTTTTCTGTGCTTGAAATCCAACCTGAAGTATATTTTTGGTGATAGGTGACAAGTGATTATTCCTTGGAGAGAGGTGGCAGCTCTCCTCTGGAGTCCTTGCCTGTGGTGTGAGCTGGGCAGAGCAACTGGGCTGCTTGGCTGAGAGGGATCTCAGAGGATGAGAAGGGATTTAATTTTCTTTGAAGCACTGCAGGAGCAAAGTCCTAGAGAGAATTTCCATTTAGGTCACTTTTTTTTTTTTTGATGGAAAAATGAGCTTTTTTCCTATTTAATCAAAAGCCCAGTTTGCTTCAGCAGTTTTGATGGAAAATTTTCAACATAGGTCTTTGTTGTAAAATACCAACACATCAGAATTATCCCTTTATCTCAGCAGATGCACTTTCCAGAAGGGGAATATCTCAGGTGATGAAAAACACAGCAGCTTTGCTGCCTTGACTCAGTCAGACAGGTTTTTGATGATAGAGAATTTTGTCTAAACAGACTCTTTTCATTAAAACTGAAATGCTTTGTGGACAGGTTTTGGATTTGCTCAAGTTTTCACCGCTTATTTTTCTTTCCATAGTTATGTGCAGCGCTGCCTTGTGTAGTGACGGCGTGTGTAGTGTTGTGGGATCGAGACTCTGCTTCGCCTGGATTCAAACTAGTTTGGCCTGAAATGATTCAGATGAAGCCAAGCTGCGGTATGAAAGGCTCTTGTTTTTGAGGCTGCTGGAGGTGTTAGACTGTTTGAATCTCCCATCTGGAATTAGGAAGTGGTGTTTGATCTACAGAGAGAAATTTTGGCCTGACTCAGGTTTGCAGAATCCTTTGTGAGAGGCTGGTTCTTCTTTCCTGAGGGCTGGAGAAGCCTAGAAAGCAGCCCTAGAACGGATGCCTAATTCTGCCGGTGACCACCATGGGTGACTGTGCTAGCATATAGATTCATGAGTTTAGGGAAATAAGTTGTATATAATCCTGTAGGAAGCAGGCCGGAGTTTCCCAAGCTCCAGTCTCAAATAGCCCTGATGACAGGCTTTCCAGCACAGGTTTCTTCAGCTCCCTCTTGGCCCTGCTACTATCCTCAAAAGCACATCCAACTGGGAAAAGCATCTATGAAGCTGCAGAAATCCCAGAAAGGATGTACCCTTTTACATACAGAACTTGATTTACAACAGAAACAGCACAATCTCATAGTCTAGCAGGGAAGGAACAAAACGAATAGCGAGCAAATTTCTTTTTGGGGAGGAAAAGTCCTATAAACCATTTTTGCATCCTTTTAGTATCTTACAGAAGAATTGTTCATGTATTCCATAGTGTATGAATGATCCTTTATAAACTTTGGGTACTGCATGCTGTTTCTATAACTTACTGGTACATACATTGCAGTGATGTTAAAAACCCATGTATGCAACCTTTTGTGATGAAGAGGAACAGATCCTTCATACAACCCCAGCTAAATTATACCTTTGTGACTGCTTGTCTTGAACCACATCTTAATTACACTGACCAGTGATTTCCCACATTAGTCAAAAGAGACTCTTTACAAACAACACTTCTGTGTTTCTTTGACCTGAATGTGAATTTTTTTTGTCAGGGCACTGCTGGGACTGCTGGCTATCTGTCCAAGTAGGAAGAGCAATCTAAGGAGAATTATTACAGAATTGAAATAAAAGGTGTGTGATGCATTTAACCAAAGATGTCAAATATGTTCTGAGTACTAAGCTTTTCTATCTAGGTTATAACAACTGGACATTACATTAAATGTTTTTACTAACATTTAAACACAGGTAACATTGACTGAGTTTCATGACCCTGCTGACAAAGGACATAGCAAGTAGCATAGAGTCAGAGTCTGCTGTGACTGGTGCATGTTTTCTGCTTTTGTTTTCAATTCTGCGTAGCAGGTAACAAGGTGACAACATAAGTGATATTCTAAATAAGTGATGAATCAACAGCTTCCACTGGGTAAAGTGTAGAACAAAGTGTGCTTGGCTCTTTCCCCACTTATTTATAACCTACAAGATCAGCTTTATTTCCCTGTATTAGAAAAAAAAAATAGCTCACAACCTCTCTTCCTTTTGCTTGGGGATTGGCAGGAGCTCGTTGAAATCTGTGAACCACAAGGTCACAGGAGGAAAAAATCTGATGGGAAATTCTCCCGGTCTATAGCTGGGTGGAATACGGATTCAGTTCTATCCCAGCAATTAAAGCTTTGGTTTATTCCCTTGAAACCCTTCAGCTGGCATTTTTCAGAGATTTGCAAAAATCTTACAGCATAGACAGAGACCACTAGGAAGGGAAGTAACTTAGAGCAGAGCTTCCAACAGAACTCTTTACTCCGTTCCAGTTGAATGTCACGTCAGTCTGAGCCTCATATTTATTTTCTTTCCCTGCTCATTAAAACTACCACACACGACAGAAAATGCTAGGAAAGGCGTTGGTCTAATTGAAATAAATTGACTTGGAGAATGTGGCTGGGGAAAAAGAAGAGAGAATGCTCAAGGGTAGGGGATCCTGCCCCTCTTCTCAGCCCTGGTGAGGCCACACCTGGAGTGCTGTGTCCATTTCTGGGCTCCCCGTTTCAGGAGGGACATGGAGCTACTGGAGCGAGTCCAGAGGAGGGATACTAAGATAATTAGAGGGCTGGAGCACCTGTCGTATAAGGACAGGCTGACAGAGCTGGGCCTGTTTAGCCTGGAGAAGAGAAGACTGAGGGGAGATGCACCTGCAGTCATAACCGGCTTTGCCTCTATGTGACTGAAATGTGTGTGATGTGGCCGTAGTTCTTCAAGAGAACATGGAAAGTCCTGTGCTGAACATCTCATCTGCTACCACCTGTGGCAACTGAAGGTTTTGAAGGGTGCAGGGTCACTCCATTCAGCCAGCCTAACCCAGTGGATTAGAAAACCAAAGACCGATTTTCAATCAACTCAAATTCAGCCAGCCAGCAGGTAAATTTAATGACTTTCTTTAAAAATCCTTCCTTTATCCTTTAGGAACAGTTGGAACTCTGGCCATGAATGCTGTGCGAGGTAGTTTTAAGAATATGAGAGGGGAATTACACGTGTTTAATGCTCACCAGGACGCCGCACCTTGGATGTGGTTGCTTTCTCCTGACCAGCACTGCCACAGGAGCCCCTGCTGCACCGGGCTCTGTGGTGTAGCACAGGGTGGCCATACAGAAACGGCAGCTGGCCGTTTCCGAACCTTGCACGGGATGGGCAAGGCTCCCCACCTCTCTCACATCTCCTTGGGTTTTGTTTGTAAATAAACCGGCTTATACATCTTCACACTTACAGCTTCACTTTTCTACCTTAAGATATTTCCATTAAAGATTCAGGACCCTTTGCTGCATCTCGTTCAGGTTTGGATCACAGTTCCACAGACAGTTTTTCTTCTCAATTAAGCTCCCAAAGTAGTCAATCTTTAGACAAGATCATTAGTTTGGTTTCCATAAGGCTCAGTGCAGAGCTGCTGTTGTTTTATTCTAATATCTGTAACGATAATAACTGAGAGGAGAAACCATTGTTCATGGTGGGGACGAGGATTTAGTAAAATTATCTCCGTAGCTGACCAAAGTGTGACAAAGACAGTGTGTTTAGCAATGGAAGAAAAGTTGCCTATGATGTCTTCCCCGCCAGTGAAGGAAGAGACATCGTGGTGTGTCTGAAGATCTGCATCTCTGCAAAGCGGTGAGACGTAAGCACTATTTATTCACTCCGCCAGCTACAGGCATCTTCTGTGGCCATTTCGCACTCCCGAATCCCCGGAGGAGAGGTGCCATTTTATGACCCCAGGGCTGTGGTTACAGCATGAAAGTACAATAGCTTTTTGTTCTGCGGGAGAAGAAAATGATGGTGGTGGTGAATCCAGCAGCTGTGAAAACTCCCGTTAGCCCTCTTTAGGAAAAAAGGAGAATAAAATACATTTGTTCTGAATCAGGGAGCTTGAGCGTTTATTCGGGTTGTAAGAGAAATAGTAAGACCAGACACTACTTGTCTTTTGTCATTGTTTAAAGATGGGTTTTTGCAAATTGCTGGTCCACTCCCCCATGATAGGTAGGTAGATAGATAGAAAGAAAAATCATTGTGGCAAATATGTTCTGCCACAGTAGCATATAATTATGTGACAAAAAAAATACATCAGGCTGTGCTGCAGGCAAGACGTTGTGTCTCATTAGTGTTTGGTGGTCTTGATCACAAATAACATGTTTCAAAACTGTCATCTCCTTCTGATTCTTCTTCTGTGCTTATATGCACACACAACCATGCTCAAAATTAGCCAGTTCTTGGAAAGAGACTTCATCTGGCCGGGCCTGTGTCTAATAATTTGTTTGTGGAATTAAAGGGGCACATCCTTCACCCGCTGCACCCAGAGGTACTGAAAGCAGGCAGTAAGGGAGCAGGAATTTTTAGCCAGGTTAATGACACCAAGTTGTCCCTGCAGCTAAGGGTGCAGTCTCACTGGCCGTTTTTGCAGTAAATAATTGAAATCATTGAGGCCAAAATTGCCTGTGCCACTGGTTGAATTTAACACCTTTTTTTTTTTTTTTTTTTTTTGGTATTAGGACTTGAACTTGAGGACAAAGGAACTGTGAGGAAATCCTTGCTGCTTCAGTTCCCTTCACTAGCTGTGCATTGCATTGTTGCTGAAATACCTGCAAGCACCCAGCATTTAGCTCCTGTCTCTGTTCCCATCACTTCAGGCAGTAGAAAGGAAAGAGAGCTTTGTTTCTTGGTACCCACAGGCCTTTGTAGATACACCCCGTCCAATCGCTTTTAGTTGAGTCAATTGCTGCTGATTGATTTCTCACATACTTTACAGATTGTTTCTATTTTCTTGAAACACCAGTGTATGAATTTTAACGTGCCATATAGTCAGTGACAGACCATAATAAAGCACACCACGTTGACCTTTTCAGTTGTCTGCACTGTAATTTACTGGCTATTCTCCTTCCTCTTTGTTTATGGCTCCTCAATATAACTGGCAAGGAGAAAGTAGGTGGGGCAACTAGGCAAGATGCAGATTATTTAAAAGGCTAAAAATGGACTTTATCATTGCAGTAAAAGTTTATGGTCTTTTGTGGGCAATATTGGGCATTAAAGCGATGATAGGTCATTCTTAGTTATGGAAAAGATTGTAGCTGGAACACAAAGTGACACAGGTTTAACGGGGGAACACAAACTGCAGTCCAAACTCCTGCTCAAGAGCGTTGCAGTTTTCTGGTGCTTCTGGAAAGCTGCAAGTGGGATCTATACATTAAAAAGAAAAGGGATGTTAAAAAAGGGGAGGAAAAAAAAAAGCAAAAGAAAAAAAGGAAAAAAAAAAAGAAAAAAAAAAAGAAGAAAGGCAGCTTTGGTCATTTGGTTTGTTTCATTTGCCCTCAATCAAATTGTTTTGATTCCAGGCTTGCCATTATGTTTTTAATTTTTATGTCTGTGTAGGATTGCAATAAAAAAATACAACTAGAGAATGAGGAAGGGCAGCCAAAGGTTGATTACAGTCTGTTGCTCATTGCATAGATTTGTAGGTTTCTGTGGCAGAAGGGACTGTGATGGTCCTCTAAAGTGACCTGCAGGCTTTAAATTTTACCCTCTGAGGCCTGTACCAAGCCTAAAAAACCTGTGGCTGAACTGACTCATAGTTTTTAAAGTCTGCATTCAGTCTTGATTTAAAGACTCTTAAAGAGATGAAGAACATACAGAGAAGACCTCTGGATAATCTCTTCTGCCAGTTAGAAACTGAGGATAAAGAAAAAAGCGAACAAAAATACATCTTTCTGTTTTAATATTCTGAGTTTGGTTTGCAGCTGACAGAGATAGGAATGACGTGTACGATGCACTGAGTCTTAGAGCCTTAGAAGCATTAAAAATGCGCTTTCTGCTTGCGTGAATTAACTCAGTGGTGAATTCTCCTTTCTCCTTCCTTCCTAGAAAGCCAAGGGGAAACCAAGAGGAAATCACACCTCATTGATCCATAGAGCCCGACATCACCGGACTGTGCTGCTGAGATGCATGGCTCAGCTGTCCCTGCTGAAGATGCTGACTGCAAAGACACTGCTTGGCTCTGGGAAACCACGGGACTCACTGTTAAGCATTACCAACAAGGTAAAAATATCAGAATGAAGAGATGCAGATATCTGGTAGAGTTGGCTGAAAATTCTCCCTCCTAATGCTTTCCTACTGAAAACTGTGGTTTTGATGAAAGCTTTTGCTTTCCTCAGCAGAATTTATTGTTCAGAACTTGAACATATCGTTTTCATTTGGACTTTGAAACATTCTGGTTTTCTTTGAGGGAAGACAAAGTGAAACTCAGCTCTGCATTAGAAGTCAAAGCTCGGCAGCAGACTTCGATAAATTCAAACACAAGTCATAGTTGTACAGGAAGAGAAAATCTAATTTCCAATTATGGCTATTTATTTAACTTATTTTTTCAGCCACTTCTAGTTTTCTTAAAATATATCAGGGATTTGTAGATATTCAGAAAAGAACTGGCAAAAAAAAAATTGAAACTATGAGTTGTCTTTGAAATATTCGATACTATATTAAAGTAAGAGGAAGCTCAGAACATGTTTTTACAAATGTAGACATTTGTCCTAGCTTTCTACAGTGACATAAATTAGTTCAGCTCTTTTGCAGTCATGGGATCAGATTCCTAGTCGCTCTCAGTCAAATTTACATCTGGAATAAAGTGACACGGCTCTCTTCATGAAATCAGGTGGGCCAGGTATGCAGGGGCATAAACGTAAATTCATTAAGTTACCTGATGTAGATCAGTGACAGATTTGAGCTATTTAGGTTTTTATTGAACTGGCTGAATTACTGGTGAGTTCTTACCATAGATTTCAGTAACTAAGTAGTTGGAAGCAGGGTTGCTTGGTCAGATGTTTCTAAAAATCAGTCCTTGGAGGTGCTAACTCTGTCACTGCCGTTCTCCATGGAATAGCAGAAAAAGGAACACAGAGGAACCATGCTTTTATTGATCATGCACAGAATGCGCTAAATAGTACAAGGATAAGACCTGCAATACATTCTGTACTAGCAATTTTTGATTTTCAATTCTGTCCAAATTTTTTTTATCTTGGATGGTTTTTACTGCTACATGGAGAAATCTGAAGAACATTGTCATGTGTGGGATGGAGGGACAGAAAATCTGACTTTGTTCCTTGACCTACAGAGAGAGCTGAGATGTTTTCTTCCACTGTGGTTTCTGCTTTGTGCCCAAGCAGCCTTTTCCTAGTTCCTCACAGGGGATTTTTCAGATGTATTCATTAATAGCTGCTCTGAGGCTCTGCATCCACAAGGTTTTTCATAGCCAGTAATCCTTAATGAAGATCACAGAAATATCTGAAGAGAAGAATTTGAAATCTGAAATGCAGCAGCAAAGCCCAATTCCAAAAACCACGGAGAACATGAAGGACCTGATGCCGGTGCTTCTTTTGTCTGAGTTTGTGTTGCTGATCGCATAGCTGAGATGAACTGTGCTTAGAAAGCTCACATCTCGTTTTCCACCACATTTGTGCCATTTAATTTATTCATTTAATTTTCTTCCATGATGGAATAAGTTTTTGCAGCTCTTTCCTTGCAGTCCCAGGCTAAAGCTCCAGCTTTTATGGTCTATATTTCTAAGCATCCATTTTAGGCATTTGCCTTTTATATATTGTGTTGAATAAGCAATGTAAGAAAATAATATGAGAGGATCACTTGTCAGAAGAAGAGTCCCCTGTTTTCATTGGCAGGGCTCAGAGGAGGTAAACTTTCTGGGAAATATCTGTTCCTGATGTGAGATGATTGTCTGTTTGTGCTGACCCTTGGCAAAACTCATCCTGTGCTTGTCAGTGAAAAAAACGGAAAAAAGTCAAACAGGAGATGATAAAGAATGCAAAAGTGGAAGTGCTTCTCAGAAATTCTCTTGACTGTTATGAAAGTGCTTATCCTTGTACTATGCCCCTGAAATTTCCTGCTGGTCTCTCCCAAAGCATTCCTGTACAATACCCTTGTGAAACAAAAGTATTTAAAAACCCCTCCCTATGAGGACATTTATTCTTCCGAAGTTACTTCTGCTTTCCTGACCTCTGCTTTGAGGAGGTGGGTTTGTTGAGGTCTGTTTCTAGAAAGATTTGGGCTTATCCCTGCTTGCAGAATTAAGTTGTTTTCCGTCCCCCGTATGGTACCTGTCAAACCAGACTGTATGTTTTCTCTGATGGCACCTTGTTATCCTCTGAATTGCTTGGAGAATTTCTTTGGAGGTTGTTACTTGCTAAGGTACACCAGTGCTGATGATTTTAGTTTTGGTGCACTCTTCTAATTTGCCAGATCACTTGGAATTCAGAATAAAAGCACATATTCAGTTAAGAGCAGCGTTTAAGGATAAAAATTGAGGATAAAATTAAGGATATCCTTAATGTAGTCTGCAGCTTCTACCTCATCCTCTTCTGTCAAACTGAAATCTCTATTCATTAATATAAGATGCAGATTTTTTTTAGCCAAAACAATTGCTGCTAAAATGTGACTATGTTGCTACTATTGCATGGCAGTTATCCTTCTTGTCCTATGTGATTGTGGGGCAACTGTTTTAGTACTGTTAGTGAAGACTTAAAAGCTGAGGAGTCCTTTCTTTGTTCATTCTCAAATAGCAAGGAATCGGCAAATAAATCCAAGGTCTTACACATTTGAAAGAGTTTGTTTTTATCTCATGGTTGTGAGCTCAGGGCACACTACAACATATTTTCAAGCTCTTCAGGAAAACAATGACAAGAATATTTTAAATGAAAATGTGTAGCATGGCTTCAGGAGCTGGAATTGTAAGAAAGCACACCAACTATCAATATTTAATGAAACGAGAATTGTTGGTCAAGCTGCACAATCCATGTTACTTTTCAATAACCTCTTGCTATAAAGTCCCTGATGCAGTTTAGCAGGGTGATGAGATAAAGTGTGTGTTCTGCTGTGTTACTACAGTTTGAGATTCATCTTTCCTGATTCATGAGAAAGTTTTAGTGTAAATTCAGAAGAAAATTATTTTATCTACAAAATTAAAAAGATAAAAATAAAATCCTTCCCACGCAGCTCACATTAGTAGAAGCGTTTGCCTCACCTGGGATGCTATACGATATTCCAGATTTATTGTGACTGTAAACAACAACTCTGCTTGCTTTATGGCTTTTCTGGGCTCTAACAGTAAAACACAGTATCTCTATCTGGTTGGAATTATGTGTTATAACAGTTTTATTGTGGGGGGATAAAGCTCTGATAAAGATAAAATAGAGTTTTGCTTTTTTGTGTGACCTTGTCATTTGAAAAAGCATTGCACTCTAACGAGATATAATTTAAAAGACCTCTGGGAGCAAATTGAGTTTACTGAGATATTTCTAAGAGTAATTACTTACTGTGAGTTGTCAGTGTACTCTGTTACAGTTCCTTTCCTAGCAAATGTAGATATCTGGGACTGTGTAGAATGGATTAGAGCTCCTACCATTAATGTTTGATGGGAGGCAGTAGTGAAAAAGATGGATGCTTATATAACTGACATTTCCAGCATTTATGGCCATAGACTAAAATGCCAGGCGCATAATTTCAAGTAAAATGGCAGACCCAACTCAATAATATTTAATGATGTAGTAGACCTTGGCTGGGAGAATAGCTAACGGAAGTCATTGCGCTGCATTTATCGAATTGTTAAAATGAGTTGAATAATAATTGTGTTTTGCAGGAGTTTTTGTTTTAGAAATTTATTTCTGAGATCTGGTAGTTGGAAAGTAAATTATTTATCATTCCAGTCAATGCAAAATACTGGAAAGACTTGGAGTTAGTTAACTGATGGCAAGATTTTCACACTGACTTTGTCCCAGTGTTTACAGCGCAGAAATATATTCAGTAGCTCAGGACACAGCCTGGAAGATTCGGTGAGATTGATTTGAAAAGGTAATGGAAGATAAAATTACCTCCCAGAAGGATCTGCTTTTAGTAGTTTGACTCTTTCCAAAGTCGGACCTTTTTGTCTATTGTTGTACTTCCATGAATGTCAGGATTTAGGTGCTGAGGAGGTTGTTATATCAAGAGATCTTTGCATGCCCAGACTGTGACATCGCTGATGATACTGATAAACAGAATATTGACTGCGTCAGTGCCCTTCTGCTGGTATTTTGGAGAGCCTTAAATAGTCTGTGAGGACTTAAGCTGACGAAGAACCTCAAATCGATGGAGGTTTGCAGGTGTCTTGATACCAGACCTGTGGCCACAGTCTCCAAGGGCTCCCTCCCTGACAGGGTTTGTCTGTGGGGAAGGGACAGAACAAAGGTGGCCTGGAAGAAGAGGTGTGCATGGCTATCCCTTTGTGGGCCTCTAGGGCCTGTAAGATTTCCATCAAAAAGCCAGTGCAGCAGTATGTGAAGTTAACTATTCCAGCCAGAAGTGGGTGATAGTGCACGCTTTTCAGTAGTTTCCAGATGAAAAATAGCCAGTATGTACACGCATTCAGGTTCAAAAACAACAACAGCAACAAAAAGCACATCTTTACTTTCTCACAGAGACTTTTGAAAGTGTTTCATTTCTGCCAAAATTTAAACATCTTGTTTTGAGTATTCTACCTATTACCAAAAAAAAAAAAAAAAATGGGCTGGAAAGAAATGAAAGAACTTGATTTTTCAGATGCAAGATTAAGTCTTGAATTTTTCAGGTTAAACAAATACCAGATACATCAGGTGAATAAACAGAACACTGAATCACCTCTTCATCAATATGTATGTGCTTCTTTTACGTACATATGGAAGAGTTCTCCAGTTGTGCTGCTTAGCCCTAAGACTTCAGGAGGCACAACAGTTGAGGATGTGAGGTAGAACAGAGGTCCCCTGAGCAGCCTCCCCTCCCTGCATCCTTAGTGTGCCCTGTGCCTTTGCTACAGTGCCGTGCACCCCTGAAGATGACTTTTGAGTGGGTACAATCCCCTCAGCCCCAGGCAGAACCAAACAGGAGACAGTGCGTCCCACCCGTTAGGGCTTCACAACAGGTTTTAGTTTTTTCTTTGTGGATTGTCACCTTGAGGAACCATTATAACTCCATTCCACCATTGACCAGGCTCTTTTGTCCTTTTATGATTTTTTTTTTTACAGAGGCTATATAACTACCCAAGGTAACTGTAGGAAATTTTTACTTGCCGTATACCCATTAGACCTCGTTACTAGCTATCTGAAAAGCCTGGGTCCTGAATATCCAAACTGATTTCTTTCAGTGAAAGCAATGCTTCATTTGTTTTTTCTTTCAAAAAGCCTACTTGTCATGGCCTTGCATATAAATATTTGGAAGCTGCATTGTTGTCTGTCGGCCATGTTGTGGCTCTTAGCAGTACTTAGTGTATGTTTCTGTTCTGTACAGAAGTAAAACTGAAAAGGGGAATAGCTCGACTTCAAACCTGAGAAGTGGACCAGATTAATGTAAAAGTTATGGGAACTTCTGCTAAACTGCAGAACATTTTGAAGTAATTCAAGCATGGGAGGAATGGAAAAGCCGAGGTTAATGGATGTAATGGGTAGGGCTCCCATAAGCCTCCAAGAAACTGAGAGGTGGAAAGTTTCCAGGTCCTACATAGTGGTAGCGAGCATCACAAGAACAATAGTTCAGGTGCTTACTTTTGACCTTGCTTGTTTGGTACTGCAAGAACCATTTTGCCAACCTGAGCAGCGTTCTGAGCTGATTTGCCTGCTGGGGTAGGGCAAACGGCAGCCCTAAGTGTAAATTGCTGTCAGTGGCAAAATTCCCTCTCACTTCAACAGGGACAGGATTTTCTTGTAGTGCTAAGCTAAGAAGTTCTGCAAATCTAAAGTAAACTGTGTCAGAGCTACCAAAAAAAAAAAATTTAAAATAAAAATACAGAAGGAAATCCCCCCCCCAGAG
The DNA here is from genome assembly GCF_964034855.1 of Anser brachyrhynchus. Classification (NCBI taxonomy): domain Eukaryota; kingdom Metazoa; phylum Chordata; class Aves; order Anseriformes; family Anatidae; genus Anser; species Anser brachyrhynchus. Next base: position 13,971,148 of record NC_137698.1, read on the forward strand.
AGTCTCAGCAGGTGCCCAAAAGAAATCCACAGGGTCAGTTAATTCTCTGGATCCTACCCAACTTCTCTTTAAGTTAATTGAAAAAAACTCCCATTGACTTGAAGAGGGTTTGGATGTGGCTCAAACAGCTCTTAGTGGCAGCAGATTGCAAGAAGGAACCCCACTGTGCAATTCCAGCCATCTGCCTATGGGTAAGCATTTGATGATACAAATGTATTTGCTTGGAACATGCAGCAAGGCACTTGGCTTCCAATTAGGCGGTATTTCAGGCTAAAGGAGATCTCTCCCTCTCACCTGCAGCCTTTGTTGTCTAAGATCTATTCTGAGCTAAGGATCTGTAAAGCAGCAACACAAACAGATGCCCAGCAATGTCAGGAGTTTCTTATCTCTGTTCTCCATTTGTAAAAGATAACCAAATGCTGTGTTAAGTCAGTGTTCAGATTCCTGTGTCTCTGCTGGCTTGACGCAGGGCTGTTTGTGTAAGACAAGACAAAAGTTGCTTCCATCACAAACCCAAGCTCAGTGATGTCATTATCGTTATCAATCTTTTACTACATTAACAGGGGCATTAGATAAGAGGACTGTTTCGGAAACAAAGCAGAGAAGTATGCTGAGTGCAATGTATAAGGGACTCTCTTAATTAGCGCCCACAGCTGTGTGTTGCCCTTTTCAACTAGAAATGGTGAAGAAGGGGAATGATGTGTGCAGAAAGCATATTTGAGGGATGGTTGTCTTTAGTAGTATTGCAACATACCAGAGAATCAAATGAGGTTTGATGTAAAACACAGCCAGAGACTGTGTAAATTGCCCCAGCTGATTAGGAAACAGCAAAGCTGTTAGCATCCTGGAACATGATGCGTGTAACAAAATTGCTTGATGGTGTGAATTTAGAGGAGAGCTACTGAGCAGCCTTATTGTGTGCCAGGCCTCAGTGGTGTCCTGTGCCTGGTTTAATCATCAATTACTGTAATGCTGGGGCAACCCACCAACAACTTAATTATTGTCTGGAGCTCCAGGCCATAGGTGGCTCCTCTGGGCTATGTTCCATAGGAAAGCAATTCAGCCAGTGTGCAGGACTGCGAGAACTGTGCTGTAGCCTCTTTTTCAGGCAATCCTTGGGCTTGGGCTGAAAGCATCTCAAGGTTTTCCTCTGTCAGACTCCGTGTGTATAGGAGACATTCTCTGGTTGGGGAACCCAAGCACAAGGATAAAATGGCCGCAATATATTGTACAGACTTGGGGCAGCTGCATACTCCCAGCGCCGGCAGATGTAGCAGAAGGCACTTCTGGCTGTGGAAGTCATTTCTTTCTTGAGAAGGGTGAGTCTGAGAGCAGCTGAGGTTTTGCACCACGTAGAAAAATCATAGGAGGAAATTCATAGGGGCTGCCAAGACCCTTGCAATGTCTGTCAGTCGGTTTGGTCAAGCCCTTGGACTCTTCTCCGACCAAGTGTTTGTATGCATCCAGGCATGAATGTGTGTTAGTAATCTTTCTGTGCTGGGCTAGATTGTGTCCTTGCTAGAAATTTCCAATATGGGTAATGTAGACCCTTTGCTGCTTGTGTTTTTTTGTTCATATTGGTCAGAATTACATTCAACATCCACTCCTTTGACAAGCAGACATTACAATAAATGTGTTTGAAGCAAGAAGAAAATTCTCTGAAGGAGAGAGCCTTTAGCTCAGCTCTGAAAACCAGCTGTGATCATGAAGCCAGCAGTAGGATACTGTCAGTTTTTCTTTGCTCTGCGGTTGCTCTACAGTGTCAGGGCCCGTAGGTCGTAGGTGGGTGTTTTTTTAGGAAATTGCTGCCCGGATGAAGTATGTTACAATACAAGGATGCGGAGCGAAATGTGAGATTTCACCTTGTTGCAGGCTGCTCTACTGGGCATGGACAGTACCGTGCCAGCAAGCCCCTTGCCCACTCATGCCAAGAGGTCATTGCTTTGCAGAGCACTGTCTATTTCTTAAACGTTCTTAAAAACTTGACATGCTAGGGCACAGGGTATGGATGTGCTATGTCGCTTGTTACAGAATGGTGTTTTTGCTGCCCTGTTTAATGGAGCAGAGCCAAGGAAAGGCTGTCCAATGTCTCAAAGAGCTGAGTTTATGAGATCCAAGAAGCCTTTGAATACAGTGAGGTGGGGCTAACTGGCAAGAAAACCTAATTTAGGGCAAAAAAGACTGTGCTGCTCCAACATGGTGCTGTTCCTTGACCTGAGGATCAGGTAGAGACGTGTACGTCCTGAAAGCTCCTGGTGGTCTCTGTGTGTGGCACGTAGCAGCTGTAGAGGCCTGCAACAAGCCACAGGAAACTGAGAGTTAACATGCAGGCCAGCAAGTCCAAGTTATTAAAATTCCCTTAAAGATAATGGATTGGAAGAGCTTGCCCATTGTGCTAAAATGCCCACTTAATTTGAGAGACAAACAGATGGGAAGTTTTGAGAAGGTAGGAGAGAAAAGCAGACGACAGAAGCTGCAGTTACAAGATCTGCTCAGAAATAACAGCGATATATGGAAATGATTTGCAGGATATTGCCCATATGCTTCCCAAACCTGAGCCCTGGCTGCAGTGCTGCCGATTACATCCCCTAATGCCGTCACATCTTTGGTGGTTCTGTAGCTAAAAGGAATTTTGGACGTGAAGCTGGCCGGGCAGCAAGATTAATTTCAGTATTAAAAGCTGATGTCCTTGCCACGCACTTGCTCTTGTAGGGGCAGAACATCAGGCCCAAATCTTCAGGGATCTGCACTGGTCTCCCCATCCCAGGTAAACCTCCTTCCCGTGCCTTGTGTGGCCCTTACACATCAGCTGGTCTCCAGATGTCAAGATCAAGATTTTAATTGGTGGTTTAGATTTAGCTTGGCTAAATTTAACTTTGACAGATGCTTTTGAATGTCTTGGCATAAAGGACATAACCCGCTCCCCACCACCACCACCTCCTTGCAGACAACTTGTGGCACTTTAAGGACCTGTTTGGCTGTTCTTGCTTTCTTAAAATCTCTTAGGGCTAGGATCTAATATTCTATCCCCCTGTTCATTTTTTTTGTTGTTGTGTTTTTCTTCCCTTCTGTATACATGCTTCCACTTTTGAAAGCAAAGAGAAATACCTTCTTTTGTGTGGATCCCCTCACACACTCCAGACACAGACAAATATCCAAGCAGCTTTGGAAGGAACATGTTTTTTTCACATGGGGGAAAAGCAAGGATGCTACAGACCTGTCTCCGCTCCTAAAAAACCCTGAACAAGCCTTCATTCTTCTGTTTCTCATCTGTGAACAGGGAGCCATTGTCATTAACCTTCGTATTCTGGGTGGTTAGATGATAAAATATCAAATGAAATTCAGTGTAGAAAAAAAAAATCAAGTGCTGCACATTGGGGAAAAATCAATCTTAGCTGCACACTCAGCAATGGGTCACCAGCTACCTGTTAGCCTTTCAAGGGGAAGATGTTGGGGTTAAAATAGACAGTTCTGCCACAACATTGGTTTAATGATCAGTAGCAGGTGTAATGTTAGGAATTACTATGAAAGAACAGACAACAGGGTAGAAGTCATTATTATAGCGCTGTATAAATTCATGACTCTCACATCTTGAGCACTGTGTATTTCTGGCAGCCTTACATTTTAAAAACGTTGCCGTAAAGCTGGAAAAGATCCAAAGGACGCATCAAGGGCAATCAAAATACGGAACAGCTTCAGCCCAGGGAGCGATCAAGCAGCTTAGGACTTTTCAAGCTGGAAGAGCAATGGCTGGAGGACTGTGAAATGAGTTCATGTAAGAGAAATGGTAGCTCAGTGTTTCTTCCAGGACGTCAAGTACTAGAATTCAGTGGAAAAAGCTGTCACACAGGCTTAAAACAATTCTAGGAAGTTTCTTTACCTTTCATGTAGCTCAGCCATGGAAACTCTTGAGGCAGTACGTTGTAACCACTGGAAGTTTACAAGTTTACATTCAAAAAAAAAAAAAAAAAAAAAAAAAAAACCAAAAACCTGAAAAATCCACACAGAAGCAAAAGCAAACTACTTGAAAAATGACAACACTTCTGCATCTGAGGTCTCCTGAGCTTCAAGTACCTGTGCAGGAAGGGAGCGTTATTAGTATCTGTAGCTTTTAATTTCATTTCATTTCATTTCATTTCATTTCATTTCATTTCATTTCATTTCATTTCATTTCATTTCAACCCTTTCTTTTATCCTTGCTAAGTTCTGCAGGAGAGCTTTTTCTTCTCCCTGTCAGCATTATGGAGAAGTGGCTAGCCTGGACTCCTGCCTCAGGGCAGGCTTGTTGGAGGACTGCCTCGCAGAGATGCCTGTGACCTAATGTTTGCAGGGTGGGTACTGATTTCTTCACTTCATGAAGGACTTTCTTCAAACCTTGTACTACAGTTCATAACATGAAATTGGTCTTTTCTGAAGGAGTGTTTTCTTCCTATGGTTCTTGGGTCTTTGAAGGGAAAGTTAAGAAGAAAAATACAAGAGATCACAAAACACTTATTACTCACAGTGGGATGCAGCAGAAACAGAAAGGCAGGAAAAGGAAGTAAAATACAGATTGCTCAAAAGGGGGGTGAGGAGAGGAGGCAGGAAAAATGCCTCCTATCTAGCAGGGAGGCCAGAATTAATCACTTGTTTATTGATCTTATTAAAACCTGAAAAGGTGAACGCTGAAGTTGGAAGCAACAAATGCCCCAAGACGCTTTGCAAAGCTATCAAATTCTCATCGCCTCATGCAGTGCTGCACCAAGTGGAGGTCCTTTCAGACCGAGGGAGTTGCCCATTACTCATTGGCAGCAGTGTCTGGTCTCCACCAAGTGGATTATGGATTCATTCCCTCTTCCCCATGCGATGTAGTTGGATTTCTGGCTTCTTTATAGGCTGGTCTGGTTAATAAAAACACGGACTAGGAGTTGTGACCTGATTTATATGCTGGGCTCTGCTGCTGAGAGCCTGGAGGTCAGTCAGCTCCTCGTGACTATGTCTCAGTTTCTCCAGATGTTGAACAGAAAACACAGGTGTTTTATTTTATTTTTTACATGGTGTGAGATCAATAAGAGTGAAGAAGAACTTAGATAATCTCTGAGTTAGCCTCCTTCACAGCCGTGTGCCCCCCTTGATTTAGGCCACCACCAAAGTGCTCCTGTGGGCCTGCCAGGAGTTGCTGGAGGTATTGTACCACTGCTTGCTTGTTTTTCTTTTTTCACCCTCCCAGGAAGGATGCCTGTCCTGACGGCTGTAATGTCTTATCAGTCTGTGCAAGATATCTGATCCTCTTCAGTGCTGGGAAGGATTGAAAGGAATCTGTGTTGCTTTGCACCAAAATGAATTGGGAGTGCTTGCACGAGCCATCCACGTACATGGGCTGTGGTGTGTTACAGGCAGTCAGGGCAGTGATAGCTTAAACTTGCATGTGCCCCGTGTATGGCAAATATCATAGTTGCACTACTGTGGAAGCTAACTCTGAGGAGAAACACAGTCAGAGAGCTGCTTAGCAGTGTAGGAAGCTTTGAGAAAAGCCGCCATCTTCAGTAGCTCGGAGGAGAATAGCTGACAAAACACAGAGCTGAAATTCTCTGGTGGCCTCCACATCCATCTGGACGCACCCAAGAGGCTGTGGAAACTCGGTGTTGAGTTATCTCAAACAAAACGAGGGTGCTGGGGCCATGGTCCAACCATGAGGTACCAGAGCTAGCTTGAACCTGCTTTTTGCTTGGAGAACCAGCAATGAAACAGCATGGAGCTTGCTGCAGGCTGCTTCATGAGCCTGGACACACAGGCTGCTTCTCCCTCCTCCAAGTCAGAGCAGGGGAGAAGGCTGATCTTCTCGGGCCTGTTCCTCCCTCTTCCCAAGTGACAAACATCTGGGGACGGTGATGGGCAGGTAGGGCAGTGCCAGCACATGGCTTCTTGGTTGGGAATGCAAAGCTGAACTTTGCTGTTCCCTTGATGAGGACTGATGACAGGGCTCACCTTCAATAACAGGCTTTTCTCTGCCAGATCTCAAAGGCCTGTGTTTATAATCTTTTGTGGAGAGATGATTTGTTACATGCCTGCAGCCTAGGTTCAATGTAAATGCCTGTGAGGGGATTCCTTCTGTAGCTCCTGGCTTCTTTCTCATTAAACAAACAAATGGACAAACAAACAAAAACCAACAAATCTGTCACATTTACAGTCATCTACTGAAAGGAGATATTAAAGAAAACTTGAAATGCAATGCTGAGAGCACAAGACTGGGATTTAGGTTCTAAGTCTTTTCCTGAAGATACCAAGGTCCAGTTACTACTCGGTCCTGGGAGAATTTTTTGTATAATTTGTCCATGCTGATGGGCATGCATGACATTTCTTCAAGTATGATGTGCTTAGGGGTTGATTATTTTATCTGCGGTACTTAACTTCTTTTTCCAGGCTGCAAACACTGGAGCATCCTTAAATTTTTTCCACACGATTATCCTTGTGCCTCCCTGTGTTATAGCACCTATTATTTAGAGGGTAACTGAGACAGAGAGGCAAAGCAGATTACTTTTATTCTGTACAACATCCAGCTTTGAAACATATTCTTCTGAAGCCGTGTACAGACAAACACTCACCAAGCTGTCTCCATCTTCTTCTGCAAGAGAAAGAAATTCCCACTGAGAAGTGATGAGAAGAGATCCTTGCAAACAGACAGGCTGAGTAAAATGCAGCAGGACATGGGAGTGTATGCCTTGCTCCTCATTAGTGGAGGAATCTGCACAGCACATCACAGCACACACAGGCTCATGTGACAGCTAGTGTACCTCCAAGCTCTAATACATTCAAGCTGGGAGGACACAAAAGTGAGAAATTTGCCTTTATTCTCCTAATATTGTTTTCAGCAGGTTTTAACTTATGCAATCTCTCTAAATGTACTGACAACTGCTTTTAAAGAAGAAATTTTAAGTGAGGCTGAATTGCTTTGTGCAGGAAGGGTTTGTGGCCACATTTTCAAGTCAGAATTTTAAAAAGCCAAAGCCAAAAAGCATTTATTTTCAAGCTATCTATTTTAATGTAAAAAATAAAACAAACAATAAGCATGGTCTCTCTTTTCAAGCAAAAGAAATAAATACTCAGTTTGGGCTAGGGTTTTTGTTGCTTTGTTTTTTGAGATTCAGTAGTGGGAAAGTATAAAGCTGCTGATATTTACAGAAAAGCAAAACAAATGATTGTTGTGGAATCATAGATTTTTGTGCTCTGAAATGTGTTCAGTAAACACAGTAAAGCACTGATATACCAAAGCAAGAGAAGAATACAAGCTTACAGACTACTGAATAGCTGCTAAAGAGCTTGTAAAGGGTTTTGGGTAGTATACATTTGACCTTAGTAAATGCATTAAAAATGCAATAAGAAAATCCAGGAAGAATAAAAGAACTCGGTCTTGTCTGCTATGTTACCACAGCCCTTTATCAGGAAAGCATCAGCCCATGTGTGTTTATCAGAGATTCCAACTTCTAATGACTTCCTCGGTACAAAGGACCAGCAGTACCATTCTTTAAAATAGATGTCATCTTTCCAGTGAAATCCATAGGGACTTTGCCTTTGTAAAACAGATAAGCCAATAATTTGTTCTACTAGAGTCTGTGTAAGCTTGTGTATCATGAGACAGTGAAATGACAGAAATAGAGGCTGGACTGAACTGCACTGTAGTTCTTAAAATCGGTAAGATTGACCCCTAGCAATAATTTTGTCCCTGTGTTGCATGCTTTAAAAATGGTATTTCTGTACCTAAACTTGGTACTTTGTTCAGTGGGAGAAACACAGGTTTTCAGTATTTGTAAGTATTAAGCTACAAATACGTTCCCTGCTGCTATTTTCACTCAAAATATGGGTACCAGTGTGTACACTTGTACGTGTGGTTTACTTGTCAAAGTTAGGGTCTCCATTGGTTTTAGTTTGTTTTACTTCTAAATACATGATTGGAGGTATCCCTTTTGTGAAAGAGAGTTTGGAAAGGTCTCAGACCAGTGAAGTCAAGGAATTAGCTGTCACTGAGTTCACAATGACAGGTGAAGGATGCCCCCGTGGCCCAAAGGGCTGCAGCCTGGAAATTGCTACTCAATCAGAGCCTTGCGTGGAGAGATGCACTAATCAAAAACTACTCGGAGCCATGTCTCAATAATGCCTCTGTGTGAGTACTAAGTCAGAAAACACTGCCGATTTTCATCATTAAAGCCTGCCTCAGATCAAAAGGTGACAGCTCTGCTGCCACAGAGCTGAGAAGCATTAATGCCATACATATTTATCTTCTTACAAAAGAAAGAAATTACAGTTGAGTCATGTTTTCAAATTTATAGGTGGTCATCAAGGTTTCTGAAATACACTGGAGCATAAATGTGATGCACTTAAGTTACAGAACTGAAGGTTGAGGCTGGTGAGAGGCAGTTCAGGCAGGAACACAAGGCTGAGCACCTCGCTGAGTGGAAAAGAGAATGCCAGATCATGCCTCATAAACACGTTGTCTTGTGTGTGCAAGTATCAGGGACCACTACATGGGAATCCAAGCTCATAAAATTAAATCAAATTGAAAGGAAACCATCACGATATTTTCATGCTCTAACTATTTTTGTCCTTGCTGGTTTTTATTTTCATACAGTCTTTAAAGCCTGAAACTGAAATATTTTCTAAAAACGATCCCCACCAAACACAAAAACAAAGAGACAGCTGCTCCCGCTCCAAAACAAAACAAAACAAAACAAAACAATAAAACTTCCTTCTCCCAAAACTGTACTCTTTTTTTTTTTTTTTTTTTCCCCTCTTGGGGCTGCTGCCTGTTCAGAACCTGATCTAGTGCCCATTTCAGCACTGAAATCTCCTGCCATTCATCCATTCATCATTAGAGATTTTGGATCAGGCTTACAGATGAAGACTTTCAAATTGTTTTCTCTGCTGGAGCTCAAACATTACACATTCAGAAACTCCACTGTGCTATTAGCTGTGAGAGTGGGATCCCTGATCTGTGGCTGCACAATTACGTTGATAAATTATCCAGTTGAGATCTATGCCTAAGAAAAAAAAACAAATTGGGGATTTGGAGGGTGACCTGCCAGTTCTAGAATTTTAGACAGTAAGAAAAGGGCAAGGGCAAGGGCAAGGGCAAGGGCAAGGAAAGGGAAAGGGAAAGAGAAAGGGAAAGGGAAAAAATAAAGGAAATAAATATTTAGATGTTTTCTATCTCATATCTCATTGAAAAACATATTTTGCCAAAGCCCATACTGAACTATTGTGTTTTGAATAAGACTTCTGAAATATTTAAAAAGAAGAAAATTTCAAGGATATTTCCAAGCAGGTAACTGTTTCAAAAGGAAAAATTAAAATGTTTTGTCACAGATACTTAGACAGATTCAGAGCAACTGGTCTGGTTCAGAGTAAAGATTTGTGACATGCTTGCTGGTACTGTGAAATCTGCAGTCTTCTTTTTTTAAAAACAAAAACAAAAACCTTCACTTGTCCCAGCTGAGAAGAGAAGCACCCCGATTTCTTGTCACTAATGATAGCAACATCTTATTTTGTTCACAGCGTCACGTCTGCTAATGATACACAGAGCTCTCAGCAGGCGTATTTCTGATAGAGTATTTCTCTTGCTTCTACATAAAGTTAGATTTAGACATGAGTACCCTACTATCTTATCAAACTCATAGGTCAATGCCAGATTTTTTTATTAATATTTAATAATTAGCCTTGTTTAATTTTCCACCAGAAGAGCTCAGAATTACGATACTGTTTCAGCTGCAGTCTTGCTGCATCCCAGGCTGGGATGTGGATCCTAATAGTAGCACGTCTTTCAGTCCCCATTACTGTGCAATATCTATAAAAACTAAAGCTGCTGTTGATACATATGTTCCTCTTAGGTATGCGATACGAACAGGTCCATGGAACTGCAGCATGGGAAGGTATCTTCAAAAAGTCATTTTGCTTAATTGTGTTAAGTTTTGCTTGTCTTAATCTCCAGTTTTGAAAATCAGAGCTGGCTGATGCAGCAGTGGGTGTGAACAGCACATCAAGGTCTCTTGCCATTGCTCAAGTTTCAAAGTTTTTTGGTTTCTTGGCAGGAACAGGGCAATGGTAAAATATTTGATAACTTTCCAGAGCACTGCCGTTACGTTGAACCTGCTGCAGGAAAACAGGGATTACAAATGAGATTGTAATGACAGCATAGCTGCACAAAAGTGAGGAATTAATTTTTATTGGATTTAGCAGATACAGAGGTATTCTCCAAAGATGACAGTTATTTATACCTGAGATGTATGGACTGGAATGGTTTAATTACAGTGTTTTCTGCTAAGCATGCTTAATGGATTTAAGCCTCACGTCTGCCTCAGGCTTTGGCAGTTCAGTCAATTCCCTCCAAATTCTTGGCTCTGCCCCTGGTGCTGACATCTGGGGAGAAGTCCCTCGGTTGCAGAGGTGCAGAGGAGCAGCAGTGCTGGTCTTAGTTTCACTGGGACTGTTTCCATACTGGTACTAAACTAGCCCCCATTAAACTGATTAAGCTTTTAACAGATGATGCAGCGTGCTGAAAGGTTACCTGTTGTAGCTACTGACTAGTCACTTTTCAACTCATTAACAAGCTATTTATGACACCTTCATGTGCAGGTACAAAGCCTTCTCCAGGATCCCTCCAATTTAATTTCTCTAGCTTGAAGCAGAAAGGAGAGAACAAAGGCAGAGCACGCAGTCACTAATTAAGAGGATGAAGAAAGGCAGAGGGGATGCTGACAGGAGGTGACAGGATCATTGCAAATAAAAAGCTACATCCTGAGTATTGGGAGATATTATAGACAATTCTTTGAGGCTTGCTGCAGTGCAAGACTAATCCGAATCTCGCTACCTCTTTTTATTAAAAACCGCTTTGTCCTTAACTATTTACTTAATACTGCTCGAAAGCAGCTTAAAATTTCACCTCTGAAATAATACTGAGTACCAATTCTGATTTACTTTGCCAAAGGACTTGGGTAGAACATGGAGTCCCTTGATTACCAAATGCTTCTCAAGACCTTTTCAGAGGAGCCAGGCAGGGAAGCACGATTCCCTCAGTCCCATGAGTGTGCTGTATGAGGCTGACACCATGCATGTCAGAATCTCATCCTTCTCAACTAAAAAGCCCTTATTTAAAATAAATAAATAAATAAATAGATAGATAGATAGATAGATAGATAGATGGATAAAGATCCTTGCCCCCTCCAAAAAACAAACAAAAAACGCAAGGTGATCAGCGAATCAGTGATCATTCACTTTGGTGTAAACTCTTTGCCAGTCCTTCTACTGTCCTCCACCTATTATTTATTTTCTCTGTGGTTACTTGGCCTCTTCATTCACCATTATTCCATCCCTATTATCCTTTAATCCCCTTGTCTTAAAAACCTAAGTTGCTGGGGTTTGTGCAGCTGTGATCGTTGCCTTCCTACATTGCCATAATAATTGCCATTTTGGTGGCAATTATTGCCTTCCTGAGAGAGGTGGCAGAACAGGACATGCCTTGACTGCTGCTTTTCTCAGCCTTGCTTATCGAACGTAAGTAAAAATTGTAGTTTGTCAAGCTATGAAGATAGATGCCCGTCAGGCAACCGAGAGGTGGATACCCTACATCCATAGAGCCAACAGAGCTGCTCTTTTCTCACCACTGCTTTGCCCAGTTGAGTCCCCATGAAGTGTCTGCCAGAAGTGGGGACCCTTGCTCAGCCCGTGACACAGCGGGCTCAGTCCTCAGCTGGGGCTCTGGCTCTTCAGACATGACTTTATTATAGTCATTGCCACAGGTCTGACTGAAGTTGTTCTTGGTGAGTTCCTATAGCACCTCTAATCGGTCCATAATCCTGAAGAGAAGGAAATCAACAGTTGAAGTAGTAAAGCTTAAGCACTGCTAAAGTGCTGCTTTGTGGCACTCGAGCTGAATGGGAGCCCTAGCTGAAGAGGAGGGCTTCTTTGCACAACTGGCTGTTTTTCTTTGCCAGTTTCTAGAAAATGGTGTTAGCAGAATAACTGTTTCATTAGCACACTGATTAACTGCAGAATTTCTCCGCTGAAGAAGGTGTGTGAAGGGCAATCTCTTAACACAAAAGGAGCAATCAAGGGGAAGTGGCTGGTTGCAGCGTGCATAACTGATTACTGAATGCTCTCACACCATCCTGGTGTATTTACTCGTGTACACAGACCCTGCTCTTTGCCATACGAGGGACGGGAGCTAGGACAAATGGTACAGGTGGGTGAGCAAAGAGGTAGGAAGCTCTCTGAAGCACACCTGCTTCTGAGTATTGCCAGGCTGAATGCAACGGGGAGAAGAGGGCACGGCACGCTGGAAGATCCCCATCATGAGAGCACTGGAGACAGGTGGGAAATGGGCTGGAAGGGAATACAAAGGTTGGCTGTGCTTGGTCTTGCTAAGGAGGCCAACTCCAAAAGAAGATTTTTTGCTTTTGTGGGAAAAGCAGTCAGTCTCCAGTCATGAGAGCTCCGAGTCCTTATCAGCAGGGCAATGCTGATTCTGACGCTGCTGACTCAGACCATCCGTGCTGGAGCCATGTGTAACGCAAGTAAGACATACCTGTGCCAATTTTTGGCCTTTCTACTGGCCTTTCTACCTTACATATTTGATAAATAAAATGAACACGCTATGAATTTTGAGAAGTTGGCCATATGACAGATACAATATAAGGATCTTTTCTTATCTGTTAGCCTTAATGTAGAAGTAATGCTTCAAAAGGTGTGATATAGTGCACACTGAACTCAGTGGGATTTTTTTTCTTGTTCAATGTGAAGATTTTTTCTGGTTTTTGAGCAATCAAAATGGAAAGTTTCATTTAAAAAAAATTTTTTTTCAACAGCAACTAATGCCTAATTTTCATGTTGCACAGACACTTCAGTTTTGAACCCCCTTTGAATTTTTCTCAGTAAAATCAACTTGGAAAAGTTGTTCCTTTCTAATTAGTTTAATCTTTATTTTCCAAAAGTAAAATTAGATAAAATGTTTACCCGCAGGCTATATTATACTCATTTCAATTTTTCATAGTAAAATAATGATCTCTAAAATGATACTGCTTTTTCTGTTATAGGATGAAAGTCAGATTCTCCATCCACCATATGTCTGGTGCCATAGTTAGGGTTCTTCCTGTTCAGTACCTCTTACTTCCATTATCTAAGCAGCCACTTTTTCAGCACAATAACTGACTTTTTTAGTGTGTGATTAATGTCCTTAACCAGGTACAGCTATCAGCTGGCTTGTATGGGCTAGAAGTATTAAATGAATTATGCAGACTCCTGGGTGAAGTTGGCATTTGAATACAATGCCTTTTATAAAAATTGATCTCTCGTTTTTCTCCCTTAATCAGTCATTCATCCTCTACTTGTTGTTTTACTCTGATCCTTCTTTTCTAATTAACTCTTTCATCCTCTGAGAGCTTTTGTAGCTTGACTAGAAGCAGATCTGCTAAGAAGGTCTGTCTGCTTTTGTCATTAAAAATAACACAAGCCTGTGTTAAGAACGTGATAAATGGGGCAGTTTATTTCAATTAAAACTTACAAGGAGTGGTGCATTTGGTAAGATATTATTTTGCTTTTACTTTTTTTTTTTGTACAGAAACCCTAAATATAGAAAAGTACTGTGCCAGAAAATTACCAGCATTTATGCAGACCCTAGCTTTTGAGCTATTCAAGGGAAGTTGTATAAATATATACTTAAAGTCTTTGTCCCAAAAAACTTGTAGTCTTCCAAGAGAAGAGGAGATGGAGGACATAGAGTTTTTGCTCATTGTTGAATTACCAGTTTGTGTACAGGGTCAACTGGAAGCAGATCTTTTTTAGATGTTGATCCTAAAACCTCGAAGTCAAACAAGTTGTGTGTTACGAGTAGAAGTGCTGGTATTCCTGCCCATGTTGCACTGGTGTAGAGGACCCCAAGGTGGTGGTGATCAAGACACTCAGAAGACAGTTGAAAAGGTTGTGGATTTTTTATAATGATGAAAGGACACTTTGTGTTTGCAACAAAGATGTAATTATTACAGTGCACTTAATTTTAGTAAAAAACTTTGTTCTTTCTACAGCTGCAGTGTTCTCTATGCCAAAGAAATGCCAGAAGGTTGTTTGGGTTGTATATATACATGCCATGTATTGTTTGGCTGAAAGCTGTCATGTTGAAAGTGAACATATATGTCTGCACTCATATTTCAAACTAATGTGAATACCATACTTGCAGTGTAATTGCATTTTAGTTACAAGATAATGACCTACTTTTTCATATTTGTAGTTTACTGTTAATAATATAATCAAACATTTCTCTACAAGATTTATAACAATTGTAGAGTAAATATACTTGGCTATTAGCAGTATATATCTTAGTTTGTCAAATGCGTAATATATATAATATCGTCATTACCTTCAACTTCATTTTGATCACCTTTAATTACATGATGAAAAGGAAAACTTCACAATCGAACAAGTCTGTAGTTACCTAAGTCTTACTGAAAAGTGTGATCACATATCTATTAATACCCATAGCTAATCTTTACTTTTGGCTGATTCAAACTCTGGCACGTCTCTAGTGACTGCTCTGGAGTGTGGGTGTAAGGTAATAAGCTCTTTTGCACTAAGTGATAATCACTATGAGGTCCTGACCCAAATTGCCTTCCAGCACCAGCAGGTTATGAAATGTTAAATAAATGCATATAATGGGAGAACGAGACCCTGAGGTTTAAATGAGACATGCTTATAGCAAATGAATAGTTATGTTGTGTTTAAAGCAGATTAAAATACATCTTAATGGATTTCATTCTTCTTACAGCCTTCTCTGCATAAAGTTGTATTGTAAGTAGGGTTTGCACTGCAAGCCTGTGGGCATACAGAAATAACCTTGTACTCTTAATGCTGTCACTTCTCTACTGTGACCCTCTTTTCACCTTTTTTTTTTAATTTTCTAGAGTTTATTTTTCTTCCACCTGCTCGGTTTTTGCAGGCACGGAAAGAGGTGAGTACGTACTTTGGCTTTTCCTCTCTCCATGCCTTATTTCCCTACATCTAAAAAGGGAATATTGACATGACGCCATTTTTTTTTGTGAAGATAAAGTTGTGGCTGTCTGTGAGGCTTTTATATATTATGGTAATGAAGGCTGTCATGCTTAGAGTAAGTGGCAGATGAGCGAATGCTTTTGTAGGAAAGTGTCTCAAATCATAGGGGAGCTCTGATGAGGAGTTTTGGATGAAGGACTGCATTTCACTGTAATGGTATTCTGACCCTGCTAATATTACTGATGTATGTTATCTAATATCCCTACACAAGGTAATTAGATGTAATTAAAGTGAGCAGACTTCTCAAGTAAGTCAAGATCCTCTTCTCAAAGGGAGAATATAGCTGAGTAATCATTGCTGTTCAGTGTTCTTAGAAACTAAATAGAAATGCAGTGCTATAAAATTTATACTGGACATTTTGGACCCTGAACTCAGCAGAAGAAAACTCCAGGCAGAGCTAAATCTGTCGATCAGATTTGGGAGAAGTTGTGCTAAGAAAAAATTACAAAATAAAACCCATCAGCTGTGTGTAGACCTTTTCATAGTGCTGCCTTAGCTGGTCCCAGTTCTGTACATGTCTATCTCCCACTTGTAACCCTGATGACGTGTTGTGAAAAGAAACTGTGCCAGCCTAGATAAGACACCTTATTGTGTTTTGTTTTTAGAATGGTTGATGGAGATTTTCCTTCTTTTTTTGACCCTGTCTCAGATGGAAATTGCTTTTTTTCACAGCAGCGGCAGGAAGTCAGTGCCTATACAGTGTGACTGAGCTCTTGGTGCTTTTATTCATGCTTGATGACCTGCGGTTCTTACACCTTTTTGTCATTTCGGAAAACATTCTTCTTGGAGTTTGAGGGACACACACCAATGCTACTCTGCATGTTTTTTCCCCAGGCTCCCATTCCCCTTTCTCCGCAAACTTGCTATTTCTGTTCCTGGCTCAACTTTACCCACTTAGCATCCTTATCATAGCAACATGCTTCTTTCCTTCCCAGCTAACATGTGTGCATCACACAAAAAATATGGCTCTTCAGGAAAGTTTGACTTCATACAGAAATCAGGATGGCTTTGTGCATTTGAGCTGATGGGAATAGGTAAGCGTATTTTACCTGCATGTTTAAGATGGAAAAAGAACAGCAGCTGATTAATGAAATAGTTCTTCAAGTTCATTGTAACCTTTTAAGTCAAGATTTTGAAACGTGCCTGAGATTTTAGGTGGTTGAATGTTAGCAGACTAATTTAAAGTGGCTATGTACTTACTCTGTACTTTGAGATCAAACTCCTTTCCAATAGCTTCATTTGGAGGGCAAAAATAGAAACAGCTGAAATATCCCAAATTAGTACTGAACCATCGGTCCATTTATTATGGTTAATTTTTAACAATGCCACGTATTATGCCATTTGGAGATGCGGGAGGCTCTTGTTTTTTATGAAAACAACAGTGCTTAATTTTTGTTTGCTTGGGGATAATTACGACAGCTTTGGACGTATGTTTTTGTACCTCTCTTCACAGTGCTTGATGGTAGTCAGATGCTGGTATCAGTCAGTAAGCCACTTCTTATTTGAAAACCACACAGATAATTTCCAAAGGGTTCTTTCATTGACATGGCATAAATATGATTAAATATGCTATAGCTAAGTTACAGAATCCCTGAGCTTTTAATCTCAGTAAACCTGAAAAGTTAAACACCTCATATTGCTTTCAGCACTTTATTCTACCCAGAAGAAACCATCTGCTTTCCACCAAAAGTCACTCTGTCTCCTTGATCTCTTCAAATTAATCCTACTGTGATTAACTTCAATCCAATTAAAAAGAACATGTAGGCAGCTGCACAGGTCTGATTACATGTGGACAGGATAGTAGGGCTCCTCATAGGGGAACCAGATTAAGGGCAAATGTGTTAGGCTGGAGGAGGCAGGTAGTGATACTTCCAACTCTGATATCCTGGCACGACAAGCAGTGTATAATAGCACTCTACTTGCTACCTATAAAGCTCCTTGCAGTCAAGGAAGTCAGTGTTTTTCACGTCTATATATATCATTACACGTCCCTTTCAAGATGCTGTGTGTTGGAGATTGAGCATTTATGTCTCTAACAAGAAACACGGCTTTATTTAGTGCATAAGGCAATATCGTGTTTCGGGGTACAGGCATTCCCCTTGGCATTTCCACGGGTCTGTGGCAAATTGCATCTCCCTCGTCTCATTTCAGTGGGACTGCCAAACCCAGTAACTTTGAGGGGGATTTGGAAGCCCATAAGAATTGCAGGAGCTCTTTTGTCTTCCTACATAACTTGAAAAGCCTGCAGAAGAGGGACAGAATTTTAGGCACAAATTCAGAGAGCTCAGCCTCCCGTCCTGTGCTTCTCCTGAGCTACCTCTGGCTTTCCCATTTGCCTTTCTGCAGGAGTTTGCCATGGAAATTTGTCTGTCCAAGTCTGTGCGTTCCTCTGTTTTAGCACGCAGGCTCCCAGCATTACGAAAGCTTGTTCCACGTCACGGAGGAATTACCATCAGCTCGTGCCGATAATTTAATGAGAAGCACTTCAGAAACATTCATTGTTATGAATCGTATCGCCGTGAGTAGCCCTGCGGTTGGTGTTGGGCCAGACATGGAAGTGGCTCAGTGCCCAGCTCATCTGCTTTCAGCTACCTGAGCACGGAGGTTGGTGGCTGGGATTTGATTGTTCCCAAGTGGAACTGCTGGAGACCACGTCTTTCTGAAAATCCAGCCTTGGAAAAAAAAGCAAGAGCAAACACAAAATTGGGAAGTATTTTAGCATATGTAAAGAAAGGAGAAATGCCACTTTCAATCTGATCTTTGAGACATCTTTGGAGGGCCTGACCACGGTGTGACCAAAGCAGAAAATAACCCGAGCAGCAAGATTATGAAAAGATAGGAAGAGAAGAACACTTTTGAGTAATGAGTGAAGTGTCACAAATTACAGCTGAAATATTTTGTGATTGAATGCTACCATTACAACCTGAATGTTGGCTTCTCTTCTGTGTTTGGAGTAGGGCTTTTTTATTACGGCTGTTTGTATATACCCATAGCTTGTCATGAGGGGTTATACACTGGTTTGCAGGAAGGCAAAATTATTCCATTGAGTGTCACTTCCACTTCTACTCTTTTTCAACTTCTCCTTCCTCCCTCCCTCCCTCCCTCTCTTTTTTAGCAGAAAAAGGTGGAGAAGACTATTAGAAGAAGATTTATGTAAATGCAGACCTAATTCAGACTAGTGTTCTAGTAGTCACATAAAAATGATTCAATGCCAAGCTTGTTGATGTGTTTAATAGCTCCTGGGATGTTAGGAGTCCTCTTCCCAATGAGGCCACTTCT
The DNA here is from genome assembly GCF_964034855.1 of Anser brachyrhynchus. Classification (NCBI taxonomy): domain Eukaryota; kingdom Metazoa; phylum Chordata; class Aves; order Anseriformes; family Anatidae; genus Anser; species Anser brachyrhynchus. Next base: position 13,989,496 of record NC_137698.1, read on the forward strand.
GAAGGACTGAAAATGTTGAAGATTTTTCAGTAGGGCTGCGCTGAATACTAGGGTGATGAATCGGTGACTGCAGGAGCACCTAATTAAATGCTCTTTGTCCAAGAAACATGGCTGTTAACATGAGCAAACAGGTAGGTTGGTTTCCTGTTGGACTGAGAATTTAAGATGTTCATCAAAGATTTTGAGAACAGATGGACAATATTCATCTATGATTAATGCAATATTAGGCCAGGTAGAAAATACGAAGCTAAGCGTTATCTGGTTAAATCTGATGGTTAGTAAAAAAAAAAAAAAAAGCCAGAATGTGCTGTTTATTAGTTTCTTAATATCTAGCATATTTTTTGTCTCCTTCCCACTATGCTTTTTGTGTTTCTTTTTTCCATACCCTTCCATGTCAGTATTTTTTATCTTCAGACTCTGGGCTGCTGACTTCAAAAAACATACTCTGTTTTCACTTTCCTGACCTTGTACAGCTTTAGCTCATGGACCTTCTCACACCATAACAACAGCTTTCCTAGTAAAACTTGGGCAACCAAGTGCATTTGCTGTAAAAAATCACCACCGTTAATATTTCCTCCACCTCTTCCAACTTTCCTCAAGCGTTGATGGCACATTGAATCAAAGGGTTTCCAAATGCTCATAAGAGAAAGAAATGAGTGGTCACCCCTGAGTCTCCTCTGCCTTTCCCTCCACCACCAGTGTCTTTATAGGGACATATTTCAGCATGGTTAGTATAGTTAGTATAGTATAGTTAGTATATAGAGGCTTAAATAGCCAGATTTCCTAAAGAGCTGAGCAATAACATCATCTGAGAGTCCTTAAGTGATAAAGAGATGGAGAAACTGCAGAATTTGGGGTTTGTACTTTGTATTGTTTAATTGGGATATACTGGTTATTACATATTGGTTAATACTTGTAGCAGGAGCTTATCTCACTTCTGAGGCCTGTATTTAGGCTATGTAAAGTAGCCTGATTAAAGACTCCAGCTTTTGCAATATCTGTCTTCAGAAGTCCTTAGACGAGGTTCTGTGTAGGCGCACGCTGCTCGTACAATGCACCAATATTATATAACTACAACTTTGTAATATGTATTTGGAATATGCTGAGAAGGCAATATCATACATGGCATAATATTTACATCTCAATTTTGTTCCAAGGTGGTGTAAGGTAGTTCACAGAACTGAGGAGTGGGCTTGGAGGCCTTAAAAACTGTCTGCTAGGAGCTCTTGTTAAGAATGATCTGGATTAAACATCTTCCCTGCCCTACTGGAGTGTCCTCACTGCTGCTGTGGGTAGGTTAATTGACCAGATGTTCTCCTGAGGTCACTTCCACCTCTATTTGCTAAGATTTTAGGATATCCTAAAGGTAATAGCAATTGCAATCAGAGAGAAAACAGATTTATCCAATGGTCAGTTATTTCCATGAGAAATTAACAAACCGTGACATTAAGTACCATGCCTTGCGACGTCAAAATACACAGCAGGCAGACCCCTGTTCCACACATGGGAATAAAACATGGGGAACACCACAGGAGGCAATGAAATTACAGCGACACAAAGCTGGCCTTGGAAATAATGTTTGTGTGGATCAGTGCTTTCCCCTGCACAGACAAAAAAAGTGAATGAGGATCTTTAACCTTGCGCAGGGTCTTTGCTGTCTAGGTTCAAGAGGTGCCTTGCTGTTTTTGTGGCAGATGAAAGGGTATTTTGCAAGTACCGCTTCTGAAATTCCTCCAGCACGTGTCAAGCAGAATTGTTTTTAATATCTGAGTTATTAGGAGGTTATCAACATGAGGTCATTCCCGGTAGCATCCTTTTTGTGTGCTGAGTGATCCCAAGCAAAGGCAGATAAAATGAAGTGAAAGTAGGCATTTGTTAGCTAAGGAAAACGCTCTTTCTGGTGCCCCCAATCATGTGCACAGACTGAGGGAAAGAAAGATTCAATCATGGTGAAGGCATTGGTCATTCAACTCAGCTTGATTTTTCAATTTTTTAAGCAGTAGGAGGCTCAGAAAGAAACAATGAGGAAAAACAGGGCTATAGAATAAGCAAATAGAGTCAACTTTTGATTCCTATGCCATTTAAATACAAATTATAGTCATTTACTCAGTCCAGAGAGCCTGAATTTTCGCTGTTTTCCAATTTAGGCAGCTGTGACAGCAGAATCCATGAAAAAGTCCTGCTTCAAATTTAATTGATAAATTCACATGTCCTTTTTTTTCTCCTCATTCCACTATGGAAAATGTAATCTCATGTAGTTATTTGCGTGACAAACAGTACGGACTGCATAATAACCTTTGCAGTTAGCAGGATAAAGGATGAGTCGTTGATAAACTCGTAGCCCCTAACTCCCATCCTGCTGGATCTCAACATTATATCACTACAAGAACACAGCCTGTCTTTGGAGTCCTGGTTTCTGCTCTGCTCTCCTACAAGAGCTGTGTGGACAACCGAGGCTTTGTCTTCCCTGCAAAAGAATAATTTCTAAAGACAATAACTATAACAGTGGTAATTATTTATTGTCAGATTTTTCAATCTGAAATGAAATATTATTTTTTTCCTCTGTTTTAAAAATTCCAGGCAAAAAGACTGTTCCTGTGCCTAAGAAACACTGCCCTATTTATCAAATTTTAATGCCCTTAGATTTGTTAAAGTTAACATTCAAGTAAAACAATTTATTCAAAATCAGAAAAAATGTGATGAAAAGCTTTGTTTGACCCAAATCCTTCAGCAGTTCAGTACTTTTGGGTGTTAGGGCATAATATTTTGTCTGAAAGAGTTAAGCATAAATGCAACTAATTTAATAACTCAAGATCCCCATGCTTTCTGTGGGCTGGCTGGAGACCTTTCCACTCTTTACTGGTAGGACATGTGGGCATGGGGATTTGGGTGGAATTTTAGTTGTTTGTGCCTAAACTCTGGCAGGCAGGCTCCCACTTTTTTTTTTTTTTTAAATCTTATCTTGTGGCCTCCCCTATATTCAAAGACGTTTTGAGCTGGATTAAAATCCCTGTACAATTTTTGAAATGCAAATTCAGAAGCCCTCATGCTGGTTTTGACAGTCCCAGTAAGTGGCTGTTTGTAAACATCACCGTTACCAGGGCATGGAATATTCGTGGGTTCAGCGAACACAGGATTTATTCTAGTTATTGTTGAGCACCCTCTCCTGGCTCTCTTTTCTTTGCAGATAAGTCATCTCATCAATTAGGAGTGCTCTGGGATGAACTGCAGTGCCCATTTGAATTCAGAAGGACGTGATTTTAGATGGTGTGAGCTGCTGCTCTGCTTTAAGCTGACCAAGTTTTGTAACAGCCTAGCTGGTTTACAGCTGAGAAATCCTTCTTCTAGTGGTAAAATTCCTCAGTAAGGGTTTTTTTCTTTCCTCTAATGCTGCTTCTAATTGCTCTAAGAAAAGCACCTGCAGACCTGAGAACACAATGCACCAGGCATAATCTGATAAATGGATTATGCCCAGCTGGTAAAAGGTTGTTTATTGGGTGACTGAGCCTACATTCACATCTGTCAGAGGATCTTATCTTTCTGTTAATACCTTAGGAGGCCTAAGGCTGAGTCTAGGGATGAATCAGTATGTCATAAAGCAAGTTTATTTGCAGGGATTATGGCAACAAGCAGCAGCTACAATGAAAATAGGTGAAATTGGGGGATTACCACTCAGTTAAGAGCTCCAATGTGAGAAAGAGCCATCTGATTTGTGGATCTCGTAATAAATAGAGTTGGAATACATGAAAGTTTTCTTGCACTTGTGTGACTATCTGCTTGCCATGACTAATGCAATCCAAAATTGCTTACAGAAGTCTTCATAGGAAGGGCAAAAATCCCTCACTCTTTATTGCTTGCCTGATATTCTACAGCTCTGCAGCTGGGCAACATTATTGCTAAATTTAACTATTTCTAGGAATCTAGTCTGGATCCACCCAGTGTCTTCAGGTATCTCATGAAGACACCTGCGTTAGATCTTGACCCATTGTCATCTTTGTTGTTTGTGGAAGGAGATAGGCATCCCTAGAGGGATATTCGGATATTCCACATGGCCAGGTTCATGCCTTGGAGCCATCTGCATTCTCTGAGTTCAGCAGAAACCTGGTGAGATCATGCTCCTAATTTCAGCCCCTGATGGGTAGGTGGGGGACTCTGCTGTCCTTACCAACCCTTGTCTGTGATAACTTTCAGAGGCTGATTTGCTCTTGCTATATACTGCACCTTGAGGCTATCATAGCCTACAGAGTCCAATAACCAGGCTTCTCGGAGGTGCTAACAAAAGCTTCAAAACAGCATCACAGCGAGTCCCTTGAATGCTGAAAAGCTTCAAACATGCAATTTAAAGTCTATTTTAAGTGCTTTCTGGCTGTCTTAAAGTTGTAGCATCACCCAAAGTCTCTGAGATATTTAGTCTAATTATCAATAAATACAACTTTAGTTGGACAAATCTAAACCTAAATCTTGGACTTGCCAAGATTATTCCTCCCGTGCTATTCTCAGGCAGTGCTCTTGCTCAGTACGTGGTATTGTCAGAGGAAAAGGACACGTCTGAGCACTGGGAACATCATCACAGAGCGTGCTCCAAACGGTAGGAAGCCAATTTGTAGTAGCTGAAGATTACGCTACGTCACCTTCTTTTTTTTGCATTGCACTCAGTGGTTTTGCATTCTAACACTGCGCATATGACCCTGGCTTTTATGGAGGGAAGCTATCATCCTCTCCTAGATGCTATCATGGGGCTGTTTGGTGTAAGTAAAGATATCCTATTCAGCTCTTTGATTACATATTTCTAACCAGCTTTCATTTTGGATTACCCTCAATTAAAAGGTACTTTGAATTTTTCTGCTGTTTAACGGGAGAATAGGAATAAAGGAATAGGTAAAACCAAAGAGAATACAGAAGTATTTTCAGGCCATTGCTAAATCAGAGCAGCAGTGTTACTGAATTTGAGTGGATGTGAGCAGGGGCTATTTCAATTTGTGTGGGACTTTGATACAAGAAAAGAGACCAAAGTCTTACAGATTAAGTCAAGAGGCTCAAAGAATAAATTGACTGCAGCTGAGATCTGAAGCAAAATACTTTGTTTATTTCCTTTGTATGTGTGAGAGTACACCTTTAAACTGCAGGAGAAACTCCCTAATTTGCAATAATGAGATTAACTGGAAGAGAAAAAAACAGCACAGTAAGCGACACCATATCACAGAGTGCTTGTAGTTATTTGTTCCCTTCTGAATACAGCAATCCTGGCTTTCCTTTGTCAGATTTCTAAATCGCCAGGACAACATTTCACCATGAGCACATGCAGGTATGTCCACTGATTGCAAAAGGCCACTATCACCAAATTACCCGTCTCATGCTAGTGGGGAAAAAAAAAAATTTGTAATATGAAGTTTCATTGTATATGTAGCTTTGCTAGACAACGTATATTGCTGCCGAGTATAATTTTTGGAAGATAACAGAAGCAAGGGGAGACAGCAGCATCCATGGAGCAAGGATGGCTAGCCAGAGAGACTCATGAGGATGATGGTGAAGGTAGGAGCAGGCTGCTTGCCTGCCCGCAGTAACTGTGTTGACCACCCTGCCATTTTTTGTCTAGGCTGCAGCATTTCTGGCAAGGGCTCCCTGCATACACGCTTATTATATGGCATAGGCCTGCACAGCACTTGCTGCTGCCAGATCTGGCAGGTCCATGTCATGATGCATCTTTAGAAGGTTTCTAACACAACCCTAAGTCAGTGATGATGCATTTTTTTGCATTCACTATACCTCCAAGACAGCAGATGTACTATAGTACCTATAGCAGAGGTACTACAGGCACTATGCCAACAGAGCACAGGCAAGCTGCAGCAGCAAGAGCTGGGCCCTGCATCTTTAAGTAAGTGAATTTGCTCAGCTAATTGCGTGCAAGTGCTCCCTCCAAGCACCTGTAAATTGTTGAGTTTAATAGGGTGGCAGCTGTTCCTGGCTGCCTGGGCTCTTGCAGCCTTGGAAGTAGTTGGGAGATGAGAGCGGCAACTTGCAGCATGATTATCTTTTTCTCCATTTCCCCTCAATTTCATTGTCATCTTCTTCTCTCTTAAGAGTGCTTAAAAGCTTTTGTTGCTCCTTATAACACCCACAGGAGCTGTTGCGAAGTGCACTTTTTGTGCTTAAGGTTTTAAAGCCTAAAATCTCTGACCTGAAGAGGTTTGGAGAGTAGCTTAGTTTGAAGCCTGCTGTCATGTAGACACCTGCAAAACATTGAACTTAACGCTGGCACAGCTGGAGGGAGGGATGGTGTGTAATGATGGGTGGCGGTATTGCTGCATGGCTGGGTTTCAGTGCTCTGGTTCTCATGTAGGAATTAGAGTTAGCTCTTGGCTGACTGGGAAGTGAGTACCTAAATGTTTGGTTGTCTCTAGTCATTGGTTTTAAGATCTTGATGCCTATAGAGGGGTAATTGCCTTTCCTAACTGTGGCAGAAGAGACGTAGAGTTATGAGCAATGAATGAGAGATGGTTTTTAGTTGCATGTGATGACAAAATTGTGCAAAATCAGAGCTTTCTTAGTCTCCAATTCTACGTGCTTGACTTCAGTGCTTAACTGAGATGTCAGTTGCCCTAAAAAAATTCTTCTTGCCATGGAAGGAATTTGCTACCTGGAATTTGGTCTTGGGATTTATCTGGCTGGGGTAACTCTAAATCTGCGTATGGCAGAGTGAGGTGAAGCTTTAATGCAGGTGCTTCCATCAGTTCATGAGGTGTGCTGGGGAAAATCTTCCTTGTGGTACCTTACAGACAACTAGGAAGAGCTCTGGCAGGAGATGTGTTGCTATCAAGCTTAGCTGGGCTTTGCAAGTCCTTCACCATTCCCAAAGCAGGTAAAGATTGTTGGTTCTGCAGTTACAAGGGTTGTGTTCAAGTAAGAGTTAATTCAGCCACTTCAGATAAGAGGTAGGATGCCATGGACTTTCTAGTCTTTCTGTTCTTGCAGGATAGAAACCTGTGTGTGTTCTGTAATCCTCCAGCAACCCTCACCAAGCATTGCCTTTGTGTGTAGCTTCATTCTGCTGTGTCTATTCTGTCCTAGGTAGCAAGGTATGTGCTGGCCCAGGCATGTCTCCTTGTGCTGCAACTGCACCTGGGAAGTTTGACCTATAGATAAAAACTATCTTTGAGGTGTATGGGGAGATCCCCTGGTTTAAGAGTACTGACTGTAGTCTTTAGAAAAATAAAGACTACAAATTAAATACTGGGTGTAGCAAAGCCTGAGCACCAGACCCTGTTCCCCAGTGCTGTCAGTAATTTTAATTCAGCACAGGAGACAAAGAAAGTACAGTAGATCTCACCCCCCGGTCTGACAGCTAAATAAGCTGGCAACCAAAGGATATACCTAGGATGGGTTTTGAAAACCTGGCCTTTGGTTTTGGAATTGGATTTTTGTTTTCCTCTTTTTATTTTTCTTTTTACCAGGTGGCCAGGGACTCTGCCCTGACCACAGATTACCTTTTGTGGCTTCAAAGAGGGACTAAATTTAACCATTATGTTAATGAAAGGACAAGGCATGTCACTATTAATAGTGACATGAAATCATGTGTGAAGAACATTCGGTTACAGACATCCTCAGGAGAGAAGAGTTTCCCAAATATATTGACAGAGAGAAAGAGAAGAGACAATTTGTCTCTCTCCCACACTGCTACATGGAGCAGCTAAACTGTGCTTGGTTGGTTATAGGAATTTGGGCATTCCAGCTTAGGGCACGTTGGGTGCAAGCCTTTAGACTTCAGCTAAGGCCCTAACAGGGCCAAGCTCTCAGCTGGTGTGGATCCAAGAAAGCTGACTGCTTTCAGTTAGGAGTTGGCTGTGGCATCCATCGGTCAGAGCAAGGGGCACTACTTAAGGCAGACCCAGGAGATGAGAGCTGCTTTGCAGACAGTGGCTGTTCAGGAATATTGCTGCTGCAGAGTGAGTCTGGGGGAATCAGCAGGATAGGGGGAAAAAAAACAGTAGTAAAACCATTAAGATGTTGACTTTTGTTTAAACTTGGAATGGCATTCCCCTGGGAGTTTCTCTAGCTTGGGGGCTGTTTGCAGTTTGAGATCATTAATAGCCAGCTCTATTTCCTCCCATACGATGGGTTGATGCGGTGTATTCCTATTAATTTGTCTGGGCTCGGAGACAGACAGGGAATATGAAGATATCTTCAGGTTGCTGGTACCTTCTGGGATCTCTGGCATATAGAGGTCTTGAGAAATGTTGAGAGGTTCAGACTTGGGGGTACATTTTCAAAGCGCTTCACAGGGGTTTTGCTGCATGTTAATGGAATTGTTCAGGTAAAATGTTGCAGAATAATTTCAAGTAAACACTATGGTGTCTGGTCCTCTTCTTGTGTTTGATTTGTTTTGAGGGAGTGATACTATCTCCAGGAATATACTAGTCTTTTATTTGGGTTTCCAGAAAGTTTGCTGGTACCCCGTCCAGTTTGTACGCTGTACGTAAAATGGGTTTGCATGTTTATAGCCCTGATCAGCAGCTGCTGTAAGGGTTATAGCCCAAATAGTTGTAGTGACATCTACTGAAATGTGGCTGGGTTATCACCCACAAAGCAGCTGCCCCAGCCTGCTTCCTTCCCCCTTAGTTTTGTTCTGTGACAGGGAGCAGTAGCCCACTGACTGAGCTCTCAGCTTTGTCTGAGAGGATTTAAACCCGCCTGAAAAAAGGCCCGTGAATTACCAGAGGAGGAAGGTGAAAGATGACCCTTCTGTTTTCCGAATCGTTGTGAGGTTTGGCATCCGAGTCTTGCTGCTCCCTGGAGCAAAGTGAGACGCTTGAATTGCTGAAGGAAAAGAAGTTTTCCCCCTCTTTGTATGTGGGTTTAGCCTGTAATTCTGTTCTAGTCAAACTTCCCAGCGCTGTCCCTGTCCATTTCCACAAAGCCTCCAAGCATACCAGCCAAAAAGCCATTTGTATGTCGTTCATCCCGGTGCCCTTTATGCTACGTTGTGGTCGGCCCCAAAAGACAGTTGAGGCTCAGAGAGCTGTTCTGTGTACCTGAGATGTCAGACAAGGAATGGATCTGATTGCAGACATGTACACAGCCAAAAGAGAGGTGATGCTGGAAGTCGCATGGCACAGAAGCCTCATCACAGGGCCTACTTTGTTATTGCCAAGGGTGTCCTAATCCTGCGTACTCGGAAGACACCAAGGATAGAAAGCAGTGTAAGTAGGGATGATACCGCATTTATATGTCAAGTGGAAGAGCTGGTATGTGCAGGTTTTAGCTGTGTGCCACGAGAACTAGCTCCAGAGGGGACAATGCCTCATTGATAGAAGAGAACAGCAGAGTATGCGTGTATTTGTGTGTGTAGGATACAGTTAATCAGCAAAGTGTGCAACCATTTGCCTTAATGGGAGTGATGTACCTTGATCAGCAAATTATCTGCTTGCGCATTAAATTATGCACTGTGATCTCTGAGGTGTATTAAATATTGAAATCAGAATTTTTATCACTAATGGGAACTTAATGAACAACGACATTATGCGCCTCAGTTGGCTTTTGTCAGAAGCAACCCATTGTAGTTGGAAGGTGACTTTTCTGGGTCTCTGGTGGTAACATTCCAATTATTTCACTTATCAATGCCCCTGGCGGTTCCAAATGCCTACTATGGATGTTTTGCCTCAAACTGTGTATGGAATATGGCCTCTAATATGTAGATAAAAGCGTTTTTGAATGGACTGGAGGAGAGACCAGTTTCTACCATGCAGATTTCTAGCTAAAGGCATTCCACCAGTTCAGTTGCTTTCATTCTGTGAGGTAGCTTTTAGGATGTGTGGTTTCATTGGACTTTGGGATAATAAAAGCACAATGAGGTGATGCCTTCGCCTACAGCTAATATGCAGGTGCCTAAATTAGAATATATACATATTCAATGCAAGAAGTGCCTGAGGATAACTCTAGGTAATTCTGTCTCTGAAATGTTTATTATTAGGATTACTGAGGTATCAGAAATCCCAATCAAGATCAAGGACCCGTTATAGCAGACAGCCTCTTCTGTCCTTGCTGTACAGTTTGAACAGAGGGGTAGGAAGGCACCGTGGCTTTTTCAAGGTGACTTAACTTGTCAGTGCCAGACCAGTAGCTAAATGGGAGTCTTCTGCTCTTATATTTGCATTACAGTACAAGTGTTGGATTGCAGTGTATATTTATGTCTAAGTTATCTTTAAACTAGCAGTATGGGCTTCATCTACTGAAGCAGAAGTCCATGCTGCTGGTCTCCCTGCCCGTACTGTCCCTTCAGAGAGGCTCAATGTGTGCACATCATATCCATTTACACCAAGAAGCCATGTACAAAGAAAGCTGGAGGCTTTGCAAACTGCTTTTACCTGCCTTCATTCTACTCAAGTGGGTAGGTTGAAGCCAATTTTGGATGCATCTCTGATTATCCATGGCACAGGCTCACAACGGATGGGCAGCAAATTCCAGTTTCTGGTCCCTGTTCCTCAGCTGGAGCATTGGAGCTGGATCCAGCTGCATCCCAGGTGCAGACTGGTTAGGAATGAGTGGAGCCATGGCTCTCCTTGCTCAGGCCTGTAGAGTGCAGGTTTAACTATTGCCTCCATTAAGGCTTGTTTTTCACAGCTACACGTTACTGCCTGTTAAGCTAACCAGATTTTCATCTGCTTTGCCTCTGACTGTCTTCTGAAAAAGTCCATAGTAAGCCACAGTTTGCCCAGAGGAATATTCCAGGAGAGGAAAGGAAGAATGCAGGAATGATAATAATACAGCCCTGGTGATACTATTGAAAAACAATACTACAAAAACATTTAGGCATGAAAGAATGGTTCCCCCTTTACAGTGCGAAGGGAATAGCTCCCCAGGGACTTGCTGCTGCTCGGAAGAGATTGCAGATCTATTCTGTCCTCTGCAGACACACATGCAGCTTACAGGTATCTTTGAGGTGGGCAGTTATAGGGATGGTGTCTTCTCTTCCACACAGTTCCTGTCCTCTTTATCCCCAAACGGTGGAGAAGAAATAGGTTATATTTGATTATATTCATGGAATCATAGAATGGCTTGGGTTGGAAGGGACCTTAAAGATCACCTAGTTCCAACCCCCCTGACGTGGACAGGGATGCCACCCACTAGATCAGGTTGCCCAAGGCCTCATCCAACCTGGCCTTAAACACCTCCATTTATCCCCTCAATTCAATTCAGCTGTGTTGTTCCCTTGTTGGCTATAGCTTGCCTGGAGGTTTTACTAACTTTACCCTGAAATACGTACCTGTTGACTGTTTATGCTATTCTGAGGCGATGAAATAAAGGCACTGTTAAACTGTTCACGTTTTCTTGTACAGCAGACACTGGGCTCCTTATCCTACAGCACTGGCAAGGGCTGTTCTAGGATGGGATTTCTGTGCAATGTGGGCCAAGGGTACTTACCGTGCCCACCCCAAGCTGATCCCACCCCAAGACACAAGACAGATGCAGAGGCAGACTAGTTTTTACAGGGATTATTGAACAAGAGGCAGAGACTTTGGGAGAGACATCCATATAAATGGTCACGGTCTTTTAATGGCTTGAATAGTTGTGAGTAATGAGTGTTGGACAGAGGTATCCCGGCACTGCTTTGATAGCTGAAGTTTGCTGCGATGAAGCTGAGGGTGCTGGAGAGCTGTTTGTTTGTACCACTTCTGTGGCTGAACGTGCAGTAGATTCTCATTTTCTCTCGTCAGAAATGACTCGTGAGCTAACACTGAGGGCTGATCAGCTTGCAGAGAGGTGATGGTGACACATGGCTGTTCATTGCTGTATGTTGTATGATCAGTCACCGGCTGGAAGATTAACGTGACAAGGAATAAAAAATGGATTCCGGTACCATGAAATTCAGGGAATAGTCAGAAGTAGTACTGAAGAACTCATCTTATTGTTACAGGAGCGGGGAGGATTCAATACTTCACAGAGCAAGCAATACATTATTCCACAGAACAAATAACGATGAGGAGAGGTAGAGCTTTAAATATCAACAGTCTGTGTTCATGGTCAAAAAGCATCACAGGAAGAAAAGACAGAAATCAGAAGAGGAGGTTCAGGAACATTCAAATAAACAAAAACTCAGTGAAACACTATAATCAAGAATAGTCCAAACCAAGGCCAGATCTCAAAATAATGGTCCTAGCAATGTAGAGGGACTGTCATGATGTTTTATTTTCTTCTCCTTCTGATAGAAGAACAAGATTTACTGCAGGAAGGAGAAGGCAATCCATATTGTCAAACCCCATCTCTCAAGTAGTACGAGTGAGACCTAAATCCTAAGCTTCCTTCTTGTTTCTGTATATTTGATAGCTTCTAATTCTTTAGCAACAGCTTGCTTTGTGTGTTTCGGTTTTAATTGCAGCTCTCTCCGAGTTAGATGGTTAAAAAAAAAAATAATAAAAGGAAACAGAAATTATCTGGTAATTATGAGAGTTTAAGGTTTATAGAAAGAACATTGTGAGTCTTGCAATGAAATGGTGATACTTGTTCACTGGGAAGGTACTAGTTCAGTTCAGAGAAATAGTGAGGAGGACATTGTGGCTGAGCACACACTGTTGAAACCTTGATCTTAGTCTACGCTTAGTCTGTGTGGCCAGAAAAGCACACTTCCACCAGCATCTGTAGCTGTGTTTACAGAAGTTAAAATACTTATTTAGCAGATGTGTGCCTTCAGATATAAAACTGCTCTCTGGAAACCGCAATTGATGGCTAATAATATCCCAAATGGTTATTTTCAAACACTATCTCTGGCCATTCAAGAGCCAGATGTGCATTAGTTCAGCAACATCCTGGCAGGTCAGGTTTCCTTTCTGCTCATAGGATGTGTGTGGTAATTGATGGTGTCCTGTTAAGCTGGGTTGTCCATTCCCATTCTGTCTTGTCCAGCCTGGTATTTATGATAATAAGATGTATGCCAACTTTAAATGGACTGGGACTTTGTACCTCATCCCTGGCTTCCTGCTGTTGAGCTTGCTCTTGGATGAAGTATTTTACAGCTTTAATGCTGAAGAAGTCTTACTTCTATTACACCTTGACATTATGATTAGAAAATATGGGTGTGGGACTCGCTTATTCCAGATGCTTTTGTTGTGAAGATACCTTCTTTGGTGAAAACAAAACTAGTAATAGGTGGCAAGCACAGTTTTCACCTGATGGATCAACTGTCCACATCTTTGTGCAAAGCTCTGTGATTGTATGAATGCTGGGACTATGGGAGAAGCATATATGTAGTACTGTGAAAAGATATTCTCAGGGATGATATTGATTTGTAAGTCTAGGTGAAGAGAAGGAAACATTTTTTTTACTATTATTTTTTGTCCCTAGCAGTGTATTTTGAGGAAGGAAGAGTCACCCATTAAGACAGGAACTTGCTTGTTGTTGTATGTAGGGTGTAATTCAAGACAGCCCTTCAACACTGTCTTCCTGACAAAATTCATCATTCTCTTTGAGTGTGAAAGTGTCTGGGGCTGTCCGTGCAGCCATCATTTGAAGTGACGTGCAGAGTGAGCAGGCCACAACCTGGTCTTTCTAGGAAATGCTACAGCCAGTTATAGAACTGATGAAAGGGATTCTTGCCACCCCGCAGGCTACAGAAACACACACAAATATGCGGGCTCCATAGCTGCAAGCAAGCCCTGGGGCAAGGTCGTATTCAAAATTTTTGCTGACTTTTTTAGATAACCTGTAACGCCCTCATCTGCCTTCCAGCATCCGAGTCACCAGTCTTGTGGTCAGAGTATTGGGTTGTGCTGCAAGCTCGTGCTAATCCCTTCCTTCAGGCTACATTTTGTTCTTCATGGCTATCTCTACTGCAGAGGTCAAGCTGTTGAGGCAGTAAGTGCATCCCTGCTTCTCCTGAACTAGTTACCTTCTCACTCGGTCTGCTTATTCATTTAGGGTTTGTGCCATCGTAGCGTAGTTACAGCCTGTATACTTCAAAAGCAGATTGAGCACCTTAAAGTACTCTCATTTTGTCTATTTTTTCCTCTGGCTTCACAAACTGTTTCTTACGTCAGGTATTGATATCCTCACGAAGGCATTCTTTGTCAGGAAGCAAATTAAATTCGGTGGCGACACTTGATACCGAGTTTGTGGGTAATTGGTGATTAAGTTACCTCTGAGAGGAATTAGGCTCCCAAAGAGAGAAACAGTATATTCTGAATATGCTTTAGTCTACTTCAAGTTTTTTTTGACGTGGGGGAAGAGTTACAGAATCATAGCTAATGCCATATAATTAGCTCAAAGATTGTCTTTCAGAGAACAGGAGCTCAGCGGGAGCAGAAGCAATGTGGCAGGAAATACAATTATTGGGCTAGCTTGGGAGAGGGTTGGAGGTTTTGTTGTTGGGAGGGATATGATAGATGGAAAATTACAGTTTTGGCCAACGTGGGAAATGATGATATCTCAGGACCTTGGGGCCAGGAGTAATTTTGTCACCACCCACTATTGCCAAGGCGTAGACAGTAACTGCTTGCCAGACTGTTCAGTGTGTAGCCAGCAAGTCCCTGTTTGAGGTCAGTTTCATTTCCTGTAATATGGGATGGTTCAAAATTAATCAGGTGGTGAGGGTTTTGTTAGTGTTTGTTTTCCCATGTTCTGTGAAAATTACATGCAGAGATCATCCTGGTCTTTTCCTGCAGTCTGAGCAGCCTAAAAGAAGAAGCACTGTTAAACTCTTCCCAATGCACCTTTTCTGGCTCATCAAGGCAGAATCGGGCATACGGTGCTGAGGTCCCAACCTTAGATTTCGTGATTACTCCGTAGCATTCTTGTACCTCCATTTCGTCTTCAGGTTCACTATTTTAAGACTGAGCAGCTGAATTTCTTCTGCCTTGAGTCTTGATTCTGCCAAGAGGTCTTTTCAAAGGAGGATTTTGTGAAAATCAGGCACTTGGTTTGCTTTTCTATTCTTCCAGTGTGAGCCTCAAAACTTGCTTGATGATTGCGGCCTTGTGACATAGCAGTGCTCCTCAGTGCCCCAAGTTGATTTTTGTTGTTGTTTTGGGGGTTGATGGTTTGTGGTGGCTGTTGTTTGGCACATTTTCTAGAGGCTACAAGCCCAAATTGGTTTGGGAATTGCTGGAAGACTACTTTAGTGCCCTAAGCACCAACATCTCAGTCCAGCAAGCCTCTTAGGAGTAGGTTTAACTTGGAACATGTGCTCTAATTGCCTTCATGCAAAAAGGACTTTTGTGAACCTGAGGCTTTTTTTCAACTTCAGCCACGCGTTGGGGCCAGTAGTATACCTGCTGAGTAAGCCATGGGTGTATTTGGCCGTGTGTGGCAATGTTGGTCTACGTTTTCTTTCCCTGAAGATGAGGATTGGAACACGATTTTAGCTAGGAGATGTTATTCTTACAGGCTGCCTACGATATTTAGGATTAAAGTGTGCTGCTCTCCCTAACCATGCTGTTTATTGGCAGTGCTGCTAATGCAGCTGTCTCAAGCTCACTGGTGAATGAATGAGAGGAGCTTGAAAATGTTTTACGCCTAGACAGAAGCACTGAGAGTAGAAAGAAAGAAAGAAAAAAACATGTGGTTGCTTTGCACAGAGATGAAAAAGCTGCTGCAGACTGTTCTACCCAGGATGGGACGTGGCAGTCTGAAAAAAACAGGAATAAAAGTAGATTCATTTTGGCTGGTGCCAAAATCAGTGAATGAGCAATAGCAGATCATATATTCCTGAAAAAGGCATTAGGATGAGAGATTTTGAAGTGTATGCTTCTTTTGATTTGTTGAATAATAAGAGTCAGATCACAGCATCTTTCAGTGCCTCAGTTTCTTACAAAATAAAGGAAAAACAATATTGTGTGGTATTTGGGGTTGGATTTAACCTCCATAACACAGAATATAATAGAAATAAAAAAGAGAGGAAATGAGCCCAACTGAGATCTGAATTGCTCCCTGGGGTTTTGTTTCTGTCCAGTGGCTGGAACTGCACGTCCTTTTCAGGCATCTTGATTAAATGCCTGCAGGAAAGTGGAATGAATCAAGAACTTGAGGGCTACAGATGTTACCAGATTTAAACTGCCCAAAATATTTTTATTGGCTATAAAGGAATTTTCCAAGTGTAATATCTGAAAGTCCCCTCTCTCTAAGGTCTCTGGTGCCTAGACGTGGTTAATCTCTTTCACTTCTGGAGTCTTATGCTAAAATTGTCGTAAAGAAGATATTTTTTTTCTATTGACATGCACCCAGCATTGCATTTCCAAGTGCTAGGTGTCATTTCGGGTCATTAGGTAGCTTTTCTGCTGCAAAGTTGGGGAAAATGGTGACTGACCTCCTGCAAAAGTAGGGCTGGGATATTAGAACTCATAACTCATAATTAAACAGTGCTCTGAGCACTGCAGTTAATTAAAAGGTGTTTTTATTGGAGGGGTTTTTGTTGTTGTTTTGGCTTTTTGTTTAAAGAGTTTGAAGTCTATTTCTTTTTGGAAGGCTTGCCTAAGCACTTTCTAACCATTATAATGTCATTATATATGGGATTCATTACATTAGAGACATTAGAGGAGATTAAAAAGGATCTATTGGAGGCATTGGCTGAAAAAGAAAGGATAAAGACTGGTTGCAGTTTGAGCTTTTATTACGTGGCTTGAAACAAATACTGAAATATTGTATTTAAACTAAGTATGTTTGTTGGAGGGAGCATTAGGAAAGAAAGCAAGGCAGAAAATACCACTCTCACCATTAAAGAAAGAAATCACAATGGTTGGAAACAGTGTGTTAATTAGCAAACTAATTTCCTTGTACTTTAAGTGCATAACAAGTTTTAAATGCCTTCTGAATGGCTTGATATCAATTGTGTTTTGTTCTTTGAATGTAATTGTTTCCATGGCAATGCTGAGTTCTGCTGTATGTGGATTATGTCTGTAAAGCCTTCCAGTCATTTATGGGAAGTCTGTATTAGCTTAGTGGCTGACCTGTATTCAGGCTATATTTTACTTTTGTTGCAGTTGTTTTACAAGCAAATTATGAGGAAAAAAAAATCACTGGAAGTGGGTTGGATTCCCAGTCAATCCCATTTGACTTTGTTTCAGTGATTTTTAGTGGAGCTGTGCTGCATTACATCAGCCCCTGTTCTTCTGAGTGTCTTCTTTATATATCTTGTAACAGGAAAAAGGGCCACAAATGCTATCTCCCTGCTATTACAGGCCACCATTCAGGTTGCTTTTAATTTGCAATGTAGTGAGATGCTTTCAAGTAAACTGCGGTTCCTCAGGGAGAGCAAGTAACACCAGGGAATTGCTGTAGGGCCACCAGCCACTGATAGAAAGCCCTAGGACAGGGGCAAGAGGGGACTATTGTGTTCAGGGACAGGACTTATTGATTGCAGGGTGACCCCAATGTTCCTGTTAGTGGGAGGGGAAAAAGAAGTACAGGAAAGGGGCTACACTGGCAACTTATTTCGTTTTTGAGCAAAGAACAAACCCCTTTTCTCTGCCAGCTGTGCCTTTTCTCATCAAGTTCTACATGAGGTATTGAGATTATACCTTGTTCAGAACCCCTTTACCTTTTTCCATGCCCATTACTTTTTTTTTATTCAGGTATCAGAAAGAATAGTCTGTGTTAAAGATTTCACTGGAAGCTTGTGCTTGTTAGCCTGGTATTTAGTATATTTAGTATTGTATATTTAATATAAATTTAGTATTGTATTTTTTTGTTGATGGATTCCGCCCCAACACTCTCCCACCCCCATCAGTGTTTATATATATATATATATATATACACACACACTGTCTACTTCAGGAAGAAGAACCAAATACCTACATGATGATATTGAAGGGCTGACTTCAAGTCCTAGCTCTGGCACAAGCTACTTGGCTAGCCTTGGGTACATTAGATAGGGACCAAGGCTATGAAACTATTGTGTAAAACAGTAATAATTTTTCATTTCCATCACCATCTGTCATACCTTTCTAGTCCAATTGGACTGTTTGTTTTCCACTCAGTGTTGATGCAGCACTTAGCAGAAAGGAGCTTAAGGTCTTAAGACCATAGCTCTCACTAAGTGGGAAAAAACCCCACAACTATTATCACTTGATTTCCTTGTTTCATGTAAGATTCGTTCTCTTAAAACTACATCGGCAGGACACTGTGACTACCACATTTTGCCTTTCTCTTTTTCGTTTAGAAATGTGAAGCAGTTGGATTAATCTTTTTGTTTTATAGCTGTAAAAGATTAAATAAAGGAAATCCATAGACAACTCAGAGTAAATGGAAACATTTATACAGAAGGCTCAGCAGTTTCTTGTTTGGGGCACATTCGCTTTTTCCCATTTACCTTTCTTTGCTCATGACAAAGACAACAAACAAAATCTTGACCTTCAAGAAAGCCTGATGTGTGTGACAGAATTCAGGAGAAATGTACTCTTTAAAAAAGTTAGACCCAGGTGTTTATGTTTATGACTTAGGCCTACATGAGGTGAGGCGTAAATATATAAAAGGCAGTCCCTGCCTTCAAACATCTGCTAACAATGAGGCAAAATAGAGGGGGACCAAAGTAAAATTTCTTTTTGCTTCATTTGCAGGAAAATAAGCTATGGAGGAGAGGTTGAGTGATTTGCCTGAGGTCACCTAGCCCAGAGCTGGGAAGGCAGAGTTCACACACTGGGTAGATTGCACTGTCACAGTTTGTAGCTAAATATTCAATGTAATGAGGATTTAAGGTAAGTAGGCAGTGGTGTTCAAGCACTAAACTGCTAGAAATGTACTTCTGCTTCAGGGACATCCACATGAGGTAGATTCAGAGGAGCTTTGTCATGTTCTGCTAAGAATTGTCCGGGCATTGAGTTTGAGGCCTGTCACAAGGCCTCCTGCGATGCCTGAGCACACGGTGGTTTGCAACGAGCAACATATCTGACAAACAGCTCTTCCCTTCGTGCTTGGGTAAAATATGGATTATCTCTGAAATGAGTCAGCACCTGATGTTCCCGAAGGACTTTCCCAGGCATTATTTCATGGCATTTCTCCCTTCTGGAGTTCTCCCTGAAAACACTTAACCCAGAATCAAAAAAGGCTCCAGTCTGGGAAGAGAAAGACATGACTTTCCTCATTTATGCTACCTGGCAGTGTAAAAAAGTGACGTAAGTAGAGAAATTGAAGAAACCCTTGCTATTTGTATGGCCAGACTCTAGTTAACTATCCTTATTGTAAAGATGAATGAAAGCTGGTATAGTCTAAGACCATCACTCTGGTGCCTCTCAGTCTCAACACTAGCCAGGTAATGATAGCTCTTAAAATACCTGGCCTTGGGAGGTGGTAATGGACTGGCAGAGTCAGGGAAGAGCTGTTGAGAAAATGGAATTTTGGTTCAGCAGTCAAAACGGGTGTCCCAGACAACTTGGTTTTGGTTTCTTTTAGGAGAATGGAGGGGAAAACAATAGAAAAATACACTTTATCGATCTTAACATTTCATCTGTTCTATTTTTTAATGCTTTGTTTTGTAATTATTTCAATTTTAAAAAGAAATGGTGCTCCAAAATGAGATGTTGAACACCTTTATATGTAAAACAGGGAAATAAATTTTACTTGTAGAACTCATACTTTTATTTTCCTTCTGCTTCCAATACTGTCTTTTGGCCTTAACTACCTGCCCTGTTTGACCCAAGCAGTTTCAGTTGCATAAAACTAGATTTATTTATTTATTTTTTACATCGTGCTGCTTGGAGAAATTCTTGCAGCATCATCCCTGGCCACACTTGGAGAAAATCCAAGCTCACTGTTTCCACCATACTCTTCCTCCTCTCCATGCAGTCTGCCCATTCCCTTCTCCCATGGAGCTGACAGGCAGAGTAAAACTCCAGGACAAAAACAAAAAAAACTTCAAGCACTGCATTTTTCTTGGCAGTTTATCCCACTGAGGCTGTGCCCTGTGCTGGCTTGGTGTTCCTATTCAGCTCAGCCAGGTACCAGGCTTTTCATGCCTCCCTCTACCTCTGGCCTCCTTCAGGTAAGAGGCATTGCCTCTTGCTGCTACATGCTCTGGATGTATCCCCACTGTGCAGGGGGGAACCTCTACAAGGCATCTGATTTCAGGTACTAACCTATGGAGTTTGACTCACTATGGTTTCTTCTCTCTCATCTTTCCTGCAGGTAACAAGGAGAAGTCTTAGAATTGCCTTCTCTGTTGCACCATGTGGAGTTAGGTGTTTAGCCTTCTCCCTAGTGATGGCAAGAAGCAGCTGTCAGCTACTACCTAATGATGTTACTGCATATGCACCTCACCTCCGGTAGCTTAAAGAAGCTTTGAACTTGAGGACACCTTCCTCCTGAGTTAGTACGTTAACACTTTTACCTGCTTGTGTAAAGGCCCTGTGGCTCTCCAGCATCCCACAGAACAAGTACATTCGCACGGGAATGCTGGCACCATGTTGCTTGAGTATTTAAACATCGGAAAGTTATGGATGAATCAGTTCCTAGGTCTGTCTGCTCACTGCAAGGACACTTCCTTCTGTTCCTTCACACCTTCAGTGCACCTTGCTTGGTGAGAACAACTACATTCACTCGCTAGGCCGTATTCACCCCCCCCAAACCCCTGTGTGCTGTGATGCACAGTTGTGTCACACACCCACTCCCATGTGTGTGCACATGCTCATGCACATACATACTGTCTTGTGCACAGTTGGTATAATTTTTGTGTTGGAGTGTCTTTTTCTGTGCTTTGGAATTTTCTGGGGATTTGTTTCTGGGTGTGACTGAGAGCCTGCAAAGGTACTGAAGAATTGATGCATTTTCTTCACTAAAAGAGATGATAATCATATCAGCCAGTCTTGCAATGGACCAATGCTCTCAAAATCTAGGGTAACCAAACACCCCAAAGACTCATTTCCTAATGATCTATTTTGATGGATTCTACTCTCAAAGCACCTGGTGTCTTACAGGAGACCACATATCCTGGGAGCTGTTCCCATTAGAGTGTTTCAGGCTCTGCATCTGAGAAATTTTAGATTCACAAGGATAAACAATTAACTTTTTTTTAAGTTCAGAAGAATTAAAAATGAAGTGAAACTTGCACCATGAAATGTAGAGCATTTCAAGCTTCTTATATTGATCACCTTAGTTATTAATGTATGAGAGACCGTGATGAGTTGGGAGCATCTATTCTAAATCCCTTTGAGTTTTAATCTGGGGCAGATGAGAAGGAAAAAAAAAAGAGGATTTAAAAATAGATATGTGTCTTCTGTAGTCAATTCACTCTGCATGAAATCTGAACAATATTCAGGAAATACTCTAACTCTCAGCAAAGCCTGTTGTTTCTAAGCAGAGCCAGTCTGGTCTTATCCACGCTGAGGAGCAAATGGGATTGACAGGCATGTAACAGAATTGAGACAGAAAGTGTGAAACTGTGTTTGAAAGCAGAGAGACGCTTAGAGATAACCTTAGCTCAGTTGTGCCTGACAAAAGAGGAGGAAATAAAGGGAGTTCCTTAAAGGAATTCGTTATCATATGCATTTAGAAAAGGCAGCAGGCACCTGAGGAGGCCAAGGGAAACCTAAATAAAACTATATTGAAAGCTAGGCTTCTGTGCCATACACCAAAAATGTAGCACAGATCGTTAAGCAGAGCCCACTTGGCTGGGTGATGCTGAACAAAAGCCATCAGCATGGCAGCAAATGACACCTGCTTTGCATCCCTCATTCAGGTGAATAAATGAGGGCAAGGAGCCAGTGCGGAGCCATGTGAGCTGTGGAAGGAAGGTCCAGACAGCTGAACGCAACCCTCGTGAAATAACTGGCTGAGCAGACTCAGCCCTGACTTCGGGCAGGACATCACTCAGCTGAAAACTGAAGGTTGAGATTCTGAACAACTGCTTTGCATCGGCAGTGGGACGTTGTTCGTACAAGTGCATCCACTGTGATAGTGCTGACTTCTATTGCTCCGGTCACGGGGGGGTTTGTGGTTTTGGTGCTGCTTTAAGATAGAGCAAAATTTACACGTTTACTTCTTGTCCTGGGTGGTTGTGGTTACTTTTTAGGAGGTTTTTGTGATTTCTAAAAAAGGAGACAGCCAACTTTGCAATGAAGCTCTTCCCTGTTCTCTCAGAAAGAGGGAGGGAAATTTTGCTTTCAGATAAATGCCTGAAAGTTAAGTACCACTCAAGGAAAGTTGCATGGGAAGAGATGGAAAAAAACTTTTTTTTTTTTTTTTGGTCAGAAATGAGTAATATGTTACCTTTCAAGTGGCTCCTCAGCGCTGTAGAGTGTGTGGGAACACCAGGCTGTGTTTGCAGAGGTGGTCATGCCTGAGCTATGGCTGGAGCTGTAGCATCTGCTTAGGGCTGAGCAACACCTGCAAGGGATTTTTTTTTTTTTTTAGAGCTGAAAGATGAAACTTCAGGGCTACAACCTGCACCTTGATTCATTATATCACCCCAAGGTTAAAAATGCTTGTAGCTTTATATGCTTTCCTAGTCCTCTCTGAGAAATGCCACCCCCAAAACTCTCCATATTATTCCTGCCCGTAGCTGGGCATCTCTTTCTGCTCAGAATTTAATGGGGATAAACCTGGCTAAACAGAAGGGATTTGTATACGCAGCAGCCGCTTTCATGAATGCGATGAGCACATGCAAAGCTGCCGTTTGAGCATATAACCTACTCACAAATACTTAAATAGCGTCGATTTGTAAAAATCTTGCAAAGTGTGCTATCTGCCTTTCTTCAGCTAAAAAGCATTTGTTATTTTTCAACTCAGTTATTCTCTTGATTTAAGTGTGTTCAACCATCTGTTGAGGGCACAAGAAGACAGAAGCGAGTAATTAAGCAGACCAATTGCACTACACAAATAACAAATAATTGAGATGAAGCATTCAGAGCCAGTTCATAGGCTAACAGTCATTTTTCATGACTGGTGAGTGCTTATGAAGAATATATGCAGTTGTGAGAAACAGGAGTGGTGAACAATTTGCAAACCAGGAAAAAAAAGGTCTGAAATCTGGAAATGGATTTGGGGTGGACTTTCTTCACCTTGCTGTGAGTGAAGGTACAAAACTAGAGGGTAGGCTGAGTGGCAAACCTGAAGTTTAGAAATAAGCAAAGAGGACAATAGATAGGAAGACAAACATGGGCTGAAGCTTCCCTTTTTTCCATCCACAGTGGGCAATATCACTGAAAAGGTCATTAGATACAACCTGAAACAGACTTTTTAAGTAAACCTACAACTAAAACCTTTGACGTACAATCCAACAACTGAATTACAGTCACCTCAGGCGTTTTCTTTAGCATTTGCATTAAGAAGCTTTGCATCTGCACTGTGCTGAGCACAGCCAAACAGATGCGAGATCCTCTGCTTACCCAAATGAAAACCCACTATCCCCTTTCTCTGCCAAAGGTGACAGACTCCCCTCAATGCAATGCTGATTTCAGAGATGTTCTCTATAGAATAAACACCATCTAATTCTTTGAGATTATCACTTAGATTGATGTTATTGGAGTTGCTTGCTGATCATTCAAGAAGCTGTGAATTTTCTTTGACTGCCTCTTTACACCACTTGCTGTGTTGCAAAGTTTTGCCTTTATTTAGACATTTCCTCTAAGCATTTCACATACCTGGTACAAACAAATCTTCCTTCATCTCTACCAGAAAGTTAGCAGCTGGTGTCTGCATGCATTTTACTGTTTGGGATTAGAGAAAGAAGTGCGGTGAGAGGTGGGATGCTGCCAGATTCCGGGAACCCAAGGCTGCACATGTTAGCTGGGGAGGAATTCTGCTCACTGAAGATAAATCTTAGCTCTTTTTGCACCAATCACAAGGTTTGCGAGCACCTTGCTATATTCAGTCCAGATGCTTGTGTATGGGAATGAAGTGAGCAGTAACTCTGGAGTTAAATTTTAAATTAGTTTTCCAGTGAAGACCTGCCCATGGAGTTGCTTTAGTGTGACTTACTGATCACCTTCAGGGTATTCTGCAGGAAATGAAGATTTATTACAGTGTTGTTACTTGACCTGTGGCTTTTACCTTTCAAGGATGAGCATTTCTCTTAAGCAAAAGGAAGCAATTAGTTACTGTGACTGGAGGTTTTCTGGAGAAAGCGGCCATTTCTCCAAAAGAACAAAGAGGAACTGAAAGGTGGCTCAGCTGGAGGACACTGAGGCAATCCACTGGCCTCAGGCAGAAATTAAAAGTCAGACATGCACAAGGGATGGAGTGGTTTATGTCATAGATGGGAAGCAGCAGGAAAGCCAGAAATAGTTAGGAATTAGTAGGCCAGTTTGG
Source organism: Anser brachyrhynchus (assembly GCF_964034855.1). NCBI lineage: Eukaryota > Metazoa > Chordata > Aves > Anseriformes > Anatidae > Anser > Anser brachyrhynchus. The sequence goes on from NC_137698.1 coordinate 14,013,718, forward strand.
GCAAATATGGCACATTGAGAACTGGGTCTGTGAGCAAAGCTTGCAGTCTTCAGCTCCTGCTGGGGCACATTTGACTTTAGAGACACTGAACTATCTAAAGATAATATTCTAAATAAATCAAAATTAATAGTTAATAATAAGAATAAATAATAAAAATAAATAATAAAACAAATAATTAAAATAATAAAATTCAATAATAATAAATTAAAATTAAAGATAATATTCTAAAGAAATCTGAGTACGATCTTCCAAGGGCATGGAGTCAGTCAGTTTTCTGGAACAGGTATTAAATATTGTGGTAATAAAAGTTAGGTCTCAGTGTAGCCATTGTGAGCTTGTCCAGCTCATCCCAGTAACACCGGCTGCCACTTTTCTACCTCTTTCTTTGCAGATTTACCCAGTCTTTTGTTCTTGGCATCTGGTTATACCACCCCCTACTCACTGCATGGAAAGGGCATGGCAACAGTTTGTGAAGACTAATGAACAAGATCTGTTTTGGGAGTGATCATAACCTGATTTAATATAGTAAGTACATAAGAAAAGAGAAATCTGTTAAGTTTTTGTGATTCTTAAAGGTGTACGTGCTGATTTGCTTGGACTTCGTGGAGCCATGTACCTCTGGAGTATGGAGAGATACTCATCACTTCTGTTCTTATTCTCAATTGTGAGCACACTTATTAAATGGAGGCAATTGTCTTATGCTGAAAAAAAAATAAAATATGACCTATCTTCGTTTCAATGTAATTCCTTAATCGACATTGTCTGTGATGTATTTTCGTACCATTTTGGGAAGTTCTGGTGGGAGAAATACGCTCATCACTCATACTGTTGCCAAATTCTCCGAGGGAGAACATCTTCCACTCTGGTTTGGGTGCAGTCTGGTGCAAAGGTTCCTGCAGAACTGCGTGTAAGGATGCAGTGTATCAGAAGTTATCAACTGATGAGCAGAATTACTTATCAATGTTATAGTGGTTGTGCTTTGACAGGTATTCAAACTGAAAGATCAATTTAGATTTTCTGAAAGGAAAGAATATGCAGTAGATTAGTTTTCAAATGGTTTTTAGTACAAGGAATGAAACTACTTACATTGGTGATTTTCTAAGGTTACATTTGTTTTTGCTGTTTCTTTTTCTCCTCTTCTAGATGCAATTCCTATTTGCTAAGGATTCTGAGCATTACATTAGAATAAAGAAGACTTGGAGGGCAATTTTAGAGAAATAGATATCCAAATCACTAGCATAATCTTTCTGGCTCTTTGAAAATGAAAAATAGAGTGTTTCAGAGAGCTATTTATTGGAAAGATTAGTTTTATCATGAAATTATTACTTTAGCACATGGTTTGAGATTGGTCATTACCTTAGAAAGTTCACAGATGAAAACACAGGGAGAGTTGCCAATGAAAAAGACCTAATGACTGAAAGAGTCTTTTCCTTGTGTGCTCCGTTTTCCCCCTATAGCTATGTTTTGGCTTCACCAGGGAGAAGTAAATAATCTATTAAAAAAGCAAAGGATGGAAAAAATAAGTTAAAACTGTATTATAAATCTTGTAAATTGACTGATTTTGTGGTGGAAAGCCTTCTTGTTTATTTATTTATAGGGCTAGGTAAGTGTTGAAAAATCCAAAAATATTTATGAATAGCATATATTTTTTACAATAACATTTTTGTGTGTGTGGGTTTTTTTTTTCCAGGAGCAATCAGGCTGCAAGTGTTTACATGGTAGACTGGAAAGGAGCTCTTTGTCTTTCTGTATTTGTGTGTGCATATGTGAACAGCATGGAACGATGTAACTGGCACATTAAAGAGAAGGCTTTATCTGCAGAAGGTAAGGGCAATTCTTTGAAAATTTAGTAACGCATTGACGGTCTTAACCTACCTGCTTTATTATAGGTAAACCCTTGGGGAAGACCTCATCAATATGATGTAAAAACAAACCAGCTGCCAGTTAAGTTGTTTGTTTTCTTGCAGCACCGCTTCACTGATCTGCCCACTTGAGTTGTAGCATTCCAGGACCAAACTGTCTTTCATGACACGATTACTCAGTTGCTCTGAAACTTGTCATGCTGTAAGGAATGGGAGGTTTTCTTTATCCTAGTCTACATTTCATAGTCCTTACACATGGAAAATTCTGATGTTATAGTGACAGACCTTGAATTAAATACCTGGGTAGATGCATGCTGATGGCCAAAGCTGCTATGGAGACACATATTTTGGAAGAATACTTTTAGTGCTGTAGTCCTTTCTCACTCACTTTTGCGTATTTTAACTCATTTCTGGCCAATGTAGGAATTCTCTTGAGTAAAACCTAAATGCTTCCATCATGTGTCAGTCCCCTTGTGTTGCAATTGGAAATTAAAAGAAAGCGGGTTTTGAGTTTGAATCATGTAGCAAATTTTCATGTCAATTTTCATGATGAGAGGAAGGGGCATTATGGAAACTTCAGAAGAGAAGTGTGAAAGGAGGAGAGTAAAGTCAGTGTCTCTTTAAACGTCTTACACATATTGCATGGCAGCAGGATTATATCAGTCTTGGGATGCTAGCATTTTATTTGTAAAAATAAATTCTTCCAGAAAACATCCCAAACCAGTGTCACATTGTTGAGTGCTAATGGCTGCATTAGCAGTTATCCGCGGTTATGCATATGTCCATCCATCTGCCTTATGACTTTGCATCCGAGGAAGGTGCTGTGCGTTAGTTATTTTACTTAAAAGTCTGCTTTTTATGTTTGTAAGTGAAAAGATTACAAGTGGTGATGCACAGGGCTAAAACCACTAATTGTTAGCCAGATTATGCTGCAGACACGCTCGTCCCTGTGTGGAAGGAACCATAGTTAAAACCAGGCTGTAAAATGTACTTAATGGACTTTAGAACACCTTTTTCAAGCTTTTCTTAGTCAATCTTAACATTTTAATTTATAACTAAAAATCCTTTTAAATTGTCAAAAGGACTCTTTCCTTAGAGCAGGTTTGTTGGTTTGTCTTGCACAAGGCACTGGAGTATTATTGCTGGTGGGGGTCAAATCTCACAAAATGGCATTTGCATATACACATTGCACTTCAATTGCAGTTCATTTTGCCTGCACCTGGGTCTGCTTTTAACTTGCCACAGGTAAAATTTCCTTTTTGGCAGCAAGCCAGTGCAAAATTATGCAGATTCAAATCTTAGCGAGACTTTGTGCTGAGTCTTCACATGAGGGTAGAATTTATAATAGAAAACATAGTGGTGGAACAGGAAGAATATAAGTACCTAGCCCGATAGCATGTCATGGGAACATGTTGTTTATTCATTTTCTTACTATCTCTCTGTCTGGGAAGTTTCAGTCTTCCAGTGGGAGAGGAGAGACACAGACATGTAAGACAGATGCAAGTGAGATGTAACACATTGTGAGTACAAATGATTGCTTTGAAAATGTCTGAAACTCCACAATGTGGCGAAAAACGTCCTTGTAGCCATCTGACAAGCGTGCACGGAATTGGGCTTGAAAATATATTCTGATCTCCAATGGTCAGTGAGAGAAAGGAGACAAATGTACAGCAAAATTTAACATGCTATTTTCCATGAATAATTCAAGTTGAGCTTGTATATACCAACCAGTGTTTGTTCCAGCAGCCGTCAAGCTCATAAGCATGAGCTGGTTTCTGTATGTGTTGGTTTATATCCATAAGGTTCTCATATGTACATTTCCCTTTCTGCTCCATGCTTTTTGAAAACATAAAGCTTCTAAAGACGTGGAAAATAGCAGGGCTGATTAGCCCTGAACTGCTCAGGCAGTCGGACTTGATCTTTGTAGGTCCCTTCGAACTGCTCTGTTCTGTTCTAATATCTTGTGTTCACTCTTTAAGCAGCTTCCATTTGTTTGCTAGTAAACTGATTTTGCAGTGAGTGGAGAAGGGAAACAACCTCCTTTGTATAGCTTTGTTGCCAGTGGCTATCTTGTGTGCTTTCTTCGTGGTCTGGCACAAGTCTTTGTCTTTGGTTTCCTCAGTGGGATGGGATTTGTACTCACCCCTTCCTTCCAGCATCAAGAGGAGGTGAACTTCTGCAGCTGTTTATTAAATCTGCTTGTTGGCTGGTGGTATCTATTTGTCTAGCTGGCTGATCCAGGTATTTGTAAAGTTCTCTGTAAAGTGGAGTGTTTCTTGCTTTAGGAAATAAAATGGATGAATTCCCCGTTTTTGTAGAAATACAGGTCACGAATCTAGCTTCACGGCAACCTTGTACAATTCCTGCCATTGTCAAGGAGAGGGAGATCCGGGAAGATGTTTCCCTGCCATTCATCATCTTTAGTGGTGGTTTTCCATTTGAGAAAACAAAAAAGCAACAGCTTTTTTTTTTCCCCTCATATTCTTAGTTAATTGATCCTCCTTATCTGCTGTGTTTCTCTTGTAAAAAAAGGTAGAAAGTTTCACATGATGGAATGGGCTGTGCTGAATTTTAGTACAGGTAGTAACTACAGTGGTGCCTTCCAGTGAAAGCCTCTGAATCTCTTGATGGGAACAGGCATTTCCTGCATCTGGCCATAGTAAGACATCTGATACATGTAGCGCCGCAGTCCTTCCCTCCCTCAAATCAGTTCAAAATTGATTATACAAATCTAAGGCAAATCTGATCTAGCAGGCAAGCTGCAGATAAAATGCTAAACAAGCCTGCAGGATTGCCAGCTGTGGCATTTAAGTATTACAAATATGCCCACCTCTCCAGCTGATCATTTCCCAAAGGAAGTGGCTGGAATATGCTTAGAATAGATTCCCTCACAATCTGAGATGTATCATGGTTTTTTCTTTTCATTGACCTGCAGCTTGAAACAGTGAAAACTGTTCTAATTGAAGCTGTGGTGTTTTCATGCTGTCATTGATTTCTGTAAAGAAGCACAGAGGCAAGGCACCTTCCTGTTATTGACCATGGCTTCCTCTGGTAGGGAAGTCCTGCTGGATGGAGAGCAGAGGGAGATGGGTTGGGGTGACAGCTTTGCTAACTGGGCCGAGTTAAAGCAGAGATGATGGGCACCACAGAGGACCAAAATGATCAAATTTGCACAGGCTGCTCTTACATTTGGTTCAGAGAAGTCTGAACTGGGTTAGAGTGTTAACGTTTTCAGTAGCTGAATCTTAGGGGGAAAAAGCATGAGTCAGAAGACTTTGGGCATCACAGCCCTGCCTGAGCGTGAAGTCCCAGAGCGTGTCCCCAGCTGAGCTCATGCATCCCTGGTTCGTGTCCAGTGCAGTGGTGTGGTTTCAACTAAATGTGGGACAAGTGCTAGACTTGTGGGCTTCCCTTTCTGAGAAGGACTTGCTCAGTTCCCAGGCTGGTAACTATTTTTGCATGGGACGATGCCTTCCCCGTTCATTTTCCAAGCAGCAGATTTGAAAGGTGTTTCTCCTATTTTTAGGGGACCTTTTTAAAAAGCACCGTTTCACGTTGGTACAGGGCAGGAAAAAAAAAATACTAAAACTTCAAAAACGTCCCCAAACCAGGATGATTGTTTCCTTCAGCACGAATTAGGGTAAAGCATAGCAATAGTGCTACTATCGAATTAGTTTGGTGCATACTCCTGCATATAAGTTGAAATGTATTTCCTGCCAGCACTTCTGGGAAAAATTTCTGAACTTGCATCTTTAGAGGAAGCGAGGACACATCTCCAAAAGGAATTGATATAAACGCTCAGGCATACAATGGTAGCAAGTGTCTCTGCATTATTTGCCTTTAATGAGAACAAACCGTCGTTGGCATCGTTTCCAGGCAACTACCAAGAAATGCTTAACCTTACGTGGGGGTCTCGCAAGCCACACATTAAAGCAGGTAACGGATGGCTTTACAACGAAACTAGCTTGAGAGAGCAAGCAGAAAGTGTTTATTTAATCTTAGTTTTAATTAGCATTTTTCCTGTTTTTTTTTTTCCGAGCAATTATTTTTCTGTCAAAGACTTGCTTCACTTAACTAGGAGAATCAAGTAAAAGGTTATATTTTTTGTGTTCTGGTTATATTTAATCAGCTGAGAAATACTGTAGGCTACAGGAGGTACTGTGGGGTCATTTGGAAAGATGTGGACAGTTTGAGAGAGTTCCCTTGTAACGAAAATGGGAAGAGCCAGTAGGCAAAGTGGAATTCCAGAGGCTCCGAGAGGCTGGAGTCTCATCATGCATCGTGTGCACTGCACATGGTCATCTGTTTTAACAGGCTACAGCCTAAATCAATAAAGGACTGACAGAGCATTGAGGGTACAGTAATGAGTAAACCAACTTGCAGCAGGTTACTGTCTTTCCCAAGTCCCAAACAGCATCTTGTGAACAGAGTGAGGCTTCAAAAATATAATTCAGCCTGGCTTTGAAGTTGCTTTTCACTGATTTTATGAAATAGTTGATATGTGATATCAAGTGTTACTGTGCTCCACGTTTGGCAGCATCTTAAGTTAATTTTTGTGGTTGTATTAGAACGTGATCATCAACATGTTTTCCATCCCCACTTCTAAATGGTGCTTGAAGACTAAGCTGGCAAATAACTGGAATTTCTCTTTGGCAATTCACTAAAGTTTACAATTTCTCATCACAGCACTGTTAACTTTGGTGTGAAGCAATAAAATAGCATGCTGTGAGCAAACCCTACCCGCAAAGAATATTCCTGTTCCTGCAGTAATCAATGTGAACACTTTCCATGTTTGTCCAAGCGTTAAGATTGGCCATTAGGTAAGTGGCTAGATAGCAACTTGTGGCTCTGCTGAATCCGTGAGGCTTTCTCAGTGCACCTTTGTCCTTAGACAGAGAATCCACAGCCATAGATGACCCAGTAGAAGGTCTTCCTGCTGTGCAACCAGGTAGCTGGTGGAGTATTTAGTAATCTGAAACAGAAATGGCCAACAGCAGTAGCAAAATCTCTCCAGTATGTTTGCTTGCCCGGTTCCCTCAGCCTCCAGGGGACATGGAGGGAAAGTGGAGAGAGGTTCAATATGAGAGATTCTTGTAGACAGCCATGTTTAGGTTACACTAATTGCCGTGCTCTTCTGGCAAGTGAAAATTTTCCGATGGCAACGTGTTCCCAAAAACCTGAAACCAAAGCAGTCCTGCTTTCTTGATCTCTGCCAAGATAGGCTTTGCTGCCTTATCTATGCCAATACACAGGTGTGATGTCTTTTTTACTTCTAGCAAGAAATTCATGTAAGGCCTTGCACAGTGTAGCCTAAAGTGAGAAAGAGATTTGTCATTTTTTGACAATAATTCACATAGACTCCAAAACAAATGTACTTCTGAACAGTGACTCTGTGAACAATAAAGCAAACACTCTCAACTACCTACCAACCCATCCATCTTTTTAAATCATGTCAGCAGACTTCAAATTGTTCCCCAAGTTTTATTGTTTCGTAGAGAAGGAAATAATTTGTGGTGAAATACACTGAGCCATTGAACTTTGCAATTGTTTATTACTTGGTCTTGATTTCTTGCACATTCCCTCTTCATCATTTCCCTGTCATTTGTTTTAGGTGGCGTGGTTTATTCTCTCTTCGTAGCTATCTAAATTGCATAGGTAAATTTGTAAGTTGAACTGCACAGCCTCTCTGCTAGCAATAGCATCCACCCCCTGTTTGTAAAATTTGTGGTAGTGCAGTGTGCGTGATTTTGTCGTAGGCTAGGTGTGAATTCTTCCTTCTATCAAGAAAAACACGTTTATGCAGTCGTGTGAAGCTTGCTGGCAAGGAGACAAGTCAGGCTTTTGTTTGAACTGGACGGCTGATGAACAGACTTTTTTAGAAAGTAAGCTGGACGCAAAGTAGTTGGCATGGCAGGTAAGGTAAGCTTTATGCCATGAGGAAGATCTTGTGGTGCAAGAACAACTCTGGTCGGGGTCATTTCTGCGACGTGAGGGAGAGAGAGGTGACTGTCTGAGCCGAGTCTGCTGCTGCTTCTCCCACATTGTCATCACTGTTATAAATGAGTGCCCTAATTAGAACCGAGGGAATTTATGGGCAGATATGAAAATGTGGTTACTATAGTTACCAGGTGCTCCGGCTCAGTTGGGAAATGTTGCTAATATAATGATAGCCCAAGGGTAAGCACATGAGGCAAATGATGAACAAGCCCCCCTGCTCCAGGAGAAAATCTTCTGCTTTGCACGTTGTTTCGTGGCTTGTTCTGCAAACCAACATCCACCACTGCAGTTCGTTTTCTGTTCACTTTCTTTCAGGGGAGTGATTTTTGCTAAGGATAAGCAGCTCTGGGGAACAGAAAGTGCAAAAATGAAATAGCATTTAGAGCAAGGTTACAGATCTATTTACATATGCTTTAAAGCTTTCTGCTAAAATCCCTCACCACTCCTCTGTACACAGTCTAGACCGCAAGGCAGGCTATGTGCACCTCCACGAGCTCAGAAATAAAATTTCTCTTGTGTACTTTCTCTGTTCACCCTAATTCCAGCAATGACCCTCGATGCCTGTCTCAGCCTATGGACACGGAAGGAGGAGAATGAGCAGTGAATTGGCTTTCCCCTTGCCCAAAATGAGGGGTATCTCAGTGTCTTGCTGCTTCAGTCCAACTGCTGGCATTAGCCACCAGGTTTGGATTCAAGGAGAAAAATGGCATTTTAAGTGATAAAGCCCTACAGATGTGGTTGGAGAGGCCTCTTGCTTGGTGCTGCCTACAGGCAGGATTACACAGGTTATTACTGTTTGCTACAGGGAAAGGAAGAATTGTGGAGTCAGATTAATTCCCACTGCAATTTCTCTGAAGTCAACGAGGTGACACTACTGATTGCTTTGACATAGATTTTTCAGTCCTGAGTAATTACCTGGCCCTTTAGAAAAAATACAGGAGTAGACAGAAAATCAGAACAGCTGCTGCTAAGGGAGCTGATCCCCACCACCTTAAACAGCGCTGACAAGGAGTTGCTCTCTGGTTTTGGAGGAAGCCTGCAAGAGGAGAAAGCCTAAAACATTTACATCCTGCTCAACCAGAGAGAAGCTTCAGCTCTACGTAGCAGTTTCCAGCATGTTGCCTCCCACTTGTTATTGATGGAAAACACAAAACTTTTTCTGTGAGGTGTGCTGAATCCTGTGATTCCTTACATGAGCACAAGGACTGACTCTGGTGATGTTACAGGGTAGCAGACAACAGCTGCAGCAGAGGTCAGGTCAACGTTAGCACCGTCACAGGCCAAGCAAGCACCGGCTCCTCTCTAGGGCTCACTTCAGGCTGACAACCACAAGGCTCTTTGAGCTTTCTAAAGCCAAAAGGCAGAGACTATTGCCTATCCCATTTAGTCTCAGATACCTGGTTGAGGTCCTTTAATCAGACACTATAACCACCGTCTTAAACCTTGGAGAGAGAGATTGGAGATCCAGAGCACGATTTGTTTACCCGAAGGTCTGAACTGCAGCCTGGTATCCCTGTCTCTCCGTTGGCTAAAGATGCTAAAAGGCTTTGAACACAGTTGCTTCAGCTCGGATCTTAGTCACAGTCACGGCTGCCTTGATGAACCTGGCCATTCTGAATGGCTTAAATGAATTTGGAAGGTGGTTTTGCTTCATCAGCAAGAAGGTGAGGTACTGGCTTCTGTCTTAAGCCTTCCCCCAGGAGGGTGCGTGTGCCGAGGTGCAATGAGTGGGCTTTAAAATTTCGCAAAGTGCACATGAAAAGGCATCTGAGTTGGCAGTGCCTCGTTTCTGTAAACACTTCCCTTTCTACCCAGAGCTTTCCGGAGTGCTGTGCCAGCACCAGATGTAGATGAATCAGGTTTTAAGTGTAAGTAGCCAGCCAGAGATTACGTGAGGATCTAAGAGCTGCTGCTTTGCTGTCGGCTCCAAGCATTGCAGTGGTTACAGAGGGCCCATCTGCTGCAGCCTGCGATCCCATACAGAGGAGAAAACCCAACTTATCCTTTCTGAAGATAGTCCTTTACTGGGTGACCTGGGGCATGGCTGACAACCTCAGGGTCTGTTGTTATAGTCCAGCTGCTGTTCCTCGTCATCCGCTGTTTGCAGTGAGATGTGGTTGCCTGCCACAGCTCATTTTTCCTGTAGTTGGGCCCACCACAGTTTGCCCAAATGGGGGGAATAGAAAATATTTTTAAAAATAGATATGCAGTAATAATGCGGGTGAGAATTCCTTTCTTGTGATGCAAGAGATGACACTGAAATTAAAGTGCCAAAGATGCCTGCTGTCTTAAGATAACCTAGATGGACTGTTGGTCTGACCCTAGTAATAGCACATCTCCCTCTCTTTTGTTTTGTGGACTCAATCCCCAAACCAAGGATAAAAGAAAGTAGTCTAGTTGTTTGGTTGGATTTTAATTTTTGCATGTTTTAAAGCATACACTGAATAGTTAATTTTACCAAAAATAAAATCATTTTAAACTAAAAACAAGCAAACAAGAACAAAACAACAGCACTTCCTTTTGCAAAATATTGAGTTTGACTCTTGATCTTCTTAGGATCTTGAATCTGAATGAATTCAGCAGCACTGGCACATGCATAATGGCGGAGTGTTAATGAGGGGGAAATTTCTTTAAAAATATTCAAATAGAGAAATTTTGCTCATCTGCCAGAATCCTTTGCAGTCCCTACTCTTGTGACGACACGGGAGAAATCCCATCTTCCTCATGTTATTAAGATCTGTGGCAACTACTGTGTGCTGAATCTCTCTGTCTTTGCTAAGCTGATTACACAGATTCCCCCCCCAAAAAAATTAATATCATGTTATAGATACTCTAATTACAATGCTGGGTTTCTCTTCACAACATGAATGCAGCACCCGGGCTTTGCCTGACAGTGTGCATCTCTTTAATTGTGTTGGATAGTTCCACTGTTTGAATTTTGGATTGGACAGGTGGCACGAGCCAATATTTTATTCTTTGGGGTTTAGTGAGAACCAGCTGCCAGACTGTGGGTAAGCTGTGAAAACGCTCTTCTGTAGAGCTTGGCTATTTATCTTGGCCACATCTTTAATGCCAAAACAGTCCAGGAGCATCTCGCTCTCATGTGGTCTATCAGCCTTGAAATAGTGTTGTAGCTCAGGCTGCAGACCCAACAAAACTAATTTTCTCCATACAATTTCTACAGGTTTTGGTCTTGCAGAATGTTTTGAAGTGCAGTATCCACAGCAGCCTGAACAGCAGTTTGTCTGTCTGTTTTCCTTCTTTGGAAGACAAAATCCAAGAGCCCTTCAGTCTCTGAGGACACAGAAAAGGGCCTTTTGCTCCAATGGCTGAACTGCTATAATACTCCGGACAAGGGTATTAAATGGCAGTAAGGCAGATTTGCATCCTGCCGAGTTTTCTGGGTTAGCATGGAGTATGAGTCTGACAAACTGGTTGACTAAGACTGGGTAAGTACACACCTCATTTTCACACCTCCTGTTAGCACCGAGAAAAACAAGCCTGGATCTGAAAAACAAGCTAGCTGCGAAATGATCTCCCATCTCTAAAAATGTTCAGGATGTCAACGCTTTGTCACTTTGGTCTCAGCTGGAGCTAAGGCTGCTGCAAAGTCCTCCTTTACATCTCTCAATGTCTGCTGTTTCTCAGGTGGCTGGGGCCATATGGATTCTCCAGCTACAAGGTGGAGCTGCTCTAGGTGGTGTTTTCAAAATCAAGTCAGTTCATGCCATAAACGAACTTAAAGACTGGTGACTTTGAAAGCCTCTGCAAATCAGAAATCTGGTAGCTGAGACATGCAGAACAACCTGGACAAAGCCAAAAGTTGTATAGGGCTCCTGCAGGCAGGGTAAGGACCTTGTGCACCATACTATCAGCTGCTGTGAGATTCAGGAGCTTTTTGTCAGTAAGTTCGTCTGGAAGTTGAGAAACATTTTCTAAGCAGTTTTACCAAAATTAAAGAGCCCAGATAAGTCACTACCATTCTGACAGTTCATTTAGGAATTAAGGAGAGGAATAAGCACTGCTGCTGTCAGTATTTTTTTTGCTGATTTCTTACAGACGTGAGCTCAGGCACACTGTGCTGCTATTTCTTCATTCGTCCTCCTGTTTTCTTGGTTCTACCTTTCGTAGATAACTTCTGAATTCTTTTTCCACTTGTAACCACGTATAACACAAGGGTATAAAGCACAGAAGTAATGAAGCTTCTGTGATAAGGTTGGTCAGACATGGGAAGGTGAGATACAGTTTTGTATATCTTGCCAAAAGGGCACGCACCACCACCAGTTGCAGCGAAGCAGTGTTGTAGAAAGGTGTCCTGACAGCAGGAGAAGTATGTAGACATCAGCAAAGTCAGCCAAAACGATGGAACTACTCAGGAATGCAGATTTTCAGTAATAGTTCTATATGAGTGACTCACTTTCAGAAGAAATAATTAAAGAAAAAAAACATCTTAAACAAAATAATAGTATATGTCACCTGTGACAATACAATGCCTATGAAGTTATACCCTCTGAAAGCATTTTTACCAAGTGAACTATGAAGCCAGGCATTCACTTAAGGAAGTAACATAGAATTTCTTCTGAAATAGACTTGTTTTTACATTAAATGCTGTTTTATAAAGAACTTGAGAGATTTGTGGGAACATCCTCAGCATGCATGTTTCTGCTTAATTCCTGTTTCTAGCTATAAAAATGTGCTGTTTGCCAGTGGAGCAAGCTGGTGCCGTTGGGTGTATGTTATACATACAGCTCACGGAAAGGTGTTATAATCAGCTTATTCATCATTGTCTTGAATTTCCATTCCTTGAATGTTTAATTTTTTTTTCTGATAGTGATCCCATACATGCTATATAGACTGCCACATACCTGAATTATAATTAGCAATTGCTCACGCATGCAGAGGCAGTGTAACAAATAGCATGAGCTCACTGGAGTGATGTCTTATCCACGTGCTTGCGTAATGATGTCACACACAGTCCAATCTGAAATCTAGCCTTGTTCTTTCTCATTCATGTCACCCCTCAAGTACAGCTGCATGACTTGTGAAATGGCTGTTAAATATACCAAAATATTTCATGGTTTATTTGGTACAATTACTAAGTGCTTAGTGTCCTCTGAAAGGATAAAAAATATTTGGAAGCATCTAGATGAGCATGATAGGAGACAAAACAGCTTCATCTCTGTAAAACGTTCCCTACCTTTTTTGGAAAGGAAAGACCTGGAAAAGGGTTGGTAGTTACCATCTAGAGGTGGGCCTTTCCATTAGAGTTCTTTTTGGGGGTACTTTTATCTATCTGTTGGAGAGGTAGGATGTTAGAGGACCGTAATCCCTAAATGTCTGGGTAGGATTCAAGTTGGAGAAAGCAAAAGGTGGCTGGTATCTGAGTTCTGTCAGAGCTCCCATCAGCTGTGGTGAGTAAATTAAACAGTAGCAGAGAGTGGATTTGGGCTCTTTGGCCAGCTGGCAGGACTTGGTCTCGTCCACGTGGCTGAACTCCTTGGACATGGAAATTGGATGCTGGATGTAGTTTCTGGGCTGTGGTAATGGCAGAATTTGGGAAATGCCTTGTTGGCATAGGCTAAAGTGTGCTGGAGCTGTTCTGCAGATGTAGGAGCTGATGGTTAGGCTCCAGTGTCCAGAAGTGTTTCCTGGCACTGTATTTTTGACTTGTGCAGCTCCAACCTGCCTGTCTGCCTCTGGATACTTGTATTTATTCAGCCAGCCTGTTATTTCAGAGATCCCAGTTATCATATAGTCAGAAATCTGGCATGTTGTGAGAAGCACTTAGTGTTTGAAAATACCTTAAACTTTTCCCTGACTTTCTGAACCTGACTTAGGCAAATCCTCATTAGTCTTGTTAATGACATGAGGTGCCTACAGAGCTGGGAGAGGGGAAGTTGCTTTGCAGTGGTAACAACTGATGTTTTGCAAGTCAGACATGTCACAGAGCTGTGACCCTTTGGAGCTTGCAGCTTCTTCCTATCAAAAAAGGGAAAGCTCACAGGTGGTAGTGTGGAAGGAGCATCATCAAGCAGCCAGATTCTGGAGTCAAACAGTTGTCTTTCAAAACGTGTCCTAGCTTTTAACCTCTTGAACCAAGAACATGGCAAATCAAATGGAAAACACATGGTTCGCTGCTCTTGGTTTTGATAGCATCAGGAAGGGGAATCAAAGATTAATGGGTGTAACTATTTTCTAAGCCTATCTGTAATGCTTTTAGCTCGGTTTCCAGTGAAAGTAGTGTGTCTGTAGTAACCCTCTTCTGTTGTTTTTTCATCCTCAGTAATTCTTCCTCTGACCAAGTTTAAACAAAGGTGACAAGTATGTTAGTCCTTACACATTTTATCTAGCCACATATAGAAGAGAGTCTTGTTAGTGTCTCCAACAAGGAAGGACAATGTCTGAACTCAGCAAAAAAAAGGAGCAGAGATTGCACAAGGATGAGTGTTCCTGTAAAGACCGCAAGTGAAGGAAGAGCTTCACAGTGGGTTTTCTCCTTAATCGGCTGAGGTCCTTAGGAAAAGATGGCTCAAAACCTGCCTTTCAGGCACTCAAGGAAAGGTTATATGTTTAGAAAAAACAGCGTATGTAAGGATGTGACCAAGGGTGTAGGCCTTTACGAGTGCCAAGAATTTGCAGAACAATCTCTGTAATTTGTAGCAACAATGCTGTCCCACAAAGGCTTTGCTTCATCTGCAGTTGCATCGTGTTTGGTGGTAATATTAGTAATTTTCAATGTTCATGTGGTGCATTTAGCTGAAAAAGGGAAGCTGAGAGACTTCCAGAGACTTTTCTTCCTCTGTATTTCATCACTATTGTCGCTGCTGGCACTGTCTTAATTCAAACACTGTGACTCGTGTGGATCCCCATCACATGGAGTGTATGTTCAGTACCGAGGCAAGCTTTCCTAGGTTTGATGGGGACCCACTAAAGACCAAGCTTGAGCATCTTTATTCTTATTAGAACAATGCCGTGTCCTCCCCTGATCGTGGCCTGAATTTTCTGGCCAGTTACCCAGGGTCATTTGACACACAGGTACTGGATTTGCAGTAGGGTGAACCTGGGGCCGCTAATGATGCTTGCATCCAAGAGAGACAATGAAAATGAGCTCTGGCTCTTAGCCATTTTGGTTTGCTATTATTTTGGACGATTGGCCATGAATCAAGTTCAAGCCAAATTGCACATGCGCCACCGAGAACTGCAAGTAAAAGGTCTCCGATAAAATTAGCAGAGGAGCCGCTAGCCTCGTGCAGCTCAGGTGAGCCAGCATTGCCTACCTGCCCCTAAATGTCAGCACCACTCGTCCTGCCTCTGCACTGCTTTACGGCTGAGAGCACAAAGCCTTGGCAGTGCTTGACTGCTGCTGTACGCTTTGCCTTCCTGCATTTTGGCATTTTGTGAGCGTGCCGGCTGACCTCTAAAGGTTTGACGGCGGGGACTGATGTCTGTTATGGCTCCGACAGCAAGCAGGTAGCAATGGGGAGGCTCTTCTGCATTGTCCTTCAAGCGACCTTTGCCATTGCTGGAGGAGAGAGGCTTCTTTCGCTGGCTTCTTGGCAGCAGTGCAGGAGGGCTTGGAAATTATAGGCATCTGCCCCAGGGACTCCGCTTGGACCAGTTTCAAGAGGGGAAGGGGCATGACAGTAAAAAAAAACATAACACAAGAGTTTGTTCTGGAAATGGTAGAGGACTGGGCAGCTTCTATTCCAGACCCCGGAGCTGTGAGGTTTTGTGTGTTTGTCAATAATCAGGAGAGGGGACGCATCGCTTCTCTCTAATGGTCTCTTTAATTTTCTTTAATCGAGGGAATGACACTTTTTGTAGAAATTTCTCTCCACTGGGCAGGCTAACACTCCCAAAAGCTGCTTCGGGCATTTTGTGCAGTAGTGGAATGAATGGGAGAAGTGCCTCTGCCTGCACTGCGTTTATTCTTTGCCTCCTCCTCGAGGGGAAGGTTAGTGTATTGCAACATGATTAAGGGCAACAGAATCTTGCCCTAAATCAAAGAAAGCTTAGGAAGAAATTAAAATTGACTTCCTCAGGCCACATATATTTGTTTGTTTTCTTTACGTGGCCTTTCCCCAATTACGGAGCTCAAGTGCTGTTGGCACGTACAGTCTAATGGGTACTACGGGGCCAGCAGCATGATGGATTTTAATGTCACAGAGAGAGTACTGAGTGAAGCACATAGGGGGAAAAAAAAAAAGAGAAAAGATCCTTGGATTTCATTGCACAAATAAATGTCAGAATGAAACAGGTCTGGCATCACTTCAGCTCCCTGCTACCCAAAGTCAATCAGAGAGAGACAGTCATAGAAGCAAGAAATACTGTACTGCTCGGGTGTGGGTGAAATACGGGGTCTAGAACAAACCTTGTTCACCACTTAAATGCCGCCTGAAACTTCAGACTGGGTTTAGTAGCACTTCAGTTCAGTCTGGGGCTTTTCACCTGGCCTTTCAGCACAGGCAAACAGTCCTGCAGGTTACCAAGCCTGGGTTGGCGCTGTGTCTGCTGCTGTGCTGTGGGACCCAATTTAAGCTTAATTCACCCCTTTTTAAGTCCCGTGCATTTAATGTGAGAGGTGCGTGTCTTACACTGTCATCAGCAGGTCTCGACTATGGTTTTGCATAGTGCCAGTCCCTGTTTCCCAAGCTGAGCCCAGGCATCCCCAGCTCTTGTGTCCAGCTTGGGTGCCTGTCTCTCAAGGGCACAGCAAAGGCAACTCGACGCTTTGCTGTGATGCTGGCTGGCGTGGAGGTAAGGGTATGGACACAGGGGAATTTCGCACCGTGTACCAAATGCAGACCATACAGCTGGCTGCCTGCAGATGTGCTGCTTGCGGTGCTGCTGTTACACAGCAGCTCAAGTCAGCTCCATTCAGTAAAGGTTTAACCTGGACCTGTTTGGCTCAGGGGAGCAGCTATTGCTATTTAGTGGGATTACAGCTATTGCTATTCAGTGGTTTTCACTGGGAAGCCTGTAAGGAGAAAAAGCCTGGGTTTGTTTTGCTTTTCTCCCTCTTCCCCGCTGCTTTCCACAGCCAGGCTGTTCTCTCAGTTGGAGCAAAACATCGTATCTTTAAACTAAAAAAGTAGGATTTAGAAGTACAGTAAAAACTTTCTTTGCAAAACAGATTGCTCGTAAGACCCATTAAAAATGTTTTAGCTAAAATATTCATGAAAGTCCCTGGCAAGGGTACGCTCGTGCCCGGGTCTAGATTTCAAAGCCATTTTTTTCCTTCATTAGTTCTTTCATTTCATGTAATTTCTGCAAGCATTGCAAGGGGCTTAGCATGTCCACCTTGGTCTGGAAACAGTCTAATCTTTATTTGCCAAAATGGTAGTTTAAAACTAGAAACTAGCCTAAGAGCCATCATGTCAATTGAACAAATAATCTTAACAGCTTCCGTGTATCCTGCAAGGTTTTTCTTATTAAAAAAAATAATAAAGAAGCTGAAAGCAAGCACTGAATCTTTCTGTAACCTGGTGGGTACACAGACAATAAAATTGCTTTATATGTGTCCCTCTCTTACCCTTATCTTTCTTCAAAGTATCTAAAGAGGAAGGCAATAAAAACAAATACTTTATAGCATGGTAACCTCTGAACCGCAGTGCTTTAAAGAAGTAGCCATATAATCTAACACAATATGATGGTGCTGTTTCCCTTGCTGAAGCCCTGCTGAAATGTAAGGTGAGAGCTGTGTCCTCTGTGCAGCTTTTGAGCTGCTACTTGAAAATTTGGCTTAGTTAATGTGGTACAGATGTCTAGAGTTACTGGTATAGTGATCCCCTTTGGGGTTGTTTCAATTAATGATTTGGTTTTATGCTGTAGTATTTTAACTGTTTGGGATGGAAATCCCAGTTCCTACATAGTTCATTAATACAATTAGCACAAAACCTTAGTGCAGAACAGAATGGTGTGAATACCTTTTTTTTTTTTTTTTCATGGGTGAGATAAGGAAAAAAGTAATTAAAAAACTCTGGTTGTCCTAGTTGAAAGAAAGAAAAGCCCAGTGTGTTGAAAGAACTTATTTGACCCAAGTCACTGAAATTCAGAGTTTCAAGCATAGCATTTATCTTGAAATTTAAATGATAACTCGTGTTGATCAGAAGTATTGTCTTTACTTCTGGGCACTTGCAGAATTCACCCATTCCTCTTTTCATCCTCCTCCCCCCCCTTGTTTTTGTCAGCATCACTGTGAGTTTGCTTCATTTGCTATTTGGGGCACATGTGATAGGCTCTTTTTAGGTAAAGGATGGCAGTCTCAGAAGATGTCCTTTAAAAACTGCTAATTCAACTGCTAGTGATCACATAGACATACTTAAAAAGTCATTCGTTTCTTAGTTTCTTACACTGCACATGTACTCGTCTTGTTCTTTCCTTTGAAAGCTAAATATTCATTAATAACTTGTACTCTGCACAGGGACAGAGCTGTAACTTCCCATGGGGTCATGAAATCCTTCCTAAAAAAAAGAGTTTGCCTACAAGCTGCCTGATGTGTTTTTTTGGGGGTTGTTCTTTGCTGCCTGGGCAAGTCTCTGCAGCAGCATCCTTCCTGCTGACTCCCTGGGTGCCGCAGACATAGCACTCTGGGACATGAAAGGGGAGGGTGAGTTGGGAGGGGATGTATCACACACTTCTGGGTGAGAAGAAATGGGCCGGATTTACCCATCTCCACGTTTTTATGATCCTGTGTTAGGACAAGAGGATGTTGATAGCACAGCTAAAGAGAGAAAATGTTTCTCAGTAGTACAGCCCTTCAACATCAGGCAAGTGTAAAATTGAGGATGTTTCCAGGGACTCACTAAAAACTTAGCCATCGGGGAGAGATGTGTGTGCCCACCCTCCTGTTCTGACCAGTAAAGAAGATTCCAGGTGTGATTTTTTTTTTTCTTCTGGATTTGTACAAAAAGTACCCCGGCATAAACGTCAACCTGGGAAGGGCTTAGGCAGAAGTGGGGTGGGAGTTCCCTATGGTTTTTTTTTTTTTTTTCTTTTCTTGTACATCTTTTAGCAGAGACATCAGCTGCTTCTGCAGCAAAACAGCAGAAAGCTAGGATGTCACAGTGCTTGATTTGCATCTGATCTTTGATGTCTCCTTTCTGGTAATGAAATTCAGTGAGTTTCCATGTGTCTTTGGTGTCACCAGGTGATTCTCCATGCTCTGGGATGCAGGCTTCAAATTGTTAGCTGTCTAGCAGCAGAGAGCTTCAGTTCATCCCCCAGATGCAGCGCTAGCAAGATTTTTTTTCTGTTTGCTTTGATGACGAGATGGCATCTTTGCCTGTGAAAGACAGTCTGGAAACTTTCCAGCATGGTAGCACAAAAAGGAATTGAATTGATGGTTGGTACTTCTAGACAAGTAAAGGTATAACAATCTGCATCTCACTGGCGGCAAATGAAAGGTAAATATTGTGGGTGGTGCAGTATTGGTAAGGTATGCCCAGGATTTAATCTCTGGTGCTTACACGGCAAAAGTAACCCTTCTGGGCTCCTGCTAGCAATGTAGAAGCAGGGACTGATTGAGAGGGTATCCTGAAGGGCTGAAATTAAGATTTACTCTAACACTCCAACATGTCTTAATTTCCAGGCAGAGGAAATCCTTGGTCACCTTGAGACATGCACCAACAGCAGCTTAGGAGACCAGAAGGAAAGCCACCCTCAAAACATGGTGGTTTTGTCACTCACAGGTCCATGCAGAGATAGAGTAATCAGAAGGTCCTGCAGGTGTTTGGAGGGATGCTTTGACTGTGAGCACCTTTATTCTTGATGTTTCTGGGTCCAATACCAACCTGTAGCTGCTCCACTCTTGCAAAGTCCTTCCAGCAGCAGCGGAGCAGTCTGGGCCTTCTTCAAAGAAGATGTGATAGAGCAATAGCATCTCTGTTTGGCATGTGTCTGTGGAACAGATTGCTTCTGCAACCAGATTATTTCATTTACTTGCTTTCAGTCCATGTTCTCATCTCTTTAAAATGGGCGCTATAATGCTGTCTCATTATGCACAGACTTTATGGGAGAGGTTCAGTAATCATTATGAAAAGGTCAGATGCTTCTGTGAAGGGCACCTATAAATGAGTCTATAAATAAATAGTCTGGAAGCCTTTAGGAGAGGCTAACAACTTATTTATTTTTTACCCTGCTGGTTGCAGGGGATGTATAAAAGCACTAGTGTACTGCTAATTAGTTGAGTATTTGAGTTTTGGTTTGGGGGCACTGAGACACAGCTAAGTGTAGCAATTGGCTTCATACAAGACCTGCCCAGCACTGAGCTCATACCAGTGTGGAACGCAGCTCCATGAGATCTGTGCTTAGCCTTGGTGGGGACTTCATTTCTTAATTGAGAAATGCGTGTGTTTTATTGAGATAATCCTAGGCTGGAAAATGCATGCTCGGCAGCAATGTGGCACCACTTGGCTTGGAGAAGAGCGACTGTTAGCAGTGCTTTTTATTGACTAGTCTGAGTGTTGCTGCTTGTTTGGATACTGTTCAACGGTGTCAGGTCTGGACTTGAATTGCTCAGCTGTCTGGAAAGAAACTGGTTTAATCATAGAATCATTCAGGCTGGAAAAGACCTCTTAAGTTCATATAGTCCAACCTACATTTCTTCACCAATTCTACACTCGGGTGGTGTTTAAGGCAGATGGTAATAAACACCTAATTTACTCTGAGCTCATTCATAAAAAGTTCACTCTTTATGGGGGAAAATATACCTGAGCTTCCTGTATTCCAGCAGGACAGTTAGTTATCTTCATTTATCATCTACCAATGCAGTGTTCTGGCTGTAATGGGAAGGGGTGTGTTGGAACACAAAGTTCTGGAGGATGACAAGAGATGGAGGGAGTCTAAGGGCAACTGGGAAAACAAGGCAGACTGGCCTCAAAAGGGATAGACCAGGAGCAATTTTCTCCTGCACACTCCTCTACAAAATGTTAGGAACTTTCTGGGGTTGAATGTGTCAGAGGCACCAAGAGAAAAAGAAAATACTGACCTAAAAGGTGCTGCTAAGACTGGGGGAAGCAACCCCAAGGGTAAGGCACGTGCTGTCTGGTGTTCCCATTTGATGCCTCTTTGAAAGTCTTCTCCCTGGGGCAACTCATTTAATCACTTTGGTATTTGCTTAGCTTTTCATCACAGGAGTTTCAGCAATTCCAGCTGCAGAGAATCTGACAGACTCGGTGTGGTGTTCACAGACTCTGACACCTGATCCCTACAACACAGCTCCTAAGGAGATCCCGTCCAGCTCATTGATCCAGGGCTGCAGACTGAAGCACAGAAAAGCCGCTTTACTTTAACTGCAGGGCATAGAGTGCTCCCTCCTTTAATCTCCAACCAAGGCAGCTGGAGTTGTACTAGGACGTTTTGGGACTGAATTCCCTTTACATCTTAATCCGTACTGCCCCTTGTTGCAAATCTGCTTAGGCCTCTGACTCTTCATTGTGTCACATAGTTTAATGCCACACAGCATTGTCATTACTTGTCTTAAAGCCCTGAAAGCATTCAGCCAGGCTTGATGTTTATTTTTTAACTGGTTTAAATATCTGGGTTGAAAGAGTGGCCTTTTTGTTTGACAGCCTGATCCCGCCTGGGTTTGTTTTTGTCAATAGTCTGAGGGGAATAGGACTCAAACCTTCAGTTGCTTCATGACAGACAGGCTCATTTCTACACGCCAGGCTTGAGTAGGGTGGTCCTGGGTGTTTGGCTCTTTGTGGGTGGGTTTTTGATGATTGCAACCTTTCTTCTCTTGCTGAATTAAAATCCTGAAAGCCCTTCCGTTCAGAGGGAGAGGAAATGTGAGTTCATGAAGAGAGAGAGCAGGGATTACTTAAAAAGGGAAATGCACCAATGCAGTAGGAAAAGAAAAAAACAAACGTGCTGGCTTTGTTTTTCACTACAAGATGACCGGTCTTAAGAAGGCAGATGTGGTTCATGTCTTATTTTGTCTTCGGTCTATCCACTGTCTGTTATTTTTATCTCAGAATAAGGAATGTTCTCCCACTTTGGCATTTGTATGACTTTGACTGCAGATGCAGAGAACCGCGGGGCAGCCCTTTTCTCTGATGGGGCACTGGGACAATTCAGCCCATAAAGGGAGAGAACACACTGTCTGAAAACTAGGAGGCAACAGGAGCTACAGCAAAAGGTACAGCTGAAGAACACCTGTATTCCTGAGGGCCCACACCGTGGTGTCGAACAAAAGAACTACAAAGGGCTTAGGGCTACAAAGATGGTGAAAGACCTAGAGGGAAAGACGTACGAGGAGTGGCTGAGGTCACTTGGCCTGTTCAGCCTGGAAAGAGAAGGCTGAGGGGAGACCTCATGGTGGCCTACAGCTTCCTCACGAGGGGGAGTGGAGGGGCAGGCGCCGATCTGTTCTCTTTAGTGACCAGTGACAGGACCCGAGGGAATGGTGTCAAGCTGCAATAGGGGAGGTTCAGGCTGGATATCAGGAAGAGCTTCTTCACTGAGAGGGTTGTCACACACTGGAACAGGCTCCCCAGGAACGGCTCATGGTTAACCTTTTGTCCACCAGGACTCCTAGGTCCATCTCCACAGGGCTGCTTTCAAGCAGGCCATCCCCCAGCCTGCCCTGGTGCATGGCATGATTCCTCCCTAGGTGCAGGACCCTGCATTTGCCTCTGTTGCGCTTCGTGAGGTTCCTCTCTGCCCTGCTCTCCAGCCTGTCCAGGTCTCTCTGAACGGCAGCACAGCCTTGCGGTGGATCAGCCGCTCCTCCCAGTTTTGTGCCACCAGCAGCCTTGCTGCAGGACTGGAAGCAGGGCATGTGCGTGCAGAGTTAAGAAGCCAGTAGTGCCAGCACGCTGCTATGCCACCGCTGCTCAGGGCGCTCGGCTGGTATCTCTGCGTGGCACGTGGCTACACTGCGCACGCACAGCAGGTTGTTCCAAACCAGCCCAGCTTGTGGGAAAGGAAATGTGTGAGCCTGGGGCTCTTTCTTCTGCAGAGCTGCATGGCGGTGCACAGAGAGCAGCAGCAGATCCCTCAAAAGGGTGACGCAGACAGCTGCTCCTCGGAAGTAGCAGAAGTCTACAGGTCTCGTGAACCCCTGTTGGCTGGGACCAATGACACCAAAAAAGAGCGGAAAGCGGTTTTACCAGTTGTTTATTATTATCATTGTTCATGTTGTGGCTTCACCTTCAAGCACCTGTTGGGCAGCCTTCCCGTCCTCAGACCGAGACACCCCTTGGGGCTGAGGGCACAAGAGATGGCACCTCCTCATGCTCCAAGGGCAGGGGCAGGTGCTGGGGACGGCAAGGAAGGGCTGGCACACCACTCGAACACCAGCAAGGCTTTGATCGACTGCTGGCAGACCTAGCGCAGGCCGGCCGTGCCACCCTTTCCCACAGGTGGGATATCTGCATGCTTCGCCCCATCCCAGCTCCTGTCAGGCATGGGGGGCTGCACCTCTTGCAGGGAGCCACGTCTGTGAGAGGCTGGGGGTAATGGAAGACCCGCAACCCTCCCAAAACATTGTTGCCACCCTCTGGTGACACAGGGACCCCAGGAATGAGATGAGGAGGGGGCTGCAGGCCAGGGCACAGGAGGGGAGGCAGAGGGCAGTCCCTGTGCCCAAGGGGCAGCCTGTCTCTCTGGCAAGCAAAACGTCCCAAGAGAGGCACCCTCAGGAAAGGGGCCCTCAGCCCCCTGATCCTCCTCCTCCTTCCACACGAGGGCCTCTTTCAGGCCGCACAAGCCCCCTCCCAACACGGCCATGTTGGGCCTAGGGCATGGCGCGCCACCACAGCGGCCATCACAGAGGCCTCCTGATGTCACAGTGGCATCTGCCCCCCCCCCCCCTTTGTCCTGGGGCCTATAAAAGCCCCTGCGCCTGGCCCCCCACTCACTCATCTCCCAGGTCCTCTGGCGAGCACCAACCATGGTTGGTATGAAGAGGTCCTGGGCTGATGGTTGCCCACTGGTTTGTGGGAGCAAGTGGTTCGCAGAACCAGAAAAGAAGTGGAGGCGGAGGAGCGCTGGCCGAGAAGGAGCAGCCGCGGCGGATGGTGTGGAGCCCATGGAGGTGGATCCACCTGCGGAGGAAGAGCTGATGGAGGTGGATCCACCTCCATCCTATCTGACATGGCACAGCGTCATCGTGCCAGGGCTCCCACCAGCGAGACCATACCACCGTCTTCGCAGAAGCGCCCGGACTGCTCCATATTCCCGGCCCTGCCTCCGCCTCCGCAAATAGGGGGGAGAGGCCATCCATTTACCATCATGCAGGCTTGCCTGTAGGATGGCCTCTTCCCCCCCCCCCTCCCCGTCCCTTCCCCCATCCCCACCTCTCCTGTAGAGGTGTCACCTCTTCTGCACGGAGTCCCAAGCAGTGGGCAAGAGCGCACTCGGCTTCCTCTGGGCTGCTGCACCGGGGCGACAGGAGAACCCTTCCGAAGGCCACGCTGGGCATGGGGTGTCTCGGCCTGAGGACGAGAAGGCTGCCCAAGAGGTGCCTGAAGACGAAGCCGCGCCCTGCAAGGCGGTGCACAGAGAAGAGCAGCAGATCCCTCAAAAGAGTGACACAGACAGCTGCTCCTCTGAAGAAGCAGAAGTCTTCAGGTCTGCCTGGAAGAAGCGCAGGAGTGCAGCGTAAAGGCCCTTCAAGATGCTTGGTTACCAGTTCTTCCCAAGCCAGGGCAACAAACTGATAGAATTATCCTAAGAAAAATAATAAATAAATAAATACATTACAACAAGAACAACAAAAAGAACAATAATAATAAACAACAACCAGTGAAACCACTTTCTTCTTTGGTGTCATTTGTCCCAGCCAACAGGGGTTCAAGAGGGGTGGGTCCTGTTAAACAAATTTGATTTCCTTTTATGATAAGATCACCCGTCTAGTCAACCAAGGGAAACCAGCTGATGTAATCTTTTTGGATTTCAGTAAAGCTTTTGACACAGCTTCCCATAGGATCCTACTGGACCAAATGTCCAGCATCCAGCTGGACAAAAACATCATACGATGTGTGAATAACTGGCTGACGGGAAGGGCTCAAAGGGTTATGATAAATGGGGCCGCATCAGGCTGGTGGACGGTCACCAGTGGGGTCCTCCAAGGCTCCATTTTAGGGCCAGTTCTCTTTAACGTTTTTATAAATGTTTTGGATGTAGGACTAGAAGGTGTTGTGAGCAAATTTGCTGATGATACCAAACTGGGAGGAGTTGTTGACTCTGTTGAGGGTGGAAAGGCCTTGCAGAGAGATCTGGACAGACCGGAGAGCTGGGCGATCACCAACCGCATGAAGTTTAACAAAAGCAAGTGCCGGGTCCTGCACCTGGGACGGGGCAACCCTGGCTACACGTACAGACTGGGCGACGAGACGCTGGAGAGCAGCCCCGCAGAGAGGGATCTGGGGGCTGTGGTTGACAGCAAGCTGAACATGAGCCAGCAGTGTGCCCTGGCAGCCAGGAGGGCCAACCGTACCCTGGGGTGCACCAAGCACGGCATTGCTAGTCGGTCGAGGGAAGGGATTGTCCCGCTCTGCTCTGCGGTGGTGCGGCCTCACCTCGAGCACTGTGGGCAGTTCTGGGCACCACAGTACAAAAAGGACGTGAAACTGCTGGAGAGTGTCCAGAGGAGGCCTGCAAAGATGGTGAAGGGCCTAGAGGGGAAGACGTATGAGGAGCGGCTGAGGTCACTGGGCCTGTTCAGCCTGGAAAGAGGAGGCTGAGGGGAGACCTCATGGCGGCCTACAGCTTCCTCACGAGGGGCAGTGGAGGGGCAGGCGCCGATCTGTTCTCTGTAGTGACCAGTGACAGGACCCGAGGGAATGGTGTCAGGCTGTGACAGGGGAGGTTCAGGCTGGATATCAGGAAGAGGTTCTTCACTGAGAGGGCTGCCGCGCACTGGAACAGGCTCCCCAGGGACGCAGTCACGGCACCAAGCCTGTCAGAGTTTAAGACGCGTTTGGACTGTGCTCTTAGTCATAGGTCTGAATTTTTGGTTAGACCTGTGTGGAGCCAGGAGTTGGACTCGATGATCCTTGTGGGTCCCTTCCCAGCTGGGATATTCTGTGAATCTGTGATTCTATAACTAAACAGTTTGTTATCACACTGACAGCTTTTTTTGGCAGCTGGCCAGCCTTCCTGAGTACTCAGGGCGTGTGTGTGGTCAGGGTATTTGGTTTATACAGAGTGGTAGTGCCCGAGTCATGTAAGCTTTTGCAGAACCAGCTCTAAGCAGAGGCAGTGTCTCTGGAGCCTGTCTGATCACACCTAGCAGATGTTCTGCCTCCCGAGATCTTTGCTCCTGGCTTGGATGGAGATTTGAGCCCCCAGCAGTGGATAGCACATGTGTTGTTTCTGGAAGAGACTTGCTTCAGAAAGATGGAGAAGTAAATCAGGAAGCGTAGTCAAAATGTGTTTTTTTTGAGCTAATTCTCAGCTCTCACCTGGAATCACCAAATGCAGCTATCAGTGCTTGATATACTGTGTGCTGGGAGTTTACTTGGGTGATGCTCACTGGTCTGTGGAGTAGGCTTCAAACATGGGGATCTTTAGCAGCAAAGCAGTTCAGTTCCCCACTCTGTATATAAACGCATTAGCCAGTTGTGTATCCCATCCGAGTAGCCACTGAATTGTGCATCCACGCAAGGAGGTGTGTTGTTCCATGGTACTGCCATGGTGCCCTGGGTGGAAACATTGCTGGCTCTGTTCCTTTTTGCAGTTCATACAGCCTTGTTTTGTGGGGAAATAATATATATATATTATATATATATATATTATATATGTATGTATGTATGTATTTGTGGTATGTGTTAATTCAGCAACATAGGAGCTTTTCCATTGGCATGCCTTGCGTGAACAGCACTCTTCTGTGTAAAACACAGAAATGTGCTGGACTCTTTGTTTTTCTAGAAAATCCAAAGGCTGAGAAGAGCTAAAGTTTGTGTCCCAGCTAGCTGGGCAGTGCCCACTGCCTGTTGTCTCACAGAGATAAAGTACTCCATCTCCAGATCAGCTTGGTGGTTTGACCCCTGTCTTTTGCCATGGAGGTCTTTCCTTCCCTGTTTTTTTTTTTTTTTTTTTTCCCCCCGCAGATTCTTTTCTCACTAGGGATCACTCTTCTTCACTTCATGGTAGCCTTACAAGAGGAGTTCAGATGTGTGATGATGTTAGACAAGGCAGAGGAAGAGCATTGATGGAGAATTTCTAGGTAAATACATCACCACGTTCTTCAGAAGGTTACAGCAAATTTCACTTCTCTTTCTCATGTGTGTGTAGCCTGTACTACATGGGCTTATTCTTAGTCCAGAACAAGGGGGTTACTTCAAAACTTTAATCAGCACTGAACAGCTTGGGATCTTTCCTGAAAGGAGGCAATATATTTTTGCAAGCAAAGAAATTAAGTGTCCTGATGACCACTGCAATAGACTCTTTCCTTTCAAGCACAGACATTTTTTGCCAACCTGAGACTGCCTGCTTTGCTTTGGGAATCTCTAGTAAGTTTTATAGTAATTCCTGGCTGAAACGTCAGTCTTCCATTTGCAGGAGTCAGGCTCCATTTGCAGGAGTTAGTATGTGATGTGTGTAAATGAGATTTTTCCAGACCAAGACTCACACCATATAAAAGTGTATGAAGCCAAGACAAGACAGGATGTAGCATTAGCTGGACACTACAGTGTTTCAGCTGTAGGGTCATTCATTCAAGCCCCAATTTTTGATATTTTTTATTACTGTCCAAGTGCTCTTCTAGATAATTTTCACCTAAAAGTTTCACCTAGAGAACTGGTGAGTTCATTTTTTTTCTAGTAAGCTGGTGAAATGAGATCTGTTTCCTCAGTATCTCTTCTGCATGACTTTTTTCCTGCAGTAATGGCAGGAACACTTAATCACTCTTTGTTTATGTTTCCTCATTCTGAAACAGGCATTAATGTTTTGCCTTGCTAGGCAAATGTATGAGAATGATGAATTCAGTACTGCACAAGAAGAGGACAGATCCTGCATTGAGTAGCTTCCATGAACAAGGAGACGCTGAGCTTCATCTCAGTATATCACTGCCCAGGCTATGGCCTGGCCATGGGAGATGACAAGCAGCTGCTACAAGCGAAGGTATTTCTGCATAAACAAGAGTACTTTTTATCTCAGGATAGAATATGATCGGCTTGTTTATGCTTGCAGCCTTTTCATTTCTTAAGGAACAGATTTGTTACATTTGCTAAAGGAGAAGTGGGGATATTTGTTCTACAAGTACTGCTTCAGACAAAATATTTCATCTCTATTTATATTCCTACTTTCTACAATGGGCAACGTTATTTTTGTCTCATTATTCATAGACCTTTTGAGGATTAATTAAGCAATAATTGTGAATAGGCCAGATTTCTTCTTTAAAGGTTCCAGATCAACAAGGCAATGAATAAATAGGATAAACAGATTTTACCAGGGCTTACAGTGTATTAACTTCATCTCATTTTTCATTAGTTTGGTATCGAGCTTTTCTTTCAGTCTGCTGGAGTTGCACTGTATACAAAAATCTGCTCTCAAAAGCAAGTTGGTAGTTTTGGGGATTTATAAATATTGATGGCTTTATGTGGCTCCCACTTGCATTATGACATTTCACACTGCAAGTAAAGAAAATTCAGCAGCTGTGCAGTGTCTCAAGATCCCTTGTCACCAGCCTTTTTTTCTCCCCATTCAGCCTTTCTTTTCAGCCCCCCTAAGGGCAGTGATGTCTTTTTTTTTTTTTCTTGGGCTGAACTTATTTGGAAAAAAATCCTTTGCATGTGTAAAATCTAATAGCTAACTTATTTTTTTGCTACTCTTGTTAAAAAGCCTGCCTTATCCACATGCCTTTAGCTGTGCTCTCGAACATGGTCAGAGGTTGTGCCATTCCATGGTCATGGACTGAGCTGTCATAGTTGTAATGGTTCATTTCTGTGAAGTAGCTACTTGAATTCTTTGCCAGGCCCAGAAATGAGGAATAAATGTCATGCATGTCCCTAGGAAGGGAAGAACATGTTGTTCCATCTCTCTGCAAAGTTCATCACAAAATAGAAGATACTTGCGTGTGTTTGTGTCTTACTGAGATAAAAGTGATACTATTCTTCAAGCACAGATGCAGAGAGCATTCAAGGTATTGATTTTTTTGGCCCAAGTTCTTTTGTTCTAAGGAAGAAGGTAATTCATCCTTACATTAAACTGTGGTTGGATTAGACACTGGAAATTTGTATAGCAGGGAGAAAAGGAATGGCTACCATAAAAATTTGTATAAAGTCTGCATTCTCTCTGGAAATATCAGTGTTGTAGCTACAGAACTGGTGATATCTCATCATCTTTGAACAGTTGTCCCAACCAAGGGGCTTTTGTGTGTTCTTTTTTTTTTTTCCTTGCAAGTTTGCACCTTGCAGGAGGGTGGCTGAACACCAGTCTCTGTGCAACAGCTTTCTCTTGTAATGAGCAAGTAATGACATTTTATATTTCTGTGTCTGTATGCTCCACTCTGTCTAAGCAGCTCTGGTAATAATATCATCTCACCATGAAAACTTGCTATTATGACAAATGCCATAATAACTGGAGAGATCAGCTGTTTTAGGAAGGGGCTCCGCTTGTAAGCTGATAAATAAACAGAAAGCCTGTTTCACAGTGCTTTCAGGGGAAAAATAAAGAAGTCACATTTCCCATCCCTCTCCCTCTTATGAAAAAAGTTTTATTTTTTTTTCTTTTTTTTTTCTTTTTTTTTTTTTTCTGTGACCACTAGACCACCAGAACAGCACAGTATTTGGGAAACTTTCCCAAAATGCCTTGACACAATCAGGTGTTGTCCGCTAGCGTCCACATTTGCTGTGCTCAGAAAGGATGGGACCTGGTATTTAACCAATGATGCTTAGTTGCAAGCTTAGATGCAAAGGATAATGTTTTTTCCCCTGTTCCCCTAACCCTCTCATTTATTCCTCCAAGGAGAAAGCAATTCTGTTTAGGAGATACAGAGGTGATGCAACAGGACAGTGTCAGGATAATTTTTTCCTCAAGGGAATTTAACCCTTACTGCATGAGATGGATGGGTAGATGGATGGATGGAAAAAGTTTTGGTGCTCAGATGTTTGAAGGTTTGGGGAATGCAAGCTTAAAACATGTGTCTGGCAATGTTGTGATTCAGTTTTGCCTGCTGGTACCAATGAAGGCTATATAAAAATACACTCTGTGTACAGAGGTGAACTGGCACTTACTGTGCCCCATCTTGTCCCACATGTATGTGAATGTGTGTGTCTGTCTGCCCCCCCTTAATTATATACTTCATTACTCACTGTATGGGTGCAACCTTGAAGTCTTACAGGTGCTTCTGTGAATTTTGTGAAAATGAGTGTCCAGGTGGAAAAGAAATACCCTGTCTAGGGGAGAACTTCCAAGTTCATGCTATATTAGACCTCATGGAAGCCAAAGAGTGGAGCTTGTTGGGTAGCAGGTTATGTTAACTCTGTTGAACTCAAAAAAACCAACCTGTTGGGTGTGTTTGATTTTTAGATTGCCAGCAACCCCTCCGAATCAATTAGTCATGCAGCTCTACTTGCTGTGCATGTTGTCCTGCTGTTCACAGGGAGAAGCCATTTTATGTTATCTCTAATTATTTTTGCATTCAGCTTTTCTTGCTGGCTAAGGCAGGCACTACCCTTTGCGGGGGAATTAGGTTCAAGGTAGCTCCTGGGCTTTTCAAATCTGCTGTAATCCACAATGAAGATGTGCACTGGCATCATATTCCAGCCACTGTTCGTATCACGATTTGGCACGCTTATTGAGGAGGGAGGGAGGCAGGCAGGTGACTGTTTAGTCTCCCCCCAGAACCTTTGACACCACTGTGTAAGGTAATTAGAAGTCCACTTCTTCCTATGGCCTGATCTCCCTGTGTCTTTCCCAGATTCAATAGGAACTTGAGAATTCAGCTCAGAAAGCAGGAAAATGTGATCATTTGGATACACTGATTTTAGTAAATTGCTTGTGTACATACTGGTATACATGCGTGTGTATTGCAGTCTGTAATGTACGTGAGCCTCACTTGGCTGGACAACGTGCTCAGCACCTGTAGGTGCTGTTCTGTTTTGGGTGTGCACAAAAGGTTGGGATTCAGTTCTCCCTTTGAAGAAATTTTCACCTGTTAAAGATGCTGTTTGTCAAATGCCAGTGGGAAGAGGGAACCCACTGTGGTTTGCATTGGGAAGTGCCTGTATTATCCTAGAAAAAAAGTGTATCCAAGTCCTACTGTATTAGAAGAAAGCTCCACTGCAGAAATTCATCTGTGATCCAGGCATAAGCAAATGTTTTCTGTTCACCAATGGCCCATGTTTTAATCTTAGCTTTAAGGCCTGGCAGAAGGTCCTTTTCCATTACGTTCCAAAGGGTTCTGAAAGACGTGGAAAACACCACCTGGAAAGCTGTACTTCTGCAGAAAGCTATGTAAAGCTAGATCCATTGCCTATTGCATGTGTAAACCACAATCCTATTTTCTCCTGTGCTGTAAGGAATTTCTTTGCCAACCCATCCTATCTTTTTCAGTCTTACTGATTCTCACTGCAGTGAAGTACCCAGAAAGTTTTCTGAGCCTACCACCATGGTCTTCACAAAGCCCGAGGAGTTCATTGTTCTAGGCCATCTTCACCAAGGGCAGAAGTCCAGTCCACAGGACACTTCAGGAGTGGTGGCCCTAAGATGCCAGAACACAGCAAATGACTGCGAGCTACTGAGAGTGTGTGCACAGGCAGGAGCCAGCAGGTATTAACCACATCTTTAGTTTGCAGTCTGAGCCATAAAATGAGGATTTTAGTCATCGATTTTACTGAACTAAAGCTGAACCTTTTATTTATCATAGCTTCCTCCTAGCCATCAAGCAAATGTAGGAAATCAAAGGGGTTTATATTGGATGCTCAGCCAGATGCTCTTCTGTTCCCCAGCGTTTAATGAAATTTTTGTGTTTGGTTGTGTTCCCCTTGACAGATTGGGCTACGTACCTCAGGTGTGGTTTCTCCTCCTTTTAGAATGTGGCCCTTCTTCTATGAAAGGGAGGTAGAGAGAAGGACTTGTGCCTGAGCACAGTGGGAAAATTTCAGGATGTGCATTTTCCTAATGATGTTGCTATAAAGCATGGACTCCTACAGAAGCAGTCATTGCTGGCTTTTTGAAGGGAGCAGCTGTAAGTGCAGCAGCTAATGGGGGAAAGTTTGCTTGCAAAACAAACTGGCAACTGATGGTCTTTTTAAATCTGCAGCAATCCCTCCTTTAAAAAGCTGCATCAAGCTTCCACATTGCAGGGCAGAATATGGCCCTTGTTCAATAGCCCGTGATCCTTTGTATCTGTGCTTGATGCAAAAGAGAGCACATGTATCCTTTATTTTAGCCATTTAGTCAATAAAAAAATAACAGTCCTTTTAGTGAGATGAATTGTTTTGGCAGCTGTATATTTCACATTGGGAAAACTCATTTACAGAGGGATTATATCACCCTCATTGGTAAGATTCGTCTGGGATGCACTTTACATTTCGTAGTGTTTTCCTTTCTCGCAGTGATCTTTGTGATGTGGGGTGAAAGCTTTGAGTCTGTTGCTGTTTTGCAAAGGGGTGTTTTGATTCCTGCTCTTGGAAGAAGCAGCATTAAGGCTGGACCCTAACTCCCCAGCTGCCACCTTGGCTCTGGGGAAACATTACCCTGAAGGCAAAATAGGGTACTCCAAGGAAATTTGGCCAACTTGCAGCTGTCTCTCTTGCAGACCACTGTCCTGCCAAGGAAAATGCAATAGGGGAGCATGTTTCAGTTACCCCGCAATATCCCTTATTTTCTTTATTTGGAAAAATCCAACTGTTAATGTTTCTCAGTGCTGAAGGAGATTCTCTCCACTACCTCCCTTTCTCCTCCACCCACTTGTTCCAATTTGCCCTCATCAACCTGGCATCCTTTCTCCCTCATCTTCAGCTCCCTGTCCCTGGGTCCATCCCTCTGCCATCTGCTAATGGATGCCCAGGCTGGAGACAGCATGGTTTGAGGCTCGCTCTGAGCTGCCCTGCCCTGCTCAGCCACCTGGCAGGATGCACGTCATGAGGGACCGCAAGAACCTTCCACTTACCCCAGTTTTCACAGCTTCCTGGGACTCACCTTGGAGATTTCTGCCTCAGACATTCATAGTGCAACCATGCAAACTCATGCCTTTAGAAAACCAGGGCCAGAAACTTCCCATCCCATTCCAGCTAAAGAGTAAGAACATAATAGGATCAGCTCACCCCAACAGAGAGGTGCAGGGTGTCCTGTGAGAGCAAAAATGGAAACGCTGCCTCTATATCTGCCCTGTCCACTGGCTGTCCTAGGAGCAGCATGGAACCCGAGATAATTTGGTAATTTCAATCTTATGACTTCAGCTACCCTTAATGACCTTTAAAATTGATTTGCTTCATTTGTTTTGGTTTTAAGAGATTATGCTTAAGTAATGCTTTGCTGCATTTAATGTTTTGTTGTATTCTAATTTACTGTGTAATGACTCTCTATATTAAATAATAGTAACAATATCTGAATTTATTAATCGACAAAACATGACAGACAATGCATGTTAAGCTTTCTATATATTTTGAATCACGTATCTCCCAGGTAACATAAGAAAACTGTTAAATCATACTGAACCAGATTCCTCAGCTGATGTAAATCAGCTAATATACAGCAGCTGAATTTCTGGTCCATTATGTTTTTCCATAAAAGATGTCTTTGCCTTCAGAGTATTAATTATCCATGATTCTTTTACTTTTCTTGTTTTTCTGCCTTTGCAGGTGCTGCTAATTCACCCATTTTCTTCCAGAAATGGGAAAATTGATCTATATTAGGAAATATGTTCTTCCTTTCTTCAGTAAGCTGCATTTTCATTTTTGGCATCCATATTTAAACCCTAATGTACATACACATATGAATGATGTGGGCTTTACTGCTGACAGTTTTAAATCCTACCATGTATCAGCTGCATAGGCAGCTTAACCCCTTCTTGGCTTCAGCAGAGGACAATAGTTTTTTTGCAAAGAGGAGGGTGGGATGCAGTGTGTCACACTCTGTGGAGAGGTCTCCGTCGATAAACCATCCCTAACTTCGAGTCCTACCATCCAAAATCAGTTAATAATGCTGATAGTAGGTGATGCACTCAGCCTGGATGCTGGGGGGGGATGAAGGGAAGGCTCAGAGCTCCTCACCCCACAGCCTGCTGGCACTGGCAGATGCACCAGAAGTTCCCACTCAAAGGGGTGTGTTCGCAGAAGCTCCTTTTCCCCCCTCCCTGATGACCCCTTCAGCAAAGTGCAAAGCCCAAAATATCTGGGCATATCTTTTCTATCTCTCTTTGTTGGTGGTGGGGGCTTTTGAGCAAAAGCAGGGTGATGCCCGAGAGAGATTCACCCCTGGGGACCTGCACACAGCAGCCACGATCAGTGCTGTGACCTTGAGGGCCACCCTCTCCCCGTGAGTCTGTGGTTGCAATTCATCACCCCACAGCATTGCGCCCAGCAGCCACGGGGCACACAGCCTGGACAAAGCAGGGCAGAAGATTAATCCTCCTGTCCCTACTAGATTTTAATTGGAAGAGAATCTGTCTTTGACTTAATTTCCTCTCTTGTCATAGCCAAAGTCTAGTGGATCAAAAGAAATGCAAATTGAAAGAGAATATTTTGGATGTGCCTGGTTTTAAAGATGAACACGAGTAATCTTTCATGCCTCTGACTTAATGTCTGTATCATTTTTCTCACAAAAGCATTGAAACAACTTATATTGCCTTGCGTGACAAAAAGATTTTTTTTTTCAAGAGAAGAAACCTGAATGATACTGTTGTAGTATTAGAATGTAGCTACTAACTGCCTGATGTTATCAAACCTGAAATTATCCTTTACATTAAAATACTATATGTTTTATTTTGTAATGAGAGGGCAAAGACCCACTTACTGCAAAGTGTCAAGGTAATGTATGTGGGCTGCCATTATGTAGGAGGGTATTATTCACAAAGAACTTCAGTCAACTGATTATCAGATTATTGGCCAATGCAATTTAATATTAAATCTTTCTTTTCCTTTTTTTTTCTTTTCCTTTTTCTTTTCCTTGTTATTTTGAATTACAACACTACAAAAGTATTTTTCAAGTGGTTAACTTGAGTTTGCTTTCCAACATCTCTTTATTTGGGAAGAAATGAATTCAATGGTTCTGTTTTATTTTTAGTGCTTGTGAAAATGAAGGATAGTTGTGCCTGCACTACAAGAAGGGTGATTTAGGTAAGTGTCTCTGAGGCAGCTTGAGTCAATTTACCTTAGACTTGAAGTGAAATTCTCTATTGCTTTGCTGCAAAGCTTCCCAGGAGAAAAGATTTACTCTTGCTGAGCTGGATTTGAGTAGAGGGTGGTTTTGTTGGTGTCTTATGTTACACCTGAATAAAATGGGAGGGAAAAATGCTACATTGATTGAACCACAAAAGGAAGGAGAAGAGGGTTGTTTATTTATTTGTCCACATATTCAACCTGAGGGTGATGGATGTCAATTATAGCATAAGTAAAATTCACATCAGACTCAGTCAAGAAACGTGTAAGGATTTTTTTTGTATCAAGTGTCCTTATTAGTAAGCATCACTTGGTTTATTCCTCATTTTCAAAGTGAAAGAGACTTTTCTGGACCCACTTAACTGCAGATAGTAGAGCCTTACATGTTGGCTGCTGTGTTGGTAGGATAAATGTCCAGCCTTCTTCTCTGCCCTTGCTCAGGACAGTCCAGATGTACAGATGTGGAGGGACGGGATGGGACACAGGACTTCTCTGCCATTCGAACCATACTGTTGTGATCACTTACCCCAGATCTGCCCCAGGGAGCGTATGGAAAGGCAAAGCCCTGAGCCCACAGAAAGGGAAAAGGTGCAAGGGTAAATGCTGTTTTTCCATTATCATGGCACTTGTTTATAGGTTGAGAGGAATAACTTGCTCCTGTTCTCTGAACAGAGCCATTCCTCTGCTCA
The DNA here is from genome assembly GCF_964034855.1 of Anser brachyrhynchus. NCBI lineage: Eukaryota > Metazoa > Chordata > Aves > Anseriformes > Anatidae > Anser > Anser brachyrhynchus. Next base: position 14,049,541 of record NC_137698.1, read on the forward strand.
TGCAGAGACATCTCGCAGGCCAGCTGTGCTGTCTCTGAGTCACTTGTTATCAATTCTTACAAGTGTGGGGGAAAGCAACAAAATCATGACAATGATAAATACTGCTTCTTTACACACTTACATGATGCCAGCCCAGTTTGTGGTCCAAATACGCCACTGTGGTCTGGCTCCAAGTAAACAGAGCTATTAGCAATCACAGGAGGCTGGCAGGTTGCAGGTTTGAGCTGACCAGTTGTTACAGAAAAACAACAGATTCCTCCTTTTTTTTTTTTTTCTTTCTCCTGGACTCCTATTATTGCTGAATCTTTTGCACTCTAGAGAAGAGCACTGCTGTTGTCTGGTGGCTAAAAGCAAAATCACATAAAGAGAGGAGAGAAAGGATCATAAAACAAAATGTCTCTCATTCTCAGCTTGATAACAAATGCAGCAAGTGATCCCTTAGGCACACCAGGTAGTGCCCCAGTAGGCTGGCACAGCGCCTGTGCATGCCATCTGCTGAGTTTGAAGCCTTCTTCTGCTCCCCATCCTGCAGAACCTCCTGCAGCTGGCTGCTGCTTTTCTTCTCAAATCACTGCAGTACATAGCCAGCCTGGGTTAGCACCTTGCTAGCATTTACTACAAAAAAAGGAGAGAGGGAGAGTATTACACAGAGGAAAGTTAATGTGTGCTTTGTATTTGTACAGTTATAAACTCCACCTTGATATTTGTGAGTGTAATAGGACATTTCTTTAGCTATTTAAAACTGGTCAGGACAAAAGCCCTAATTCCTAGATGCCCTTTCACTAGAGATGTTGGTGTTTGGCTACTTTTGCTTCCTAAATGTAGCTTTTAGATGGAGGTTAGTGAAATTGCCTCATTGGAATCACTGAAGTGATTAGGGGGTTGAAGGAGAACAATAAATAAAGATATGTTGTATATATATATATATGAGATGCAGGACTCAAACTGATGAATATAAAAGTGGGAGTGAAATAAGAAATTCAGACCAAGAAAAAGCAGTGATAAAGCATTCAGTATATTATTTCATGTCAGACAGTTTCTTTTCTATCTAAACTGGCATATTTCCCAAAACAATATCATTTAAGAAAACAGCTGGTCCATCAGAACGTTTTCCTGCTGCTGTGTCTCATCAGCCCAGCATTTTGTTCTGATCAGAAAGGTAAAGAACATGAGCACAGAGCAAGGCCTGAAGGAAAAAAAAATCCTGTTGTGCCCTAAACAACAATACAGCAACTCAAAGCAGTCATAGCAGTATAAAAGAACCTCACTGATAAATCGAGCATTTACATTTTCAGCAGGAGAAACTACAGTGCCCTGACTCTCATAATTTCTTTCAGGTTGTATGAAGCCAGATCATCAGTACTTCAAATTAGTAACAGAACACAAATAGTCTCGGAGATTGCTATAAAGCTTTCTGATTTTCCACAGCACAAGAAACTAAAAAATAAAAATTCAGGGTTCGCTGTATTGGAGAGTAGCTGCATTTGCAACAATTGTATGTACATTGATATTTTATGTTGGGGTTTGAAGTCTTCAGTAGGCTCCTTAATAAATAACAAGGTATCCCGAAAGGATGAGTACTAGGTGGCACCTGCTGAGTTACTAACCTTTGCTGTGTTCTTTTTATAATCTTTTTTTTTTTTTTCTAAATATCTTGTGATCTCAAATGCAGATCCACTAGTTTAGATGATTTTCTTCTGCAGCAGCTCTGCTTGATCACTACTAAGGTTTTTTGAGGGAGGGTTGCCAAATTTGCCAACGCTAATCTGGAAGCCAAAATAAATATCTTTGTGTTCTGAAGAGCAGAAATGCTGGAACCTGAATATCTCGCCCAGAGCTGTTAGCTCTTTTCAAAGCCTAGCATCTGTATCGCTACCTCTGCTGAAAAGCCTTGAGATCTTTTGAAAAACAGAACTCCACATATGCAGGCTGAGCACTGAAATAGTAGGCTTTTGGTTCTTTTTGGAAACATGGGTCTGCAGCCCGTTTGGATCAAGTTAAGGCAACCATGGCATCTCCTAAACTCTGCCTACTTGTGTGCAGGTGAATGTGGAAAAATGTCAGTTAGCATTGCCTTGAGAAGCTTAATTGCATTTGGCTAAAGCAGACATTTTTGCTGAAAGGATGTCTCCCCAAGAAAGGTTCAGGTACAATTTTTAAAATATTGAAACAAATTGTTGAGACCTTTTTTGTTTCCTAAGATACACGTCAATGCTTTTGCATGTAAAAATGCCAGTTCAGTTTCAAGAGGTTTGCTTGAGGCTGTAAACAAAACTACTAAACAGCTGTATTACACAGGCACACGATGGAAACTCTAAGTACGTGGAGAAGTCATAGTTTCTGGACTTGCTACAGTTGATTTACTGCAGTTTTAACTTGACAATCTAAAGTTGTATGTCAGAGGCTTACATTGCTTTTGATTTACTAAAACTCCCCTTTCTTGCGCAGCTTGATGTTGGCTAAAGGTGGGTTCCCTCCTTTTCCAACAGCAGGAGGGCAGGGCGAGGAGCTTTCCAGCTCTGCAGCGGTAGTTGCTACCTGGGCTCGATGCCCAGCTGGGGCAGCAGTCCCAGGAGAGAGCGCTCAAGGTGCTCCATCAGCCGGCCCAGCTGCAGCTGAGCCAGCCCCAGGACTTGCTCAGGAATCCCCACGCTGCCTGGTAGGGGGCCGGGGAACTTCAAACTTGCAGGATTACAGCTGGGTGAAATCAGGTATTGCAGTTATTTGGGAGAAGCACAACATTCAGCTGGAGCTAACTGGAAATGGTTTACTTTTTTGTTTTTTTTTTCCCAAGCAAAATTTCATTTCAGCTTGGCTTAAGGCATTCTGTTCAATCACCACCAAGTGTTTCAGGTTGCTCGTTTGGGGGTTACTGCTTTAGGCTGTGCCTTTTTCAAGTGCTTTGTCCAAATATTTCTTATTGAGTCTATCAGCTTGCAGTGAAACCAGTGTGTCTTATTTTCACCTGCCTCTTCTCTAGGCAAAAGTGTTCATCAGACAACAAGAACTTGATCTTCCCATTCGCCACAAGCTGGTCCTTGGTCTGGAAAAGTAGCTGCAGGATACTGCCTGCTGAAGGAGCATAGGATTTAGGATCTCTCAGCACCACAGTACCAAGAGTTTGGGACACACCAAAGCTTTTATGTCGCATCTAATGACCTCCTTTGGGCAAGCATGTAAGGATCTTCCGCAGAGCTGCCCTCAAGACTACGTGTTGGGTGAGTACATCCAGTAACAGACTTGATACGTGCTAGTAATTATCATATAATAAAGCAACTCAGGGTTTCTGCTAGTCATGTTGGACCCACCACTGTGAGGTATAAGGTGTTGCAGCAAGTGTGCAGCCTAAGCAAGGTTGTGAGGTGGGGCCACTTGGGCTGACCTTTCTGTTGGAGCTGAATTTTAGCCTCAGAGCCATGCACAGAATAAAATGAGCTTAGAGGATGGCAGAGCTCCTTTTCCTGAATGTTGAAATCCCTCCTGACAGATACAGGGAAGCTGGAATTGCTGCACAGCCTCCTCAACTAATGCAATTGCATTTTTAACGTTTAAACAACACTTTAATTTTTTGAGGAAGGAAATTTCTCTAAAATTTCTGTGGGGAAAGCAAAGCAAACCTTTAGAAAAAACTGCAGATGGAAAGCTTGCATTTATGTAAAATGGAAGCATGCTGCGAGTCATTGGAGAAAACCTATATTTTCTTGACAATTATAACAATATTAGGTAGCAGCGGAGGTTTCCAAGGCAACCTGGCCACGGGTGCATTCATGTGGAGTGTGTGTGACTACCTGCTTTGTCAAGCCAATGGATGGATGGCAGGAGGTGGTGTGTGTGTGTGGGGCGGGGGGGGGATAGCTAGCATTTCATCAAGCTGCACTAACAACACTGTTTAAAAGCGGAGTTATTTTTTTCAAAGTATGTCTAATCGCACCGAGCCTTTGCTGATTTTGTTTCCAGAATAGTCATGAGAAATGTATGGGAGCCAGGTGGAAGCAGCTGACCACTGAGGTGTCCCTCAGTTAGAGGAGGCCTTTGGGGCTATTTAGCGTGGGGTATGCTTGTAGATTCTCTGGCTTAAATAAATATACAGCATTTGCCCTGAATACTTTTATTATATAATTATAATTATATAATTACCCCTTCCTTCTGTGCCAAACCTGACACAAGCCTGTTTTTCCCAACATGATAAACTAAAGGTATCCTCCCAACACCTCAAGTTTCTTGTCATCTATTGCAGTGCTTGGTACCTTCTTGCCTTTGCCTGTCCCTCCTTGTTCCTCTCCCCCACATCTCTGGTTTGTGTAGGGGAGCTTTGCTGGCCTCCCCAGCCTTCCTGTAAAGCGTAGAAAGTGCAGCACATGGGGTGTGGTGTCCTATACGTTGCTCTTCAGGCTCTCTCACGTTCCTTCTTAACAGTCATTGCATTTAAATGTCGTACAAGAATCCCCCCTGTTGATCTCCAGGGATTTCACTGCCTTGTCTTTGACCTGTAAAAACTTCCAAGAGTTGCAGATGCAGTTGGCTTAAGAAAAAATGTCAGGGCTGTACAATACCTGATATTTCTCTTGGGGAAAAAAAAATACACCCCCCCAAACATCCAAGGGAATCAGGAGATGAGTGCTTTCCACATGGTGGGGGCAGGTGCAGCTCAGCCGTGATGTGCAGCAGCTGATCCCTCGTTTCAGCAGGTCGGGGAAGCTGATCTCACAGGTTTGTGCTCGTATGGCAGCAGTGCAGGTTGCTGGGGGATGTTGTTGTAGGCTGAGGTTTGGCTGAGCATTTCCACTGTTGTTGAATAATAAATCCCCTTTCCAAAGGAGTTTTGCTTGGGAAAAAGAGAAGGAGGCTTCTGCATTCTCTTTTTCTAGGCCAAAAGCATTATTGGGCTGAAACACGCAGCTTCCCCTGGGAATTAGCCGGTTGCGAGAAGCATTCAAAGGAGCAGATATTCAGGTATTGAAAACCGCCTGTGCAATCCCTTTCGGCTCTGGCGTGAGGGCTCTCAAATACATTGAAACTCTCGCAGCGTGCGCGGCTGCATCCCCAGCCCCACACTGCTTTCGGAGTAGCCACGGCAGCCGCTGTGTGTGATGAATGTCAATCGCACCCTGAGCGCTCAGGAAAAAGCTTGAGTGAAAAATTAAGATTCTGGGATTTTGTGTTTAAATTATTTTCCCTAACCACTGCTTTTTACCGTGGATTGCAGAACGTCCTCTGTGCATACAGATGCGCTCACAGCTAGCCTGCTCTCGAGAGCTCGCACTTTTGTGCCTACAGCTGCGGCTCAGATGTGCGTGGTGCTGTGCCGTATCCCTCTCCCCGCGCCAAAGTGTACACTGCCATCCAGAGGTGTGATGGCAGCATGTGCAGGTACACCCGAGCTAGCTGGCAGCCTGGGATTCCCAGCATGCACCAACGTGATGGCAGGGCTGCTTTTGCACCTACAGCAGCTGAGACGTGGCTGGTGCCATCAGGCACATGTGCTGCACCCAACTGCAGTGCAAACGTCAAGGAGTCTGCAAATGGGTTCCTCTTCTGAAACCAGTTGTTTGGGCAACTGCCAAAGGTGTATGGGCAGGAAGTAAAGAGGGGAGGATGCAGGCCAGGAACCCACACAGCTGACCAAGCCAGGAAAACACGCTTTCACTGGGATTTTCCTTTGCTTTGACTGTCCTGAAATGTTGGGCATAAGACACTTTTTCTGTTTGTGGGCAAGGAAAGAAGAGATGTGGAAACAAGCCCACCAGACATCACAGCCCAGCTATATGGAAAAGGGTAAACTTACATGGTTTGTGCTCAAGTTAGTGTGACCTGAATGCTAAGCACCCAGCTCTGCCATAGCGCAGGAGTATACCCAGGCTGCCAGGATGCCTGCTGTGTGCACCAGTTGGGTTTGTTGCAAGGCATTTGTGTTTTGAGAGAAGACTTTATCCACTGGATTAGAGCGTAGGTGAGCTGCTCAGTTTGCTTAGGGCTTCCAGGATGGTTTTCAGTGCTAGATCTTGAGCACAGCTATAACCAAGACATTGATGGCAAGTATCTATTTGGCAGTAGTTCCTTAGTGTTGAATGTGTTACCGAATATTTGGGCCCAAGTGATTCAGGCACTCCTAGCACAGAAGTCTTGTGTTAAAGGCCCTCAGCCACCTTTAGGCTGTGTTTTATTTGGCGTTTTGGTTCCCAGGAAAAGGTGTCTCAAGCTTTCGTCTCTGGAGGCAAAATCAAATGCTGGATTGAATTGCCTTGCCTTTGTACAATATGGGGCACTTGACAGAGCTATAGAAATCCTATTTTAAAAATGATAGCTGTTGATTTTCTGCTTGCTGAGAATTATTAGGATTTTTCTATCCTGCAAAACCAGCCATTAAATCAGCAAAATGCTTTGGCATTAGAGCCGTTTGGAATGTAAAAAATACTGCTTCTTGTTGTTGAGCTGTGAACGTTCAGTTGCAAAGTTAAGGAGAAATCTAAAAGGACAAATAATGATCTTAATTTGAAAGACATTTTACAAGTAAACATGCTGCAGTTGTAGCTACAAATCAGGTAATTGCTGAACATTTTAAACCCAGGAGTATAAAATTAAAAACAAGAAAATCAAATATAAGTGCAAACAAATAGCAGGGGAATTCTAAGCAGAAGGTTCAGGTTCTTTTTTTTATGGACCATTTCTTTTTTTCTTGGCAACCTCAAACATTGCATAGTGGTCTTTATTTAATCATCCAGGTTATAATATTTAAATGAACAGGTACTTTAAAATAGAATGGTTTACAGTCATTTTTTCTATTACTGTATAAGAAATGTAGCCATGAAACATAAAAAGGTCAATCACTTCAATGAAATAACTTCTTAAAATAATACAGTTTTACAGCCATACATAAATATATGTATTCTATTATGTCGAAGAATATCAAACAATATGGCTCAGTGTTAAGCTGCAACTTTTGCAAGGAGGATACATTAGCTTTAAACTGGGATATATGATCATTGAAATACATTATTTCTGCTTTGGACTTCACTGTTTCCAAGCAAAATGGTTTTATTCTCCCTACTTCCCACCTTTAGCTGTTCTTTTTCCTGACTTGTAACGATTTACCTATCAGGGTACTAATACATCTTGTCACCACGTGTATCGGGGCTGTGACGGTCCCCTGCATACTACCCAGCTCTCCTGTGCCAGGACAGCCTGGCTGCTCTGACCTCTGTTTTGAGAGGGTGCTGGCAGCTGGGTGGGGGTGCCAAGCTGAGGGACAGACACGATGCAGGTGTCAGTGAGGCTCTGGATATATCCCCAGGTGGGATGGAACCTTTGCTGGGAGGAAGATGCAAGAAGGTCATGCTTATGGTCATGCAAGTGGAAAACTGTTCTGCAGAACTTCCTGAGATGGTAGAACAAAGGGGAAAAGAGACCACAAAATAGATTTTGTACACACATCTGGTCCTCCTGTCTACCTGTGACAAAGATTAGCTCATCCTCTGAGAGCTTCCAGATTCCTGGGTAGGTTTTGCAGCTTCTGGCCAAGTCTGTAGTAGCCCAGATATTTACGCTGAGCTGCAAGCTAACTAGATCCTCCTGCACAGCCTCCCAGCACACAACACTCAATACTAAAATGCCATAAGTACGGATTCCAAAAGCATCCATTGTTGCATCGTTAACTAACATCATCTCTAGGTCACACCTGACCTAAATTTTATGCAAGTAATTAAAAGGGTAAGTTTATTTCTGAGGAGCAGCTGTTCACAGTGTCTGGAGATAAAAGTAAGGTAAAAGGCATTCCCATTCCTTCCACATCTTTCCTCTAAAGCAATCAATAAGTTTAATTAGAGTGGTTAGGAATGAACTATGAAAGCAGCAAAGTTAGTACCAGATACATTAGGGAAACACTGGGACAGAAGATATACATATGACATTTCTAACAGAAATCTGATGTACATAAATTTAGCTGTCCTGGATCACCTCCTTGTCCTGCATGTGCCTTAACGTTGCCTCCAGGAGGATTTGTTCCATGACCTTCCTAGGCACAGAGGTGAGGCTTCATTGGTCTTTAGTTCCTCAGGTCTTCCATTCTACCCTTTATATAAATGGGAGTGATGTTTCTCTTTTTCCAGTCGCCAGGGGCTTCGCCTGACTGCCACGATTTTTCAAATATGATGGGGAGTGGCGTGGCGACAACATCAGCCAATTCCCTCCGGACTCTGGGATGCATAATGGAAAATATTTTTCTGCATTTTGTATTAAAGAGGGAAATCCACCACAGCAGTCCTTTTCAGAGTATACCACTTGAGACAAAAATACATCCCAGAAGATGTGGGCACCCCTAGATTTGTCCTCCTATATCCCAGATGCTTAGAATTAGAAGTCTAGTTGGCATAGGAGAGTGAACAGGAGATCTTCCAACTGCCTACCTACAGTTTCGTTACCTTTTGGAGATGCCTGTCTCTCTTTATTGGCCATGAAGGCCCTCCCAAAGTAAGTGCTGTGTATCTAGGCCGATATGTTTCTACACCAAGTTTTGGAGGGTATCTTGAGCAATTCAGCAGAGCTGTCATCACTGAACTGGGTTGTGCAAGATATCGCTGTGTCCTTTACAGCTTGTCCTGGTAATGCCGTGAGCTTCGCATGCAGTTCAAAATAAGCCACGTCTCTCCTATTCCCTCTCCCTGGTGAGATGGACCATGCTTCATGGAGATACACTCACTGGGGTTGCTTGTATATTTTTAACAAAATAGTCCCTCAAACTTTCATAGCAAACATCTCTGTGAGAAATGCTATAAAGCTGTCAGTGGCAGAGTGTTTTGTGGGCACATCCTTTTTGTTGTTTTGATGCATTAAAATACCTGAAAATTGAGGTGCTGAATTTCAACATTATGTTAGCTGAAACATCTGGACTTTCAGTTTAAAATAGCTCTTCTAGAAGCTTAAAATCGAAACATTTTGGTTTTGTTGCTGTGAGGAAGGGGTTTATTTAGTTTGGAGGAGAGATCAAATTGGATTACTTAGTCTAAAGGAGAGAAGATGATGGAGGATATCTCTCCAAATAAATAAAAGGCTGCTGCAGTGAGGAAGGCAATAAATCTGCTTTCCATGTTCATGGAGGATATAAGAAAAAGTAATGGGACTCCAGTAGCAGAGTGGGGAAAAAAAGTAATCAAGCTAAGCATTAGGAAAATGTCCTTTTGGAAGGACAGCTCTTGTAGAAGACTGCCTGACAGGAGATCTCCACCAAGAGATCCCAAACCTGTTCTTGAAGACAGGCACTGGTGAGGATAACAGGAAGGCCTTGTCCTGCCTGAGTGCTGGATGAGCTCCCGGGTCTCTCCAAGCCTTGGGAGTCCTTGATGTTGATGTCTGTTTTCTTGAAGATAAAACACTATTTATATGGAAGCCGTCTGATAGGAGATTGTAGGTGCAGCAAGCAGACTCTCAAGGAGAGTTTCTCTCAGCCGGTGCTGGCCTTAGCAGGCTGATTGTGACTGTCCACAGTGTTTGTGTGTGCCTTGCCCATACGTGATCTGCGTGTGCACGGGCACAGATGGGGCTGGCAGAGGTGACACATTTCTTTTAATCCTTCTAAGAAATTACGAATTAAGATGTGATTACAGAACTGTTAAAAAGGAATTGCCACAGAGGAATTTCCAGATGGTCATGCAGAATAACTAGTGAAGAGTGAATAGCAAGGTTGAGCTATTTATCTAAATACACTTCTCTCTTCTCCTTGTTTCCACTTGTTGAGTCCTTTCCCTTGTTTTTTCTTTCAGCCCATGTGACAATTTCTTTCTCGGTCCAGTTACAATTACGGGTCTGCCTCATTTTCTTGTCTAGTGCTGGCAGTATTTTTTTTAAATTGAATTCTTTAGGAAAATAAGTACAAGAAGGACATTGAGGCCCTGGAGCATGTCCAGAGAAGGGCTACGAAGCTGGTGAAGGGCCTGGAGCACAAGTCCTGTGAGAAGCGGCTGAGGGAGCTGGGGGTGTTTGGTCTGGAGAAGAGGAGGCTCAGGGGAGACCTTAATGCTCTCTACAGCTACCTGAAAGGAAGGTGTGGGGAGCTGGGGGTTGGCCTCTTCTCACAGGTAACTAGTGATAGGACTAGAGGGAATGGCCTCAAATTGTGCCAGGGGAGGTTTAAGTTGGAAATGAGGAGACATTTGTTCTCAGAAGGAGTGGTCAGGCATTGGGACGGGTTGCCCGGGGAGGTGGTGGAGTCACCGTCCCTGGGGGTGTTCAAGGAAAGGTTGGACATGGTGCTTGGGGACATGGTTTAGTGGGTGACATTGATAGTTGGGTGATTGTTAGACCAGATGATCCTGGAGGTCTTTTCCAACCTTAATGATTCTATGATCCTGTTGTAAGCAGAAAGCCTGTGACATTTCCAAAAAATGCCAGCACCTGTATTGTGGACAGCTCCTGTTCCAAACCCACGGCTCTGTTATTTTTCCTTCCTTGACACTTTTTCTTAGAAAGTTCGTGATTTCTCCTGTTAAAAAGTTTGTGGGTTCTGGGAGCAGGCCACGTTAAAGGCTGCCTCCGAACTCAGCATCGGCTGTCTAGCCTGGTGTGGCAGCAGCCTGGGGTTCCCAGCAGTGCCCTATGATGTTCACTTGGAAGCACGTGGTGAATACAGAGCCTCACCTAAGGGAGACGATCTAGACAGAAGTGTGTTTTTATTCACAGTATAAATGTACTAAGCAAAAGATATTTGTTGATGGAAATGGTTTCTTTAGCACTTGGCAAGATCTTTTTTCAGCACAAGGACTTGAATAAGATCTTTGAACGTGTGGTGACAGTGAAGGAACTGCGTTTGTAGAGAAACTGGGCCACAGAAATACTCTCTTCACAAATAAAGAAGCCTTTTTTCTGGAGGTTCCTGTTTATGTATCCATTCATCTGCAGCTGTCTTTCAAAATGACATAGGTCTCCAAATGAATAAAGTAAAAATAAACAAACAACAACAACAAAAACCCTTTACAGTAAAGCAGAAGGATTTTCTATCCTCACAGCAGTATACATTTAACTACGTGTTTAATGGAATATAGTTTTAGAGGAAGGGAAAAGGAAGACTTGTAAGAAATGCATGCAATTCTGTGTGATAGGGTATCAGAACAAATTGCTGCTGATAACCTCCCAGGTTAATTGTTGTGCAGCGAGTGACCCTCTGCTTTGAATCAACACATTACGTTTAATCTGAGAACACTCTGTGGCTGCCTCTTTGCGCTGACTCAGTAGCACTAGAACTGGTATTTATGGATGATTGGGTGATACGTGCTTCAGAGCCATCTAAGTGATTTAAATACAGCAGTTTAAACATTTTGGAGGATCAAATCCCTGTAGAAGTTTCTACACATTCCAGCTAATAATTCCAGCAAGTAATTCCTTATCCCCATCAAAGCTTGTAAATCCCTATTTGTTCTTTATGTGGTGGCTAGATTTTTTTTTTCCCCCGAGTGCTGAACATAAGTTGTAGAGGTCACAATGAGATCCTGATGGGTTTATAATCTAACTAGAGGTTTCTGTGTTTGATAGCAGTGGCCAAATTATGTGTTAATCTAGATTGTCCTTTGGGACATGATCCCAGGGATGGAGGAGGACATCATTCAAACCAGTGGGAAGATTCCTGCTGCTGTTGCTCCTTTGGCTGAGGTCCTTAAAAACTGTACAGAAATCAGAAACCTCACAGAGCATGGGATTTGTTGCTGCTGAGGATTGGACTAGATTGCAGTTTTACTAAGGAAAATTTCCCAAGGCACTTTATAAGAACTAGATCCATGTTCCTATTGACTTTTCTTGGAAAATTAGATTTTGATACTTCTGAAAAAAAAATTGCCTTTCTGATCTAACTGGAGCAAGGCTGTTCTAGTCCTAAAAGACATGCTACTAACACGGCATCAGTTTCCCTAAAATAAAATAAGAAAATAATACATTACTGCAGGGCTGCACAGATTCTTGTTCACAACTTCATGGACTAGTCACAAGATGAGGGGGACTGTTACTCAGTGGTTCTTCACTGTCCACATCACTTGTCTTCAGCCTCCTTTTCCATCAGGTTTTGTGCTTCTAAATCACAACATTGTTCACGACAATTTATTTAAGTATTCTTGCCATGGAAGTCTGCAAAAGAAACAAGCTTCTGTTCTTCTTCTAATTTTAATTCCTAAGAAAGTTTCTCTCTGTGATGCCCTGTCTTTCATTTATTGCTGTATCACTCACAACTTTATTTTACGTCGTCTCACACCTCTGCATTTGCAGCATGCCATCCGCAGTAATCAAGGGTGTGACTGAATTCACATCACCTCGAAATGACAGGAGTGGGGGGGAAAAAAGGAAGGGAGACAATGCTGTAGACACCCTGTTTATTTAGGCAAAATGAAGTCTGTGTACACAATGTGGCTACCTCAGCCATAGCAAAGCGTAAAGAAAATGCTGTTTCCCTGCTTTGCAGTCAGCAAGGAACTATTACAAGAACTTCTACTACAGGGGTCAAAATAAGTCTGTGCTTCCAGATTGAGCAGTATAAGTTTTCTTTGCAGGTTCAGAGTAGCTCTCAGTCTACTTCTTAGATATGAAATCTGTGCAGGGAATGTGTATTCACCATTCCATCAAAATGCAGATCTCTGTTTTGTAGTCTGTGAGTCTTTCCATTGCTTCCTCTTTGTTTTCAAGGCTGGTAGTGTGCTGTTGGTTAATGCTGGTAAAAGTTGTTTCTCTTCAATTCTTCTCCATCACTGGTTGGATGTGCAGCCTAAGACTAGCTTATAAGCTTTAAAACTAACCTTAAGCATCCATGAAAGAAACTTATTGCAAATATAATGCAGTGGTCTTTCTGTAACTCTTCTGGCTTTAGTTTGAGGAACTTCTTTCTTTTATTATTTAAAAGTTAAACTATATTTTAAATGAGGATTTGAAACAAAATATCCTTTGAACTCATAAAATCCACCTCTGTAAAAGGTAGCATGTGGTTCAAAATATATATTGGTGCAGGAGTCAGCTCTGGCAATGATACGCTCTTAACGGCTCTTCCCAAGCAGAATGACTAACCTGCTAAAATCATACTTATCAGCTCATACAAATGAGCAGATAGAGTTCAGTAAAATACAGGATTTTTCTGATCGATTGCCGGCATTTCCATGGAAATGACAAGGATTTTGCTACTCAGGCTATTTCAGTGTATCCTTTGTGTCACAACTCTATACTCTTCTTTTCATGCTGTACCTGTGTGAAAGATTTTACGGGCTGGAAATCACGATCTCTTGTTTGAGGAGAGGTTCTGTAAAGACTATCTGCTGATGATGATCACACCTTGGTGTACTACAGCTCTATTATTACATCTAGATCTTAGCATTGTCTACACATTAGGCAAGGCTTGAGGATACTTAGCCATAATGGATAATTTTGCATTGCAGTCTGATGGAAAAAGGAAAAGATGGGAGGTTGGCATTCAGTATTAAGTAGGAATATCCTTCAATTGCAATGAAAGCTGCCTTATATATGCAATTATATATAATCATATATAAAAGATATATATATATATGAATAACTGGTAGTGTATATATATTATATACTGGTGTATGTATAGTACCAGTAGTTTTCTTCTTGTACCCTGCATATTTATCCATACTTTTTCCCCCCCTCTATTTTGTAGAAGAGTCCTGGAAGAATTTTACTAGGGATTCTTAATTCTTCTAGAAACCACGGTATGAAACTTGTGGTTTAAAACTGTGGAATATTGTAGTGTGTTATAGGTACTTTCAGAACAATAGGTTTTTGTTCGGGTAGATGCTTTCGAAACAAACTTTCGTCTATAGTAAAAAGTTTCCATAATGTTATGAGGCAGCAAAACATTGTTGTTTGTAATAATAAGGAAAAAATAACTTTAAAACAAAAAAAAGAAAAAAATCCACTGTTTTGGCCAAAATTCAAACCTTTGGGGGGATCGCACATGATTTTTGCACATTTTTAAAATAATGGAAGATGTAATCAATGATATATTCAATGCTATATGCTGGAAATAATGGGGCAATGAAATGCTCTTAATGAGAATCAATGTTTTCATCCTGAAAACATTCTCTGTCTTGCTTCTTAGCTCCACGAATGCATACACCATCCATGTAACCTTCTCCTACACCATGTTTCCAACACAGAGGGTGGTTTGTAGCCTATTTGTTGTGGGGGATGTGTGTGGCAGGAGGTGTCTATGCATTTACACAAGTGTGTCAGTGTTCTGTATAGGGGGGTACAGCCACCTCTGTATAGCTGTGCATCGCTGCTGCCACAGATGAACAGGCAAGAGCAGAAAATGCAGCTGGAGAGTTTCAGATGCCCCAGTCCGGTGAGCCCTGGGCATTTCCCAGGTTCTCACTCCTAATCATGTGAGATCCACGCCTGCTTTTACTTATAATAAGAAATCTCAGCTTTGTGAGTTGAGTACGGTTGGAAAAAGTCCTGAAGGATGTTGCAGGTGGTACTGTGGGTACGGAAACACTGTTGTGCCATACGCCTCTTCAGTCCCTGACAGTGCTCTCCAGTTAGATGAAGTGATGGATATGCCTTTGCCTACCCTAGTGTCAAGTATTTTTTTTCATAAGTTTAGGGGGGGCACAGCTAGCTACAAGGTGTGGGCAACCAGCCCTTGGGGCCCGTGAAGCTCACATCTGCTTCCACGATGTTTTAGGCCATACTGGCTAGCGCCTGAGGCTGCATTGCTAATCCGACTCAGCTGGTGCATGACGCTGTGTGTACAAATTCAGCTACCTAAAGATAGCTCTGTCACATTGCAGTTTGCCTGTAATCTTTGTCCAGTTGCTTTGGCTGCTGACATACTGTAGGATTTTGGTATCTACATTCTGGATTAAAACAGTTTTGTGATTGCTTTGACTTTCCCAGGGATCCTGGGATTAGACTTAAAAACGTGTTGCCTTCTTGGGAAGGAACAGATCCAGTTTAGTCTTAGATATCCTAAGATATTAGGATATCCTTAGGTATTAGAGCTCCTCATTACATAATGTCCCTAAATTCAGCTTTGCGGGGATGGGAATGACCAGAATATTAATAGTAATGAAATAAGGAGGAGAGAAAAGGCAACAGAGTTTTTTTCATGTACGGTCCTCTCTTTAGAGGAATGACCTGTAGAGAAACTGTAGAGAGTATTTGGTAATAGCTAAAACTCACTGAGCAGTCTAATCCAATAAAGACGTGTTAGAAATCAGCTATGCTACATGAAAAAGGTACAGAAAATTAACGATGCATTCCTGAATATAATAAATATTTCTTAACAGAATAGGCAGAAGATGATGCTGCACAAGGACCAATCTTTCATTGCTTTTGTGTTTTAATGAGAGCATAGCAGCTACCTTTTGTCATGAGTAAAAAGTGCTTTCTTTGAACATAAATGCTGGTGGTTGCATAATATGAAACTTAGTGATGCATATAATGTTAGCAGAGGGCCGTCTGAGCAGAATGTACACTTTAAAATTAATCTCTGCACAGATCAGCAAGCACACGCTCACTCTCCCATGTTGACAAGAGCAACATACTTCTTTAGAAGTAGCCAAACCTTCAAAGCCTGGCAGCTGGAGTTTGCAAGCTTGTCGTTCCGTTATTAACTCTGTAGACCTTAGGGAAAGGGTAATGGATGAGATGATCCCTTGGGGTCCCTTCCAGACCTACTTTGTTTGGTTTCATGGTTCCTAACCAAGCAAGCAATAAGCAAAAATGTTTTCTGTAATGAGCAGAGGGAAGGGGATGTGTATTAATTATGCAAGATGCTCAGTCCAGTTCAAAGCAATGTAGCTGGCACCAGACGAAGTTCATCAAAGGGCAGGTGAGAGGAGCCCCGAGGACAGTATTTGCTGGGGACCCCTGTGACCCCTCCAGCAGTGTTGCCGATGTACCTTGAGGATGAAAGCATGAGGCTGTAAAGAACATGTGTTGAGAGGAAGTGTTACCAAAATCACTCAACACAAACTGGAAATACTAGGGTTTGAATCCTGCAGCCTCTCTGGGTCTCCTTCCCTTTCCTTGACTGCCCTCACAGAGAGCACAATTCAGTCATACAAGGAGCCATAAAACACCGGCCATGAGTCTGGCAGATCCTTCGTCTGCTTCCAGGACCAGGGTTGCCGGAGGAAGGCCTGCAGGTTTCCTGAGAGCTTCAGGGAGAAGAAACAGCTATAACTCAGTTCTTTGCAGGTATTTTGGTGCTCCAGTTGTCATCTTCACTTGTCCATTCCCTCTTGGGTTAAAGAGCTTTTTTTCTTGCATTTTTAGCAGTTTCAAATAAGATCTCCCCTTCCTTTTGTGAGGAGGAGGAAGGGCACCTTTGTTTTGAATGAAGTCTGTCCCAGTCTTTTTGCAGTGCTTTGACCAGAGAGAAACTACAACAAAGAATGTGTTTTCCTCCCTTTTACCTTCCTGTAAATCAAGTAAGCCCTCAGTTTCCATTTTAAACTGAACCTGAATTATCTGTAGGCACTTCTGTTATATATTGCAGAATATCTGTAGGTTTATGAGCACAGGTTGATTTCTCCTTCGGTCTAAAAGAATTAGATGTCCTTCTCCTCTCAGCTTTCTAAGGGTCTCAGGAAAAGATGCTGAGTAATTTAGGTGCCTGTTTTCCACCAGAAGGCACTGGGGCACAGGGCCCTTATCGTGCTTTCAAAAATGTAACTTTTTTACAATGTGTTAAAAATCCCAGCTGGGATTGCTGTAGCAATAAGGTATGAAGTTGAATTGTTCCTTTTTTAAGACAGGATAGTTTTTCTGTGTTCTGGCAGATTTACAGTCCAGAAAAACAAGTCATTATAAGATACATTTATAAGAATAAACAGAGTTGACAAATAAAGCTGGCTTTTGAAACTAGGCTGAAAGAGTATTTTTTCTAAGGAGGTGATGATAGGTTTCAAAGATGAGTCCGTGCTACTTAATGCCTACACCATAATTCTTCTCCCAATTAGCTGGTTGTAAGGCAGTGCCATCTTTCGCTTGTCACATTATAGGCTTTATTCAAATGAGATGCAAAGGGAAGAACAAGCTGATACTGCTGTCATTACCTGAAACAAAAAAGCCCAACCTGTCCAGCACAACCAAGCAGAATTCTATTATGTAAATCTACTTCCATATTTTGGGAACAAATGATAGGCAGGACATAAAATGGAAAAATAAATTATACTCACACAAGTAAAAGATCAGTCAGGCAACGTACTGAGATATCATTAGGGTTGATGAATCACTATTATCATTACAAAAATAATGCATAATACTTCAAATCCAGTATCGTGGTTGACTTCTTTGCTGATGAATATTTATGCGGTTTCTTTTGTTTCTTTGTGTGTCTAACAGATGCCAAGCTAAGTTCAATAGACAAATTGCATCTCTGTGAACTGTCACAGCCTTGTCCTTGTTTTTTCTAGCAAACTGAAGTTAAATAGCAAAATGGAATAAATAAGCAGAGGTCAAAACCCCCATCTCCCTACAAGATTCAATCAACTGATAAATAATCTTTGGAAGTATTCTGTTCAGATCAAAGGAGGAATGAAAGTTAGAGCTCCATTATTTGAAATGAACAGTTTGCTTATCTGTACTCTGAGGATTGTAAATTTAATCAACGTGTATGTCATAATCAAATTAGTCACTTACCTCTACTAAATTTCTCAATATCCCTTGTGCCTGTACTCCGTACCTTCAGTGTGTGATAGAAAGATTGTTATATATGTATGAGTGTCATTAGAAAATAAGGCTTTTAACCAAATAGAAGATTACAAGAAGGAAAATAAAGATGGTTAGAGAATGGTGTTTGTGGGGGGTAAAAGCTGAAGTCACTATCATTTACTGCCTGTTTCAAGTGATAATAAATCTGTTCAATTAATTCAGTGTCTTAGCAAAATCTTGTTCCAAAGCAAACTTCTATCTTAGCATGATAGTATTTATGGCAAGTGATTAATTTTGTCTGTGTGTGAAAAGAGAGAGGGACCTCCAAATGTACATTCCTATTGATTTGCTTTGCAAGCTTTCTGTGGAAGGGAGAATCAATGGTGCCCTGTCAACCAAACAACTCTGAAGTAGAATTTATAGATTTGGAGAAATAGCTTAATTGCTGGAATGACGCTTGCAGCTAAGCCCAGTCACTTAAACCTGTGTAATGACTATACGTTATCCAAGTATCAGGCAAAAATGTATAACAATATAGGAATGTAACTGGAAAATAATGAGTATTTCTGGGATGTTATCACTCTTGTGAGGACTTATGCTGCATTTAACTGATGTTTAAATAGGGGTACACTCTCTGTGCTTTCTGCCTCGTTCTGTCTACAACAGCTTGGAGTCCCTTGACTTCTTTTGAGATAAACAGGGCTTCCCACAACTAACTTTGGCTGTAGGCAGTCAGAATTTCCCATTTAAAAACCACACCAGCTGGAATTAGGCTAAGGACATTATCCTGCCTCAGTACTATCCATTTCTTCCTGTCATCATGTGGCTGGCCTCCACTTGCACGTGGAAAATATGGGATTTGGTAGTGATTTGAATGGCTGAACAGGTACATACCTTTTCAGAGGTATTTAGCTTGGCATCACTTGGCTAAATGATATATTTGCAAAGAACAGTTGCCTACTTTGATACGTAGAAACCTGCACAAAAGCAGGTCCCTTGTCACCTCCATTGTCCCATTGACTGGTTTTTCAATGTAGGCGGTGTCCATTGATTAAATTCCTACCTACTAGTTGTTGTGTCCCACTCTCTTCGTCTTGTGGTCCCTCTGTTGCAACTTCTCCAGAGGATGAACTTGATGATGATAGCAGTGACAAGACTTCAACCAAAAAATGACTGATTATTTTTTTTGGTCAAGTAATGCAACATGAAATGTATCATCCAGATGACTAAGTAATACGAGGCATCGTATACATCTTCTGCTGAGCTTTGTTTCTCTTTCTGACAGGGCCATTTTGGATCAAGAGGAAGAACCTCTTGTTCAAAAGATGCCAAGATTTGAAATATTTAGCCCAATCTGGGTGTTACGTACGTTCTTGCAATCCTGTAGGAAAACAGCGTAGCTGCTGTATGTATTCTGGCAACTTTACCCAAGGAATTTTAATACCTGCATAGAAATCAGTGTCTGCCTACACAGAAGGTGTTGAACGCTGCATTGACCACCTACTTTCTTGCTGCTTGGCCAATGCCAGTAGGTTTTCTAGAGATGCCTTTGCCAAGAGATACAACAATGTGTAACACCACACCATCTGCTAGCACTCCTGACTCCTAAAGAAAATATTGGGTCTGAGCTTGGAAGACAATTTTTATGGGGAGATCTTCTCATACATCTGCATGGTTCTGTCTTTGGCTGGTAGCTTTCCAAGTGGCAATTTAAAGTCATTTGAATCCCTTGCTTGGTCGGTCTCTAATTGGATATAATGAAGCAGTGTGAAACAGCTGTATGCAGTCCCTTTAACATTGCTTGATGATCTCTTTCCTCTCTGTGATGATAAGAGCATGACCTTTCCATACATGCGGGGCTCTCTATGCGGCTGCCAGTCCCACCCAGCTCGTCAGGCTTTGCTGCTGTTTAGACATTGTTATGGTTTTGCTTGCTCATCCTTAGATTTACACTTCATGTTTGCCTCTGAAAATACTGCATGAGTGTATTGGCTCTTTAATGCAAAACAAATGCATGGTCTGTTGGTATGTATTACACATACGTATCTTTTCCTAAAAATCAGCTGTGCATTAAATGGATGGTGTTTCTATTTAAAACAGCAAGCGTGCTCTGAACTGAGACATACTGTGACCAGGTTGCCTGGGCAACAAAATTCCTCAAATTGGAGGGATCTGTATCAGAACATGTTTAGATAGCTTTAATTTTGGGGCATGGTTTCTAAAAATCTTAATTGACTCCTTTCAAATGTATTTTATCTAGTGATAATACTATGTTTCAAGTATCAACTAGTACAACTTCATCTACTGTATCTCTGCTACAAATTATAGCTATAAAGTGTATGAAATACAAGGCAAAGGGTAAAGAGAAACTTATTTCACAGTTTGGCAAGCGTTTAGATCAATGAGCCTTGCTTCTTAGCTGTTTTAATTACTAAACTTTTATTTCTGTATTTTTTCATATATACAGATCTTTTTAAAAGCACCAGAAAGTACCTTCTTCAATTCAACTGCTATTGGGCTAACAGAGACCAAAATTCTTGACCATGTTTTTATTAGGTTTTGTATTTTCCATGATTGTTACTACAAGGCTCTCTGCAGCGCACTCGCTGACTCCGCATGATTCAGCACAGTGCGAAATGGCTCTTTTCCATCCTGGGAATAAAGTTGAACCCATTATTGAGATATCACAGACAGTTTTGCCTTTGACCCTGAACAGGACTTTTCCTCTTGGTGGAACATAACCGCAGCATCCCTTAATTCCTGCCCTGCAGATGGATATAGAGGCAGGGTCGCAGGTTAACATGGCATTGCAGCAAGGCTTCAGGGCTTGTTGTGGTGTACTTTCAGGGCTACCTCAGGCTTTTCTGCCATACATGATGCTGTGGGGTGTTGCTGTTTGTCAGAGTGAAGGTGGGGTTGTCTGTCCATCTATCCAGATGGATGCTGCAGCACAGGCTAGGGGATAACCATTTCCGAGGCATCAGTTTCCCAAAACTTCAGTGCCTACAGCTGGAGGGAAAACATCAAAAGGCTTATCTCCCATTAGTCACCTCTGAAAGTTAATTGACCAGATAGTCAGAAATACTCAGTATTGCGATTCTTCTGTTGTTTCTGTAGTGCCTGGGGTCTCTCTAAAACCAAGCTGGTCGTGGCTGCACAGGCATGTCCTGCAGACATAGGTGGCAGCTGACAAATGGCTTTCAGAGGCAGTTTGCTTAAAGTTCTTCGTGCTCAGGGGATTCCTCAGGAAATTCGGTTTGCTGGCTTTCCGGAGGCTTTGAAACGAATGAAAATTAATAGGAAGTGAGCATTCAGATCTCTTAGGAAGCGGTTTCAAAAGCACGGGCTTAATGTTTCTGTAGGCGATTTTTCCGAAGCTCTCCAGAGATTTGAGAGCACGAGGCCTCCTGTGAGGCAGCAGCCCTACACTCCTCGGTCCCGTGAGGTAGGTTGTGGGCTGCCTATTCGAAGCCAGGTAGAAAGCAACTCTCCACGAGCAAGAGGTTGAGAGTTTTTTTCCCTTGGGTTTCCTTTCTGTCTGCCTAGATTAAACTGATCTGCACTTAAAGCAGATGTAGGTCTGAGAATCAATAGCGTATAGGCAAGTGCTGCTGTCTGGATTTAGTTGTTTCTTGATCTCTGTCTGGAGCTGAGGTTCAAGGGAAGGATGTTAGTTTTTGTGAATCGTCAGGCCTTTGGGGATAAAGAATTTGCCCTGCAGTCTGCTCTGAACAGCAAAAAAAAAAAAAAAAAACCAACTTGTGCAGATGATAATATTCTTTTTTTTTTTTCCTCTAAAACTGAATCTATTTCCTCTCCCAAACTAACACTTACGTCACCAATGTTAACTGAAATTTCTCAGCACTTGGTTTCCTGAGCGTTGTTTCCTGAGCGTTGTCGCTTTTCAGTACTCCATTTTCCTTGGACACATGCTTAAGTAGAACAAGTAGGGGGAAGCCATCTCCTAGTGTGATGATAACTACCTGACTACAAGTCACACTGTCTTGGTTTGTGTACGCTGTAGACACTGAGGGTATTTCTGAATTGATCTTCAGTACAGAGTTCCCTTGCCCTCTCACATAGTATGTCTCCAGGAAGAGTGGTAATAAAAAAGAAATTGTTGAAGCTTGGGAAGTTCTGCTTTACACTTCTGACAACGTCAGAAGTTGTGACCAAAATGGAAAACCAAATTACAAAAACCTTACGCTCTTCCACATTTTTCCTTTGGGAAAAGTGTTGTGAATGCAACATGTGGAAATAGTTGTGTGCTCTTGTGTCTTCCCACAATGGAAATGAATTAGTTTGACAATGATTTGAGGATATCTGGCAAAAAATGACCTGTCAAATGTTACCAAAGTCCCAGTGCCAAATGCAGGCAACGAAACATTTTTTTTAAACTGGCTCATCCTCTTCTTGCTGAATACCCGTGTGCTCTCCTGAGGGCAAGATCTTTCTCTCTCACTCTGATTAGGTTTCCCTGAAAATTCATACAGTGTTGCTTGTTATTCTCTGCTGATGGTTTTTGGCCTTTTAAGGGTCGGTCTTGCTGTATGATTCTTTCAGTTTTATCTGATACCCCTTAAGCTTTTGTGAAAGAAATTGAGCAATCAATACCTATGCACCTGCTCCATGCTACTCAGTATTAAAAAGTAAGAAAATCTCTTTCAGTTTGATGAAAAATAAACACAAAATTCAAAGCTTTAGTTAACTCAGGTTTTTCAGAGCAAACATTCCCCAGCTTTATGTATTTTTTTTCACTGAGCTTTTAAGATTTTTTTAAAGTAAGATGGAAAGAAGAAACTTCTGAGAAGGAACAGTCACTTGCAATTGAGTGACAGGAGTGCTTTGTTTAAAGAAAAAAAACGTAAATACCAACCTGAGATATCTAGATTATTACCATCTTATATCTCGTTCCCTCCCCATTCTCACTGGCATGAAGAAAAGAAGTGGAGGTAAACTGACAGGTTCTTTTTTTCTAAAATACTGTAATATTACTAGATCACCATTTTCCCCCAAAACATTCTTTGATAGAAAAAAAGCACT
Source organism: Anser brachyrhynchus (assembly GCF_964034855.1). NCBI lineage: Eukaryota > Metazoa > Chordata > Aves > Anseriformes > Anatidae > Anser > Anser brachyrhynchus. The sequence goes on from NC_137698.1 coordinate 14,072,224, forward strand.
TTACATAGTACTTGTCCAGGAGCATGTGACATCCATCTGAAGTTGCAGGTGAGCACAAGGAGAACTACAGATCTTCTGCTATCAGCAAAAAACAGCTTTAGAGTTCAGCTCTGCACTAGAATTGCTGAAATTGTGTTCAACTACAGGCAATGGCAGCACAGTCCTTTAGGAGAAGAACAAGCAAACTGAAAACAATATGTGGAGCATTTATTAAATCACATAGCCAGAATAATACATTCAGTACTTAGTAAAATCTGCTTGTGGGAAATATATTTAAGAGCAAAAGTGCTTATGATTTCTTAGCATCATTTTACTTTGCCTTATTTTTCAAGTTACATTAGGAATAGCTTAATACTTTTCCTGAAATGTGGTAGTGCACAGAATTTAAAAACTGGAGAATGGCAGGAAACCTAGAAATGCAGGTAAGCAGTATATACAAGTGGCTGCTGAACATTTACTATCCAGTGTATGGCTTACCTGAAAGCCAGGCACCTGATGCTGCTATATATGCTGATTTGCTCTTAGGGACAGCAGAAGTGGAAAGTGCTAAGGTGTTTACTTCTAGAAAATGTCATCTTTTCCTTTTGTATCTGTAGGAGGCTAAGACAATTTGTTAGAATTTTCAAGAAATGAGCCTAGAAGCCGGTGGGCTGCAATGGTCCCAGCACTACATGAAAAGGAATCGAGAATTTTCTCATGCAGATTCAGTGACCTGAACTAAGATGATGATCCTTGTTTCAAGTCACTTCATGAATCTGTACTGCAATCACTTGTATCATCTGCGAAGTCACCTGCAGAACAGCTAGACAATGATTTCCTGTGTTAGATGTTTAGCCTGTAGCAATTGCTTGGGGACCACTTCAGAAAATTTATGGTCAATAACTTGTCGGGCCTGGCTGATTAGGGAGGTGTTTCTCCAACCTCCATATGTAGACTGCTGACCCAAGCTTTTCTGCTCATCTCAAAGGAGAGAATACTTTTGAAGCCCATTTAAATCAATTGAAGCCCATTTAAATCAAGAGAAGTAGATATCGTTCCATCCAGTAAATTAGGGAAAATTTTTCCTTGAGAGAACCCCATTGTGGAGGGGGAAGCCTAACTTCAGGCAGCTAGTTCTGTGAATAATGTAATGTTAACCTGTTTGCAGATTCGTTTCTCAAGTTTCAGGGATTTTCCATGTTTGCTCTGCATTTCTTTAAGCTGCCTGAATCTTCTGAGGTTTAGGGTCAATTCATCCTGCTCTGCAGGATATGGGACAGTACTTTACAACCTCTGATGGTATCTGTCCTTTTTCTTTGCAATCATTTTTGCTTTCCTTCCCCATTTCTATGACAGTGTCCCCTCTGTTATGCAGTTCAGCATAACTTGCTGGAAAAGCATGGAAAAAAATGGTAACTTTTCAGTAGGGTCAAATGTCAGGCTTTTTAGAATGAGAATGAAGATTTGGCTTGCAAGCTCGTGTTGGCAAAAGAAAGGAACATTCCTTTGTGAGGAATCTTGTACAAAGAGCATACAATATGGTCTGTGATTGCAGGTGGTATGTCTCTGCCTTGTGTTGTCATTTACTCCAGCATGAAGTAAATGCAGGGTGACAACAACAGAAGGGAATCAGTCACCTTTCTGGAGTACCTGCATCCTTTTAGGCAATTGCCTGTACTTCTGTCATTGTACTGCTTCATGGGTTTCTCCAAAGAAACAAAGCACTCAGTCCTCTTGTTCTCACAGCACTGTGACAACGGGGCATCTTATAATGAGGCTTTGCTTTTCATCTCACTTTAATGAGAAGAATCCAGCACTGCCCAACCACTCTCTCCTTGCCTTGTAGCAGTCTTGCACAGAAGAATGCAATAGGAAAACTCCATGTGGCACATTCCATGCTCATCAGTTCTTCAGCAACTCCTCATGCAGCCACTGCACTTATCTGAATGACAGTGTTTTAGCTGAGGTCTCATAAAAGTAGCCGGCATGGTGGTTGGTCCTGCAAGGGGAAGTTTTCTAAGTTCATGCCAAAAATGACAGCAGCAGAATCTTTTTCACCACCTTCGAAGAAGCCACAGGTGTCAGACACTTCTGAAGACCTAGACTCCTCAGTATAGGGCTAAAATATTCAGGGGTGCCTTGTGAAAGTCTGACCCCAAGTAGTTTTGCCCCTCTAGAACTGAGACCATATAATGGTTTGGGTTGGAAGGGACCTTAAAGATCATCTAATTCCAACGCCCCTGCCACAGACAGGGTCACCTCCCAGTACACCAGGTTGCTGGAGGCTCCATCCAGCCTGGCCTTGAGCACCTCCAGGGATTGGGGCATCCACAGCTTCTCTGGGCAGCTTGTGCCAGTGCCTCACCACCCTCTCAGTAAAGAATTTCTTCCTAATATCTAATCTAAATCTTCCCTCTTTTAGTTGAAGGTCATTACTCCTTGTTCAATTGCTACACTCCCTGACAAAGAGCCTCTCTCCTGCTTTCTTGTAGGCCCCCTTTAGGTACTAGAAGGCTGCTATAAGATCTCCCCAGACCCTTCTCTTCTCTAGGCTGAACAACCCCAACTCCCTCAACCTTCTTCATAGAAGAGGTTCTCCGGCCCTCTGATCATCCTTCTAGCCCTCCTCTGGACTCACTCTAATAGGACCATGTCCTTTTTATGTTGGGGGCCCCAGAGCTGAACGCAGGACTCCTGGTGGGGTCTCATGAGAGCAAAGCAGAGGGGGACAATCCCCTCCCTCGCCCTGCTGTCCATGATTTTTATGATGCTGCCCAGGATACAGTTGGCCTTCTGGGCTGCAAGTGCACGTTGCCAGCTCGTTTTGAGCTTCTCATCAACCCACACCCCCAAATCCTTATCATAACTGCTCTCCATCCACTCATCCCCCACTTTGTACTGATGCTTGGGATTGCCCTGGCCTAGATGCAGGACCTTGCAGTTGGCCTTGTTGAACTTCATGAGGTTCTCAAATATTGTCTGTTCTTAAATTAAAAAAAAAAAAAAAAAAATCACATACATAAGGTGCAGCCAGCAGTCACAGATGTCTTGGTTATCACTGATACGGTTCATTTAATTTGTCTTCTGTCCTAGGAAATGTAATGTGCTGAACAAACATGGTGAAGAGAATGGCCAGACCGATAAGGATACCTTAAAACAAGTGGCTTCCCTCAGACAAATGAAGGAGCAAACACCTATGTTGTTCAGACACTATCTGTCAGCCTTGTTGTACTGAGAGGTGAGGGAGGGGCTGAGATCCTGAGCAGCCTCCCCTGGGATGGGAGTTGAGGTCTGGGTCTGAGGCATTCCCAGCAGGAGACGGCAAGATGTATCCCCAGCTTCTCTGTGAGCTGTGGGAAGCCGAGGGGTTGCACTGGGGCAGTCGTTTTCTTTGCACTTGTGTGCACCTGGATGGTGGTGACTGGGGGGAGACAGAAATATGGCACTTGTTATTTTGAAGTGGTCCTTCCCTCCATTGCTCAGAGCAGCTGTCGGAAAGAGTATCCCTATTATATACGTCTGTTCCATGTAAATGCAGCCCTGAAAACAAAGACCTGCCTGGAATTAATCCCAGGGTAACTAAAAATACGTGGGCATGTTTTTGCTGGCTCCTCTGCCTCAGCACTTAGCACAGCACTTGAACCTATCATAACTGATAGATATTTCCATTAATGCATGCACAAGCAATTCAGAGTTGCTGCTAGCAGGTCAGACTGGGGCTTTCAGTGGCACAAACCTGAAGCAGAGAACAGAAGTCGTGTCCAAATGCTACAACCAAATGCTTGTGTGAGGTAGCACTGTTGAAGCACTCGGTGCAGGGAACATCGGATGGCACAGAAGGGTTGTACTGTACAGTGACACCAGGCTAGGACAGCTAGTCATTGCCTGGCTGGCTCTTTTACTCTCTCTGGTAAGTGTGGTGTATTGAAAGCTGCAGGATGGTGCTTATAGAAACTGCAAGGATGGTGCTTACCGTGCATCTGGTCTTGGCAATAACATGCTGTAGTCGTACTCTGCCTGGTTTCAGAGGCTAACTTGCATCCTTGAGCACACAGTCCTGGTGGGGGCTGCTCCCTGCCTAGATATATTAGTCATTTTTCCCACCCAAGAGCCCATGGGAGGGGAAGATAAGAATAGAGGCATGATTACCTGTTTCAGAGATTCATTTTCACTTCTATTGTGTGTGAAAGTTTTCATGTTTTTGTTTAAAAAAAAAACAAACTAAACTCATTTCCCCTCCCCTTTTGAAATCATAAGCATATTCTGCTGTGTTTAGTGGAAGCTTGCATTTTAAACAACCCAGTGCTTTGAAATTAGCTTTATATTCAAACACCATCCCTTCCTCACTCAGGAACTGTTGTATTTCTGAAAATTAAGGAGAACTCAAGGGTGTTGACACATGCGTTTCCCCAGAATGGTCCCATGGTGCAGATTTTGAAGCATTTATGGGCTATTTTGATAATTCCTCTGTTGAGCTACTTTGTAACTCTGGGTTCCAAAATACTTTCCTGAATCTGGCCCAAATTACTTCAGAAATGGAATTTAGGCACTTAAATCATTAGGAGAAATAATTCCTACTAGTAACATAAGCTCTTTTGAGAATATGACTCCATGTCTTTGGCAGGAAGTCCATAGACCCTGTATGTCAGGCAAGAAAGCAGGTTTTGCTAACAGGAAAATCCCCTTGACATTGGGAATTAAACTGCCATGACACTCTACAAGTCGTACACTTCTTCCAGCAACCTGTCATCAAAGTTCAACATCTTGTTCAGGTCTTGCAAACAAGAAAACAGTTGCCTGTGTAAAGCAGAAGCCACCCAGGCATCCCTCTGGAAAGAGGGAAGTGTGACAAATATCTTCTATGTCATGTCTCATACAACAAAATAATTAAAGAGTTTTAAAATGGTGCACAAAACCAGAAACAAAAATAATTAGTGTAGGTAACTCAGATCAGCTATCTAATTATGCAGTAAACAGATGATGCCTTTTTAAGTACACATAGTAGAAGACTTAGATCCTGACCTAGGTTCTTCAACAAGTCTGTTCCAAAGGTGTGGTTAGTTGGTGTTTGTAACGGAAGAGTAAACCGTATAATCAAGCAACTTGCAAATGTGGTGCTTTGTAATTCTCTGCACCCTACACATAGAAATAGTTCCACATAGAACAAATTTAGACATTATGTTTGCCTAAATCTGGATGCCTAATGTCCCAGAGCAGATAGAAAATACGACCTGTGGGAGGCAAATATTTTTCAGGGAGAGGTAGCCCACTGCTTGGTTAGATACAGAATATGGGCACCATTTTCATCATCTGTCTTCAGTATGCCTCAAGCACTAGTTTGTACAACTCACCACATCACTGGCTACAAAGGGAACATTTGCCTATGCTTCCTCATCTTTATTTTTCCTTCTGTGGTGCATGCTGTATGCATCCCGTGAGATTCCTTTTCCAGGAGCTCAGGATCTTCTTTAGCTTTCCCATTTTTACTTGGAAGAAAAAACAAAACAACCAAAAAACCAAAACACTGATTGATAGTTCTCCTCTATTTGTACACACTTGACTTGGGTTCCCCTCCTCTCCCTTCTCCTTTGTCTTTTTTACTTAGTGGTGAATGGATGACATACATATACATAATATATGGCATACTGTTACTGATGAAGGTACAATTTGATTATTCAGCATCAATATTTACAGTAGACTCTTTTCCCTGAATTACAGACAGGCTGCTCCCATTATGGAGTCTCTGAGACTGTCAGCTCCACAGTGCAGCAATGAAATAGCCTAATTCTGAGTCCTTAAAAGACTGAGTTTGTCAGTGTTCTCAGTGCATAATGATAACCAAGGTATATGAGTGTTAAAATAGTTACACAGATTTTCATGAAACACAAGAGAGTGAACCAAATTGACCCTATTCCCAAATCCTTCTGCTATCCTGAGACCCCTGAAATGCAATGCCCACAAAAAAAGTGCAGGAACCACTCGTTTCATCTTGATTATAATGATCTCAACTGTTCCTTGCCGAAGGAAAACTGAAACGCCTGCAGAACTTGCCGTGCTTGATTATCCCGCTGGACTAATATTTGGTATAACTGATACACACTTAAATTGAGTGCCTCTAAAGTCTTATCTGTTCATCAGTCATATTATTGACTCAGTGCTTTTTCTGTTACAGATTTTGCTGATTTTCTTTTGGGCAGGTATGAAGTATTCACACAACTTAATTTCCTGTGATTTCCTTGTTTCTTGTACATAAGATCAGATTTTTAATAATACTAAGTGTAGTGCAAGTTAAGGCTTAGAAGTTCATTTTCTGTTGTGCAAAATTATGTTTTGTGAATTAAATAAAAGGGTTATAGATCTCTGCATTTGTACAGTTCCTTTAACAAAATAATACTGGGAAGTGAGATTTCTGTAGCATTGGCACAGGATGATATGTGGCTGCATTAATCTAACTTAGTGCACGTGCACGTTTTGATCAGTATTGTTTAATTTACTTTGATCAAATCAGAGAGCCATCATAGGGAGGGCAACTCAGAGCGAGCCCTTTCTGGTGCTATCCTGATGAAGTCTGCAATCTTGTGATTTAAGTATTCTGAGTGCAAGGTTGTTACGCCAATAATATAAGCATTATATTCTCAATCACAAAAGCCTACCCTTCTCACCTACCGCTGTAAACAGCTTTACTTTCCACAGGGGTACAAGTTGGCAGCAGTTTCCTTTTCTCCTTCTGCTTTGGAAGCTGGCTGACATGGTGTGTGCAGGGCAGCCAAGTCCTAAGGGGTGCGTTCCCACCAGTCCCAGAAATTGTACAGAGACACCATTTCTGTCCTCATCCCTACTGGAGGGTTGTGTGTTGTTACAAATGGCAGCACCAGTAACCCTAGGTAGTTCGGGATGGACTGCAGGCATGCAGTTCAGTATTTAACTGGAGGGAAGGTGCTGGAAGCTGTCTGGTCCTCCCCACGTTTAAGGGTGTGTTCTTGGCTTGGCAGCCCCTTTTTAACTCCACAACTCCTGGGGGAAATTGTTTATATGCACCTGTAATTGCATGGTCCCTGTTTACCTCTGAGACCATGCTGTAGCAACACGAGGTGGGCACCAAATCTAACTCTGCAGGGAGCCAGCTCTTTACTTCTGTGGTACATGGATTGACTTTTCTCATTTTTTTGGCTAGTTGATTATTTCTGATTGCATTTCCATTGTGGCAGGCACCTCACAGCAGAACAGTGTTCCAATCTTGGAAGACTTCCCTAGTAGATGTGTTCCAGCTTTCGGGTTTAGGGCCACCTCTTCACTTCTGCACCATCTTCTGCTGTTCAGAGGAGGTCTTATATGTCAGAATTTCCAGGTAAAGGCTTGTGGATGATATTTTTTGCCATCTTTGCCAGTAGCATTACAGTAGCAGAAAAAGGTTCTGTTTTTCTTTCTCATGAAACTCTTGAGAGAAGGACACTGATACTGTTTTTCCTGGATTGCCCTTGAAGCTCCAGTCAGCTGAGGTTTGCAGGAGATATGACACCTGGGATAAGCATTCTCTCCATCCCTCTTGACTGCCAAAATCCTTATTATATGGGTTTTCCAGTCCAATTCCAGTGAAACTAAAGCTGCAGTTAGCTGCTTGGGCTGTAATTGGCCACTTTCAGCCATCCTCTTGTCTCACTGCTACTTATTATCGTATTTTGGTGGGGCTTTTTTTGGTTTTGCAGTGGTATTTACCTCCTTCAGCAACACCAGTGGCACTGAGGCAGCCCATCCCTTTGAAAAGGGAATTAATCACGTACCAGCTAATGACAGAAGCTACCTGCTGCTTTTGCACACACAGACTGCATGCAGTAGATTAACAACTCGGTGAAATACAAAGCAGGCAGGAAAAGATGCTGAGGTTTTCTGTGTTTTGAAGAATAACATCAGTAACATTGTTATGGCAGGAGAGCTACCAGTAAGTCAGGAGGGAATACCTAAGCCTAGTCATAATAAACATTACGAAATGAGGCTCTGCGAATCTCCTGAAGTTTTTCTTTGGAGTTGTTATTTTAAGGTAGTAAAAATAAGTAAAGAGATCTTGCTGAGGTTGGTTTGGAGCCCACAAAGAAATCTTATGAAGACAAGGTGATAGATGTGTTTTGACAGAATGTGTGGCTTTCAATTCAGAGTTGAAATACTTATCCTAAAAATGTTTGCAGGAAGGCAATGTCTGGCTGACCATAGCCCAAATGACAGGAGGACTCATAAGTCCAATTGGAGAATATTATCTGGAGCACTTCACCTAAATGTGTTGTTCTTTCTCCCCATAAAGTTCTCCCTGAACACAAGTGTTAGTTTTCTCAGGTCCTTAAAGCCAAGTATGTGGGAAGCTTACCATAAACTTTTCATAGTTTGTGCCAATGTCCACTGATCCATCTGCTTAGCCTTTCTAAGCGTATGCTCATCTTTAATCTCCTCTGGGTATTTTTTTTTTCCCTCCAGGATAAAAGCCTGGCACGGTAGCACTTAATGGGCCACCGTACAAAAATTGAATTCAGAAATGTTGGCAAATGTACTAATAACCAACAGACTCTTTTGAAATACTCTTTATGCTTCTTTCAAGTGAAGTTGAGAAACATTTTTTACATGGAAAAGCTGCAGGAGGTTTTCCTGTCCCTGGTAATTTGACGATTGTCCTTTGTACATACTTCCTGATCCTTCTACGCAGAAAGTTGGAGGCAGCTCCTGAGTAAGCAGCCTAAGGAGATTTTTATTCTTAGTGCCTTTACTACATCCAAAGAACATATTACATGAGTGAAGGCTTTTTGTTTTGTTTCCTATCATTTGCTTCCATTTTCTTCTAGTTTGTCTGTGCTCTACAAGAGCCCAGACAGTTCTGCTTTCTGCTTCATTTCATGATCAAGCACTACCTACACATCCTGTGGGACTTCTGGTCAGGTTCATCAGATCCTCACATTTGAATTTTGGAGCTGTTCTGGACTTAGTGACTCAAATGCAGAAAATTCACTCTCACCATGCTGTAGGGAAACAGTTTTTATTGAAGAACATTTTCTAGCCTGTGCTGACTATGCTCAGGTTCCTCCAACTATAGCATTCTGCCATCAGATTTGATACAAATCAGGGGGACATGCACACAAAACAGAACTGACCACATGCTGTTAGAAATCCTTGTAAACTGAAAACCAGGTACCCAGGCTTCTGAAAGGCATCCTATCCTGGTTTCATCAGGCTCTGCTCGATCTCCCTGTCAGTCTCTCCCACCTGCAATGCTAACAATGCTGACTGGAGGGAGCATGCTTGATCAGCACAGAAGTTGCAGCACTAATTGGCTGTTAAGCTTTCTGCAGGTGCATTACTGGGAAGTAATTACTGGCTACCTAAATGACTGTTAGCTGCTAGTGTATCTTCCAAGCTCTATTTGCTTCTTAGCATAAAGGTCTAAACTCTGTATCAGCCAAGAGCTGGAAGAAAGGATGATGCATTCATTAGAGACAGTTGTTTTGTATGCTAGCAGGCACGCAGGCTTCATGATCTGGCAGTACAAGGTTATGGGGCTCCAAGAGGACACAGGTCGAAGCCCTGCACAGCTCACCAACCCTTCAGTCCCCAGCAGGCATCGCCATAGCACAGCTTACTTGCCCTGGACACAGCTCTGTCAGTGGGAAGCACTGCAGCCCACTCACTAACCTCTTCTTGCCTGCTGCTGGGATGAAAGCTTTCACCATACGTGCCCAGTTGCCAGTGTGCTGTAACACAGGCATCAGTGCGCACTTGGCACAATAACAGATGCTAACAGTACTTTATAGTGGATCGTATGGCCAAATGCAACAGTCCCAGGGCTGAGGGGGCCTGAACCAGTCGTATATTAGGAGGCTACCATGTCTCCTAACTGGCAGGCTGTAGAGATGTATTTTGGCATGGTGGATAACCTGAAATGCAGTTATATGCTGGTAATGCAATTTATTCAGAAATCACAGAGCAACTTGCTAGAAGCAATTTTTATCCATGAGTGCACAGGGCTGGCTGCTCTCCTTGTGTCTATGAACCCCCACTGGGTCAGGCTCTGTTGCTGGTGGATTGTGTTCTACTACGGGTGCAGTGCAAGTGCAACTTTGAAGTGCGGTCTTACTGCTAAGGTAACACACTACATGTTTTACAGATCTGCTCAAAGGACTTCAGTAGGAAAATAGCTAGCCTTCAAAAAGGGCAAGACATATGAGGAGCAGCTGAGGTCCCTTGGTTCGCTCAGCCCAGAGCAGAGCAGGCCGAGGGGAGGCCTCATGGCGGCCTGCAGCTCCCTCACGAGGGGAGCGGAGGGGCAGGCGCTGAGCTCTGCTCTCTGGGGACAGCGACAGGACCCGAGGGAACGGCATGGAGCTGGGACAGGGGAGGGTCAGGCTGGGTGTCAGGAAAAGGTTCTGCACCCAGAGGGTGGTCAGGCACTGGGACAGGCTCCCCAGGGCAGTGGTCACAGCACCGAGCCTGTCAGAGTTCAAGAAGTGTTTGTACAACACTCTCGGATGTACGGTCTGATTTTTGGATGGTCCTGTGTGGAGCCAGGAGTTGGACTGAGTGATCCTTGAGGTTCCCTTCCAACGCAGGATATTCTGTGATTCTATGATCCATATTTTTACAGCTACTTGGTTAGTCATTTAATAATAAACCTTTCCATGGCTTTCCAAGCTGCCACGTACCTACCTACTACAGACACAGTGTTTTGACATCTCTAATCAAGAAAGCTCTGGAATCTACCAAGTAGTACTTTCAGCTTTTTTTAACCTACTTTTTACCTCTTCAAGGACCATTGATTTCTGTAATGGTTTTCTGAAAGACATGAAAGTATAGTTCTCACTTCTGAAGTTGTAGAGATAGCTTAATGATAACAAATTATACTTTGCCAGATTGCATGTGGGAAACATTTGGACTTAATTGAATCACTTGTTTCTTCCAACTGAAGTATCATTTGCAAATACACGTAATTATTTCTATACATACTTGTATACACACTTCACAATTTGTACATAAATATATTCATAATCAGGTCATTCTGATCACATTTAGCAGTAGGAGGGAGACAGAGTTTCTCTTGCTCGGACTCAAGAGACACCTTTGAATTTGTGCCACTTGGGTTCCTTATTTTCTTTCCTATAATTGTGGTCATGGCCATGAGTTAAGTATGGTATCTTTTTCTTCTCATATGTGATAATAGAAAATAAAGCAAAGTTAGGCAGCAAGAAGTTATCAGTGTCTATGGGGTAGAATGAATAGCTTGCTGTTCTGTAATATTTATGAAAGATTTAAAAATTAACATAAAACTGGTGTTAGTGATTATCTTAATTAGAACATCTTCCTCCGTAGGAGTCTGATTCTAGCATCCTATTCAGATTTTTTTTCTTTTTATTCAATTTATTGGCTATTCTTCTTAAAAAGCTGTTCACCAGATTGTTTGTATGTTATTTCTAAATCCCATCTCTTGCCTACAAGAGAGAAAGTTTATAGCTTAAAGTTCCAGCTGTTAAGTTTAGGTATAAATTTCACTATCTTTTTTCCTTTACAGGAAAGGTTTCAACATATAACTTACAATCATGCACTTTAGTGTCAACTTCAGGAAACATGGAATGTAGCAGTTAAGCCCCAGTTATTATGATTATCCTCTACTAATCTATGCCATCTTTCTTCAGTGTTACTTCTATTCTGGTAGAATTAACATTTTACTATTCATTATTCTCTCCCTTGAGATTTCTCCTATACTTAGACATACTTGCTTGAAAGAACATGACTGAAATCAGCAATTCCATTAGTAGGTTCAGCTGCATCTTTAAGCGCTTCTCGTTTAGAAGGATCACCCTGTACAACAAATCTGGGAGCCGTACCACAAGCCCATTAAGGTACTTGATTCTGTAGCGTTTTCCTGGTAGTTGGTTGAGACAGAACTGCTTTTTAAGACTATCTGTTCCTGAAGTATAAACGGTTTGTCAGTATCTTCATTTACTTCATAATTTGGGCAACCCTCTCCTTTGTTTTCCAGTAGTTTTTTTTCAGCTGAAGATAGTATTTATTTCTTGAACTTGAGGACTGTTTCTGCTTTTTAACTGTCCTTTCTGGGCCATTATCTGGTTCTCATTTTTGTGATTAGCCTCTGTAGCAGGCCAGCATTACCAATTAGTGTTTTCACATAGTCTTTGATATATTCTACTCACATATTCAGCTTCTCCCACTCTTGGTTATCCCTATAATAAATGCTGTGGCATTTCATCCTGTATTTAAGAGTAGTTATTTGAATGGCATTCATTACAGCCTGCACCTCCCTGAAGTTTCTACATAATATTGATAAGTGCACCAGTGTCCTACAGAACCGAAGTAGTATTAGTTTATGTAAACTTTGTTTGTTAAACATGAAACTGCAAACTAAAAAAACAGTAACAGAAAACTGAGTTTACTGCCATTCCTTCTTCTATATATATATAATTTACCATCTCACTATTTTTAAGGATACTAGGAAGTCACATTGGTAAGTGTGTGTGTATATATATATATATATACTGAGTACAGTGCATATATATTGAGTACAGACTGGGTGAAGAACTCACTGAGAGCAGCCCTGCAGAGAAGGACGTGGGGGTTCTGATGAAAGAAAAGCTAGACATGAGCTGGCAGTGTGCGCTTGCAGCCCAGAAGGCCAACTGCATCCTGAGTTGCATCAAAAGAGTGATCAGCAGGTGGAGGGAGGTGGTTGTCCCCCTCTATTCTGCCCTCATCAGGCCCCACCTGGAGTACTGCTTCAAGGTTTGGGGTCCCCAGCACAAGAAGGATGTGGAGCTGTTAGAACGGGTCCAGAGGAGGGCCACAAAGATGATCAAGGGGATGGAGCACCTCTCCTATGAAGAAAGGCTGAGAGAGCTGGGGCTGTTCAGCCTAAGAGAAGGCTCCAGGGTGTCCTCATTGCAACCTTTCAGTACTTGAAGGGGACTTATAAACAAACAAACAAAAAAATGGAGAGCAACACGTGGGAATAGTTTTAAACTAAAAGAGGGGAGTTTTAGATTAGAGATTAGGAGGAAATTCTTTGCTCAGTGGGTGGTGAGGCACTGGAACAGGTTGCCCAGAGAGGCTGTGGATGCCCCATCCCTGGAGGTGTTCGAGACCAGTTTAGATGACGCCCTGGGAAACCTGATCTAGTGTGGGGCGTCCTTGCCTATGGCAGGGGGGGTGGAACTAGATGATCTTTGAGGTCTCTTCCAACCCAAGCCATTCTGTGATTCTATGATATATATATATAAACATAAAAATACATGTAAAAATCAAACACACTGCAAATTCCTACAAATCTGGTTGTTGTTTTTTTTGGTTGGATGGTTGGTTTTTGCAGGGGTGGTGGGAGGAGGCAATTGTTGGTTTTACTGTTCATTCATGTGTTTCTGCATTCAGCTTCTGAAGGTCAGAGCAACAGCTCTTGTTCACCCTAGACCACAGCAATTGTTGTTAACCAAAGTTTAATGGATGCTTTAGCAGAAGCAATATGCCATGGGGAGCTGTTTCTTAAAGCTGTTTTAGTTATATGGGAGAAAGGCAAATGATGCTTCTCAACAGAAGCCAGCTGTGTCCCCAGAGCAATATACAAGTTTCTATAGAGAGGGTTAGGATGGGGACTACCCCAGCACAGAGCCACAGCTGCCACCATCCCTTGCACACCAGTACCTATACCTGGGGCACCACCACATCCTTTTTGTCATCATTGTGACTAACTTCACTATGGCCCACCCAGCCTGGTTGCCAGGTGGTTGCCAGCCTGGTCCTGCTGATGGTGGCCTCATCGGAAGAGGCGCAAAGTGTTTGTCATCTTGTTTCTCACTACATGATCTAGTAATTACATTTTTATTTTAATTGGCAATAAATCAAGTTTTCCCTGGGTCCTGTCTGTTTTGCCTGTGATGGAAATTGCCCATGGGGAACCAGGCACCAGACCACAGCACCACTAAGAGCATGAGCAGGACCCACAGCCATGCCAGAGCAGCACCTGGGCCTGAATCTCCAGCTCTCTTCTCCCTTGCTGAAGGCTATCTTCCACCAATCTCCCCCTCAAAGGATCTGAGATGGATCCTGACCATGTGGGCATGGAGGAAGGCATCTTTCCAGCCCCATGGGATGGTGAAACCCTGACCTGCTTCTGCCCCACTATCTCACTGAGCTCTGGCCAACCACATGCCCCTGTCAGGGCAGTGACTCGGGGCTCAGCCACCAGGAGTGAGGTGGCACCAGGCTGTGGCATCACTGCTGGGAGGAGGGAGAACTGCAGAGACCCATGGGCGTGACAGAGCAGTGTACAGGGCCTGATTCATTGGGGACAAAACTCTGCTCCCTCACCCAAGGCCACCTTCAGCCCAATGCTGAGGGGAAAGGGCCGCGCTGCTGGCTCCTGCCGCCTGCATGGGGGTGGGAGCGCAGCTCCAGCTCACTGTAGTACCAGGGAGCCTCTTGACACAGTTGTAAATCAGTCCCTGTCATCACTTGAATATAAGTATCATAGTTTAACATTGAGTGCATGTTGAGTAATCAGTTTACAAATATTTAATAATGAATTATTAGTCTCCAAGTATTGACTGATTAATAAACATTTAATAATTAGTTAGTAAATACAGCAAGTATTATATAAATGTATCATGTGAAATTGAAGATGCTGTTCGGTTGTTTCCTTGATGTGCCTTTCTGTCCAGGGCCCTTCCAACCCACCCATGGCAGGATGCCACCAGCCCGGCTCCGTGGCTGACACATCCCGGGCCGCACAGAGCCCTCCTTCCCCTGGAGCTGTTTTGGGGCTGTGGGGTCCCAGCAGCCGCAGGCCTCTGCTCCCAGCTGCTGCGTCCCCAGGTCCTGCACCGGGCACCAGCGTCTCCGGGAGGGAGCAAACCTCCCCGCAAATTCCTCAGCGCAGATGCTGCTCACTGAGGAGGGGGCAGAAGTCTGGATGTAGAAGTCATTTCTCACAAATTTCTGGGGGCAGGAGATTATCTTATTAGGACCTGAAACTCTAATCCCTCCTTCCTAACTAGGCATTGAACTTATTTATTTATTGTCTTTGGCAGATCTCCCTGGCTGAGAACAGCTTAGGGAAGAGAAGATGCTTTAGGGGCTGCGTGTCTCTCCAGGAACGATGCAAGGAGTGTGGAGGAAGGCATCCCAAAATGTCTGGGATTTTGTCTAAGCTAATTGTCTGGTTTCCCTGTTTCTCCTAGAGACACTTCCAACACTCAGACAGCAATGGGGAACAGTCCTGCAGGATCTGATGATGCTGATAGGCCCTAATTGCCCTGAACAGCCTCACAGTTGATCATCCTACACGCACTCACCACCATTCCCTACATTTAAGCTCCATCTGAGATGCTCTTATTTCTTTCCATAGGCTGGTCCATGCTAAGCTTGGTATGTTTTCCTGAGTGTCTCAATTTCATCACCTTGTACTTGCTTTTTGTGTGTTGGGTCTTTGGCTGAGCCTGCTGCTGCTTCCAGCTCGGTTCTGCTTGGGTGCTGTGGGAGGTGGGCCTCGTCTGTGAGGTCGATGGCTGTAGGGTACTTGTTCTTGGTGGTGGTGTTTGGTTTTTTTTGTTTTGTTTTCCTATCATGGGATTGTTGGGAGCTGGCCTGGAGTCTTGGGTCAAACTGCAAATGGAGTAGGAGATCCTTAGTGGGTTGGAGCTGTGCAGAGTTCTGGGGCACTTCCTACACTCCAGAACCTCTGAGGGATTGAGGTGTGTGGGAAGTAAGGCTTGTAGTTAAATGTAGTTCATTTCTCTGGCTCCCCAACAGTTGTTAACAATGATATGTTAGCTCCTGAAGATGGCTTGAGGTGTTATTTGAGTGTGGAGTAGAGTAATGTTTGGACTGTAGCACCAAAACCATATTTATTTGCTCTGGTTTGTCTTTTGGGGACCATTGTAAGCAGAGTGCTATTGCAGACAACAGGCATCCCTGCACAGCAAGGTGGTGCCATCCCTCACGTAAGTTAACACATGGTTATGTGTTGGAGGTCACATAGATGAAAATGGCAGGCCTTTAGGGAAGGTGCTGGTAATGGAGAGGGATGTCAGGGAGCAAAAGGTGCCCATGGTGAGACAGATTTGCCTTTCTCAAGGTCCTACAGCATTAGCTCAACTTCTTCACGGAGCAGGAGAAGACATTGTAGGCCTGCACTCAGCTGCTAGATGCTTCTGAGTAGCAATTCAAGAACATGTGAGTGAGTACAGGTTGCTTGCATGCCTTGTACACCTTCCTGACCACTCCTCCTCTACCCTGTGCTGGATCTCCTTGGGTTACAGGGTGGCAGTTCTCTCTGCCCTGATGCCCAGCCACAGCTCAGGGGTCAGCACCTCTGGGAGCAGGTAAATGGTAGCTGAGGCTGCCTGGGACCTTTCTCTTGCCTCTTGCATCCTCAGGGAGAAATTGTGAGCAATTCGGCTCCTCTGGTGGGGCTACTGGGGCTTCTCACCAGTGACTTGCTGGTAGGGAAATGGGTGCAGACAGATAGGGCTTGGCAAGGGCTCTGTGACAGGTCACCTTGGGCTGCTTCAGCTTCGAGAGCCTCAGTTCATCCTAGCCTGTAATAGGCTGTAAAGGCTCTTTCCTCCCACTGAATTAAGCAGCCAGCTTCATGAATTGGAACTGGCTGCTGTTGAATTTCATGATAGATTGAACCTGCAAACTTGAATTTCTTGTATTAACATATATATGTTTGCACATCTTGTCTCTGCAAGTCCTGTATAACAATCTATGTGGTTCTCTGTGAAATTGGGGTGCTCCACATCCCTATGTGCTGTCAGGGCAGCACTGATCTTCACGAACTCTCTTGGTGCTGTTGTCAGACTACAAGATTTGTGGATGAGAAAATATGAGGGGAAAAGCTTCCAAATCTGTCAGCTGCACAGTATATAAAAACACTGTATGCACTGGAGAGTGGTTGTGCTCTCTGATCTAATTGCTAAACCTACAACTGTAGTTCCTTTGTGTTTGTGAAGAGCTGGAACAGAACTTATGTTGCTTTTCCTCCTTCTGCGTTTTTTTTGTTTTTTTTTTTTCTTTTTTTTCCTCCAGACTGTTTGTAAAGACTTCGCCCTGCCAAACACAGGCTGCAGGTCTCATGACCAATATCCTGCCAAACTTGCTGTGTCCCAGACCCACAGGTGTGTGAGGACTGGATGATTGTGGTGGTTTTACTCAGGTGGGCAGGTGGGCTGCTGAGCTCCACCACAACCACTCTCACTCACCCTCCTCAAAGGGAAAGGGGGAGAAAAATACGATGCAAAGAGCTCCCATATGGGTCTGTACCATGGGGTCCATCCCCCAGGATCACAATGCTCCAGCACGGGTCCCCCATGGGCGGCAGCTCCCCCCAGACCCACTACTCCTGCGTGGGCTCCTCTCCACGGGCTGCAGCTCCGGCCCGGGGCCTGCTCCTGCGGGGGCTCTCCATGGGCCGCAGCCTCCTCCAGGCCACATCCACCTGCTCCACCGGGGGCTCCTCCACGGGCTGCAGCGTGGAGATCTGCTCCGTGTGGGACCCGTGGGCTGCAGGGGGACAGCCTGCTCCACCAGGGGCCTCTCCACAGGGGAACTTCTGCTCCAGTACTTTGAGTACCTCCTGCTGCACTGACCTCAGTGTCTGCAGGGCTGGTTCTCACTCCTTGCTCTCCCAGCTGCTGATGTGCAGTTTTTGTTGATTTTCCCGTCTTAAATGTGCTGTCGCAGAGGTGCCAACAACATCACTTATTGGCTGGGCTCTGGGCAGTGACAGGTCCCTTTGGAGCTGGCTGAAAATGGCGTTTATCTAACAGGGAGTAGCTTCTGGATTCTTCTCACAGAGTTGTCCTGTCTAGTGGCCTGGGAGACTTTCTGCTTTCAGGAGCTACTTCTATAATTCCTAATGTAGAAACTCTTGCTATGGGAGCAGTTGGTACTTGCGGCAGCCTTAATCAAGTTTGGAAAGGTTTGCACGTCACAACCAGTCACTGAGATGACGATTAGTGTGTGGGACTTCAGTCCTTCACCTGGAGAAGGGGTTTTATGAGCATGCAGTGCTCACTTTTTGGTAGCCTTTTGCTGGCACTGTTTTCTCAGTGTCTAAGAACCTCATTTGGGGAGAAGGAAAAGCATGCTTCAAAAAACATAACCTCTCTGCAGCCCACGAGCTGTATTAGCTATTTCACAATTAAGATAAGACGTGTTTTAGATGACATGAGCACAAAGCTTTTGACAGCAGCAGAGCTTACATTTGATTCTTAAGATAAAATCACCTCAACTTTCAAATGCCTGTTGTAACTTTCACCGGGGAATTTAATATCTAGCAAAGGCTCTTGCAAAACCTTTAAGGTGACCTGTAATGAAAAACAAGATTGTGGTTCTATTGTTGAAAATAACTTGATCAGTTAGGAGGTCTATTTCTTGCCCAGTTTTGCTCCCCCGGCCCTTTTGTCCTTAAACAAAAAGTGAATGACTGTCCGCCTTCCAAGAAGAGAAGGAATCTTTCCTCCTTTAAGACTTAAAGGTGCAAGAATCATTAAAGTATGTACTTTGGAGGTAGTGCTTAACATGAGCAGTGTTTTCAGAGCTTTGAAATGGGTTCAGAAGTACTGTAACTTGTTGTTTGCTGGCAGTGAGCTTCACACACTTCAGTTTGCAATACTTGGAATCAATATGGTTTTTGTTTTTCGGAGCTGCTCTGTAGCTGGAAGGGAATATGGTTGGGAGAATCAAGTGCTGTGCATGTCAGTCCGGCAGGAAAGTCCTCATGGGAAGCCTTGCTTTAAGTCAGCTGAGCCTTCTTACATGCACTGCTGAGAGCTGTTGTGCTTAGCTGGGGTAGGCAGTGATCAGATTGAGAGTGATAAATGAGTTCTGCAAGGTCGAATGGGGTTTTCTCTTGGTTGCTTGTGTTGACAGCTGAGCTTGAACACAAGATGTGCTGTTGCTGAAGACCACAGAGGCAGTGTCTGCGTACTGCAGAGTGGCACTGCTTCTCAGAGGGACAGAAGACCTAATGATCTGAAAGGACATGGCCAATAGGGTGGTGAAGAAACAGCTGTAGATACTAACGGAAGAAATGTTATAATTGATGCTTTTCGGCATTAGTGATGTCCTCATCCAGTGGTCCTTCATATACCTGGAAGTAAGATGCTAAATGTCCCTGTGTATCAGAGTGAATGGGTGCTCACAGGATATAGGTATGGAAGAGGTGAACTGGCATTTCCTTGGTGTTATGCCACTAACTGGGTCCCAGCTGTCTGGCCTACCTGCAGAATATCTGCAGAAGTGCAGTATTAAACTTCGAGTGGACAACTGATAATTTAGAGTGTAATTTAGTGTTTTCACTTTCATTTAGTTTTTGGTTCATATAAAATGTCTTGTTTATTTTCTTGATTATTCATTTCAACTGTACATATGATTAAAAATAATGAATGGTTATTAATTTTTATCGTTAGTACTATCATTATACCTACTCATCCTTTGATATTATTGCTAAAATTATCTTTAATAGTTTTAATAGGAACTATTATCCCATGCTAATGAGGATATAAATCAAAGTATTAAACATGATAGAAAGTACAATTTTTGACTACATTCTGAAATCAAATTCCCCTGTGGAGTGGATACCTTCAGGCTTTGCTCAGAAGAATAATGATGCATATCTCTTCCATGCACTTGCATGAGATGGGGTTTAACAACTTGACTGGCATCAATGAAACTGGCAGCTGGGAGACAAAACCTAAAGGTGAGATAATACATTGCTGAACTCTCTTCTTGTACAGGAGGCTTTATGCCAACAGCTGCAACAAGTTGGATTTTAGCCTATGCTCTGGGAAATTGCACCTGAAGGATTTCAGCATAAAGTACACTGCAGGAAGCCTGTGCTCTGATACTGTGTAGGTGTTGGTCATTAAATTCCATAGGAGCATTCGGGGATGTTCTCTGTCTAATAACTAGGGTGCGTCTCTGTTAAAGCTGAGACATGGCAAAAAGGAATAAATAATCCCTCTAGTAATCTTCCAGTGGATGTCTTCTAAACATGGTAGAGAGTTTCTGTCCTCCGATTGTCCTCTGCTTTGCTGCTTGAGTAAAGCCTAGCAAGGATATCGTGCTGGCAATGGATCAGAAAGTCAAAGTGGCTTCCTGTGCTTTCTTGTTCTATTGGTCGTTTCACTCAGCTCTAGTTAAAATGCCATTAATTTTTGTGAGGCTTTTTTTTGTGTGTGTGAATATTGAACTCCATACAACACAATGCTCTTGTCAATAAGAGTAAAAGCAATATAGCAGGATAATGCTATGTTTTCTGTGTTCCTAAAATTTCCCCTTCATTCAGATCTGTCCTTTAAGAGGATTGCGGACTATTTGCTACAGACCCTGCTAATGAAAGGTCTTCTGATACCTAGTTTAAGCTAATTGTTGTTAGTCCCATCAGTTTTTGAGGCCAAGGGCAGTGCTGCACTATGTAGAGGAATCTGTTAATGAGTCGTATGAAGCTGCTAGAAAGCAAAAGCAAAGAAGTGCAAAGAAAACTGCCAATTACACACCTAGATGAATTCTGGCTAAGTATTTCGAGCAATTGGGGTGTTCAGTGACTTCAGTGCGAGTCTGCTGGCTGTGTCTGAGGCTTTGGCTTTCTCCTCTATTCTCTGTTGAGCCCTTGTCCTGGAAGGACAGCGGTGATGGCAGGTAGTTAGTTCCATAGCTAGGTGTATCATGGCTTTGGGTCTGTGCTTCAGTTTCGTCTTTCTCATGAGTGATGTGGGGTGGAGACTTAAGCTTCCCACAGGATGAGAATAGGCAGCAAATGAAGTCACTGGGTGGAGAGTTTAAAACTTTTTTCCTTTGTTGTGCTTAATTAGCCTACGGACCTCACTGCCACGGAGTGCTGTGGAAGGTCTTAGGATAACTTCAAAAAGGGTTAGGCAAGTTAATGAACATGTTGAATATTCATTAATAGAGTTAATGGTCTAGAAAACACTGTTGCTTGGGAACACTCATCTCTTACATGTCAGACTGGAAGGATGTAGCGGGGTCAAGATCTGCACTGATTCTTGCTCTAAATAATTGCTAAGTAGAAGATAACAGCCAGCTGGGCTTCAGTCCGATCCTCTTCGTTTCCCATTCCTATGTTTTGATGACAGCTTAGGCAGTGTTGTTCCTTAACAATTTAGGTGACAGCCTTTAGATGTGTGCTAAGTAGCCTGAGCCTTGAAAACTGGAGCTGGCACCTACCTAGAAGTGCTACCAAAACTTCCTCTTGACTTAGTTGCTGCTGTTAAATTAGAGGCTGAGCCAGAGGGTGCTTGTCCAAAAGCTCTGGAGTCAGAGCGGAAGAAGGAAGAGCTGGTGTTGGGACAGTGAAGCCTTTCTGGGTGTTGGTTTGTGGTTGTGTTACACGGGCAGGGTTTGTCCCATGGAGCTGCAGGGAGGGAGGGTGACCAGAGCACCATGACTTGGCCAGGGGCATGTGGCCACCCTGCAGCAGTCACAGTGGGTCTGGGTCTGGTGTCCTGAGCCAGAAGAGGATGTGCCTCTCCGTCCTTTCACTGGTCAGTCCGCACTATCCACTGCCTGGTGAGTGCAACCATCACACTGGCATAAGACACATCTGGGGGTAAATGCTTTCAAATAGACTTGGCTTTGATAACAGGCTGTAATTGAGGCAGACTTGAAAAACTATTTTTTTGATGTTATATAACACTTCTGCGTTACTGTTGGTGTTTTTTTTTTTGCAAGGGATAATGAAAACTATACAAGCAAATGGGGGGAGAGGGGGGATTACAGATGCATTTTGTCTTTGACCTTAGTAAATGAGGTTTTCAGTGCCAGTCATCTTTCAAACTACTTGATTATATATCATCATGTGTCTCTGTCCAAGACCATCATCTCTCGTTTGAATAGCAACAGCTCCCTCTGTCTACCTCAGTAAACAATGGACTATTGCACACTGATAAATGATATTTTTTTTCCTGCCCAGTGAAATCTATTTTCTCTAGATACATGTACAGCTTAAATGGATTAACTTTATGATGGCTTTAGATTTTTTTCATATGTTTTTAGGAGTGGTTGTAAAATTCTTGCTATTACTTCAACTTTCAGATTACATGGAGCAACTATTTTAGAAAAGGGGGGGGGGGGGGAAGGAGGCCTTCTCTGCATTACTGGAAGAGACTGTTTTTTTGTTGAAAGTGAGCTTTGAACACCCTGTGAATTACTGACACGTTAAACATGTCTCTGGAGACTTGAAAGTTTTTTTTACCCTCTTCCAAAGTGCTGCTATTGTCTGTGTAACAAATCTGAACTGAGCCGTTCTGCTAAAAGTAAGTCATGCACACTTAAGATCATAATAGTAGTTGAGCCTTGACAATGCTGCTGCATTCATTTCGGCAAACTGTTATTGTAGTACAACTGCAGCTCGAGCTAGACGTTTACCTT
Source organism: Anser brachyrhynchus (assembly GCF_964034855.1). NCBI lineage: Eukaryota > Metazoa > Chordata > Aves > Anseriformes > Anatidae > Anser > Anser brachyrhynchus. The sequence goes on from NC_137698.1 coordinate 14,094,637, forward strand.
GTGATGAAGAGCCAGCATGCTATTAAAGGCATACTACTAACATTTCTTAGCTCTTTTCTCACTTTGATATTTGTCCCATATTGGGATTTTTGATCACAGTCTCAACAATGGAATTTAGTATGCAGAGCACTTGAGGGCTTCAAAAAGTCTCCTATAAAGGGTGTATCGTACCTCATCTGATCTTTTTTGCAACTGGTAAAGGAAAAACACTAGGAGGGCTGGAGTTTGTTTTGGCTCAAAATACTTTGATCAGAACTTTCTTTCTGTTACTTTAACATATAAAGAGAGCTAGGTCTTCAGCTCCAAAGCAGAGCACAGATGATGGCTTGATGCAGCCAATATCTACTACTAGAAAGGTGCTTGTGATGCGTTAGGCTGCAGGATGTGTTCAGATGGCAAGCCAAGAATTGTTCATCTCCACCCCAGGAAGGAAGCAACCTTGTGAAGGTCTACAGGAGATGTAGTCCAGTAAGAGCAGACAGGATTCATGTGACATATACAAACTCTTCAAGATGGTTATAGCTCCTGTGAGGCTTTGCTGCAGTATTTCAGAATAAAAGTATTTCAGCTCTAGTGTTTCAGCCTTTGAGGGATTTTTCTCTTAAGTTAGAATTCCCATCTGGGTGGAAGAAAAGCATTTTTCTGTTAGGTTACTGCTGCCTTCTTACTAGATAGGAACAAGGTCAATTCATGTGCTTTCCCCAAGCCTTTAAAAAAAAAATCAAAACAAACAAAACCCAACAGTGTCAATTTGTTGCTGTTCATGAGCTTCACTTTTGGAGTGAAATAAAATTCCCTTTTCATCTGTGTGCAAAGCTGTAAGAGAAATTGCAGTAAATGTGGAGTTTTGTTTCATGACGTTTCAAGCAAGTTTGTGTACCTATACTTGTGAAAAGCTTTTATAAGAGCAGCAGTTTATATAGCCTTCTGGTCTTTCATGCCTCATAAACAGCTCTTGGGGGATATCTTTAAGACAGGCAACTTGTGGAAGACAAGGTTGAAGCTTTGTCAGAACTGGAATGTGGTTGCAAATTTTATTCACTTATACCATTAACTACCAACAAACTGTTTTATCACTTAAGTTTCCTCCCCAGAAGTGACTATCCCATGGTGGAGTGTGACATGAGCGCACAGCGTCTTAGGGATTTCACTTTGTCCTTGGAATAAGGTGGTGGTTTTTGATGTGCTTTCATGAAATGGAACTCCAAAACCAAACTTGTTTAAGGTGTGTTAGATGTCCCCTTCTATATTTAACTCTTGCTTATTATTTATATGTATACAGTATATAAAATAAAAACATTTTCATGTCACTCCAAATTCATAATGCATTTTCTCATATTAATAAAATCATTCTTTCAGCAGATGATTTTTTTTCTTTTCCTTCAGTAAATGTTCTCCCCCCCCCTCCCCCCAAAAAACACTCATTTTATTGGAAATCCTTCCTGGACCTGTACGCTTTCTGGTGAAATTATCCTTAATACAAGCTTTATATATAGACAGCTTGTTTCAATGAAATAAGGCTTTGCTTTATACATACATACATATATACATATATTTATATATATATCTGTATATATATATATAAACCCTAACTAGCATTGTTTAGAAAAAGTGTTATTGTCTCAAAGGAATGCTGCTCCTACAAAACTTAGTTATGCTTCACTCTACTGTAATTTGTAACCTAAACTTGCCCAAAGGAAAAGAGTGTGTTGGTGGCAAGGGACAATGTACATATGTAAGAAATCATTCTGTTGTCAGGGGTGCTGATAACAGACCTGCTAGTTAAAGCAAGGGGAAGTAGATGAACATCACCTTATTAGTGACAAAGTGGGGGCTGTTGGGCTTGGTGAACCATCGTGTTGAATATTTTTGAAGAAAACTAAAGTGTTGTATGTTGGTTTGCATGTAAAATAACTTAAGTCTACAGCTAGTTCTGTACTTTTGCTATTTAAATATAATCCACTGCTAGTCACGGCATTGGTTTTGTGATGCTTGGTATATTTTTGGGAGCAAAGAGCATATGCCATAGGGAGACAGATACTTTGCTGATGAGTGCCAGATAAGTGAATCTAGCTAGGTAAATTGGATAGATGAACAGAGGAGACAGTTAAACTCCCTGTGCCACACTCTTAAGCCAGATGTCTGGCATCGACTTTCTGTACTCTTGGTGTTTCTTGCCTGAGCACCTGCTTGTTATCAGGGCCAGCTGGCTGCAGGGAACCCTCTGATGTGCTCTTAGAGGGGGGTAGCTCCCAAATCTAACTGGTATTTTGGGGTATCCCATGATGTATTTGGATAAATGGAGCTATGCTATGTATGTCTTGAGGTGGGAGGAAGAGGACTGAGCGAGCTGTTTGTTTGTTTGTTTGTTTCTTAGATGAATTAAATTCTACATTGCTATTCCAAGGGGAAGTGATTTTTTCTGAGCTGGTGTGATGCTCAGAGTTTTAAAGACAATTTTTGTCAACTGCAGTGAAAAAGGGTCATTGGGTTCTTGGCTTTGTGTTGTGGAACATCAATTGCTCCTGCATACAGGCAAGCCAGGAACAAAGGTGCTTTGGCCTGTGTATCTTTTCCCCTCCACTTTTCAGACACAAGTGCATCACTCATGCTCGTACGATGATGACCATGAGTGAGCTAAGGTACCAACCTATCCTGTGCAGAACACTTTTGCAGTGAAAGAGGGTCAGGGTACCGAAGGGGATGGTTGAAGGAGGTACCACACGGTGCACGAAGGAGATGCTCAGCTGGCAGGCAGGCCGTCTTTGTCCTCCACCTTTGGGAAACACCCAGCTTCTGACATCCAGCCTGCACGCACTGTAAGCATGAAACCTCCAGTGAAGTCTAAACTGATGTAACAGCCAGAGGCCTAACCAGCCTCTGGTTACTCCATCAGTGCTGTCCTTGTCCCTGGCCTTCTGTCTGCTCAGCTGCACCTGCACATTTGAAGGCTGGAAAGAAATCCTGTTCAGACTTGAACCAAAAAGAACAGCTGGGCTTTGTGTGCACAGAGGGCTTTAGAAAGGTCAAGAATTGAGCTCTTGTGCCAGTCTTTTTGTGGTTTACTTCTCATTGTTTCTCTTTCTCTGTGAATTCTTCCTCTGAATTGGCATCTGCTGACTTTGTGGGGGTTTTTTGTTTGTTTTTAACATGGTGTTCTGTGTTGCAGGTTTTCTGTCAGTGCATGTCTTAACATCTTTTTGTTGGAAAGCTGGACTGCTGTGAAGGTCTGTCACTGCCTCCATGTGTTACTAAATCCACTGGCGTCGTGCTGGAGGGATATTGCTTGTATTTTTGGAGGAGGAAGGACCAGCTCCAAATTCTCTGCAGCACTGGGTGTAAGCTAATCTGTGGGACAACAAGGAAATCCACTGTGTGTGAGAAACAGTCAAATCAAACCCACAGTCATTTGTTTTTACAAATAGTTCTGTGGTTTAGGTCCACAAGGGGCTTCATTCATAGGCCCCCTTGTTATGAGTTCTGAGCATATTTTGAACTGTTTTCATCCTGATGCTGTGAAAAAGGTGTAGGCACAAAAGACTAGCTGCAAAGATGCTTTTTCTGGTCACTTGTTATAGCTCTGGTTTACTGCTGCACTCAATCTCATTGATTGTTGATATTATAGACCAGCATGGTTCCATCTCTCGTGTCAGTAACAAATGCTGTAAAATGCCTCAACACTTTTGATGAGTAGTGATAGAGTTATTGCACGTGTGCAGCCTTCATAAGTATTTCTTTCAAAACATTCAAGGTGATTAGGTCACACTACAGGTATAAAAAAAATCCTCATAATTCTTCTTCTGGAAGAAACCAGCATCTTTCACAATGGGAGAGTGAAAACTTCTGTTGAAGCCATCCAGGTACTGTTACTGTTTAGTAGCTGACATGTATTGATTGTAAATAGACAATTGTCACTACCATTTTGTGATTTCAACTTCGGCAAAAAAGCGAAGGCTGCACTATGTAAAGCAGGACTCATGGGGAAGGATTAATTTGCCTATCTGCAGGGCAATATCTAAGAAATGCTTTAAGCTCCTTACAGTATGATAGGGTTGTCTCCGAGCAGAGTTTGATTTCTTTAAGACAACTAGTTTAGCCTATATGACTGACTCCTAGCCATTCAGTGTTGGGTACCATTCTCTCTTGCATATCTATATTAAGAAACAAGCTGTTGCTTTTTTCAGTTTTCTAGTCTGAAGTAATGACGAGATTTCAAAGGATGTCCTATCAAAAAATAGAAATCAGGGTGGGATAAGTATACTTACCTATCCCCTCTTAATGCCAAAGCCTGCTTTGCAGATGGAAGGCTAAGAAGGTTGGTGAGTCCTGGGTTGTGCTGCACCCCAAGAAGATACTGAATTGTAAATATATTTAAATAGTGAAGTGTAAGGCAAACGTAATTTACCAACGTCAGGCTTCATCACAAGGTGACTGTCATTCCTCAAGGAAAATGTATTGCATCTCCTGCACATCAATAAACTCCACTCCATCTGTGGGATTTGTGGTACTGGTAAAACCCTGTATCTTATTTCCTTTTGTCTTGACAGGTTTTATCTCATCTGGTGCCTTCCCTGAAAGGTTTAGGTTCCTTCGTCTTTTTCTTCTCTTGGGGTCTCTGAACTTAGGTAGTCCCTAGTTTCCTTGCTGTTTTTGAGACATGAGTTAATATGATGTTGCTTAGTCCCCAAATATGAGTCTCCCAGATTAATTTCCCAGAAGGTAGACTTTCTCAGGAAGCTGTGTTCAGCTAGGGGAAACAGCCCTCATCTGGAAGTGATGTTTGGAGTTTGGCATCCTAATGTTTTACAAAACTCAAGGACCAATTATAATCAATTATCTGGTTTCTGTCTGAAAATCCCATCTTTAAATAAAATTAAGGCTTCTTAAATACATCTTTGATAAGTGAGAAAGAACAGAAATGTGGTGTGAAGAACTCCAAACTGCCCTTTTCTTTTGCATGGGTTTGCTTATTCAAGGTCTCTCCCAGAAATCCAACAAAATTAAACGACTGAACAACAGGGGATACTGTGAAGGCTTCCGCTGACAGTGGTAAGCTTGAGGTTGTGTCATTAAAATGAGCAAATTGTTTTAATGTCAGACACAGCCTTGAGACTTCCTGTCTTAAAATTTGTTTTAACAGAGCACAGTAAATACGGATTGGAACAAGACAACCCTATAAATAGTGAAAGCTCAGGTGTGTTGGTTGAGATGGATTAAATGAGGCTTCATGGACAAATAAGGCCACAACAAAGATGTGTTTTAGTTCATGGGTTTGGTATGGGTGTTCTGGTTGGTTGTTGTTTTCCCCTGGTTAACACTGCTTCATCCTTCTGCTTTCATGAAAACTGAAGCTCAGTCAGGAATTTTGCTGAGTCTCCACGGTCAATGTGGAACTATAAACTGTGGCTGGCTGTGCAGGTCTTTCCATACCAATTTTCACATTATTCCCCCTTTACCATCACAATTTAAACTTTCTCCTATTTGAGACAGAGAAGACTTTGTGGGTCATTGATTTGAATGTACAACGTGACCTTCAAAGTTCAAAGGAAGCATGTAGAAATCAAAGACTTGACATGAAATAACTGAATTTCTTCTGCAAATAGCAGTGCAGTTGGTTCTTCCATTGAAGGGGCTGTATTGCCTTTAGGTTTCACTGTAATCAAGAAAGCCACTTACTGGATATTGATAATTTAGCTGCTGCTGCTATGGAAAAGGTAATTCACTAACCACTGTATAATAATTTTCTCAGGGGTTGTTCCCCAGTTGGTTACATGCACTTCTCAAAGGGCTTTTTCTTTCAGTTTTGCTTATGTTAATGTATATTATTTTTCTTTTGCATAAGATCCCCAACAGCAAGTGGAGTTCTCATGCTGGAAAGCAGTATTTTCATTTTAAACAGCCACAAATCTCCTTTTGTGAGGAGGCAGAGGCAGGGGCATGGCACTATTCACGTAGCTCGACCACTGAGCAGGCATCTTCCTGTGCTTGCTGAGCAAGGCTGGCTGGGAGCAGAGTGACAACATGGGGCTGACACCAGGCAGAGCTGTCTGCCTCAAGAAAAGAAATCCTGCGGTTAGCAATTATGATATAACCTACCTAAAGCCCCATAACCAAGGACTGTCTGTCATACATCCAAGTTTGAGAATTTCCAACACCACCAACATTTTTTATTGTTGTTTTCTAGCATTTCTACGCCAGGTCTGTTGCTGTGTCTGTCGTATTCTTTTTGAATACGGTCAGCTCAGCTGTAATCGTGTTGCACAGGTTCAGGGGTACGTGCCAGCCCTGCAGTGCTCAGGTTTACAACTCGGACAACAGGAATTGATTGCTGCAACTTGGCCGCCTAGTATGCTAAGTCCAGATGCTCCTGATCCTGAATAAGGGACCAGTTTAGCCATGGCTATCTTAAAGTATTTCTTGATCACTTTCTCCATAGTTCTCGTGTCTGTAATGGTAAATCTTCTTCTGGAGGCACTGTGGGGCCCAAGAGAAGACATGGTGTGCCGCTTTATTGCTGTGCCCCTCCTCTCGCTCACAGCAAGTGGAAGAGACCTCTTGAAGATCTCCCTATTGCAAATACTCCTCGGTGTGGAAACTGCATTTTGTTTGAAAGCATCTCTCACCCGGTGTGATGGGTGTGCTGCTTGCCAGGGGTGGGAGGACTTGCTCTGCTGGGCTGCTGGTGGCATGACTTTGCTTGCAGTGCTCTTCCAAGTGCAGGGCCCTGCTGAAAGACAGATGCTCCCAGCTGCTGGGCAGCGTCATACCTTTTTCCATGCCATTTCTTCAGCCTTTGATGCACGATCTCTGGTAGGAAGACTGGCATAGTATTAAATGAACAAGATCCACCGCGGCTGTGGGGGAGCACTAGAATAATTTTTGCAAAGAACTGGCAAATCTTTGCAGGTCTCATATACACTTGGTAAAGCAGAAAATAGCTCTCTAAAAGCCAAATAGACTGAACCATGCTTAAATGGGTCCTGTGTTCTTCCCTGAGATTCCCACGTACCTTTGGCATCCTGCCTGGTCAGGGGAGAGATGGAAAGAGCAAGCATGCATCTCAGAGCTATGAATTCACCTAAGGTGGAATCCTCAATCTGTTTTAAATCATTTATGCTTTCTCAGTCCTGTTCTTACCAGACCTTGATAATTTCACCATTCCAGCTGAACAGGAGGTTTACCTTGTTAAATTCAGGGAGTGCCACTCTGATGGCAGCAGTCTTTTATCCTGTCCCTCTCATTTTCTGCCAGGCCCATAATGCATGATTAATCTCAGTATGTAGCAAAGGGTGCAGCTACCTGTTTCTTTTGTCTGCAATAAAATACATACTGTTTGATCTAATAGCACAGCATCTGTATTTGGATTTTTTTTTTTTACCTGTCATCTTTTATATTGTGAACGTACAAAAAAAGCTGCTCTGTAGCTCTGGAAAATGTAATTTTTCCTCTCTTGTCCTTCTACTTTTAATGAACAGATTTCACTGTTTCTGATGCACATCAGTTTGTGTGCCTTTACCACCCAGCCATGCTAAGATTCAGGTTTATTGATTCTAAATATGCATTCCACTAGTCTTCATGCTCATTGTCAAAAATCAAAGCAGTCAGTTACATCTCTAGTCCAGAAACCCAGCTTTTAATGGAGGTATCACTCTAAAAATCTCATATCCCCTCTCTCTATTCATAGTCTAGAGCAGATCCTGCACAGGTGTAAATTGTTACAGCTCCATGGGGCTATCCAAATGGACACCAGCAGGGGCTGTGATCTTCTAGAGTAGCACATTTTCTGACATCTGTTGCAGTAATGCAGCTCTAAAAGTACTTAAGTTCAAGAGTGGGGAAACACTTTACCCATCAGTTTGACCTGTTCCTTGATGTTGTTTCTGCATACTTTTTCCTCCAATATTTTTTTTGGGGGTGAAATGTTAAAAGTGCAGTAGGATGGAAAATCAGTTGTACTGAAACATCTTCATAGGCAGCTTAATTACCGTTTTGGTGGGGCAGCTATATTAGTTTATTAATGTATTGTTCACTTTGAAAAAGACTTTATTTTGTAATTTTTGTATTGTAAATTCAATACTTGCCATTTAAAATTGTGTAAAACACATTGCTAGTTCTCAGGATTAAGCTTACTATAATAACTGCATCCAATGTGTGGATAGCTTGAAAGTCTAGTGGATTCCTTGCAGCTTCTTAGCAGACACGTTGATTATTGACATATTTGCTGCAGTGTGGTTTGTCATAGATTAACTCTTCAGATGACCAAGGCTTAGACTTTCACAAGTGGCCCTGAAAAGCCCAGTGACTACAGAAACAATTCTGCAGCTCACTTGATTCCTCCTGTCCTCAGGAAAGGTTATGAAGCCAAAGTGGCCACAGTTTTCTTACTTGTCAGCCATACCTCACCAATACATTGATTCACAAGTGTGCTATTTTGCTTCTCTGACCTTATTGACGTGCCATCTCTGATAGCTGATGGCTTTTAGGGCCAGGAGGCATGTGAGGATCTTCTTGGTAATGGTGGTGTGAACTCTTGTTTATAGCCAGTCACCTGCTGCCTCTGTAACCACCCTTGGCATTAGTGGTGGCTTTTTTAGAAATGTGCAGCTGCTGAAACAGCGGGCTGATGCACAGTCTCCCATCACTTATGTTTAAATGGTATGGATGACCTGAGAAGTATCTGCTCATTTTATGGACACTCTGCCTTTGAAGTCATTAGTGCTTAATTTTCACTGTTGCTTGCACTCAACAGCGATGTTAGTAGTGGCTTCATGAATTACTAATGTGGTGCTTAGAGGTGAAAAGTAAAGACCTTATCAAATTCTGGATATTTGCATATACAATGCAGATAATTAAGTATCTGAGGCAAGTTTTTTTCTTTACCTCCTTTGCTGATAGGGTGTTCAATAGAAAGTACATTTAATATCTGTTGCTGCTGAGGATTAACCTTTGTTTAATGCTGTCCAGTCCTATATGATGTATCATATACTGAATTAACCCTCATCTGCAAAGCAGCTTCCTGGGTTCTGTTGTGTTTACACTGGCAACCTCTAAGAGGTAATTACAGAGCTCTTTTGTTAGAAATTAAGTGCTGCAGATGGACTCTTTTCCAGTAAATCAGAAATCACAAATAGAGTTCAGTTTAAGAACGTGGGGAAACTGTATTTTTCGCTTCCCTCTGATTTTTTTCTCCATCAAATCAAAAGCAGTTCTTCAGAGCATTGAAGTGTATGCTTAACATCATACTCTTCAATTCAGTGAGACTCTTCTGCCTTTACTAAACAGGGCTGTCTTTAAACAAAGCTCTTAAACACACGCGTAATTAGTTATTGACGTGAGGTATGGTATGTATATATAGTCTGTACTTCAAAAGAGGGATCTTTTTCCTAGTAGGTTTCTTTAAAGCAGAAAACATGCTTCTAGCTTGAGTAATGTTTTTTTTTTCTTTTCCAATGGCATTTCAATTCAGTATAGGTAAAAACGATCTTTTAAGAATGAGTCAAAAGCTTTAATGTGCGTTTAACCCAGTCCCCTTTGAAACCCAGTTCAGATATACAGCTTCTTTGAAATAAATAATTGTGCAGGGAGCTATGTTCATCAGGAAAATGTTTTTAGTATCACCTGCATAAACGAAATCACAGATGCTTCAATCAAGGATCATTTCTTTAAAGAAAGGCTTTAAATTGCCTACTCTGCAGTATCACATGCTTACCCATAATTTAGTGCCTTATCCACTGGAGTGTCACGGGGATTATCTTCTTCTGGAATGTGGAAATGATTAGAAGATTAAAAATCCATATACAATTCCCTGACTTTTCACAGAATACTAAAAACACCGGATAAATGTTTAAATTATTATAATTCTGAATCATTGTTGTAAGCATTCTGGCTGCCTTGTATTGTTTCATTTTTTTCACCAGGATAATGAGTTGAACTTCAGGTGTGGGTTGTTTTTTTGTTGTTTTGTTTGTTTGTTTGTTTGTTTGAGGGATTTCTACTCTTGCACATCTGAGCCCATTGCTTTAGGAGTGGGAGAACTGTGATGCTTTCCATCTTTACAGTGGCAGATAATATATGCACAGCTTGCTGTCGTCAGAAGGGATCATTATCTGATGGCTGTTACCATTGGACATGGCCACTAGTTGAGATGATTAGAGGGAGCAAAGCCAGGTGGTAGTGCAACTACACCACTGCTTGTTTTAAGCTGTCTTTTCACTGTCCAGTCTGGGAACACTAGTCTTCAAGCTAGTCTTCAACTTCCTGCAGCTTCTTCTGTCAATACACTCTTTGCTGTTGGGTGGCTTGTGTCATGAACCAAGACAGCCTGTGCCATTTATTTGTATACAGTGCATGTATTTAGTGAAGCATAAGCCTTTTGGTTATGCGGGAGGGAGGTGAATTAACCCAGCAACAGCAGCATCTGGAGGAATCATACTGAGGGCACTTTTGCTAGGGCCATTAGCAATGTCTATGGTGTGTTGGCTAATGGGCATGTCCTCCATGAATCCAAGAGTGGACATCCTTACCAGAAGCGTTCAGGAAATGGGTGGCTAGCAGTCTGGTTTGCCGCAGACCAAACAGAGCTGTGGAAGTTCAGAACACTATTCCTACAGATGGCGACAGTATACTTGTACTATTTCTGATACTACTAAGCAGTTTTCAACTGATGGCCGTGCAAATATTTTCCAGTCACTGCAGATCTGTTTGGAAAGTTCAGGTGCAGAGGACTATATGGGCTTTGTGGATCATTCGCAGGTTCTGATGCCATAGTGAAAATCGCTGTTAGCAAAGACAACATTGCATCCTGACTAAAACTGATTGTTCAAAGCTTCACTGGAAACCCATCCTGACCTCTTAATTTGTAACAGATGGTAAATAGAAAGTTCTCATATGCAGCTACATGCTCACCTGGATGTGCTTGTTGATATAGAGACTGAATTGTGTGCTTCTGGATCCAGTGAAGTCCAGACTTGATTACAGAGAAATTTAGGGGTGTTGATTACCAGTGTTGAATGCGCATCATGGGTGATTTGGAAGTGGTTCAGCCAATAATTTGTCTAGCTGCAACTAAAGCTGTGAATGAGAGCTGCAGGGGGCTTGAAAGTCCTTTTATCTGGTTAAAAATGTAGCTTGACAGTAAAGCCTGCTGCACATCTGGAACAGCTGCTTGTGAAGGAACAAATGGATTGATACCGAGGGTGTAAGCTCCATCAAAGTCAGATATATTAATGTTTCTCTACAGCTGTACCTAATGACTAAGAGACAAAAGGTTGCTCTTCTGAAGATATATGGGCATCTTCATAGGTTTTGTGCAAGGCACGTAAGTATCAGTGTTGCATTATAGACAAATGATATCACTGAAAGTGATATCCAAATTATATCAATTGGATGGAAATACTTCATACTTACATAGAAGTTGTCATTTTACCATTTACTTAGCTAAGTGAATGCTAAGCAATTAGTTTTCCTCCTTCCAATCTACCTAGAAGTTGCCATACTATCCTCAGGTCTGAAGTGGAATGAATGATGTTTGCTGTTTTATGTGAATTTATCTCCTGTTAACACGGGGAGTTATACTTCTGTTTAGCAAGATTTTCTTTTGTGATGTATGAAAATACTGTGATTCAACCCAAGGAAAAGATTAGGTTTAGGATGTAGCAGTTGGGTATGCTTTCCTTTCATGCTCTTATATTCCCCAGAATAGCTCTTAATTGCAGATGCAGAGATGACCTATCACCTCTTTGTAGGTGGTTGCATGGTCTTCAATCACCACTGTATCTGTGCCTCTTGCAGCATCTCTGGAAGCCAAGGAGTGCCATTATCCTAAATCATTTGTCTGAGATCAGAGTAGGTGAGTGGCAAAGCGGGACTTGAAGCCATGCCAGCACTCTAATCTCTGCCATGTCACTGCCTTCTGTTTAATGTCTTTGGGGGTCGATAGGAAAGCCTTCGGAGCGCTTCTTTGCTGGGTAGAATCTATCTAGCATGAAGTGTGCAAATATTCAGCACAAAGACACCTACTTCTGCTCAATGCCACAAAAACTAAAGTGTTCCTGATTGCAAATGTGTGGACATTGTAAGCAGTGAAGTCAATTGACTGTAAACACCTGTTCAATGGTAAATGTGTGCGTAAATGTAGCCTTGCGTGTGAATGAACAGCGGCAAAAGCGGCCAGGCTCCGGTGTTGTGTTTGGCAGCAAGAAGTTTAAATAGCAGAAGGTTTTCTTGTTTGCAGATATGGATGTGTTGTGGCATCACAGGAAGCGTCAAGAAGGTATCCTCAACAAGCTGTCCAGCTTTTACTGTGATACTCTTTGCTCTAGTGGTGAATTCACTGAAGGTTTAGGTCTGTACCTTTCCTTAACACTAAATTCACATGGATCCTTGTGGAGTTGAAGGCAGGGAGGAAGAGGGAAGAGAGAGAAACACAGCTGCAATCTTACTTTTATAAGAGACTTATCAGCTGCTAGCAAGCTTTCCCAAGTAGATGATTACTATCTAACTTGCAATAAACATCTGACTTTATCCAGGCAATTGTGAAATAACTTGACCAGTGTGATGTAATGTACAGGCATCTAGAGACCTGACCTTTACAAATGCAGCCTTAAAAGTTAAATGTCATCCTCTACCCCAGCTTCTATTCCTGTGCTGCCAGCCTACCCTCCACTTGGTCATTTCCCTGCCTAATCTTCATTGAAATAACTCTGCAGAAATCAGAGCTGCTTTGCTTATTTATGCCAAATGCAGCTCTTGCTTTTAAACCCTGAAGTCCATAACAAAAATCTTAAAGCCATTAGGATTTCCGTGTCCAAGTAACCATATTAGTGATACTGTTCACTAAGTGGCACCAGTCCTCTCTGTGGATATTCATGGACTCAGGTGGGGTTAGGAGGCAGAAGACCTCCAGCCTTTTGCGAGGTACCTGCCCATCAGTAGAATTCTGCAGGGGAAGAGAAGGGTGGAGTGAATATCCCAACAAACATAATTTTTTTTCTCTCTCTTTTTTTCTTCCTTCCCTCCCTCCTTCCCTCCCTCCCTCCTTCCTTTTTTTTTCTGAGCCTTATCCAAGCAGATTCAGGCTACTCAAAATTTTATAACCTTTCAAAATCTTCTCCATTGACATATTCTTACAAGCCAGCCATAAAGCAAGAGCTCCCCTTATTTAACAGCCAGCAAACCAAGGTGTGAAACTAAGGACGTGCAGTAGCAAGAAAGATAAATGCAGCAGAAGAGGCAGGTTTCTTATCTTTAATAAGAGGATGCCTAAAAGCTTCAGCTTTCTGTTATCTTTCACTAAGATTTACCAGAAGCATGTAGTACTAAGCTTTTAACGCTCTTGCTTTACATATTAAAAAAGGTAATTTTTATTTCCATTTTCACTCAGCCTGATTTGAAAAACTTCTGTAAAATAGCATTCTCCATTTTGAAAGCTATTTTTGAGATGCCAAGTAGTGCTGATTATATCAATAGAGTACATTGATTATTTTTTTCTTATTTGCCCTGTATCCTAGTAAGCCTGATATTTGACATGATTTATTTTGTTTCTCTTTTCATCTCCAAATTTCCTTGGCAATAATCAGAATTACATTGAACAATCACAGGAGATTTGTCACAATGAAGTTCTGATGCTGGTTTCAATCTAATGCAAAATGTGCAGTGTGCAACTTAAAGCCTTTGTCTGTCTTCAGGGTCTGTTTATGGCAATGCTAAATTGATACCTTTTCCTCTGACCTGTTGTTGTATGCTGGATAATGTGCTCTAATTTCTGATTTGGGGAGGTGAGATGCAGACCCTGTAAGTTAGCGATTCACCTAACCCTTTGGTGCTGGTACAGGAGGTCTGTGTTATTGCAAGGACAGTTGATCAGAGGATAGTACTGTGCCACTCTGGGCTTCTGGTGTTCCTTTAATGCATGCTGGGACCAGTCACTGTAGATAAGAAGCAAAGAGTTGCATATATCACTGTCCAGTTTTATTTCAATATTTACAATGGTCTGCTATGGGCTTAGTTAGAGAGAAAGTTGGCAGATGTGAATGCTGGGCTGCTTTCTATCATCTGTCAGCGGTCATGGTCATCCAGAGAGGTCCCACATGACTGGAGACTTGCTGATGTAATGCCCATCTGTAAGAAGAGTCGTAAGGAGGACCTGGGAAACTACAGGCCTGCCAGCCTGACCTTGGTGCCAGGAAAGGTGATGGAACAGGTCATCCTGAATGCAATCATACAGCATGTGTGGGACAGCCAGGGGATCAGACCCAGTAAGCATGGGTTTATGGAAGTGAAGTCCTGCCTGACCAACCTCATCTCCTTCTATGGCGGGGTGACCCGCCTGGTGGATGAGGGAAAGGCTGTTGACACTGGGGGTGCTGATTGATGCTTGCCTGAACATGAGCCAGGAGTGTGCCCAGGTGGCCAAGAAGGCCAACGGCATCCTGGCTTGTGTCAGGAATAGTGCAGCCAGCAGGAGCAGGGAGGTGATCGTCCCCCTGTGCTCTGCTCTGGTGAGGCCGCACCTCGAGCACTGTGTTCAGCTTTGGGCCCCTCACTACAAGAAGGACATCGAGGCCCTGGAGCGTGCCCAGAGAAGGGCTACGAAGCTGGTGAAGGGCCTGGAACACAAGTCCTGTGAGGAGTGGCTGAGGGAGCTGGGGTTGTTTAGTCTGGAGAAGAGGAGGCTCAGGGGAGACCTTATTGCTCTCTAAAGCTACCTGAAAGGAAGGTGTGGGGAGCTGGGGGTCGGCCTCTTCTCACAGGGAACCAGTGATAGGACTAGAGGGAATGGCCTCAAGTTGCACCAGGGGAGGTTCAGGTTGGAAATAAGGAGACATTTCTTCTCAGAAAGAGCAGTCAGGCATTGGGACGGGTTGCCTGGGGTGGTGGTGGAGTCACCGTCCCTGGGGGTGTTTAAGGAAAGGTTGGACGTGGTGCTTAGGGACATGGTTTTAGTGGGTGACATTGGTAGTAGGGTGATGGTTAGACCAGAAGATCTTGGAGGTCTTTTCCAACCCTAATCATTCTATGATTCTATATCACTCTGGAACTATTGATTTTAATCAAGTGATGGTAACATGTTACCCAGGTCCCAGCATGATGAAACTTGAGTCTTAAAGCCAGTCCTGTAGAGGTCTGTTGTACTGCTTGTGAGATCTGCTAAAGCCCAATAGCTTCCATTCCTGACCAGAGCTGCTATTTCTAGTACAAGCGCATGGCAAGACTTCTTATTCCTCTACAGCATGTTTGTTCACTAGTCTCTGAAGCATGGTTTGCTTGCAAGGATTAGCAAAACTGTATAGCCAGGCTACAGCAGTCTGTCTGGGAAATGTCTTCTACCCAGCAGCCACAGGAGAACTTCCTACTACATGTTAGACACTAAAGAAAAGATTCAGTTTTTAATTTGAATTTGCTTTTCTTTACTGGGAAGAGGAAAAATAAATAAATAAAAAACACAAATTAATTGGCCCTGCTTTGCACAGAAGGAATGATTAATCTCCTGCATGCAGGAGCATCTGTCTACTACTCCTGCCTGAATTCCTCAAAAGGCTAAGAGTGTTTCTAATGGTCATTTAAATAATAAATGCCACTACACTCATTAGGGGTGTATCAGCCGTTCGTTTTCTGCTCTGGTGCTTGTTGTATTCTATTAATATTTATTGAATTCAAGGAAATTCATTCTGAGCTACTGGTCTACATTTCTTTTCAAGGTCACCAAATATAAATATTTTATTTATCTAATTTAGAAAAACGACATCAGATGCCATGCAGCAAACATGACAAGAGTATGAATTAGCGGAAAGCTTCCCTGGGGAAATGTATCCAGGTTCCAGTAATGGATAATTATAAATCCAATAGCTTCTCTCCTACCAGGTAATAAAGATATATAATGGCGATACAAACCCTCACCTGAAAGCATGCATGTGGCAATAGCAGTGAATAGCAAAATAGACTATTTACTATGAGGGCAGTGAGAGCATCCAAATCTTTCTGGTATTTGGGCCCTAAGTAGGCTTATTAGAGCTTCAGCTGTTCATGGATAAGCACATGTGACAGATCTCCCATAGCCCCATGTGAACAAATGTGCCTACATAAATTAGGTGCTTGATGATGTCTCTCATGCACTCTCAAAGGTGCTGGCTAAAATGTCCCCGTAACAATCATACGAGTGGCCAGAGTAGCTTGGCTCAAGGATTTCACAGTGCTTTCTCATCACTAGCAGTCTACTGTTTCTCCTTCAAACAGGGTTGCATTGCATACTTGCTGTGTATGCATAGCCCAGGAAGGTCCTCTTTCTTCCCCACCAGTAATGAGACAGAGAAGAACCTGATGAAATGCTGTGTTCTCAAAGTTCCTGTAAGTTAAACCCTCCTCACCCTTTTCTGCTATGTGTTCAACGTCTGCATATTTGGAGCCTATCTTTCTTGGGTTCCCTGGGAGCCTAGAAATTCTGATATTATGATTATTTCATTTTGAGCAAGCACCATCTTTCATGTACATTCATCCCACCCTCCCCCCAGAACAGAAAGGGGAATAATGGTGGCTGCCTTTTAGAAATGAATAATTCCATTCTTGCAAATGTTGGCTATAAGAAAATTGTGCTCAAAAAAGAAAGAGACAGTAGATTGGGTTTACCAAGGGACAGCTTCTCTCTGCCATTGAGTTTTGAGCTGTCAAGAATCAAAGAAAACAAATGAAGTGGTGCTTAATTTAATTGAAAATTATCCTTGTGGATTTATGACTATTGAATTTTTAGCACCATTATTGTCTTTTTGTTATTACTAAGGTTAAAATTAAAGTGTTTATTGCTATTGTCTAGAAATATTACAGACAAAGCACAGGTTCTAAAGAAGTGGGTGTTGAATAACTTATCTTTGTGGCAGTTCTGTTTTTAAACAATGCACACATACTGTCTAAGGGAAGATATTAGAAAATTGGCTGTACAAAGGAAAGGTAGTAACCGGAGTTTTGACTTAAGTGGTCAGTGACCTGTGCTGCTTCAGTCTTTTAATGTAAGCAGTCTTACAGCCTATAAAACTGGAGATTTTATGGCCCTGTCCCACTGTTGATGTTACAGGTATCAAGCTCTAATAATATATCTCTAATTGGCAACTCATTGATATTCTCAGCCCCAAGGCCTTGATGAGAACAGCTATGGAGAATAAATCACGGCATCTCCCTTCTTGAGAAGTTTATCAGGGAGTAGGTCTGAACAGCTGAATCCTGGTAAAAACAGATCATCTTTGGAGCAAAAGAGTAGAAATAAGGGCCTTGTGTAGTCACAGGAATAAGCAAATCTCTGACAAATCTAGAGGTGAGTTTCTAAAGTACGTGTTGAAAGAATAAAGGCTGTCATGATTTAACCCTGAGTCATGGTGATGGATGGCTTGGCTACAGGAGCACAAGATGCCTGGAGAGGGAACGGCAGAAAATTGAGGTAGCAGGGAAGATGGAACTAAATGGGAGAAGCATACATCTCTCTGCATGTATGGTCACAACATAAGATCAATGACTGGTAGGCTTTTGTCATGAATAAAATATGTCTTTATGTATAGGGCACATAGGGTAGAGAGCAACAGAAAGAAGAAATAGACAGGTGACCAAAGAGCTCAGTAAGTCCCCAAACTTGGGGAGGGGTGGGGAGAGGTGTGATGAGTGTGATAAGCTGGATAACCTGTTCAGCAGAGCAGGACCACTGTCCATATGGCAGGGGCATGAAGAAGAGGGTATTTTGAGGACCGCCAGTGCAGCAAGCCAGGAGGGCAGAGCAGCAGCAGCTTGTTGAGTGGGTTTGAGCTGGAATCAGGTCTGGAGAGGGACCCAGTACTGCAGCAGCAGCATGAGAGCGTTAGGCTGGAGAGGGAGGAGGGGTTTCGTGTGTTTGGCAAACATCCATAGCAGGACTTGGAGTTTGTTATGTGCTTGGGCTGAACAAAAACAATCATGGCACCTTCACTCTTGGTCTTCTCTAGAATCACCTCAAAAATTATGCCTGCTGAACTAATGTATATAACTTTGTGCAATACACCACATCCTCCACTGATTTCAAACCAACGTGGAAAATACACATGGCAAAAATCCTTGGCAGTAAGTTCTAGCATGACAAGCTCCTAAGTAAATACTGAACAGTTGCTAATTAAAGTTAAGTGCGTAGTCCCTGATTTTTCAATTACCACACTCAATATATAGTGATGCCTTAATTATTTTTGTGTCTAAATATACTTAAAAGAATTCGGTAAGTCTGGAGGTGAACTTCACAAGGCAGATGGTTCTCTCTATTTTCAGTGGTAGACTGGAGGTAGATTGAACCGAAGTTGAAGGGAGGCCCTCTTTGAAAAGTAGCATTGGCTGAAAAACTTTGGCCTTCGATAACCTAAGCTCTTTACAGCAACTTTCATTTATCTTCACTTTAAACTCAGGTGAGCACTTTTCAAGCAATCACTTGTCCCCTAACTAGCCTTGGGGGCAACTAGTCTGCAAGAGAGCATATTGGCCTTCATTTGATAGTTCTAGTTACACAGACCATGATCCTCATTCTCTGCTGTGAGATGTGGAAGTACTACAGTATTCTGTTCAAAACTAGCAGCTGCTCTCCTTCTCTAGCTGATGAGGAGGAGCCTGAATAGCCGTGTCATGAGATCGCTGTGTGACAGACGAGATGAATTGCCCTCCAGAAGTGCCTGCTCTCAGTGGGGACCAAGGAGGTAACTACCTTAAACAGGTCACATAACAATCAGGTACGTAAGGGTGTGTGAAAGCAGGCAGATGCCCACGGTTTAGCTGATGTCTGGACTCCTGAGTACCTAATGATAGCCTGCTGCTAGCCTGTTCCCATGGCAGCACCCGTAATGGCCATCCATGTAAAAACTGCTGCTTCTAAAAATATACACCTATGCAACTTGAGGATAATGGTTTAAATCATTTGACACCAGAATTTTTCAGAAGCACTTAGCGTTAAAACTTGTCAGGATTTTCTTGAGCGAGTATTTTTAATCAGAAAATGTCAGCTTATTGAAACAGGAATTTGAGGAACAAAGGTCTGTCTTCAAGAAGTCATCTACAAAGTTAAAAAAAAAAAGTCCAGATTTAAGGTATTTTCATGACATCATGTTAAATGAAAAGTTTCTGTTGCTTAGTATGAAAAAATGTTTCAAAGCATGTGTTACTTTGGTGCATTTTATTTTGTTTACTGATCAAATTTAGAAGAAAACAATTTGAATCATCTAAAGTACTAAATAGAATTGAGCTGACACTGTGCATGAAGTTCGGGGTGTTGGTGTTTGTTTTTTTTGCATTTTCAGTGTTCCTCTCAACTTGACCCAGGGAATGCTTTTCACATTTTATATGTTCTGCTAGGCAGAAAAATAATGTACTGTCTATGTAGAGTGCTGGTCTAAACTTGTCCCCATTTAGTACAAGGGTAATTTATGTTCCGAGGCTCAGTGGGAGAAAACGTTGGGAAAATTCAGAATGCTTTTGGAAATCTTTCCTATGTTTGCAGTAGCAGTACTACTGTGCTCAGGGTTTTAATGCCAGGAAGTGTATTTTGCTTTAAAAGAAAGACTACGAAGTT
This sequence comes from Anser brachyrhynchus, assembly GCF_964034855.1. NCBI lineage: Eukaryota > Metazoa > Chordata > Aves > Anseriformes > Anatidae > Anser > Anser brachyrhynchus. Next base: position 14,114,198 of record NC_137698.1, read on the forward strand.
TTCTTTACTTTGGAGGGACTGTGGAAATGGGGACACATGCCTTGTAGGATCGACTCTGGCTTCTACTGTTAAGAAATGTAGGCTGCCATTAAGCTATGAAATTTAAACCTCAAAACAAAGTAATTGGGATGAGAATTGCTCTAGCAGTTGGCTGCTAATTCTGAAAAATAATCTACCACCTGTTGTTTAGTCCTTAGGATTAAAGAAGGTTTAATGTTTGAGGCAAGAGAAATTTATTGCTCCAGATGGAGCACGATTTAACAAAAAAAAGTTTATGGGCAAAGATCATATTCAGTGGGCTAGCCTACCACTCTTAAAAAGGCAGCTTGGTATAAGCCACAGCACTCTTAATAGCAACCTATGGACAGACCTGTTTTCTGCCTTTGGGAATTAAGTTCTTTATATCTGAAAGTCACCACAGATGAGTTTATTGCTATTCTCGATATGCTGTGCAATTGTATTTTTTTTTCCCTGTGTACATCATCAGATTTTAATAAGAGGCAATAATTTTATTGTCCCACTGAGAATGTAATCAAAGATGTGTTTGGTACACAAGATAAATAGTTGCTGGAGATGAAAATGTGAAAATTCAAGGGTTATTTTGTTTGCGTGTTATTTAGTGACCATCTGGAAGCAGGAAATGCTGGAGATGAGACTTTCAGAAATCAGCAGTATGGAGTAGATAATAAGACAGGATAAGGTAAACCTATTAGTTGAACAGACTGGATTATACTGCCGAGAATCTTTCTGCTCAGGAACAAGCAAACAAAACTTTCTCGATTAAATATATATTCTGGGGACAAAAACGTGTGAAGGAAATACTTCCTAGCTTGGGTATGTGTACAGAGAAAAGGGGAAGAGAAGGCATCCTGTGCTGGATAGGATTCATGTCCCTTCTGCTCAAAGAAAAAAAAAAATCCTTGCTTCCAATTGAGCTTTGTGTCAAGCATTTTCTTCTTTGTACTTTCAGCTTTGTTCCGTTTCCACTCTAGTCTTTTCTTCTCCTTGGATTCAGTCTTCTTGCTTTTTCCCTACTTGGCCCTAAAATTCTAAGGTCTGCTGGTTGAGGAAAATTAAATATTTGTAGGTAAATCTGATTTGTCCACAGAACCCTTTCAGGGCAGGTCATTTATTCCAGTCCAGGAATTTTCCAGGACATCCTGGGTTTTTAACAAGCTCATAGGCAGTTGTATGTCTTCTTCGGTCATGCCTGCAGTTTAGCTATTTAAGTGCTGGCTGTCAGCTGCTGCCTGCTCCCCTCGCAGACTCCCAGTCCCACACCAGGTGGCTTTCTCTCCCTTTTTCCCAGTCAGGTTCATCCTGCTGAGTGTATGAAGGCTGGAAATCCATAGTAGCCAAGATCAGTGTAATCACCATAAGCCTGTCCTTCCCATCACTTTCCTGATCATGAGGTCCTGCCACCTCCCATGCACTCACATCCCTCTGACCCTGCACTCAGTCTGCTGAGCCAGCAGAAAAATGGGGAGAGGTTGTATGGGGCTTGTTTTTTTTTAAATATACAGAGCAGGCTGGGCACAGGATCAGATGTGGGACTTCATGGCATGGCATGGTGCTCTGGCACGTAAGGGTTGGATCCATTCAGTCTGCTTTAAAGCCAGGGGTCTTGGGCCATTTTATCAAAGGAGCCACCCCTGCCTTCTGGATGGGTCTTTATTGCCTACAGAGCAGGAACAAGAACAAGGCAAATAGGTGCCTTGTTCTCTCCTGGCCAGCCACAGCTTTTGGAAGAAAACATAACATAATGCAAACTGAGAACAAACTAAGCAGCACTGCCATCTGTAATAGGTATATGGGGTGATATCTTGGTGACTTTTGACAAGCTTTGTAGATGGTGGCGACCTCAGAGTGGGCCTTAACTACAATTTAAGTGTTCAAATTAAAGGGTCTAGTTTTTGGCCACTAGCACTTTGCAGTTCAGTGGCAATAAATATCCAAAGGTCCTGAGACATGAAGAAATACCACAAGTACTGTAACTTCTTCTTGTTTTTCTTTACCACAAACACGAGCATTTGTCTTTAAATGGAAGTACTTGCATTTACTAAAGTACTTTGGTTTTCTTTAAATTTTCTGAAAGAAAAGACTTTTAAGCATAAAGATTGTTTGTAGTCTTCTAATGCTGTAAGAAGTACTGATGTTTTGAAGTGAGCTATGCAATGCAACAGCTTAGAAGCAGCATGTTTAGCAGATCAATGGTACTTGAGAAACTTTCAGGGGAGGGAGCCATCTTTTAAGCCATCTTTCTGCCTGAAGCACATTCTGGCAGGCTACAAATGTTTGCCATTCTCAGTGTGTGACCCACCTCAGTGCTATGGTCTAGTAGTTGTGTGGTTGGTATGGCAGAGCAGAGGTACAACTGTTGTGCTTTTGTTCTGGGTGCCTTGTGTGGTTTGCAGAGCTGCATCCTCCTCTGGTGTGTGCTGCTGCCAGTATTGCCCCTGTTGCTGATGGTAATGTCTGTAGTGACTGCTCAGTCCTGACAACTTGCCGTGGTTTTGGTGGGTGAAGAATATTATTATTCAATGGTAAATGAATCCTAGGCAGTGACCAAAGATGTCAAGGGAATGGCTAATGTGTTATGCAGAATATTTGCAAATACTTCTTTACAGTCACACCAATCCCACTGTAGGAAAAATACTATGAATTAAAGATGCAGCCCAGTACCATAATATTTCTACTGCCCCATAGTGGCAGTAGTCTTATAAGAAGTAGGTGGTGGACATCTCATTAAGACATTGCAACAAAAAAATACCCATAGTGTTTGAAGGCCCTTGATCAAAAGACTTGGCACTATTATGGCAGCACCCAGCAGCAGTATTTTGTTAGGTGTTAACGTTTCACCATGAGCACTCAACCCTGTCCAGATCTTTCAGTAGATGTTTGAGAATCAGATAATCTTAGCACAAAAATCTGCTGAGAAAAGAGACTGATAGCTTAAAGTGATGCACACAGAAACTCATGCATTTACATCCCATCTAAGTTAATCTCAGGAGTGGCAAATAAAAATATCCTCAAATTATCTAGGATCTACCCTCTCACTCCAGTCTTTTCTTAATTCATTTATTATAGTGACAGTGCAATTCTTTGGTGTGGAGATGAATGTTTTTTGCTTTTTTTTTTTTTTAAATGACTGAACTGACAAACATATAGCAGACAGTATTTCAGATAAATGGAAGGAAACAAATCCATTGACTTTGCCTTAGAAAATCGGTAAATGCTGACCTACGCGAAGTGCCAAATGTTAAGAATTTTCTCCCTGACAGAGCTGAATGAAAGATAGAAAACCTGAAAAAAGTGAGCCAGTAGTACATACAAATGCCGTGTTGCTGTATTTAATCCCTCAAAGAAAATTCTATTATCTGCAGCACAACATCAGCAAGTTCCTTGTTTTCATCTCTGTATTTAATTCACAGGTAATTTCACTCTGGAGACCAGAAACCTTAAACTCTTCAAATGAGTAGCACGTGATACAGATAGCAGTTGTGCTTGGGGAAAATGCCAGTCGTCTCATGAAAGGTTTGCTTCCTTGGTGTGTGTGGAGGATACCTGGTGCAGATTGTTCATACAAAGGCACATGGGCATCATGCAAGCTCCAAGGACTTGTCCAGAAGTCTGGAGGAAGCACTGGTTTGGATTTGAGAAGATGTGGTACCTCGTCATTCTACCTTATAATTCTTCTGGGAATTTGGCAAATCCTTTAGTGCAAAAGCATTGGTAATTCAGTGCCTGAATACCCTAAATATGGCCCCCCAAAACTTTGTGTCTGGGTTCCTGGCTTGGCACTGACGTAACTGGTCAAGCTTTTTATGCTGTATCTTACTGAATTTATGAGGACTTTTGGGGGTGGGATTTTCTCACTCTACCAGAAGGTTAAGACTAGTGTGAATTAGATTTACCAGTGCCTTTGAAGTTCCTATTTGTCGTCATCTCAGCATGTGTTGGCTCCTAGATATGTTTAAAATCCAGCCTCCTGACCATAGCACTTGACATACCACTGCCATAACAAGATTGGTCCCTTAAGAATACTTCTTCAGTGTTGTTCTCCTTAATCTGATATCCCAAAGTAGTGAACTTCCACCACTCCCCTGGATTGTTTAGGATCATTTCACAAGCTGATAAAGTCAGGAAGGACAGATAGCAATTCTGCAACTTGTCTTGACGTGTGTGAGTACCCTGCCAAAGTGTATTACAACATATTGAATGGGTCTGTTGCTGGCTGCACCTGGGTTATGCAGAATACTAAGAAGGACTCAGAAAAAGTATTTTTCTTCTTCTCAGTTGGGGGGGAAGAGCTGATACTGTTTTAACCTTACTCTATCTTTCTGTTCCTAAGTTGAACTGGATATATCTAGGTTGGCTACACTTCAGCTTCCACAGTAACAGATCTTTTTCTGGCAGCAGAAAAAGATGCAAATTATTTTCATGTGGCAGGTGTTTCAACCAAATATCCTGGGATCAAACTAACATTTATCAAGTACCTTGAATCACAGCGTTATGTACTCGGTGGGCATTGCCCACGGGGAGGTAATGCATCAGCAGGCTGAGAAGCTTAGAACACAAAGGAAGAGAATAACAAATCACAAATCAACAAACTCAATTGTATTAAACGTGCTGCCCAGGGATGCTTTCCTCTGGCAAGAAAATATTCAGATGCAAACTTACCATTAGGAGTTTAAAAAATAAACCAACTGTAGGTAAATGATAGTTATTTGCTAACAAATGCAAGCGGTAAGGATCCTGAGCTCCATTTCAACTACCTTTCAGTTGTATCCCAGGTCCCGGAAGCAATCGTTATGGTTGTTCAATTAAACTTGATTGGGTATGACAGAACCTTACCAAATACTGGCCTCTGAAGGGGTTGTTCTTGCTAAGATTTGAATAACATGCTATTATGAATGATGGTGTTTTAAATTAGTAAGGATGCTGAAAGAAGTAAAAATAGACAAGCCATTGTGAGATTTCCCAGCAGCTGATGTTTGCTTCATTTGAAAAGACACATGAGTTTCAAGCAATCTTAAATGCAATGCCATATAAATTAGACGGGAAAGAGGTTTGCAATGTGTTTTATTTAGTCAAAATTGGAAAACTTTGAGATGTTATCTTTATAACTTCTTAGTTTCTGGGAAGGACGGTGAATTTAGATTCCCCATAACCACATCTTTTAATGTGGCCTTCTGATTCCTTATCATTTTGAGCTGGGATGAAGCTCAATACAGTCTGTCAAAGACAAAGTGACAAAAGGGGCTTTGTGTTATTTTTGCAACTCTCAGATTGGCTAGCCAACCTGCTAATGAGGACTACTAGTTAACAATCTTAGTTATTGCAATAGCTAAAGGGTATACAGGTGCTGAGAAGGGAACCACTGCAAGGTACGGGTATCCTGGTGCGCCTCCAGTTGGTGGAAATTTAGCAGGTTCTGGATCCCAAAACATATGGATCCTGGCAGTGCAACCTAGCAGCTCCAAATTTCTGGCATAGGGAACAGTGAAAGAAGGTGACTTCTCTGGCAGTCACATAATGTAACATAAGGAGTTGGTAAAGGGCATGGGGACTGAACTGAAAGCAACCTGTTTCTTTTGTGATAATTTCGTGTTTTTTCATGTGTCCTGTCTGGAGGAAAAGAATTGCGTTAGGGTCTCTTTGTGGCAGCACTCAGATGGCGTAGGTGAGGTAGATTTCAGACGTAGGACATGAGAGATCACATTTTCTCCATTTTGCTTCTTAGTTTTCTGTTGTTTTTAATCTTGACTAGTCTCCTTTTAGATCTGAGGTTCAAGCGCTGGAACACTTCTCGTTCTGGAAGCCTAGAAGGCAATGCTGCTTTTACTTAATTTTGCACCTTAAAACTCTGCACAAAGAAAGTTAATAGTGAAAGAATTTGCCTCTGTTTTCCGATTCTGCAATTCCACACTTTTTTTCAGAAGGCCTTCCCTACCAGTTAGGTCCCATTGTTTCCATCAGTGGCATCTCGTAACAATCCTATATTTGGATTGTCATGTTCTTTAATTGAGCATCCTTCAACTCTTTAGTTTCATTTCTCAGCTCCTTTAATGCTGTCTTAATAGTAGTTTTCTCTGAAGACTTCTTTGCAGAGCTTCTTTTCAAATAAATTGGTGTTGAAATGATCATAACCTGGCTTCTCTATTTTTATTTAACGCATGGAATTATCTCAATTGGCATGAAGTTCAGGAAGTCACAAGGCCAAATGCACTTTCATAAATCTGAGATGACTTCACTGAAATCTTTGAATTTACGGTCTCTTAACAGAGAGCACAAGTTGACCCCAGAGCCCACAATATTAGCTCTAATGGGAAATTAGAATTTTCTGGTGCACTGACTTCAATGACACATGGGTAGGATTATCTGAGGATGGAAAGCAAATGTTTGCTGTACCATAGCATGCCCATCTCCTTTGTATACATGCCTGCTCTGTTTGAATGGTGAATTACAGTGACTGAGACTCAGGGTGATCCTGTTAATAACCAGGGTTAAACTCAAAAGAGTGCTTCTGCTGAGAGGATTTTTCCTTCCTGTTTCAAGTGGAGTTGTGGGCCAGGGTTTGGGTTCATTGTGTTCTTGGTTCTTTCAGTACTAATCTTCCTAAGGGCTTGTCTGTGGCTGCAGCACTCTCCAATTGCTTGTCACCATCACAGCTACTTCCCACAGCCTTACCCCAGTGATTACTTAGGCAGGAGCAGTAAACAACAGCAAGGCCCAGAGCATTTCATGTAGGATGTACAGGGAGTGGATTCCTTTAACTTTAAAGATATTATGCTGGATGCCAGCACTCATCTAGTGCTCAGGTTTTCCTTTCATTAGTTTTCTGCTTTCAGCTTACAATGTTATTAACAACGTGAACAACTGTTCTGTGTGTGCCTTGGTCATGGAGGATTCCAGGTAAAGCTGATTTCTTTTTGCTTGTTAACTTCTTCACAAATTGAATTCAGTGCCCCATCTCTTATATGTTTACACTATCAATCACATCTTTTTTTTGCCTTGTTTCAAGACAGCATTTGTTTGGAGTCTATCAATGACAGTCAAGGATCTGACCAAAACTACATCTTTTTATCTTGGTGCTGAATGTTGCTGATTAATGTGGGAGGAGTAACAGAGAATGCAGTAGAAGGGCTGCTCATTCAGTGAGGTCTGTATACACAACGTGTTACAAACTGCCCCCCAAACATGCTATCCTTCCATGTCCTTTTGTCATCTGTTTAAATCAACAGGACAGGCTGTATTTCTATATGCAGCTAGTCTGTAAGTGCAATGTCATGTGTCAGAGGGTTTGGGTAAGCCAGGAATACCCCGAGCAGACCTGTCGAAGATGGCTGGAACATAGGATGTGTTCCCACCTGGCAGATACCAGTAAAGTATCTGAGCAACTACAAACCATTGCAGGGCCTGTGTGGGAAGCAAAGGCAGGCTAAAGCCTCGTTTTCCTCCATGTCCTGAACAGAATTTGACCACAGTAAAATGATGTACACTTGGCTACTACAAAGCAATCTCATGCATGCTTTAACTGGCGTGGTAGGATAAATGCATCCTGCATTATATAACCATCAATCCAGCTCCCATAGCAACAGCATCCATGTCACCAGTTCTGCCAGCGATAACCATGTTGTAGTAATCTGCAAATATTTAAATTGTACACGATTGGCTTGTCAGTTTTGTCACATGTGTTTATATGCAAACAGATCTTATGACTAGCGCTTCCAAAACTCACTAGGAATGTGTAAGCCCTGAACGCTTAACAGGTTTCGTTGCTTGGGTCTGACCTGAATGTTAATCACAGTTTTCCTTAGATGAGCATTAAATCTCTTATGCTTCTGGAGACGAACATCAAAATTCAAATATTTAATTTGCTCGTTGACATTTATTAAAATAGCTTCATGCTTGAATATGAAGTTAAGGCAATGGCAGCTAATTTTGTTAGTCTAGATGACGTTGGAAGTAAATTTAAATCTGATTGAGAACCATTTAATACTGAGAAAAGAAGGGAATAAAAGGTCAATGGTATAAGATTATGATATCGTCAAACACGGCACAGTTTAAGGTTAGGCTTTAGAAGTAACTAAATGAAGCGTCAAAAACAGTAGCAACTGGGACATGTCCAAAGATTAGGAGAGGGGTCTTTTAATGTTTACCAAAATAGGTGTTAGTGTCACAACAAGGTGGAGACCTCCTCTTGCCTAGAGATGAAGTCAAAGATGCTCAAAGTTTCTCAGGACTTAAGTTTTACTCTTCAGCCTGACAGTTCTTGGGCTGGGAGGTTGACTTGGGATTTAGTAGAGGTGTATGTGTTCTGTGAGCCTTCATTTCCATTCGAGGAGAAAGTTGCTCGTTCAAAGGCAGCCATTTAAATGTTTGTGTGTGCTTGCACTTTCATGCATACATACTGTAGAAAGGCTTTGTTTTGAATGATATTAAGTACATGAGATCCCTTAACTTCCGGATAATGAGGAAGGCGTTTGCAAGTATATATGCGAAGGAAAGTCTGTATTTTTCAGGTAAGTTTCAAAAATAATGAGAAGGATGGACAAGAATACTTGTCATCCTCTTTAATCACCTGCTCAAGTAACTGGCTTGTCTCCTATCAGTAACTGTCTTCTTGGATATAATTTCAGTTTTACACCACTTGCTTATATGATTGCTTCTGCTGTTGGCCTGGAACACTGTGAATTGTGAATTTATTGTTAAATTCCTTTCCATTGTGAGACCATGATGCTGTTACTGAGAGAGAAATGTCTTTAATCCCCTGGGGTAGGGATCAGCTAGGGTTGTGTAAGTACAGAGGATTATATTTTTTTTCTTTTTAACAAAAGCTTTTGTATATTTACCGATCAGTAGATTGGTACATATTTATCCAGTAAATCTTGGGGCTAGTCCGTTCTGCAAACACTGCGAGGTTTGGTTTGAGTTTTTCTGTTTTGGTTCTGTTTCATTGTATTTCTCTGGAAATGCTTCTTTTGGACCCTTCTGGCGAGGTGGTTACCATGTTTCCTTAATCTTGGCTGTCATGCTGAACTAGCAGTGACCTCCTGAAGAAGTTAGTGTTAAGTGAAACTTCCCAGTTTCAAAATACAGCTGTCTGTCACTGGTGCACAGGGGTCCAGTGCCTAATGCCAGTTTGAGCAAATTTTTAGTTTTTTATTTTTTATTTTTATTTTTTTACCTAGAGAATACTGTTCTGGATTTTCAGTGGAGTGTCCTAGAGAAAAGGATGAAAATTCTTAAGATTTCTCAGACTGGGAGTTGGTTTGAATTAACCCTATCTGGGAAGACTGCAACTGGGATTTCGTACTGGAAATCTCTTCCTGGATGCTCTATTTCAGGAATGCATGGGAGGTAGCATCTGGTCATGTTGAAGAATGCAAATGAGGACATCTCCATTGACAAATGGCTTGTCAAATGCGTACCCTAGAAAACAGAAAAAAGTGACCATCTTATTTTGCAAGCAACCAAAATGCAGGGGACAGTTCCGGGGGCTTATGTGAATGAGATCTGTTGCTTGCTGTTTGGCAGACATTGCTTTTCTCTGTGGACTTAGAATTCTGTGTACAAATTTGGGCTCAAAAAGAAATTCTGTTGATAACATTGGTTTGATAAAGTTGCCTTGAAGCTTTTTAAGCAACTTCATGGATCAATCTGACTTTCCAGAGTCATTTTGTTCCATTTACTTGTTTGCAATTGTATGGCAAAGTACAGCAATGCTTCACTTTCTATCACTTGGTCTTGGTTTAGTTGAAGGAACACAGAATGACTTTTTACAGCATCAAAGTTTTCATTTTTTGAAAATTAACGTTGAGAGGAAATGATAGAGGATTCATGGCCTCAGACATTCAAGCAGAGACATTTGGACCAACACCCAGTTGCTTTCCAAGCACAGTTTCCCACTGCTCCAGCAATCAGCTTATCTGAGAAGTGATGCTCACTGCTAATTTACTGAATACCTTTGGCAGCAGATGAGCAACTTCCCATACGCTATTTGAGGAACATGCCTTCCTGCAATCTGGAAAGACCATATGTAGGAGAAGGCTGAGTTTCTGTACTCTTGTAGTCTTTGAACTGAGTCCAAGCAGTGCCAGTCTTCCCGAGACTTTTTGTGCTGAGAAGACTTCCCTTCACAGCCATTAGAAGACAACTGAAAGTAAACTGCTTGGTCACAGCAACACGCGCTCTCTGAGATGAGATCTAGAGCTGCTTAGGAGAATCACTGCCAAAGCCTCACAGCATTTGGTTTTATAAAACCAAATTTTCTAACAATTGACATTTCCATTTCCAGACCTGTTTCCTGGCAGACTGGATTAACCCTGCAGGCACAGTAGCTCTGTGGAAGCCAGTTACAGGAGCTTTGCAAGCATTTTGGTTCCTGAGGTCAGGCAGAACCTAGGGAGTGTGGTCCTGGGGCTTGCTAGGGCTCCCTTGAGCCTGATGAGTAATCAGTTTTCTTGGATCTTTGGTTCTGGCAGTGTGGGGATTTGAGATCTATTGGCACCATGCTGAAGCAGGCAAAGTCGTCCCAGAAATCTAGATTCCCAGTCTTCCCATGTTCTGTGCAGGATGGCAAAGTGTGTGTGCAAATGTATGAACCGTGGCTTTTCTTTACATAGATGATGTCAAAGTTTGGAACTGGAAGAAATTACATATTGAAAAAAAAAAAACAATTTGCTTGTGAAATCATTTTGTTTATAGCTCTATTCAGGGTATTAGAAAATGAAGCCTTTCTGTTTTCAGGATGGATGGAAAACAGGTACTTGCCAACCTATCTGTACCCTCCTAACAGCACAATCATACTCTGACCATTCAGACAGAAGCTCCATGTGAATACTCTTCTCTGTTTTGCTCCCTCTCTTAGCTCATCTCTAAGACTTTGGATTTGGAGATAGAATTAAGAGCTAAAAAATAGGCTAAGTTTTGAGAGAGCTCTAAAATGAACTGTTTTATTGTTGTTGTTTGTTTGTTTCTTTTTCCTTAAGTGTGCTGAAGATTATGATCTTTTAGCTAACTTCAGTGGGGAGTTTCGTAGGTATTAGCCTATTGCCAATTAAACTCATGTTTACAGCAAGTCTTTGTTGTAACAACAGCCAATTCACCAAGAATTAGTGCCAGCCTCTTTAGGTAACATCCCTGCTCTGATCATGGAGGGCAACGTGATCCCTCCAAGTCACAGCAATCCCTGGAAGACTCATCCTACCCTATGTTCAAATATGAAGACCAAAAAATAAAAATAAGAAATGCACTCGGTTCTTCCTAAATCGGTCACCCTGACTTGTGTCAGGGGATGTTTGCTGTAGGAAGGTGTTGGCTCTAGCAGCTGTGAAGAAAGCAGCATTGCACAAGCCATTGTTTTTAAGTTAATCTTAGATAAGAAGTGGGCAGATATTCTTGCCCAGCCTTTCTTGGAGGGTGGGTGCGATACCTTGGTCCTCTGCTGGTGGAAGAAGGGCCCATCAATAAAGAGGCCAGAGAGCAGCTTCCAGTAATTTTTAGATCAGGCATGTGTAAAAGGAGAGATAAATGTGAGAGCTGGTGATACATAGTGAAAGCAAGCCGTTTAAAGTTATTTCTGGCTCTTCCTTTCACCCTGCTTCCTTGTAATTTCTCCAGCCATGTCCAGGCTTAGATTTATCCAATCTCTCTTCTACATCCAAATACTTGCATTTCCCAAGGACTGGCACAGCTACGAGCTGATGCTGTTTGTATTTGATATAATAGAGATATAGAGCTGAAAGACCTGACATTTCTGCCAGCTGGGTCTAAGCCTTCTCACTATCTATCTTTGCAGCTGCGTGTAGATGCCAGACTGGATAGGGAAGGAGATTTGCTCATTTTTATGGTGCATTGTTGTGTGTTTATCAGCTTTAGCAAGAAAGAAGGAAAATTAACTAGAACTGGGTGCTTTCATTAACTCCAGGCAAATGTTGGCATCGTGTTGGTGGTGGTTTTTTTGTTTGTTTGTTTGTGTTTTTTTTTGTCCCCCCATTGTTAATTAAACTCTCATGACTGTGTCCTTTGCCTTTGGGAAAATTTTGGAGATGTAGATCTAAATACAAGAGCTAAACCCTTCTTAAAAACTAAATGAGAATCACAGGGCCGTGGCTGGAGTGTTGTATATTTTGGAAAAGCATTCTTAGCAGTTTAGTTGCTGATTTCCATAACTTGTCTGCATTGGCAGGCAGTGGGAAACCCACAGGAGTCTCTCCCTAGCTGTCTGCTCTTACCATCCATTGTAATGCACGTGGCCAGCTTGCTCTCAGATTCCGACATAAACAGATTTTAAACTAAAGCAGGTATAGACAGAGCTGTTTAAAACACGTGGCATTTCTTTTAGCTTGTTAGGTCTAGTATTAGGGAGGAGTGAAGTGGGTATATTGGAGAAAGCAAGGTTTAAATGTTTCCTAGTTCCCGGATGGGCATCAGACACTTAGATATTCTCTTTGTTCTCCGTTGTTTCTGTACAGGACACAGGTACCTGCTCTTGGCCTAGCATGGCCCATTTAGAGTATCTTCCTTGCCACCAAGATGCCCAGATGGGATCTGTTGCCTGCTAACTTCAGTGGATTGTCCTAGCTGACTTAACCAGCATTGCAGATACTTCCCTAGCTGGAAAAAGACCTTCGTTCTGAGGAGTAGATGCTGATGTGCACTCTTCATTTTCATTCTTACAATAGCTACGCTCTGCCAATTATGCTATAAATAAACTGGTGTGTAGGAAGGTAATATATACAGTATGTTCCTGGCTGTTCTCTCTGTAGTGGGAACTCTGTAGGTTCAGTGTCAGAACATTTTAGGGATTAAGGGTTGTTTCACAAGCTGATCAAGGAAAATAATTGACATATCTGCGTGCCTGCAGCCCTCTCGGTGTACAGCAGGAGAGTAGATTTCATGGCTTTAAAGCCACATGCTATGTTTTGGAAACTCATCCCTGTCTCTTAAATCCCTGCAAATAGGCACAAGCGAGGACCTGATGGATTGCTTTACCTGGAGCCAGCTGTCATATATCGGCATGTCAGAGTAGACTCTATTCAGCTTCCTTAAGCATTTGCTTTCATCCCGAAACAAAAAAAAAATAAAATCAAACCAAGGTTTGCTCTACAGATGGTCTCCATTCAGCTCTCAGGACAAGTGATACAGTTTGCAGATGTGCCTTGTGAAAAAGACACAAATAAAGGGTGCAGATACATGGTGGAAGGGATATATGGAGACCCAGAAGTGGGTCAGGTACTTTTAGAAAATCCTACTATATTCTCAGTTTTGTTTCCATGCTAGCCCAAAGCCCATGTTTTAAACACTACCTGAACTTAGAAAGCAATTTTTAAAGGCCTGCTTAAGTCAAATAGGAGCCTTCAGTAGAAGTTAAACTCCTAAGCATCTTTCAGAAATGGATCTTAAGCAGCTAGGTGCTTTGGAAATTTCTACCTTGTGAGCCTTGTTACTGACAGCTATTTTGAGTTGCCAGGCAACAAAGCAGTGGTTCCTTCTTGATGGCTTAGACCTGCTAGGAACTTGAACAGAGCAATCCACTTCCCTGAGCCGGTGGCAGTGCTTGAGGACTCCTTTCAGCTTTGGGAAAGTGACACTGGAAGTGAGAGGGTGGATCGAAGGCTGCTGGGTGGGGAGGGAGGAATTGGACTTTCTTTCAAAAGATACTTAAGGAACTGGTGTGTTTAGTTAGAGTAACCTCAAACGCAGAACATCCAGTCCCTCATGTCAACATGAGGTCCCTTTGGAGGCTCCTCTGGGGTCCTTTTGTTCTTTCCTAATTATTCAGAGCTGTTGTCAAAGTTCAGGCCCTGCTCAGCTGCTTCTGCACCCCTAACAGAAGCTTTTCTTTATCACTTTTTCCTACTTAAGCATTCCCTATCTTATTTGTGTAACGCATGTAGGTAATGCAACTACCTTTCTTTTTTTTTAATGTCTTATTTTCCATCCCTCTTGATTCCCTCACCATTTTTTTCACCCAACCCCAGATACAATTGCAAAGAAGATCCTGTAATCGGTAAACCATTGCCTGACTGACTTTGCTCAGATGCTTTCCCCTCTTTCATACGAGAAAACTGCCACAGTTATCATGTGCTAAATGCATACATTTATATTTTTCCTATCACTCATTCAAATATAATTTCATGTTTTGGAGAAGCAGGTATCTTTTTACTTCTATTTTTCTTTGTATTCCATATTAAGAACAAATAGAAAGTTTCATGTCATTAACAGCAATGTAAAGGCATGATTTGAAAAATTAAAATGCCAGTACAAGTAAGTGTGTATGTGTATGCATATGTGTGTCTATCTGTAGATGATGAAAGGATGATAGGGTGATTTGGAGGAGGAGGAGATGGTTGTCAGTGGGCTCTCAGGGAACTGGTGTTTATTTCTTTAGTCCTGATTTTTTTAGCCCTGTTCTCCAAGACGAGTGACTGAGGCAATTAAATTGTTAGGCAGTTCCTTCAGTACTTGTAAAAATCTCTTGGCCCAGTTGCATAGAGGTAACTAAGGTAATTGTGTTGTAGTGGATGGAAGAGGTGAGCTTTGCAGATTAGTGCCCCTGCTGAGAGCAGGACACAAAACTTGGCTCTTAGGAATTGTTGGGCAGCAGCTAGCTTGACTGCTGGCCTGACCATAGCAGCTGGCATAATCTGCATGATATTTGCTCTAGGTTAGCCACAGCATACAGTAGCTCCTTCCATGAAGAGTAGTCCAAGAGAAAAGGGGAAAAGTGCAGGAGTTGCTATTATGGGACACCCGGCCTACAGGTGCACGATACCACCTTCACTGGTTTCACAACTTCAACAAACTGCAAATTGTTCCAACAGTAGTAAATAACACTGCCGGAAGGTAGCAATGGGACTCACCTGCAGGAACTTTGCAGCCTTGTGGTTTTAAACTTTCTAACCTATTAAAAATGTGGATTAAAGTATAAAATGTACTGTGCACTAAATGCACTAAAACCAGCCGTAGAATCCAGCCTTTTATTTCTTCACCATGACTTCTTGGATATCTCAGAATAAAGCTGGAAATATTTAACACAGAGGTAGAAGGTGGTAGCTTTTAGATGAGAGATACAGATTCTGAAATGGAAAAGCAAAGCAACGCTTGGTGACATTAGTAGGTGGAGTTGTAATACAAGGTGATTTACTGCGTTGCTTGTCACTAGAAAAATCCTCATGTAGGAGATGTGCTTGCTCTGAACTATGGAGTTCATCACTCCCATTATTTTAAGGATTTAATAAGGTGCTATAAAGATGCACCAGTTTCTTTCCATTGTCATAACAGCAAGTCTGACCTCCACTTCTGAGAAATTTACCTTAGCGTTGGAGAGACCTTGCACTGGGCAGAAGTTAAGCTTTGTGAATGTGGGATTTAGCCAGTGTAACCCACCTGGAAGCCCTTTGGGGGTTGGATGTCTTACTGAGGATGCTTCATTTATGCTTCTGGGTACTGTATGTTTTGTTTAGCTGTAACTGCAGAATCTTTCTACCAAATGTTTGGCTCTTTATTCAAGTGTGGCTTGGGATAGTGCCATATTCTGTATAGCTTAGCTTGCTATTTCTCTCTATTCAGTAGAGCATGAAGCTGTTTTAGATTCTTGGATATGGTTTTTCACTACTGTTAGAAGCAAGTAGTGCCACTGCCTTGAAATCTTACTGCTTATATTTTATGAAGTACTATGTCTATTCCTAGAAGCATTAATAATGTATGTACTCTGCAATTTCAATACTCAAACACTGAAGGCACCTGGTACGTGAGAACCTATTTAAGTTGATAAGGCAAAGCTAGATGAATAGGATTATCTGTTTCCTAAGCGTACTGAATACAATGGCATGTACATTATATGCATTCAGTGCTCTTTATGGAAATGTCTGGCAGCATGTTGTAGTCCTTGCTTGGAAATAGTGGAATTGGCATTAAAAGGTACAGAGTTATTAAATTAAGAAGGGTATTAATGGTAAGCTAATTGTCCTTGTTGGGTATCTATGTTGCCAACACCTTTCTGTCAGAGCTGAGCACAGGGCATGGAAAATGTCACAGAAAGAATGCAAAAGATAGAATAAGGACGTTCCCAATGTTGATGGTTTTTTTTGTGTGTTTTTCTTTTTCTTATTTATTTTTTTTCAATAGAACCAGAATCCAGTTCCTTTCTTAAGTTTTGGAATTGCTGTCAAATCTTATAGTGGACAGTAGGGCTGCAGAGAGCTTCAGCCCAAAGCACAGCAATTCTAATACACCTTGCTTGACTTAGAGAAGTGTGCTAATGAATCATCAGCAAAACTTCCTTCAGCCCAAAGCCATTCGTGAGAGCCATCACAGTCTCATCCTCATCTGCTTGTGCTGATCCATAGCAGAAGACTGCTGGCAGGACCAGAGCTCAGGGAGTAGTGCTGCGGGGTCTGAGTTTACCACTTATATTGCTCCAGACTTCCTTCTATTTAAGAACAGCAGCTTTCCGAATTCTCTAGTATGAGGTCAGCATGCTACAGGTCTGTAATACTTGTTTTGGAGAGTTTCTCCACAGTGTTTGCAGTCCACCTGGAAAGGTGTCTTGTTGGGGAAGACATGGGAATGGAAATGTACAGGGAACTGAATGGAAGTTGGGGCAGCTGATGTGTAAGAGCATTCCCCAACTCTTTACATTGCATGTCATGGGAGAACAATCCCAGCTAACTTTTCTCTGGAAAAAAAACAAAAAAAAAAAAAACAAAAAAAAACCAGATTATACCACCTTAGAATAATCCTATTAGCTTCAGTGGGCTTGCTCTTACACTCAAAGCTGGAAGGCGCTTTGCTGAATGAAGACCCTTGTAATGAATATGGCAGGAGGAAAATGCAGCTTTTGTTTCCTTTGATTCCTTAGAAACTCACTGACCCTGAAGAAAAAACTTTAATAAGGCAACATTTCCAGGAACATTAACAGGAATTTTAATTAATAAATATGCCCATCATATGGGGCCATTGCTTAGGAAAAGTGGGTGGTAGCAGAGTTCCTTTAAAAGAGAATTTTAATCCAGTCCAAATTAAAATGCTGTTGGTACTTGGCAGTTTTTACAGAAGAAAGAATGGTGAAGCAACAATGCGCATAATGTCTGGATTCCTACCGATGTCAGTAGGAAAACCTCACAGTCGTCTGGTCTTGCCCTCTTTTCTATACCTAACAAAGGAAGCGTGTGATGTCCTGAATGTTGCTCTTTGGGAAGCGCAATGTATACAGGCTTTTTTAAGTCAGTACCTGTATTTTCTGTCAAAGCACAGCAGGGCAGATGCTCTTTGGCTTGTGCAGAACAAAGGTTTAGCTCCTTAAGCTCTTACCTTTCTCGTAGCTGTGTGTGTTGTTCTGGCCAATGTCACCAAACCGGAGTCACAGCCATGTAATCTGCCTCAGGTCTTTTAGGTTTAACTGTAATTGTTACAGCCAGGTTGTTAGGGAAGGGAAAGACAACAAGGGATAAAGGAGACACTCAGAATTTAAGGAGGGTTATGGGGAAGGCTAAGGAATAAAGTAACAAACACATCCTGCCCCTGTTGTACACCCCTCATTATAAAAGGCAACACCAGCTCCCACAGTCCAAAAATGAGCGAGCTGCCTGCTTTTCTGAGGGCAGCTGGTGCCTTCAGGAGCTCAAATAAGCTGGAGCCTTATTTCAGAAAATAATAAGAGGAAATGCCCGTTTTGATGAAGGGAAAAAGCTTCTTTGCAGAGAGGTGGGAGAACTTTATAAATAAATAAATAAATAGATGGCAGTAAGAGCAAAATATACTGCAAGTCACAGGAGAATTACAGCTAAGGTCCTGCCACTGCTCTGCTGCGTCCTTGAAGTGCCCCTGCCTTTTGGCTGTGTTTGGCAGACCTGAGATCTGGTTTGCTGAGCTCTAGTGGACAAGGATGAAAGGGTATATTATCTGTCAACTCACCATGAGCAGAGCCACAACTCCAGTTTGTGTGTAAGGGCTCTGAAGAAGAGGAGCATGGCTGTGCCCTTGCTGCTGTCTGGTTGCATGCCTCTGCAATAAGCTAGAGGTTTCTGCTTTGGCTGGATGCAATTGTGATGGTGGCAGCAGTGTTTTCTGCCAAAGGACAAGACAGAGAAGTTGCTGGCTTCTGCCAGATACTTTGGAACTTGTCTGCAGGTACTTAGCTGGGACTGGAACTCCCTAAAAACCCCGAGCTGTATGTAGTTAATGTGTGATAGCTGGTCCTCATATAATTGTATATTCCAAAGTACTGTTAGTCATTACTGCGTTAAAATCTTGGATCTAATTTAATAAACAATTCCTTATCTTGGAGTGAAACTTTCGGCATTAATTAGAATATTAATTTAGTAAATACAGGTCAAAACTTCTTTATGCTTTACATAAGGAATGAGAAAACTTAATCTCAGGGTTATAAACAACATTGCTGTTTCACAGACAGGAAACACTTCCAGCTGGAGTCTCTGAAATGTAAATGAGCCCATTTTATCCCTTGATCTTCACAAACCTCTCACCATGTTGCCACTACAGAAGAGAAAAATAATTCTATTATCGCTTCCAAAGAGACCATGTGTTTACTCAAACCAGCCTACAGCTAGGTATGGGCACCCTGTTTAGTGCAATTTGTAGCATTATTTTTAATATAGATTCACCACAAATGGTAGCTTGCAGCAGAATCTGTTTTTGTACTGACTTGGGTGGAATTGTAATGGGCCCAAGCTGCTACTTGGGTATGGATGCTTCACGGTGGTGTTGACACAGCTGCTAAATTTGCATCTCCCAAGGGGTCCAGTGTCATTAGCATACATGTAGATACCAAGTAAGCAGAACACAGCTTTGGACTGACATTATTGTGGATGCAGAGACCAGACCAAGGAAATGGTTGGGTAGCCTGAGCTGATGCTATGAAATCTTGCAGACCCCCAGGAGAAACATACCGTTGGATCTTGTAACATCCTTTGATTTACAGCTTATGCCTGCACAGATCTCGTAGTTATCTTGTTGCAAGGTTGGAGAGCAAGGCAGAATATGTGTCTTTGTGGGTGTATCAATGAAAAAGAACAATCTACAAGATGGACTGTGCTATACAGTGCTAGGAAGAGCAGGACCAGAAGGGCTGAATAATCCTGATGATCTTACAGGACAAGTGAGAAGGCTACCCTAAGTCTGGAGCTAGTTACAATTCAAAGGGCTTAGAGGTAAAAGGATGCACTGAGGGGCCTGGAGAAGAAAGTGATGTCTCAAGGGGTGGTGGGAAGGCAGAGATTTCTAGAAGGAAAACTAGTGGTTTTGCCTCTTTGCCACTTGAGGGTAGAATCTCTTGTGGTTTGCAGCAGTTTACGGGACTGCTATCTCTCACAGACCACCTATCTCGGTATCTCCACATTTGGAACCTAAATAATTCTCCACCAGTTCAACCTGCTGATTTTGAGACTGGGAGTTTGGCAACTCAATTGCAACTTCACCGAGGGAAACTGTAGCTGCTCTGTGATAATCAAATTTAGTTTGCTTGACACATAATGGGATTATTGATTAGACACCCGCAGCTTGCCATTTCAAATCACATCTCCTCTTCATTTCCAAGGGATGATTGACATAGCCTAGCATGCTCAGCATCATTAAATGGAAACAGTTATTTACGGTGCTGCATCAGAATTTATCACTAATTCCCAGATCTGACAGAAAAGAATCACTTTGTGTGCAAGGCATTTTTATCTTGCCATTAAAAATGTGTATCAAAAGCTTTAGATAAGAAGTGAAGCTGAAATTCCTTCCCAGACTATGTCCAGATAATCTCATCTGAAAAACTGAAGCAGGGAGTGCCAGAACATGTTTTATACGCAAGTCCTGATGATCCCTCACTAACTTCTTGACTTATAATTGTAGCTGCTCCAGTCTCTGGATCTCAAGTCAGAGCATGCTTATGCTGAGCATCACCTCTGTGATGAAGCTCCCTTAGTCTTTACTCTCCCCATACACCACTACAACTTCATACCAAGGGCATCAGCCACGGGCCTATTATAGCAGCCGAATAACAAGTGGTATGCGATTCTTCATTTAGAAATTCATAAGGCATTGCCCCCATTCAAAGCAGGTGATATTTACTAAGAACAGGTTTAATGTGTTTTTATTATATTCTGCTTTTCTTGAGGATAAGGGCGTATGGCACTGAAAATGGCAAAGGAGATGCAATGAAGGAGCACCCTACTCTTCCTGTTGACATGAAGCTGTTGGTTTTATTTTATTTTATTTTTTTTTTGTGAACCTCAACCATTTCTTCACAATTCTCTCTGATAATTTGAAAGAGCTGAACTGGAATCCTGCCAGACAGAATGACTTTACTGTAAAGTACCTAAACATAAAACCATAATATTCACCCAGTTTTCTTGCAGATGCTTATGCCATTTTACTGTCAATGAAACTGAATAGCACTACTGGGCAAAAATATCTTTTTTGTGAACAGTCCCTTGACCTCATAAGAGGACTTCTGTATGTGTGAGACATCGCTAGCCCCACACTTAACACCCATCTGGAACCACTACAGTTCTAGACGTTATTTCAAGAAGTGTTGTGAGGCTGGAGAAGGTTTGAAGAAAACACATGGTTAAACAGGCTGAAAAATAATGCATTATACAGAGAGACTCCAGCAGCTTTCAGTATTTGTCTCATCAAAACAAAGATAAATGAGCAACTTCTTCGTAGGCTATAATTACCTCTGAGGGGAACAAAAACATTGATAATTGACAGCTTTGAGCTTGACCCTAGGAACTAACAAAATCCAGTAGTTGGAAATTGAAATCTGGAGTAGAGATCAGATACAAAAATCTGTGGTTAAGTAGCTATTGGAACAAAGAAGTTGTGGTAAGTTTTGTCACCAGTGATTTTAAATCTAGTTTATCATAGAGGTTTGATTTGGAAGAGACCTTAAAGATCATTAGTTCCAATCCCCCTCCTGCCATGGGCAGGGACACCTCCCACTAGACCAGCTTGCTCAAATCCAGCCTGGCCTTGAACACCTCCAGGGATGGGGCATCCACACTTTCTCTGGGCAACCTGTTCCTCTTGTTTTAACAAACAGATACTGTGCAGGTGTAATTCTGTTTGAAAGTCAAAAGATGTGTAGATGTGGTGCTTTGGGACATGGTGTAGTGGTATACTTGGCAGCGTTAGGTTAACAGTTGGACTTGATGATCTAAGAGGTCTTTTCCAACCTAAATGATTCTAGGATTCTTAGTTAACAAACATAAAAGACTACTTTAGGTTTTCCTGTTCTTCAGATGCTGCCTAAGGATCTGAGTCAAATGAGAATCAGAACTGATGCAGCTAGGCTTTCACTCGCTGTTCTTGCTTGTTAGTTTTTTCCTCCTTATAAATCTAAAACCTCTGTGTGATAATATCCTACCCATATTTGATAACTGTCAAATTTTAATCCCTTTGCAGCCCTTTTTAGCTAATACAGAGCATGAAGAAATGTCCTGTACGTACCTCAGGCTCAATTCTGAACCTCCTGTAATAAGAAACATTTGCATAATTTGTAACAAACTCTGAATGTGCTATGACAAAGATAAAATAATGATTTTTTATTAAATCAGAAATGCCCAGCTCACCTGAAGAGTGATATGGTTTTAAGTGGAAGCTCTGAATTCTGAGGGTAAATGGAATGTGTTATTGAAACAAACCCCCTAGGTTTATTTTTAGGGAAACAGGTAACGTTTCAGTCCCAAAACAATAAATTCTGGTTCTAAGTAATTGGAAACAAATTTTGTGCTTTCATATAAGTGAGTGAGCTTATTCTGTCACTAAAACTGATTTAAAATCGTCATCTGACTCCTTCAAGGAAAAAAAAAATGGCATTTTTAAATTCTCACTCCAGATTTTAAAAGCGAGGGAGAAGGGTATTTTGAAAACAATCATCAACAGTTGAAATCCCCAACTTTACATTGTCGAAAAATGGGAGAAAAATGTTCATTGGGGTAGTGTGGGTGGTGCGCAATCAAGTGACAGATCTGCTCTACTTCCATTGAAGCATTACTTCAGGTATCAAATGGCCATGTATTGTTGGTAAGACAAAGGTTTTAAATCTGTTTCTGCTATATAGCACTCGTTTTTGATAGAAGGTAGATCTTACTTTCTTTTTGCTAGAGGAATATAACTGTACTGTGGGATCTTTGCTGTTAGGACAACACACTATGTACAGTTGACTCCAAGCCACGCCCTTCTTACCAGTATTTTTAGTGGTCCCCAACCAGTCTAATTATTGCGGCTCTGCTAAATTTCTAGGCATAAAACTTATCAACTGCACTGTCCTGCCTGGTAGATGGAGCTCTTCTACATGCCACATAGCTTGAGTGTAAAATGGAGTCTGGTGGAAAATCAATGTGTTACGTTAGGATTGTTTCCTTCCCCATGTGTATCACTTTGTAATCTAGATTGAATTTTGTCTGCCATTGTGTTGGATAGGTACCAAGTCTTAGATGTTCCTCCTCTGCAGTTCGTCAGGTAGTCCTCACGCTTTTACTCTCCTGAATAGCTTGGTATCATCAGTGGAGATGAAAGTTGTTGTTCCTGTTTGGGAGGGAATTTGGTCCAGTGTCATTACAAGGAGAACAACAAAACAGTATAAAAAGCCAGAATCCATTGGAGCTGAACTGGCCATAAGGGCTCAGCCTGGGATCAGCGAATTCAATAGTAAGCCTTCTGCTGAAAATGCCTGGCCTCAGGCTGGACCTTTTCAGCCAAACAGGGGATTTCTCTTCTTCAGTGATCCACAGGAGATATTCACAAAGTGTGTTTTCATGCATTACCATTACTTGGCTTCCTGCACAAGTCTCAGCTCATCCCTTGTTCTTTATGCTCTGAAACAAGGTCACCACATGTTGCACAAAGAAGCCCCTTTGAATGACTTTTGAATGATTTAGGTAAAACCTAAATGCCACTCTAGACAACGTGCTCTTGCAGTATAGCTTTTTCAATTGCTCCCAGCAGGAGATGACAAAACATGAGAACAGGGTGTGCCTATCTATTCTTGCACATCTACAGATACCATTCCCTTACAGCTTTTTTCCGGAGTTTTTAGTTACTGTAAATAACATGCAAGCCAAGGGAGAGTAATATATATATATATATATATATATTTTTAGACTGTGGAACTCATTTGGTGAGGTTACCAATAGGTTCTTGATGCTGCCAATCAGAAGTAAAGGGTTCTATTTTTCTATACAGAGATTTGGTAGGGTGTTTTTTTTTTTGCCATTCATTTACCTTTTTTTAAAAAGCTAAGTGATGAAGCTTAGCGTGACCTTGATCTTGTTGGCCTCCTTTAATTTCAAAGGGCTATAAAACAGCTGTGACGTGGGGGGGGAGGAGGGGGAAAAGCCTGCAAGAAACCTGATGGCCTTCCCAGCCAACCCTGGCAATGGGAGCAGGAAAATTAGACTAATTTTACCCTCATCAGGAAGGGTTTTGTCCAGTAGTGCCCATGTGCAACTTGTGGAGACTCCAGACACTTGGTCATTTAGCTCCATCTTCTGGGAGAATACAGAAGTAACAGAAACCACTTGAGCTTAATTTTGCGAGTCCTGTCGCACATCATTTATTGGTCTTTTATTACTCTTCATTAATGCTTCCATGCAAACTCACAATGGATACAAACTCAGTAGGAAACCTTTTGCTTTTCTGGAGGCTTTTTAATGGGAGCAAGAAGTCAACACACAAAAAAATGTGCAGAAAATCAATAGCTTTTTTGTTTTCCAAGGCTAAGAAAGACAGTTATTGAATGTTTGACTTGCAATTTAAGTGATAGAAAAAAGCAGAGCTCAGGTAAATGGCTTTTTGATTCCTGTACAGATTTGAAGCATTAGCTCTGACTCTGGTTCAGGCAACATATTGTTTGTTGCCAGAGCTTTGAATAAGAGAAGGGGATATGGCATTATTGCTGTAGCAACCCTCAAGTGGGTGTTGTAGATGGTCAGAACAGCTTGTTTGGTTGTCCAGCACCGTGGGCCAGCTTAGCAAAGCTATAGTCACATCTACTTTTTTGGGACTTATTTCCAGTTTTCTGTAGGGTCTTTGAATTTCCCCACTATTCCACAGTTAACAAGGCCTAAAAGTCCCTTCAACCAGATCTCTTAAGACTTTCATCTCCAAAGACTGTCCACCTGACATTAGTCCATTCCTGGGACAGCACTAGGGCCTAGTACAGCTTCCCACCCCTCTCTTGTGGTTTAGGCAAAAGCAGCAGCTGGCCTACAGCCATTTGCTGTGTCTCTTGATCTGCTGCTTGGGCTGGCACTCAGGATTTTGCTGAAGGGTGCATGTGATGTCTGTGTTGGAAAGCTTGAGGCTTTCCTAAATGTGCTTGGGCCTCCTTTGGGCTAGTGGGGGGTTGGGGTAGGGGAGCTCAGGCCATGGGTGTCTCCAGCTTTGCAGAATACAACCAAGCTCAGACATTTTCACAAATTTACCACAGATGATTTGAACAACAGTTGTAATGTAGTTGTCGTGTATGCCCTCTGAAAAGACATAGGAATGCACAGAGTAAGAAAAAGAAGAGTTTGATTTCCAAACCAGCTCAGCTGTGGGGTTAGTGAAGCAGGACAGCAGCCACTCTTCTCGGCTGGTGCACATGCCCAGGCTGAGTGCCCTTCAGGTGTCCTCCATTAGCAGGAGGACAGGCCGGGCCCACAGCTGCCATGATTCCCCCCATGGGCCCTGCCTAACACTGAGGGACAAACATCTCCTCAACACTAGCAAAGTAGTTCGTCTCTGGAAAAGCAGCAGCAGCAAGGTAAGGAAGACATGCTTTGGAGGTGCTTTTTGTTGCTCCTTTTTCTATTATGCTTTGGTTTCTCAGTGAATCTTAAATAACGTTTGTTTTTTGAGACACTGTGGGTGGTGACTTGCTGCTGGCGGTGAACTCCCAGAGGCATCTGCTGATACCTGGCTGGCTTCAGCCTGTGAAGGGACCTGTTTTGGCTGGACTGTGGGTACAGCTCATGTCTGCTCTTTCTTCATAGTAATGATGGCAAGGAAAGACCTGGGAAAGAGCAGTGCTTTGTGTCACTAGGTAGTCATCAGTACCAAACCGATCTGCTTGTTGGTCAGTCTGTCTGTCCAGGAGCCTTCACTCCAAAGTAGACTTACAGTAAGGAATTAAAATATTAAATCAGACCTCCGTTGTGATCTAAATCCAATGATGCTTTATATTTTGTTTTCCCCCTGTGAGTTATGAGAGGTGACTAAATGGTTAGTACACTCTTAGGTAACCTTGTTTGACGCAGATTGCATTGGAATCATGGTTTCTGTTTATGCATACAATACCTACTTCTCAGGTAACATGCTTAAAACATTTATTGTGTATTTATTGAATCTTTAAGAACACATTTTAACATGCGTCCTGCCATAGATGGGAAGGTACTTCTTTTTTTTGTATTCTGGGGAAGGTAAACTTTGAAGGTTTTTGTTGTTGATGTGAAAAAGACTTACTGTCTGAAATGAAGCTAGTTAATCAAATAGGGTGCACTTTAATCATAAAAATCTAACTTTAACTCGAGTGTGTGCTGTCTGAGAAACCTTTATTTTAGAATAACTATTTCTCCATTTGGTGGAGAAAGAGCTGCCACACAGCCTCCTCAAGCAGCACTGGCATGCAGATGACTGCTCCTTAGTTCAGTCCCGTAAATTCACGTCTCCTAGCAGTGGTCCTACCTGTTTGAATATTTCTGTCTCTGCTTTGAAGGAATACTCCTTTGACTCCTTTCCTATAGGCTTTGGGAAGGTAGGACTCTACAGCTGTCTGAAGAGCTTGACCTCTTTTGGCTTGGGGTGACCCTGATCTGGTAGGCCTGGAGAAGGCTTTGCAAGTCAGGTCCCTCAAGAACAAGAGCTGGAGGACAATTGATTAGAACTAGAGAAGCATTGAGTTGCTGGGGATGTCTGGGCTTGTCTGGAGTTAGAACTGTAGGTATGAGTAAAATTTTGGAGAGAAGAAAGTGTATTTGTAGGCTTCAGGCCCTGTCTTCCTTAAGCAGCAGCAGTTAATACAGGACTGTGCAGTTTGGGATTTGTAGATACAGTTTGGGACTTTTAGATGAGATGCTGCCCTCCAAGCCTTTTACTGGGGCTTGCCTTTTCCTACCATTTGCCCTGAAAGATGATTTGATACATGTGTACTGTAAGCTTTAGTCAACTCCTCATGAGGCTTTTTTTTTTTTTTATTTCCTTCCTTCTTTTTAGGATAAGTTTTCAAGTAAGCCTAGAATTTCAGCCTAAAATTTAATAATTGAGGATAAAAAAAGTCCTTCAGTCCCCACACCTTTCTCCTTCGTGATTGCTTGTGCCAGTGAAAGCCAAAGTGATTTGTGCTTAAAAATAACAATATTGACCAGAAAGACATAGGCAACTGGAAATATAACAGTTATGTTCTTGAGTTTCCCCAGTCTTCTAAAAATTAACCTAGTTCAATCAGAACTTTGAACGTTTCTATCTACACTTTATCCCATCCTGCTGATCTCAAAACGGTAGTCCTTTAAGCTTCTAGAATATGTGGCTTCGCCACTCAGTCGTGGTGAGTATTAAACTGTGCAGGTCCATTGTCCTGGGGGTAGCCATGGTTTCAGGGAGGTAAGAAAAGGCTCATTAGGGACAAGGAGGGCACACAAGGGCCCTGGAGAAGACACCTGAGGAAGGTGTCACCTAATTGTGAAGGACAAAATCACTCCTGGCAGGGAGCTGTGTTCGAAGGATGTGCTGGGGGGATGCAGGAAGACTGGCTCTACCCCAAAGGCATGGCCCCTTCTAGGTAAAGGGGAAGACATACTTAGATCTGCTTTTGACTGTTTCCTTTTCTGCTTTGCTTTATTTCCTCTGTGAAGCCAAAAGAATGTGTGAGCAGTGACTCTGCTAGCAGTGGGCCCCCAGAGGAGAGGTCTGCTGATATCCAACTGACTATAAACTGTGGGTGAAGTGGATATTTCCGTCAGGCCTTAGTTGGTAGCTTTCAGAATGCATCTTCTGATTAAGCCTAAATGAATTTCAGCTGATGTTCTGAAGACAAAAATGAAGAATGAAAGAACTCTCCCTGCAAAGAGCCCCAGAAAACACGTGGTTGAATTAGATAGCTATTTTCACAGAAAGCAGAAAGGCATGGGCAACTTTAAATATAGCTGTTACTTCCTGCAATAGTTATTTTATATGCACAGACAACTATATAAATGCTGAAAGGAAACTGAGCGGTGCTGCTATAGAAACACCGTGTTTGAATGAAGTAATCCAGAAGCCCTAGCGTGGGACACACCTTGCAATCCCATTCTGGAAAGCACCAGGATTTGCACTGCAAGTTCTGCAGTACCTTGGTCTCTGGCCCATTTGGAGTGTGCCTGACTGTATCTGTGCTGCAGGACAGCTGTATTCTGTCCCATGGTGCTTTTGCTTCACTGGCTCTCTATGCTGGGGACTTATTAAAGCCATTTTTTATTCCCTCATCCCCGTGGATGCATAAAGGTTTTCCTTCCAAAGGAAGCCAAGATATTCAGGAACATGGGACCCTTGGACTAAAGGGATGTCCCAGATACAAGATGCCCCTTGGGACATCTGGCATGTTGGCATAGCCTGCTCAAGTGTGTCATCTAGTTCCCTTCTACCTGCTGTTGAGTTGTTGTTGTTTTCTCTTAATACAGAAAGACAGATCAGGAGAGAGTTGGAATAGATGGGCTTTGCCTTTTATTCTTATGTACTCCAGACCTCTTGGCTATAGAAAAAAGATGAGACGAATTGGCAGTGGCAGTCAAATACCTAGCCCAGGCATGAACCAAAATGGATGAGACAGTAGCTGAGTTCTCTGCAATTGTTCCCATTGCTCTGTGTGGACACATCAAATCAGACAAAGCTTACTAGCAGTGAGCGCTTGACGTAGTTGGTTTGCTTCAGGCGACCTTACAGTAATAGCTGTTATGTGAAAACACATGAGCAGCATTTCAGGTTCCCAGTTCAAACCCTTTATCCACATGAGATAATATTATTTTTTTTTTGCTGGAAACAGTTAGCAATAAAAGTAAAGTGTTGAAAAAATGGATGAAGTTTCTGATCAGATGTGCTGAGAATTTACTTGCATTTTCAGATGCCATTTGGAAAGGCATCTGGTTTGTGTCTGCTAGTTAATAACAAATAATACTTATAATAAATATGACCAAATTATTGGTAATCATAGAAGTATGTTAAAGAAACTGATTAGAAATGACTTCTCTAGTGAAGTCAGTTAATGCTGCTTGTTGGAAGATTAATACTAATGAACCATCAATTAACTAGTTGTTGCTCGATATAAATTATTTATAACTGGAAGCTGAAATATGAGCTGTGAACACTCCTGTGGCCAGTCCAGAAAGACCCAGGCAACAAGCAACTTTTAATCCTGTTGGTTTGAGTGGGACTAATAGTCAAGGCTTCTTGAATGAGGTCCATATGCATTCTGTGCTTTTCATTAGTGTAAATTGCAGGACTTTGCTGACTTCATTGCTGACCTTGGACTACTGAAAGCCAAGGTGAAATTCTCACGTAATGTTTTTCAATGCACTGGTCTTCAATGAAACTGTTTAATTGTTCTTTGAACTCATGCAATACTTTGGCATTCACGTAATCCTGTAATTATGGCCTTTAGCCTTTACATTTTGACAGAATGTTACACAGGAATTGTCACCTTTTGTTTCAAAACTACTACCTGAAAATTTGGCTTGAGGCTTTTTAGACACTATTATAACAAAGTTAATTCATTTGATATTCATTTCACATTCACTTTTTAACAATGTTTTTTTAATTTTAAACCTGTATTGTATTATCCCTCTTGATTGTGTTCAGGCTGAATAGGTATAGACTATCTAGTTTTAACTCATATTAGTCATTGTACTTTCGGTTACTCTTTTAGTTCTACAATATATTTTTGGAGATGTGAGAAGAAGCCAAACCTGCAAGCAGTATTCAAGTCAGGATTACTTTGGATTAACATAAATATTTTTTGTTCTCTGCCTTTTCTCATCTAGTAGTTTCTAGTATTTTGTCTACCTTTTTGACTTACAATCATAGAATATCCCGAGTTGGAAGGGACCCACAAGGATCATCGAGTCCAACTCCTGGCTCCTCACAGGTCTACCCAAAAATTCAGACCTATGACTAAGAGCACAGTCCAAACGCTTCTTGAACTCCGACAGGCTTGGTGCTATGACTACGTCCCTGGGGAGCCTGTTCCAGTGCGCGACAGCCCTCTCAGTGAAGAAGCTCTTGCTGATATCCAGCCTGAACCTCCCCTGTCACAGCTTGACACCATTCCCTCGGGTCCTGTCACTGGTCACTAAAGAGAACAGATCGGCGCCTGCCCCTCCCCTCCCCCTCGTGAGGAAGCTGTAGGCCGCCATGAGGTCTCCCCTCAGCCTCCTCTTTCCAGGCTGAACAGGCCAAGTGACCTCAGTTGCTCCTCATACGTCTTCCCCTCTAGGCCCTTCACCATCTTTGCAGGCCTCCTCTGGACACTCTCCAGCAGTTTCACGTCCTTTTTGTACTGTGGTGCCCAGAACTGCACACAGTGCTCGAGGTGAGGCCGCAGCAGCGCAGAGCAGAGCGGGACAATCCCTTCCCTCGACCGACTAGCAATGCCGTGCTTGGTGCACCCCAGGGTACGGTTGGCCCTCCTGGCTGCCAGGGCACACTGCTGGCTCATGTTCAGCTTGCTGTCAACCACAGCCCCCAGATCCCTCTCTGTGGGGCTGCTCTCCAGCGTCTCATCGCCCAGTCTGTACGTGTAGCCAGGGTTGTCCCATCCCAGGTGCAGGACCCGGCACTTGCTCTTGTTAAACTTCATGCGGTTGGTGATCGCCCAGCTCTCCAATCTGTCCAGATCTCTCTGCAAGGCCTTTCCACCCTCAACAGAGTCAACAACTCCTCCCAGTTTAGTATCATCAGCACATCTGTTCACAACACCTTCTAGTCCCACATCCAAACCATTTATAAAAACGTTAAAGAGAACTGGCCCTCAAATGGAGCCTTGGGGGACCCCACTGGTGACCGTCCACCAGCCTGATGCAGCCCAATTTACCATAACCCTTTGAGCCTTACCCATCAGCCAGTTATTCACACATCGTATGATGTTTTTGTCCAGCTGGATGCTGGACATTTGGTCCAGTAGGATCCTATGGGAAGCTGTGTCAAAAGCTTTACTGAAATCCAAAAAGATCACATCAGCTGGTTTCCCTTGGTTGACTAGATGGGTGATCTTATCATAAAAGGAAATCAAATTTGTTTAACAGGACCCACCCCTCGTGAACCCCTGTTGGCTGGGACAAATGACACCAAAGAAGAAAAGAAAGTGGTTTTACTGGTTGTTGTTTATTATTATTGTTCTTTTTGTTGTTCTTGTTGTAATGTATTTATTTATTTATTATTTTTCTTAGGATAATTCTATCAGTTTGTTGCCCTGGCTTGGGAAGAACTGGTAACCAAGCATCTCGAAGGGCCTTTACGCTGCACTCCTGCGCTTCTTCCAGGCAGACCTGAAGACTTCTGCTTCTTCAGAGGAGCAGCTGTCTGCGTCACTGTTTTGAGGGATCTGCTGCTCTTCTCTGTGCACCGCCTTGCAGGGCGCAGCTTCGTCTTCAGGCACCTCTTGGGCAGCCTTCTCGTCCTCAGGCCGAGACACCCCATGCCCAGCGTGGCCTTCGGAAGGGTTCTCCTGTCGCCCAGGTGCAGCAGCCCAGAGGAAGCCGAGTGCGCTCTCGCCCACTGCTTGGGACTCCGTGCAGAAGAGATGATACCTCTACAGGAGAGGTGGGGATGGGGGAAGGGACGGGGAGGGGGGGGGGAAGAGGCCATCCTACAGGCAAGCCTGCATGATGGTAACTGGATGGCCTCTCCCCCCTATTTGCGGAGGCGGAGGCAGGGCCGGGAATATGGAGCAGTCCGGGTGCTTCTGCGAAGACGGTGGTGTGGTCTCGCTGGTGGGAGCCCTGGCACGATGACGCTGTGCCATGTCAGATAGGATGGAGGTGGATCCACCTCCATCAGCTCTTCCTCCGCAGGTGGATCCACCTCCATGGGCTCCACACCATCCGCCGCGGCTGCTCCTTCTCGGCCAGCGCTCTTCCGCCTCCATTTCTTCTCTGGTTCCGTGAACCACTTGGTCCCACCAAGCAGTGGGCAGCTCTTGTCCCAGGATCTCTTCATCCCAACCATCGCTGGTAGCCTCTAGAGCACCTGGGAGATGAGTGAGTGGGGGGCCAGGCGCAGGGGCTTTTATAGGCCCCAGAACAAAGGGGGGGGGGGGGCAGATGCCACTGTGACATCAGGAGGCCTCTGTGATGGCCGCTGTGATGGCGCGCCATGCCCTAGGCCCAACATGGCCGTGTTGGGAGGGGGCTTGTGTGGCCTGAAAGAGGCCCTTGTGTGGAAGGAGGAGGAGGGTCGGGGGGCTGAGGGCCCCTTCCCTGGTCGTGGCTCTCTCGGGACGTTTTGCTTGCCAGAGAGACAGGCTCCCACTCGGGCACAGGGACTGACCTCCACCTCCCCTCCTGTGCCCTGGCCTCCAGCCCCCTCCTCGTCTCATTCCTGGGGTTCCTGTACCACCAGAGGTTGGCAACAATGTTTTGAGAGGGTTGGGGGTCTTCCATTACCCCCAACCTCTCACAGACGTGGCTCCCTGCACGAGGTGCAGCCCCCCATGCCTGACAGGAGCTGGGATGGGGCGAAGCATGCAGATATCCCACCTGTGGGAAAGGGTGGCACGGCCGGCCTGCGCTAGGTCTGCCAGCAGTCGATCAAAGCCTTGCTGGTGTTCGAGTGGTGTGCCAGCCCTTCCTTGCCGTCCCCAGCACCTGCCCCTGCCCTTGGAGCATGAGGAGGTGCCATCTCTTGTGCCCCCAGCCCCAAGGGGTGTCTCGGTCTGAGGACGGGAAGGCTGCCCAACAGGTGCTTGAAGATGAAGCCGCAACATGAACAATGATAATAATAAACAACAACCAGTAAAACCACTTTCCTCTCTTTTTTGGTGTCATTGGCATTGGTCCCAGCCAACAGGGGTTCACAAGACCTGTAGACTTCTGCTACTTCCGAGGAGCAGCTGTCTGCGTCACCCTTTTGAGGGATCTGCTGCTGCTCTCTGTGCACCGCCATGCAGCTCTGCAGAAGAAAGAGCCCCAGGCTCACACATTTCCTTTCCCACAAGCTGGGCTGGTTTGGAACAACCTGCTGTGCGTGCGCAGTGTAGCCACATGCCACGCAGAGATACCAGCCGAGCGCCCTGAGCAGCGGTGGCATAGCAGCGTGCTGGCACTACTGGCTTCTTAACTCCGCACGCACGTGCCCTGCTTCCAGTCCTGCAGCAAGGCTGCTGGTGGCACAAAACTGGGAGGAGCGGCTGATCCACCGCAAGGCTGTGCTGCCGTTCAGAGAGACCTGGACAGGCTGGAGAGCAGGGCAGAGAGGAACCTCACGAAGCGCAACAGAGGCAAATGCAGGGTCCTGCACCTAGGGAGGAATCATGGCATGCACCAGGGCAGGCTGGGGGATGGCCTGCTTGAAAGCAGCCCTGTGGAGATGGTTAACCTTTTGTCCACCAGGACTCCTAGGTCCATGAGCCGTCCCTGGGGAGCCTGTTCCAGTGTGCGACAGCCCTCTCAGTGAAGAAGCTCTTCCTGATATCCAGCCTGAACCTCCCCTGTCACAGCTTGACACCATTCCCTCGGGTCCTGTCACTGGTCACTACAGAGAACAGATCGGCGCCTGCCCCTCCACTCCCCCTCATGAGGAAGCTGTAGGCCGCCATGAGGTCTCCCCTCAGCCTCCTCTTTCCAGGCTGAACAGGCCAAGTGACCTCAGTTGCTCCTCATACGTCTTCCCCTCTAGGCCCTTCACCATCTTTGCAGGCCTCCTCTGGACACTCTCCAACACTCTCATGTCCTTTTTGTACTGTGGTGCCCAGAACTGCACACAGTGCTCGAGGTACTCAACTTCTACCTCTTAATTCTGAAGTCACTTTCCTGAGAGGTAATAGTCTTTTCAGACTCCGTTGTTGTGAATATGAAGTAAGGACTGTTTTTTTGTTAGGTCCATCACTTTACATTTCTTCAGCTTTAAGATCATCTGCCATTCTTATTGTCCATTCACTCAGTATTGTGGAACCTTTTTGCAGCTCTTTGCTGTTAGCTTTTGTTTTTATTATTCTGAACACCGAACTTTTCACAGTTGTATTTGCATCTGTTTCTCAGTCACCTTCAGAAATGTGCCACAGCCTGTTGCTTCATCTCCTCACCTAGGAGAGAATACCACTTACTGATGCAAAACAGCACACTCACCAGTTATTCCTTGTTGAGAGTGTGACCATTTATCAAGACATAACCAAATGAGTCCATGCCTTACGGAGCTGGAATAGTCAAGAAAGTGGAGGTGGACTACCAGCTGATCAATAATACCAGCAAGTGTCCTGGTGCAGGTTGTCAGATCTGCCCGTATACTTGGGAGTTTCACCAGTTATTTGTCTGGAAACACATGGTGAAATCTGTAATCGTACATGGCTTCCTCAGCCTGAGTCTCGCTTGCAGAGGGTGAGAGCAGCTCCCCAGCTCCATCCTGGGGAGGAACTCATCTGCCTCAGCTCCAGCTCACAGCTGGAAGAAGAACACAGTGAGAGCCCATGCTTACAGGTTCTCCTTTGTCTAGGCTCAATGGGTGTTACCAAGGAACTGCCTGTGTCCTGAGTGCATCTTTTTGGGGGATTTGTTGTCGTGGCCAGTGTCATGTCTAAGTGCAATATGAATTGTGTGGGGATGGAAAGGCACTGACGCCGGGATCTCTCTAGAGGATAGTCAGAGATGGCAGCCATCTCTCTTTAAAAGGGGATGGATGTTGATTGTTTGCTTCTGCTTTGCTCTGCGCTACTGAAAGAGTCAGGGTTGCTTTTCAGGCTACATATTGGCACAGCTAGACTTCCATGTTTATGTGTTTGTTAGCTCTGTTAAAAAAAAAAAAAGGGAAAAAATAGTGGACCTGTGAGATAATATTTTTACCGTGTGAAAGCCACATATTATACTTAGCTGTGTGTCTATTTTGTCCTCAATTACACTTCACTTCCAGATTGCATTAGTTGAATGCTGGCTTTTAATTCTCTGGATTCACCCAAGAGTATGCTTTTATTTTATTTTTTTTTTTTTAATTAGAGTCATGTTTTTCATTGCCCACATCTGACAATAAGCAGTTTTAAACAATTCATCTTTTACTTCAGGCTTCATCTTACAGATGAAAAGAGGCAACAAAAAGGCTAAGTTAGAAAAACATTTCTGTTACTTTAATTGTGTACCCAAAAGGAGCTGCTTCCTCTGATTTTGTTTATTTATTTATTTATTTATTTTGTGTGTGTGATCAAATAGTTTCTTCTAACATTAGGTGAAGTTAGAGTCCATCTTTTTTGGAAATTTAAGAATGAATAACTTGTGTCTCAGGCGGTGCTCAGAGATGCAGGAACTCCAAAATCAAGAGGCAGGATCCAACATCAAGAACGAGCTGATGTTTGGAGTACAAAACAACACTCCCAGGAGCTAGTTTTTTGAGAGGAGTGGTGACAAGTGCATCTGAAATGCCAGTGGCTCTGTAGGAAATTGGTGGTAAGCATGCCAGAAAAAAAACAGACTGGTGACAAAGCATAGGACCCTGACGGCCTCATATCATCTCTGTTGTCCAAAGTGGTGTGCTTAATTCAGTGGGCCCTTAAGCACTGCTACTGTGACAACTGTCCTTTCAGTTTGAGGAGTGCCAAACCATGTCTATCAGGTGCCAACCCCAACCACAGTGCTTTAAACTTGACTGGAAGGCACTAGCTAGCCTTTCTGGGACATGGAAATAGGGTAGGGCATAGAAAATCCTTAAAGCACGTGTTTTTATACATTAAAAGACTAACTGATTTAACTGCATTTTATTTATAGTTTTCAAAAGAAAAACAAAAAGTATTTGGCAAGACTTTTTCTCCCCCCACATTTTCAAGCATGTTTACTGTAAATAACATAGTGGATATAAAAATTTTATTGGAGAACATTTGTATTAGCTCTGCTTCTCTCTGGGGTTGTATATCTTGAGGATATAACCAATTCTAACACTTAAGGGACTGGAGAAGTGAAAGTGATTCTACCTTCAGAAACAGGATTATTCTCTTAAAGCTATATACTTTTTTCTGTTAAACCCACCGAGGCACTATTAGAATAGCTGCATTCATATTTCTTAGGCTGATTTCTATTTTTATGAATTACTACGTAATGTTACTAGCACAATGTGGATAGATATATATTTGGACATCGGGAGAGGGGACGAACTCAAACTTTTACACACAGTATGATAGATTCTGTGCTTGTTGTTGCTACCTGCGAAGCACATTTGGGATTGTAATATTAGTCTAGTAGTACCAAAAAAGCATGCCAAGTGTCAGTAAATAATTATCAAAGGAAAGAGCAAAGAACAAACTGGGTAATGTATAGTGTGCTTACATCTTGACCATCTCCTCTAGTCCCCGCATCTCAAAAGGGATGTAGAAGGAAAGCATGGGCAGGCATCAGTTTTGTGGTGATGCTGGTGGTGTTTTTTTGTTGTTGTTTTAAACAAAAAAGTAGGCTAGTCCTCATCTGCCTGGACAACAGTCAATAAGAAGGGTGTGACAGGGCTCATATCTTGAGAGGTATACAGTAGGTAAACAAAGCTCATTTGCTCACTTCTATGTTGGAGAAGAAAGTACAGCTTGGAGGTAACCAGTGAAGCTAGCAAGTGCCAGGTTGAAAACAGGCCAGCAACTCTTCACGTTTTTGCAACTAATAAAAGTTTGCATGAGTTCCAATTTAGAGGCAATTTAAAGAAAGAGAAGCCTCTCAGAGGACTACTTGGTTGGGGGGAGAGTACCATTGTTGAACTGAGTATGCAAACAACAACCTGTTGGGTGTTTGCAAAAGTCCTTTACCCTTATCTTAGACTTTTTGTGAAATACTTGGTTTTGGCCTGTTTCAGAGATGGGATGGATCTTTCACCTGACCTGATACAGCCATTCTTACCAAAACAGGTGGGAAGGCACCCAGTACTGTAAAATCTATGCTTATGCGGGTGTCTTAACTTGAAGGCATGCTCCAATTTCCTTCCACTTTTACGTACTCATACGTGAAGATCAAGGCTTTGAAGATGAATTTGAGCTGGCACCTCTCACTTAGTATGCTTACCATTTGCTCATGTGCTGAAAAGTAGGAAGGACTTGGGCTCTGAGCAGAAAGCTATCTCAATAATGTGTTGTTCACCAGAAAGCTAGGCTTTTGGCCCCTCTCATTCTTTTTTTTTTAAGGACTGTGAGTGTAAGTGCTTGCAAATAGCACTCCAAGTCTGTAGATTTAAGGAAAACAAATGTGCTTTTAAAAAATACAGCACAATTTCACACCAAAACAAATGACTTGCTGTGATGGTGCACAGCCTGTCGTTTTTTTTTTTCTGAGGGTTTAGTATTTTAAAATGTTTTGCATATGCATACTTACATTGGTGTGGGTTTTTTCCACTTTAGAAAGCTATTGAGAAGACTTGCTGGCAAATTGCTGGAGTTATGTAAAGGGGAAGGGAAGAATAGAGTATCACCTACCATCTGGATGAGCTTAATGCATAGAGAGGTAACATTTAGAAGAAAAACATCATGCTTGATCACGGGGCTCAGGCTCGGTTCTTTAAAATCTATGTGCAGATCCCTGTAGAGCTGGAGCTTGAGATGTGGGCATCGACGTGTTCCAGATGCTGAAAGAAATGGGGGCGAGGTGGGGTGTGCTATGTCTGAATGTGCATAATAACACACGGAGCATACTGATGTCACTGGTGGAGTGAAGTGCGGAGTATTGCCTGACCTAAATGAAACTCTTTACTGGACAAAAGTGCTACTCTCAGTAGTGTTACTTAGTTTATTCAGGGCTCCGTGCCTACGTGGGCAGCTAGTTTTCAGGTCTGAGATTGCTCAGGTTGGAGGAAGAAATCTTTCTAAAGCATATCTAAGGTTTTTGGGGATGAAGGCTGTGTCCTGCGATGGAACAGGTTTGTGATGGAATCTCAGCTGATATTTGACACTGATTTTTTTTAGTGCCTCTGATCCCTACAGCTTATCTGAAAAACTGGCCCTTCCCTTATCTGAGCCTGCAGTTTCAGTCCTTGTTCATCCAGAGCAGTACTTGCTCAAGGCAGTCAGCTTTAGCCCTAAGGATTTCTTACCTGATGAAATACACCTCTTACCCAACAACTGCATAGCTAAGTCTTGCGACTGGAAGGCCTGTTTTTGCAAGCAATCAGATTTCTCCCTAGAGTTTTGGAGATGTGGCAGCATTTGCCATTCGGTGTCTTCCCTGGGACCACCTGACACAACCCAGTTCCCTTGGGTGAGGAGAGTCTGAACAAAATAGACGGCTGTTGCTGGTCACTTCGTATTGTCATCAGGCTTTAGTGCACCTCACTCCAGTTGTGGATTACTCATTTCCAGACTGTTTCTTATGCTCTGGTGGAATGGAGAGCTGGTCTTCTAGTTTTTAGAGTTAATTTAAAAGTTTGAGAAAGAAATCCAGTAAATGAAGAAAGAAGGAAATAGGATGGTGACATTTTGGACTGATGATTAACTACAGAAATACAGGGGACCGACTGACATTTTCTTACAGTGCTATCTGGGAGACCTGCCAGTGTGGAATTATAATAGTCAATCTGCGAACTGACAAGATACATGGTCTGGTGTTTGCAAGAGAGAACAAGATTCAGACTGCAGATAGAATTTATCACCTAATTCCAGTGTGAATCAAAAGATGAATGGAAGTCCTTTCGTAAAGAGCAACTATTTTTTTTTTTTTACCAACTAATGCAAGTATTGTCATAAGCTTTACAGAAGACATGATGCGATTATGAGTATTTGCAGTTTTTTAGGCATCAGGCAATTACCAGCAGCTGGTTTTAAGTCTGATCCTGGAAGTATCACAAATGACAAAGCAACAGAGTATTAGGTGTGCATGAAGAACAAAGAATCTAATCCTCATCTAGTTAGAAATGAATGTTTCTGTGACACCATCTAAAGGCTTAAAAATCCTGGGTGCATAAAATAAAAACAATGAGAACTGAAAATAATGGAACCTGAAGGGCAAGCAAAATTTTCAGCAATTTTGCATTTCACACAGTAAAATCGAGGTGGTCCAAATACAAGTGATAAATGAGAGAAATCGCTAGGGAAAAATTGGTTCTTGGTGAGATCATGTCTGTTTTAGGATTTAAAAAAAAAAATAAAAATCACACTACAGTTTCAAAACATAAACTGAGTCTGCTATGGAGGAATTGCAGTGGGAGATAAATGAGATGCAGGTTAGCACAGCGTGACTGCAAAGTCTGAAATCTCTATTTTCTGCAGTTACTATTCCAACGCTTGGAACAAGTATGCTATTTCAAGTAATTTTTAATTTACATCACAAAACAGTCTCATAATTCTCCCAACCATGAGCATATTGCCTTTTAAAATATATATTCCAACTATCCCTCAGCCAGATAGCTTATCCCACTTCTGTCTGTCATCATTGAGACGTACACTGCCTCACCTATCCCTGCAAAGCAAATTGGTCTGAAGTTGCTGCGGAGAAAGAAAGTTGCAAGTAAGGTCTGACAGCCTGCAGGCACACAATGCTCTGTAGGCAGCAGGGTTCCTTGGGTTTGAGTGCTGTGGGTTTGTGTAAAGAGGATTTTCTGAGAGATTCTCGCATTTGAAACTGGAAGAAAAATGTGAAATGTAAGCTGGCAAAATGGAAGGTTAGAATGAGCTGAATGGCAAATTTGTATGGATGCACAGACATGCAAATAAGATGGAAAGCTGTTTTTGTTACCAGGGTTGGTATAAACTTCTCTATTATCGTCTTTTCTTTTGCTGTTTTTCATGGAACAGTCTGACTTTTCTCTCTTTGTACTTTGAGAATAGCAATGTTTCAGGGTTTGGATTCAAGAAAATTAGTTTTTGATACTTTTCTGAGGATAAAATGTTATTTCTTTTCCTGTGAGAAAAGGTGTCTCTGATTTCATCAAGAACAGTGATTTATGTGCCCTGGTTTGTTTTCTGTTTTTTTCCCAGCGTGGGGAAAACAAGCCATGCTGAAGTTGGTAGTTCAGGATGATTGGTGACTCGCAACTCGTGAGCAGCTGAGGTTGGAAGGGACATTCAGGGATTACTCGGTTGGTTTTGGTTATTTCCAAGAACAGAGACTCCTCTCTGGGCAGCCTGTTCCAATGTTCGATCACTCTGACTATAAAAAGCTTTTTCTTATGTTTAACTGTTATTTTGTATGCTTCAATTTATGTCCATTGCATCTTGTGTTGTTACCAGATGCTACTAAGAAGAATCTGGCAAACCTGTGTTCCCCCTAGTTAGGCACTTACACACATGGATGATATCTCCTCTAGACCTTCTCTTGTCCAGGTTATACAATCCCAGCCCTCTCAACCTCTCCTCTTATTTCAGGTGCTACAATCCCCTCGATCATCTTTGTGACCCTTTGCTAGACATGCTCCAGTATGTCTGTGTCTGTCTTAAAGCCTGGTTTTTAGCCATCTTTCAGTCTGCTGAAAGAATGATAAAAAATACAGACTTACAGAAGTAGTCTTTGCAGGTACTAAAACAGGGGTTATTAAATACTTGAATGGGAAAACTGGAATTTGAGAGAATAGATGAGTAAATCATTCTAAATCAGTAAATCAGTGACACCTCTAAATCCCACTGCA
Source organism: Anser brachyrhynchus (assembly GCF_964034855.1). NCBI lineage: Eukaryota > Metazoa > Chordata > Aves > Anseriformes > Anatidae > Anser > Anser brachyrhynchus. The sequence continues at coordinate 14,153,954 of NC_137698.1, forward strand.
ACTGTAGAATTTTCTTTATGCCTCTTCATTAATATTATTCTTAAATGATACCTGAAAAATTTCTCAGGGGAGGGAGAAGGGATGGGAGAAGACTGAAAAGCTAAACCAAAGCCCAATCTGTTTTTATGGATTTGGTATTTTCAGAATATTAATGGTTGGACTGCTAGGTAATGTTACAGAGTTAAATAGCTGATCATATGCTTAAAAAAAAAAAAAGAAAAAAGAGGTATTGGAGCATTGTATTGGAGCAGTGGAACAGAAGCTGCACACTTTTCCGAATCAAATCTTCAACCAATTGCCATAAACAATGCAATTTAAAAACAAAAGGGGGTTGGGGGGTAGAGGCATGAAAGTGAAAACTAAGCTTTATTGAAAAAAGCTGGTAATGATTTCATATGAACTAAACAATATAAGCAAAATAGAAATATTTGGATAGCATTTGAACACTAAATTCCCTTGAATTTCTTCAAAAGCTGGAGGGAAGTTGGGAAGTGCTGTCAGAACAGGGAAGTAAATAGGTGGCAGCAGCAGGGCTGGCTCTCCAGGCAGGAAGGCAGAGTGGGAACTGCTGCTAAATGGAGAATACCATCATCAGTCCTGGCTGGGGAACAAGAACATGTGAGATTACCTCAAGGCAAGCCCATGAAAAACTGAAGTATCTAGCAAAAGAAATGAAATTGGTATCGCAGGTATCCCAAGGGAGCCTTATATTATAGGGCTCTTCAGAGGTGTGTTGTATAAAAGGTTGTGTGGACATCCCCAAACTGCAAAAAAGGTTACAGTTCCCAGGGCTGGAGAAATCCTTGTGCTATAGTACAGGCTAGGACTACTGTCCTACTACTAAAGCTCCTTCTTTCATCAGGTACCTGTGCATTTCATATCTCCTCCCTCCCCAGATTGATGGGTGGCTTAAATCTCTTTTCTTCACACATCTGTTGTTGACCATGTAATGCACAGAACCGGTTGCCCAAGCCTGTGACTCACCGAGCGGACCAAGGCACTGCATGGCTCCTTCCTCCCACACTGAAAAGTATATCCAGATGATGACTTGAGGGAGAGGCAACAGGTGGGGCAGATATAGGTTGAGCTGATTAGCTGGAGAGGAGCCTAGTGAAGGCCAGGAGAAACAGATTCTGCTTTAATGTTGGCTATTAAATATAATTATATATAAATATATTGTTGGCTATCAAATATATATAAATACAATTAAAGCAGGCTTCAAAAGCAGCATGAAGTGGTTTCTAGGTCTCAGGAAAAATACATATATTTTGAGGAATGGCATGTGCTCTAATCTATTGCTTAAAAATAAATACAGGCTATAGCTCTCGATTTTTATGGGAAATTCTCTCTTTTACAGAAGTTAGAGGTGCTGACGTTTCCTGAGTACACTTCAGTGGCTTGCAGGCTGTTATAGGTAGGAGAAAGAGCTGGTGGTTAAAGCAGTTATGTGATTCAGCCTAGTTTCTTTCCAGAAAATGGAGGAAGAATCAAGCAGCAGGAGAAGGAGCTTTGACATTGGCACCATTTGATTCTAGAATTGGTTTTAGACACAGACTTCCCTGTGTCCCACTGCCTGGATTAGCCAAGGGCAGCAATGTACGATGAAAGTGCTGGCAGCAAACTGTGAGGACAGCTAACAGTTTCTCAGGCCAGGCCCTCTGAACAACGTGGGATAGCTGTGGTGGCTTGGGATCAGGTAAGGATCGTGATTACTTGCAGTTACATTTAATGGTTGCAACAAAACAAATCCCATATGAAGATCATCTCACTGCTCTCAGTGGACCTTCCTTCCATACCCTATTATTGCTGTATGCAGCTGATTTGAAGGAATAAGAGGATGTGAAATTGAGACAAGTTTTCCTTTTGAATTATTCAAATTGGAGATTTGGTCTCAGTGATGTTTCTTTGACATTCTTCCAAGCAGAAAGGAACTTTCTGCCTTGTGAAGAGATGTCTGTATACCAAATAGTTTAATTCCTGGGAGCCTTGTTTGCTATCTTTGCTGGTAGGTTTCAGGTAGTCCTTTTGCGGATGTATGAAAGCCAAATCAGAGTCACCATGGATGCTTCATAGAGGAGGGAATATCTCCTCCTGTTTAGATACAGGGAGGTGATTTCTGATTAAATGGCAGGTCTTCGTTTTCATCTTTCGGGAAGCCATCATTCAGGTCCAAAGCAGCTGTGTACTGCTATAGTTGGAATGAATTTTAATACGTTTCCACAAGTTAATGTTACCTTTGGGAGCACAATACGCAGTAATCAGAGGTCGTAAATATGCTCAACTTAAGTGACAGTCAGGGCGTAATAAAACACGGCTTTCTCTTATGTGTTTCCTGGCTGCAGATAACTTACACTGGATACAGTTTTGTCATCCAGCCATCCACAAGGGAATTCTGTGGAAGTGTGTATGTATGGAAAGTATGTGCTTCACACAGTAGAGAATTTCCTGTAAACGTGTAAGTTCATTGCAACTTTACCTATTCCTTTTTCTCACGTGAAACTGATCACAGATGGCTTACAGAAAGTCAAATAGTAGGGCTTTCTCAGGAAGGTGAGGGCAGTGGTGATGCTCGGGTGGTGTTTGTTTGCTGCTCAGAAACTGTATGTGTGTTCTGTGCTTGCTAGTATGTTTTGGGGTTGACTTTAAGACAATATGTGAAGGAGCTTTGAGCAGTGCTCTGCTTCTCCCTTGCTCTAATATTGTTACTGCTGGCTGGCTGTGTTGGTACTAGACAGAGCGAGTTGTGCTCCTTTGAAGGGAGCACAATCCTGTCACCCAGCAGCTCTGCTGGGGGAGAAAGAAAAGCAGCTGCTAGGGCAGCACCACTGACATCAGGGTGTTCTGCTGTAAAGTGTCCAAATCTTGCTTATTCAGAAGTAAATGGAAGTCAGGGGAATGATTCAGTACAGATGAGATGGGAATGAAGTTCCTAATTTGTCTTCCTCAAGCAGAATGTCCCCAGCTCCTAAGAGCAATACCTCTTTCTGACTTATACCACATCATGTGGTGGCAAATGGAGAAGGCAAAACCCACTTCTTTGTTCTTGTTAGTAGTGCTGCACAAGTGTTAAACAATCCTTTTTCTCAGCACCAGGAAAGCCTCTTGCTTTCAATGAGTAAGTTAAGTAATAGCTTGGTTTTCAGAGAGAGGACTCCTCTAGGTGGAAATAAAATAATCTAGCTTTCAACTGGGACATGGCGGAGCAATCTAAATGCTGGACTTAAATATATTTAAAACATTCAATATTTTAGAGTTTTTGTTGCCTCAGACAGGAAAACCATGAACAATGTGTTGCCACAGCAACAGGAGTCCAATGCTTTTTGGGATTCAGCTGACAGTGTTTTGAATACTATTTTCAGCTAAGTGCATGTAAAATAACTGCAATTCGTAAAAGCTGTAATAACTACTCTAAATGCATTTATGCCTGAAGAGAATTTTTTTATACATATGTATTCCTTTAAACTGATCCAAGAAGTTAGGAAAATTGTTTTAAAATTCTCATTACCGACATATCTAGACTATTTCAGTGGTTAAAACGTATCAAAATAATCTTTCAGCAGTCTTTAGTTTTATTTATTCTTTGCCTAATATCCTGCACTTAAGGTAATCTTCATTCATTTTTAACTACTGATAAAATGTACAAAAATGAGAACTGTTAAACATTTTCCATGAGAAATACTTTCTAAACCTTACTTCAGTCACATGTAAGAATAATCTGTGTGCCATTTGCACAGCGCAATTTGGCACCCACGTTCACTGCAGAAGCAGAAATAGGTCAAGAATGCTTCATCGTCTTTGCTAATCAAACTGCTCAAACATCAGTTCACTGCAGAGCTGATCATCTGCCTCATGGTTTTCACACCTACAGCCTGCTACAAATGCTACGAATACCATTTAAACTGCAATAAATTTGTCTCGTGCCATGGAGGCTAAAAAAAAAAAGTTAATTTTTAGTATTCTCAAATTAACCTGGATTTCTTCAGTGTATACAAAGGCTTGAGTTGAGTTATTTTAAATTTCCATTTGACTGAGCCAAGGGGTGTAAAGTTGAACAGAATATACAGTGTTGGTTTAAGGTCTGAGCACCTCCGATTCCCTGAAACAGCAGATGACTAGAAGGAAATGTGCCAAATTACTGCGCATGGGTGTGTGGAAGCAGAGCTTTTCAGCCAGGGTACTTGTTCTGGTATGAGCGTCTGGACGTTTTGAATTGCAAAGTCCTGGTATTCTATAGATAGTAGGTGCTCGAGTTTGATCCCCCCTGCTGCTTCCGTGAATCATCTTGCAGGCAAGTAAACTTTTATTCCAACGTTGGTAGCACGAAGCTACCTCATTTGGCTGCCAGTGACGGCCATGCTGAAGCCTCAGAGTCCAGCAGAGATTAATGCCTTGGTATTTGACTAATTTTGTAGCTGTGTTGACCTGAAAGTAAAATGCAGCTTACTACAAGCTGTTTTAATGCTAGCTTGGACTCAGATGTAGAGTCGTGTCATTGTTGCAGAAAACCGCATCTATAGGAATTGCACAAGTTAGTTCTTTAGGATATGGCCTGAAATAAGCAATTAGTGGAGAGAATAAAATATCTTATGTCTGCGCAAGAAAGCTGTGTATAACACAAGTATTCCTCGAGAATCAGACCGACAAGAATGTCTGCAGGAATGGAATTAAGGCCAATTGATTTCAACTGTGTTCTTAGGATGACTGCATAGGAGCCCTTTGGGGTAAAGTATTCTCTGAGCTCCACAGTACCTTATGATGTATGTCACTGCAAGGCACTAACATACTTCAAGGAGGTTGGTGTTTAAGCCTCTGTAGCAGCTTGGGCTCTGAATGATCACATCTCATTCCTGAAATCTGACAAAACTAAGCAGCAGCATAACGCATTATGAGCACGAGTGAATATGAAGGGCAATATTTTCCTGTAAGCAGGGACAGGGCAAAACTTAGTGTTTTTTCTAGCATGTCTTTCTGAATCATTCATTGCTCCTTCCTCAATGTGTTTATAAGGTCAGAGGTAGAGCTGTTCCTTGGAATGACTGCTGCCATGCATTGCTATGAATAACCAAGAATGAGGCTTGCCTTGCATTGTTCCAGGTTTGTGCTTAAATAATTGCATTGTTGTCAATACCTGTGGGGGTAGAATATATCAAAGGGTTCTTGTAGCTTGATAAATACGTGTTTAGCCCAACATTAGCCCTTATTAATAGTTACCGTTTCTTTCCTGATCCTTACGCTGGCCTCAGACTTTCAAATAATTATCAAGAATAAAACTAAAATAAATAGTATATCTTTAAGAAAGTCATACTTCAAAAGGACAGGCGTTTCCCCCAGCTTTTTTTTTTTTTTTTGAGGAAGAAAATGCCCAATTGAAACATCAAAGGGAGAACTTGACAGAGCTGATCGAGTTCCTAACGCTTGAAAATACATCAAAGGCTCACAAACTTATCTTCATATTTTATTCATGAGCTTTCTTAGAAGGAAATACATCAGTATCAGTCAATTTACAAACAAGGCGCAAAGGAGGAGTTTTTTGAAGAGAACATATATGAAAAGCCCTGTTTAATGAGGGGTAGGGAAGCCTACTGTAAGAAACCATCATAATCGATACTGATATAGGGAGAAAGGAGAAAGTGCCTGGCTGGATTAGGATGTAGTTTAGCCTTTAACCACTGGGTCTGTTTGCAGTCCAGGCCTGAAGAACACCAAGCCTTTGTGTGTGTGACAAGGAATGAGCTGGCAAGGATTCAGTGCATATTTTTTTTCTTTTTAAACTACTGCAAGGATGTCCTCGTCATAAAATGCCTGCTTTTTGTGTGTCTCAATTCCATTGCTGATGGAGCTTGGAGGCTGAATTTTTCTTTCAACCAAAAGAAGTGTGTCGTCATGTCCTTGGTCTGGCGCTGGCAGAACTTCTGATCTAAAATGTTTTTGGAATGATCTTGATTTGAAAGGTAGCTAGCTACCTAGTGCCTGGGTCTCTTCTCACACTTCAGTTTGTACAAGTCCCTTCAACCTCTTTGCAGAATGGAGATGTGTCTACTGGCCTGTTATAAGGCACCTTGAGATCTATGTGAAGACAAATGCTGTGCAACAGACCTGACTGTTTCTGAATGGGCTCTTATGTCTTGAATTTATAGTTTGAAAACCACAAGATCTGCATGCTCAGGCTTTGCTGAAATTAGGCTTTAGGCCAGCATTATCAAAAGGTCACCTAGACTGATGTCCAGTCATATGCAGGATGAGCTGTTTCTTTTTCCCGGTAAGCACATCTGATCTGTTTTAGATCATCTGAGAGAGACACTGCAGTCTGTCCAGTGTTTCTCAGCCCTGCATCTAGACAATTGGAAAAAGCTTTCAAACTTGAAATGGGCTGGAACTGCCAGAAGGAAACCCTTCGTGCTCTATCCACTGCTGACTCAGATCATACTCAGCCTAAAATCTGTTAGTGGAGGTAACTGGAATACAAGGGAATCATTTCAGTGGAGGATCTGACTACATCTCTAGTTTTATTTAATAATTTTATCTAGCACGGTTAGTTGACCATGCTGCCTATAGTATTTTTGTGGCTAATGGAGGGTGTGGATCCTCTGTGTTTTCCTGAAATGTGCCCGGTTACTTCTCTGAAGTGCGCTCTAAGGGAGCCATGATGTACCCACCTCTACTCCCTAAGCTTCAGGACAAACATTAGGGACTAAAAGCATCAGACTTTGTTGGCTGAGGTGGCCAGCCAAGTTTTGTTGGCTGGTATGAGTGCTTCCCAGGAAGAAGCTCTCAAAGGTGCCTAACCCTCAGCAGCTTTAATCAAGAACACTAGGGTTACTCTTTTTCCATTCAGAACTGCCCCTTTTGGCAGAGCACCTTCAGATCCTTTTTCCTATTTGATGGACTGGTTTCCTTGTTTACCTTACATATTTCCTTTTTTTCTACCATTCCCAGGTCTCTTCTCCTACAGTCACGTTCTAAAAATACAGAACCAAGCAATTAATTTCTGCTTACATTTATGTCCCCAAAGAATAGCAAAATTCAAGATGTGAGTCTTTGTGCTTTTTTCCTTCACCTTTTGTCTTGCTGCACTGAGAAAAATTGAGATGTTATGGACAGTACTGATGCAAACGTAATGCGGATGGTGCGTGCTGGATGTGTGGTTTTATGCCTGTTTTCATTTGTAGTTTAATGTCTAAGGAAGGACACCATATCTTTTGATATGATTGGAAAACTTGACTGTAAATAAAGAGGTCCACCATACTATTTCAAAGACCCTAGCCTCCTTTTTTAACTTTTTCTCCTCTTTATTCTGCAAGCTTAGCCAGGGTCTTTACCTTTTATCTTTAACACGGAGAATGCAGCTTTTCTAAGAGCAGTGTCTTTCAAAATGACTGGAATTCTGAAGCCATCTCTTCTAGTGGCTTAGGGAATGTAGTAATCTTTAACTGTTCATTTGTTTGATGGAATAAGGCTCTTAGGGATCTCAGGGAGAGGAAGAAAAGATTAAATTGGAACAGCTGGTAATTGTTGAGTTGGGCAGCACCTTCCTTCTCTATAAACAGCACTGCATATGAAAACACTCAGCAAAATCTTTCACTTATTAGTTAGGGTAAGTTATTACTGTTGGTCAGGATCACCAAGTAGACTATTGGTGTATATTTTCTCTTTAAAACAGATGTATTCTATATTCATGTAATGCTTTGAGTTAGATAAAGCATTTTAATAGTAAATCATTTTTCATCAATAAGGAATCCTTTTTGTATTACCTGAAGGTTATTTAACAAGCTCTTACTATTTTTTTTTGCACCTTTTTTATTTGATGCTGTTCATAGTTAACTGAATTTACACATACATATTTTTTAGAAGTCTTAACATCTGAAGGCTTAGTAGGGACATCAGATCTTGCTGGAATGTTGTGCATTTGCTTAATATTGCCAGAGAAAGCTGTACCTGTAGTTTTTTTCCACTTTTTCAGTGCTTCAGCCTAACTCCATTGAGCATGTTTTCGTTCTTTTAGGAAATAAACCAAGATGGCTTTAAATGTTTGAGCTTTGCTGAGCTGTGTAGCCATTCCTCTCCTTTAATGTCATTTTTCACCTCTATCAGCTGTGTTTGGTAAGTTACTATATGGGATAAAAGCAGTGGTAGGCTGTCCTATCTATCCTTGTCTGTTTTGTTTCTTCTACTCCTATTTGCCTGTATTCTCATCTCCTCTTAAAGGAGTCACATGGCTGATGTTGGTAAGTACTAGATAGAGCAAAAGAGTAACTTTGATATATAAAGAAATATCTCTGTGGTGACCGGGCAAAAAGAGGCCTTGGTTGTTTGAAGCATTTATGGCTTGTTCTGGGATAGTTATAACCAGTGTGTAAGTTGTCCTTGTGTCACCTTGCTCAGAAGGAAAGCGTTCTCATGAGATGGACTGCTGTCTTTCCCTGAGGCTGTTTCCCCTGCTCACTGCAGTGTTCATCTCCTCATAACACTGCACGTTGTTTATCGTGGCTGTCTGGAGACAATTCACACTTTAGTATGTAGAGTCCATGTGGATGTGAACCAGCAAAGCAAAAGGCAGAAGAAAAATAAATTTAATGTATCTGCGTTGCATCTGTAATACTTTTCATGAAGCTGGAGGGATGTGACTTTGTAGCCGCCCGTGGGCAGGGCTGGGAATATCGTAGAGCATACTGTAACTCAAAGTGATGATCTGTCTGGAAGGTAGGTTCTTCCACATCTGAAGTTTTCCCATTTCAAGGCTATTCACATGTCTTTTTCTGTCCCCTTGAAATACAGCTATTTTTGTTTACAATATCTACTTTAGTTTACCCACAACAGAAACCTGTATTGCCCAGCCTTGTGGTTTTAATGATTGCCTCTCTGGATGAATAGTGAAACACACCAGAATAAGGCTCCTAAACTTTTATTTTGCCTTGGGAACTGCTTCTACCTGCTCTGACAGTTTGTAGCAGTTGATGAATGTTTTCAGTGATCGCTGTAGAGAAAAACTTTTCTTCTGTAGCACAGTGCATTTCAAAATCCGATCCAAAATGTGCAGATCCCACCCCGGGGATTGTGTAAAAATGAGACCCACACAACCCCCGGTTTCCCCAACAATAACAAAATTTTGATGCAGCCTTTTCAGAGCTATTTACCCAGGGTCAGAAAAACGCCGTTGTATGGCTCTTAACGTAATGCTGCCTTTAATCAGAGAAATTGCTATTGCACAGAAAAGCTCCTAGGACAGCTTAAAAATAGTTGACAATCATCTGGCAGTCTCACTTTGCATGAAATGCTTCACTTCTGACTTCCTAGTAATGTGATGCTTTTTCTGTCACAACAGACTATTTCACTTCTTTTGCCTTGGCTCAGAACTGCTCAAGCTGGTGCTGGGTAACAGAGTAAATGCAGTACTTCCTGGGGTCTGGTGATAGATGTGTTCCCATATAGCGAGAACGTGGGAATGGAGTGTTTGAAATACACTCTGGCTTGGTTCTTCCCTTTCCCCAACCTTCACCTTCATTAGAAGTACAAATTTTCCATCAACTGTGCAATCCCTTGTAAAAGTGTCAGAATCACAGATCTGTGTGAACTCTGAATCCACAGTTTGTGCAGCTTTTAAAGGAAGTGCTTTTAAAGTAACCAGCTAAGTAGCTTCAGTAAGTATGTGACACTGATGGGCTCTCAATACTGTATTTTACAGTGCTTCAACATGTCTACTTATCCCTGAATAATAAACCTAAGATGCTAATATTTACGTTCATGATGCTCAAAGAACTTAGACTGCAAATAATTTGGGATACAACTAGTTCTATTTCCTATAGATGTTCTGTTGAGTTCTTTTTGTAGAACGAAGTCAGTACTTCATGGCCAGATACCTAAAACCAAAAAATCCACCACAAAATTTAACTTGCATTGATACCTAGCTTTTGAAACAGTAGTCACAATTTATCAAATGGCTTTAGCTATAACATACCTGGCTGTAGCCAGTTCCCTTATTCCATACTGGATGCTTGCTTCTAAGAGGAAAACACTGCAGAAGATCTGTAGGAGATGAGAAAAATTGTAGGAATCATTCCATTTGATAAGGTGGGTGAAAGAAAGAAAATGACTGCTAATGTCTAATTACAGACATTGTGGAGAATTATTATTCTAGGTTTGTTTTGTTTTGAAACTGAATCTCCTGTTTGCTTTAGGAGGTACAGCCAGCTTAACACATCTGGACCTTGATACAAAGAAAGTGACATAGAGTACTGAGGAATTAACGAGGTGTCTTAACAATAGGAAACACAATAACATTTTTAATTCCACGAAGAGTTAAAATTGCCGGAGCAATCTGTGCTTTAACAGCTCTCGCGTTTCTATGGGGTTAGGTATTAAGCTTTTCTAAAGCAATTTTGCAGTCAAACTTTACAGGTGTTAATGTGAGAATGACCAAATTTAGCTTGTGCACTCAGCGGAGGCCTGAACTGAGGTGAAGGTAAATTAGAGAAAGCTGGATCAAAGCTAGTGAAATCAACTTTATAGCAGGCTGTCCATCTGCAGCTCAGGCCTGAGGCATCCAAACTGTATTATAAACAACGAGGGGGGGGGAAGGCAGTAAAAGGCAGCCATCAAAACAAACATCGGGTTTGGTGCATTCGTTTTGCTGTCAAGTGTACTCATGTCGCAGTGCAGGTGACCTGTGCAGCCTTCTGTCATCTTATTTCATTTGTTTCTCCCTGTGAGGGTCCTGAGGGAGGAGGGACAGGGATATATCCTTTTTACCCAGGCGGCCCCAGGACAATAACTTGAATGCCTGCTTTCGGGCTCAGCTTTCTCTGGTTGAACTCCTATTTCAAAACACTCCTCTTTATTCTACATCAGCCCCTTGATACAGCCTTTCTCAGGGAACATCCTGGGTAGGAAGCCTCTTGAGAACTAACAGAGACCTTACCTAAGCAATATCTGAGCTCTACGTCCGGAAGCAAAGCTCTTGTTGCTTTGGGATGCTGATTCCTCCTCTTTCAAGCAAGAATTGACAGGAGGATGTGATGGATAAGTGGGTAAGTTATTCTGCTAACGTGGAATAACGGCTTGTATGGATGAGAGAAGGAAGGATGAGTTCACTGCGTGAAGGGTGAAAAAAATATCCTTCAGAAAAGATGCTGGTGGTATGTGAAATCCCTGATGTTTTATGCTGGCCCTGTGCATTTTAAAGGATCCAAAGGATGAGAAAACATCCTAAAGTCTTAGGAGGTTGTTTACTCAGAGGAGCGTGGATGCTCTAAAAGAGATGGACTGATGGTCTTTAATGGAATAACCTGGGCTAACAACACTTGTTTGGCAGCATTTACTCTAGAAGGGCTTCAGGAGAGAGGCTTCTATTAGCTAGCACTGTGGTTTGTCATGCAGCCCAGCCATGATCCATGGATACCAGTGTAAAATATGATTAACTAGATTCCAAAAAGGGACTTGTATTATCCTTTTATTCTGAGAACCAGGAGAAAACGTTTTTATCCGGAGTTATGTAAGAATGATTTTAGTATAAGTGACCTGGGAGTTTAGCCCAGGAAGCTCTTCACAGGGTCTGAGGGATGGATGTGGGGCTGCCCGTGCTGATCAGAAAGCAGGCTGCCTGGTGGGAAGCTACATGGGAGAACAATGAGAGAACAATACCTTCTCCATCCCTGATGCAGTGAGTTGTGTCCTGCCAGTTTAGCAAGCTGAAATGGCTCAGTACAGGGGAGGGGAAGGCTGGAATTGGCAGAGGGAGGATGCAGGGCCACACAGCCTTTGATGGAGAGCAAGTGGTTAAACTGACCCAGAGTACTTTGGAAGTAGAGCCTTACTTTTCCTCATTCTTAGAGGCTTTGACTAGTTTCATGCTTATACCTTCCCAAATCTTTTCTTTGCTGCTCCTTGAGTCTTAGTGAGCTTGCTGTGCTCTGTGTGCTACATAATTTCAGTTCCGCAATGTTCCTGATGCTTTTTGCTTCCCTGAAAGCATGTATACCCAGCAAAACATCTGAGCAGAAGGTGTGAAGTGTTTGGTTAAACCTACTTGTGAAACTCCAGAAAGAAGCATCCTTGGAAATGATGATTTTCCTAAGTAGATGGTGATTTTTTGGTTTGGTTTGGTGGGTTTTTTGTTTGTTTCACCTTGCAGGCTATAGAGGTGGCATGTGTGAGGGGCAAAAACAAGCGTGGGAAAGAAGAAAAGTCTGTGGCTGAGATGGTCTGGTGGTGATGCCCCATCAAAATGGTCTCTTAGGCAAGCACTGGTTGGACTGGAAATGTCTTTGGTTAACTGCACAGTGGGTGCTTTGGAGAGGTGGCGCAGTTCCTGAGTATGTCCCTGGGAAACACAGTTGAGGTGCCTATCTCCTCTTGTTCTGTATCTTCTCTGCCATGTTTCAGTAATCCAAATCCCTGTTCAGCTGGGAGTCTTAGTGGCTTACACTGTCCTGATTCATGTGAACAAGAATCACATCTGTGGTGGCTTACACCTCGAGGCAATTCAGATAGCAGTCCAGAGTGGGTGTGGGATAAATAAATCATGGGTTTGGGAAAAAAAAAAAGGTGCATGGCTGCATTTTAGAGGTGCTTTGTGTTGCAATCAGAGCAATTGTTCACTTACCAGTAGTTTCTGGCCGTCGTTGTACAGTTTTACATTACTCTGGAAAGCCACTGTAGCATTCCGTCTGTACTATATGGCTTCTCCGTGACTAATTAACAGAGGATACAAGTTAGTATGTAGTTGTGGATGGCGATATTGCAGGCTATTGTGACTGACTTGTGCTTGTATCTCTGGATACGTGTGTGGCCTCATTCAGCTTCTGGTATCTTTTCCTTTTTTCCTTTTTTTTCCCCCTTTCCTACTTGCACTAATAAATTTTGTTTCTATTACATTAATGGCTACATGTCTTGTTTAAAGGTGTTTGGCCAAAAGGTCAGCTATTTTGGATGTAGAATAATAAGAAGAACGTGAAAATGAGCATGTACAAAATGTATAATGTACTCTTCATGTTTGCAGGAATGGGGCTGCATGAGTAGGGGTGTGGTGGAGCTGTGAGAATGATTAACGCAAGGTAAACAGGTCTGGCTGTGTGCTGATGAAGAGGCCTTCTTTTCTGTCAGCTCTTGTCCTGTCAGAGGGAGTCCATTCCCTCTTCGGTGGTACCGTAGAGGATGAGTTGATAAGCTAATCCAATAGCTATGAGCTAGGATGCCTGTGTGCCCATCTGGGGCTGCAGGTCTTGGCTGACCTGCAGAGATTCGGATAATGAGTCTGATCTGGGAGGTGGTGAGCCCTTGAAGCTGTCTTTGGCTGTAAGTGGAATTCATAATGGATGGTCCTTCCCACTGTGGTTGTGGAAGTTATCCCAGGATGGTAGGTAGCCCGGTTACCTGGGCTGAACCGTCATGACCATGCAAAGAAGTGTGTGAATCCAGGAGTATCTCTGAAGGGATACAGGTCCTTTCATGGTTTAGAAAGCTTTGGCTTAACAATTTGATTTGTGGATTTAAGAGAAGCTTTGACCAGGTGCCTACATAAAGCATGTAGTAACAGCTTGGGCCAAGGCATTTCTCTATAATCTCAGTCTGTGTTTTAGCTCTGTAGCCTTTTGCAATGAACATGTGACTGTTGTTAGTTTTTGAACTTGTTATATATGTGAGTTACACACCAACTTCTTGATCTGTGTTACTGTCTTAAAGCACAACTAAGATTAGCTGCAGGAATGATTAATACAAATAAAAAAAATATGTAGTTATGGGTTCAATTGTAAACACTAGCCATCTGAATTAAGAGGCTGCCTTCCTGGTATAGGAAAAAAGTACGTGTGTCTAATTACATGTTGAAAAATCTGTATTATTGTCATGCAAACTCCATAGCGGAGTTTCTGATCTTCAGCTTCACTGAAGAAATGCACAAAAAATCAGCCATCTTCTCTTGTACTGTAATATTTCTTAGCGGAATTCCACTGATACAAGACTTATTTTTTATATCGGTAAAATAATAAAGGCCTAAATGTTTTCACAGAATCACTGTCTCAGGTTAGTAAACATCATTTATTCCCTCAAAAGAGATGCTGTGGTTTAATGAAGCAACATCTGTTCTTTTAGAATTAAGTAAGTTCCCTGAACAATAATTAATAAAAATATTGCCACTAAATACAGCTGGCATATTGCGTATAATAATAATAATAGAAAATCTTGCAGTCAGTGGGAACGAGACCAACGCAGTAAATGCCCTTGTCTGCTCCACCTCTCCCTACCCCCCATGGGTCTCTTGGCAAAGAACTTCATTAGATCATTGAGCTGTTGGTTTGAATGCTTAAACACAAATAGTTCACTTTGCTGTGACTTAGCATTTAGTCTGGGAAGAGTAGGTATGTTCCTGATTGCAGTAACCGTAGAAGGTTTCTGCCTCTTGTGCTTGTGTGTTGCTGTGGAGTTAATCATCTGAAAGCGTTGTATTAAGATGCTTCAGAGTCTGTCTGTGAGAGGAAAAAATAAGTCCTAATGAAGGATTTTGTTGTGTTTCTCCACTAGTCATTGCTGTTGATGTTTTGTGTAGCAGCAAGCAGCAGCTTTGCATTCTCATTCAATCACAGAATAAGTTTTGAGAGTTCAAGGAATTTTCACTTCTGTTCATTTCTGTTCTCAAAAGTATGGCAGAAAGAGAATGGTGAGTGTACTTTTTGATACTAAAAATGCTAAGCTGTGTTGAGGTCACATTGGATATCCAATAGTAGGATGCTCTTACGTTTGGATACAGTAGCTACTACAACTTTGCTCCTGATCATTCATTGCAAAGAGGTTTACCATCTAACATGGCAGCTAAACGGGATAAATTAATACGCTGATGGTAGAATTAACAGTTCTGTAGAAAAGGTATGTTTTCTGTAAACAATTGAGTAATATGTCCATCTTATGATGTTGGAATATCTTTCCTTCTGGTAACTAAGGAGAATTACAACTTGATCTTCATCCTTTTTCTGTTTTTCTTCTGTGGGTCTGTGCTGGTAAAGAGAAAGACTGGGTATGTCCTTTTAGTTTGAATTGCTTTGTTTCTAACTACTGCTTTCTAATTACTACTAGTTTCTAATTACTACACCCTTGCTCATTACATTAAAATGTCAATTGATCTAAAACTGACAGCATCTGTATACCATTCAGCTTTGAGAAGAGCATACTGATGGCTTATGCTGGGACTCAGGGATTCAGCTTCCCTAGAAGCAAGCGTCCCCATGGAAAGCAAAATCAAGTGGTCAAATTTGGTAGTGATGGTGGGAATGTTCCATTATGGAAGAAAATACTTTAAATGGTTCAAGTTCATCAGCTGTTAACTATGCAGATTACTGAAGGGATAGAAAGCAGCTTACACACCAGACACACACATTGAATTCTTGCTGCTTGTCATACATATAACCAGAGATAACACTATTTTCCAGTGACTGATAAAGTAAATGCTGTCATAATGATTCTGAGCGAGCCTCACCCAGATGTTGCAGACTTCTTGCCTTAGTATTTATTCATAAATCTTGTTAAAATATAATCAGAGAAAACATGTCTCAATTATAACCATCAAACCACCGTGACAATGTTGATGCAAATGCAATAATAACTCTAAGGTGTTGACATACAATTTGTGCAATAGGTTACTGGTATCTCTGAGCCTGCTGATCAAAGCTCACCAGTTAATACCAAAATAACTTCTTCCAAGTGAAAGGGGAAATGTAAGCTCCCCTGTGCTTGAAGGATTCAATTATGCCCTTTGTGTGTGTATGCGTATGACTGCTGGTACTTCTACAATACTTAAAATGCATGAGGATTTTCATACGTATTAACTTGTATGTGCTCGCATAACTTACCCCTCTTATTCATCCTATACAATTGATGTTACCTGATCATGGTGCATAATTCCATTTCATTCAAGAGCCTGTTTGTGAAATGTAAGTAGAGAAGAATATGAAGATCAAATGGAGTATGTATGAACACCCTGTAGGACAAAACAGTTTGCATAGACTCTATCGCCACTCTTTCAAACACGTGACCATGCAGCTGCAGCAGTCTGCCTTTCATTTCCCACCGGTAAGCTATATTTAAAGAAGCAAAAAGTACTTTATTATTGCTTCTCGCTCTAAATAATCTTCTGCCCCTGCTATAGGAATATTACTCAATTACCGCTGACAGAGGACATATCTGAGCTGATGAGTGTGTTAGGATGTGGTCGTGCTATGACAGATAACTGAAGTTACAAGACTGTTTGTTTGTTGTGGTTTAAGCCAGCAGGCAGCTCAACACCACACAGCCACTTACTCTCCCCAGGTGGGATGGGGGAGAGAATCAGAAAGGTAAAAGTGTGAGAATGCATGTGTTGAGATAAAAACAGCATACTAGGTAAACAAAAGCTATGTACTCAAGCTAAGTAAAGCAAGGAATTCAGTTGCTACTTCCAATGGGCAGGCAGATATTCAGCCCCTTCCAGGAAAGCAGATCTCATCATGCATATCAGTTTATTGGGAAGACAAATGCCATCACTCAGAACGTCCCCCCCTTCCTCCTCCTCTACCCCAGATTTTATTTCATGACATCATATGGTAGGAAATATCCATATCCAGGTCAGTCTGTGTCAGCTGTCCTGCCTGCGTCCTCTCCCAGCTTCTCGTGCAACCCCAGCCTCCTTGCAGTCAGGGCAACATAAAAAGCAGATAAAATCTTCGACTCTGTGTAAAAACAGCTAAAAATATTGGTGTGTTATCACCAGTATTTTCATTGAAAATCCAAAACACAGCATTATATGAGCCTCTACGAAGAAAATTAATTCTCTCCTAGCCAAAACCATGACATTGAATGCCAATAATAAACAGCTTGGAAATTGGTACTGTAACATCGTATGTCAGGTATAATTTGTGGGCAGGTCAGTAATTCTTGAATTTTAGGCTCACCATTATAGCTGGATGAGCAGTTTGGGGACTGAAATGCTACAACAAAGTATTGAGGTTATCAAAAAGTTATGGCATGACTGGCCAAATGTGTCTTAGCTAGTTCAGGAGCATGTAGAGTAGCTGAATGGAAGAAGACTAAGCACGTTTGGTTATTTGACATGCAGTTTCTTGTTGCTCCCTAGTAATTTGTTTGAGTCTGAGCCCACAGTGAGAGAAGTTGAGGTGCCTGCTAAAAATTTGTAGCAAACTTACTAGAAACAGATTCTCGCACTGCGGGACAGAAACAGCAGAGCTGAGACTTGTAAGTTGCAAACTGATTCTCTAAACCACAACTGTGTAATGGCTTTATTTTTCAGTAACATTGTGTACTGCTGCAAATGGTTCCCTGAGGTTCAGGTATGCTCTGGTTGCTTTACCCCTTATCCAAGGGCTTTCCTGTCTCTCTCTGACCACCAGTAGCCATTTCCTTCTCTCTTATCAGTGCCAAATTGGCCTACACAGTTTCTGAGTTGGCATAGCCAGTAACCATTTTTGTACATCAGAGTACTGTGCAGAGTTGTGCAATGGTTTCACTAATGTGTGGTTTTAGGGATTTTTTTATATTGTCTTGATGCTAGAGAAGTATCAGAAAAATTTTACGTTCCAACTAGGTGAAGGTGAGACTGAAAATAAAAGAACATAAAACATCCTGAATGAAACCCAGCTGACAAGCTAGATCCAAGATGTGAATCCTTAAAGAAATACCTGAAGGAATGAAAGAAAATCACATGATATATGAATTCACTGATCTACAAATTCTTTCCTTATATTCAGCAGAGTTCCTATAGATTCTCCTGCATTCCCTACATCTCTAATCTGCTCTCCTTGGAAAATTATTGGAAGAGAATCCTAGCCCTTATACCTGATGACTTTTAGTCCCTGCAAAATGTGTTTACATTTAAGTTATTCTGGGAATATGCTTTTCACCTCTAATCAAAAGGACTCTGTCTCTCTTTTTTTTAATTTAAATGAAGATTTTTTTTTTTTTTTTTAATGGAGCTGCTACTTTTGCAGATTGGATGACATTTCCTGATCTGAACTGGCTTAGGGGTCATTCCTTGACTCAGAATTATTTTCATCCCCCTCACTCTCATGGTGACCAAATTTCTACACTGCGAAGGTACTTTGAAGTATCTACATCTAAGCCTGTTTTTCTTTATGCACAAGCTGATGTAAAATGTATGTAATTTTCTTTTTTTGAGTGGATGCTTTGGGTGAAAAAATACACTTGGAGTGATTGAGTCTTCAAATCAATCTTTGGTACTGTAACACACAGAATTGAGCTGCATAGGTTGGTTTGTCCTTGCAAACCACACTGTGAGGCAGGAAAGTGCAGTTCTCCCTATTGTACCTAGCAAACCAGAACCCAAAGAGGCTTAAGATGAGATTCCTCTATGACATTTCATCAGCCAGTAGGGTTTAAATGCCCCTCTGTGATTAAATTGGTGTGCAGGCCACAAACCTCTTACAGCATTCATTAAATGCCCATACTGCCTTTGCATCTTAAGTTCTGTGTGGTCCCAGGACTGTCCTCATCCCACCTGGGCACAGGGAAATGAGCAGCCATCTTCAACCAAGCATCTCTGGCCTAGGCAGTTCTCTGTCTATGTTCTAAGGATCAGGGACAAGATTAAAGAGGGTGGGAGAAGCTTGTATCCAAAAGCTATTGAATAAAAGTAGAGTGGCTAGGGGTTAGGCAGCAGTGCCTTTGGGATGTGGGGAGACAAAGGCTGGTTATCAAGCTTTGTTTAAAGGGTCCAAAGCATGTCTCAAATCTCCCAGCAAAATAAGCTATAGCCTGGAAATTAAGACGCTTCTGTGGTAGGAGTAAGGTGTCCTCTTGCAAAAAGTCCAAGCAGACAGGAGTGCCTGACTTGCTGGACCAGGGTGGAGTGGACTTGCTGATGAGGGGAGTCAGCTTGGCAGAGTAGGGTTAAGTCCCTGATTATTATAGAATCAGAGACATAGAATATCCAAGTTGGAAGGGACCCACAAGGATCATCAAGTCCAACTCCTGGCTCCACACAGGTCTACCCAAAAATTCAGACCATATGACTAAGAGCACAGCCCAAATGCTTCTTAAACTCTGACAGGCTTGGTGTCGTGACTACGTCCCTGGGGAGCCTGTTCCAGTGCATGACAACCCTCTCAGTGGAGAACCTCTTCCTGATATCCAGCCTGAACCTCCCCTGTCACAGCCTGACACCATTCCCTCGGGTCCTGTCACTGGTCACTAAAGAGAACAGATCGGCGCCTGCCCCTCCCCTCCCCCTCGTGAGGAAGCTGTAGGCCGCCATGAGGTCTCCCCTCAGCCTCCTCTTTTCCAGGCTGAACAGCCTAGTGACCTCAGCATCCTCGTATGTAAGTCTGCTCTCCCCATATCCAGGGCTGAAGTTTTGGTGGCAGTTTTCCTCCTGTCACCAAAAATTTTAAACTCAACCGCTTCATGGTCACTGTGACCAAGATGGCCGCCAATTACCATGTCCCCCACAAGACCCTCTCTGTTCTCCAGCAACAGATCTAGGAGGGCACCTTTCCTAGTTGACTCCCTTAGCACCTGCACCAAGAAGTTATCATCGAGGTGCTTTAAGAACCTTCTGGACCTGCTTGTGTTGGCTGTGTGATATTCCCAGTTAACGTCTGGCAAGTTGAAGTCCTCCATAAGGATAAGGGCAGTTGATCCTGGGGTAATTAGTCTGATTATAATGATTGAGGTAATAATGTCTGATTAGCAGACATCACGTGTTTTCTGTTAAATGGTCACTGTTTAAAAAAGAAGGTACTTGCATCCCTACACGGTGCTAGCTTCTGCTCTCTTTGTCCCTACTGTTTGTGCTGCTGTGTTGATCACAGAAACTCCTAGGTCTCCTGAGCTAACTGCCTCCTACCTCATAAATGAGAAAGTTTATGGCTGAATGTGGAGCTGAAGTGACTATCAAACTAGTGCTCTGGAGGCTTAAATGACTATTTCCAACAACTAACTTGATACTTGCTACTACTTTTTTTATCATTATTTCTTCTTTGGGCTTAAAACTATTAGGATGTTAAGACAAGGAATCTTGGTGAACGACGGAAGAGCAAGCTGTCAAGAAATGGGGGATAGAGGTTTACAGCAAATATGAAGGTTCAGACACTTGTACTGGAGTGCATACGTTCAGTATGTGCGGCAGGACTTCGCAGTGATGCAGTCTGCTTGGTAGCTGGGATGCTTGTTTTCTCCATGTGTCATGAAGCACTCTGTGTGCATCGGGGTGCTTTCAGCCCAGAGGAATCTACTTCACGGTCACCAAAAGCACTCTGGGATCCAAACCAGAAAGTGGGGAATGACCTCTGAAATCAAGCTAGCACTCTCAACTGAAGTGAGTTCTTGAGTTCCTCTTGCTGTTTCAGGATGTTGGTGGCATTGGACAATGGGTGGGGACTCTGGGAAAGGTATAGAAGATGTCCTATGTGAACTGCTATGTCTGCCACTCTGTGCTTCCAAGTCTTTGATGGTCTGGCATCTGGAAAAATTACCAACGTTGAATTTGCTAACACCTTGAAGTTACCTCATCCATTTGGTTTATTTATGTATCTACTGTGGTTTTAAAATCTTGGGCGTGGTACTGCTTCTCATTTTCAAACTGGGGAAAAAGAAAAAAAATAAAAAAAGGTAGTTCTTGCCAAGGCTATGTAGCATCTGCTGGTTAAAGCTATAAAGTGTATTCCCTTAACCCTTTATTGTCTCAAACTGTGTATCTAAGGAAAAATCTCAGCAAAGAGAAATATTATTGACTCATTGTCTAATGTATCTACAATAAACACTTATCTAAGGAGGGCAGTTTAAGGGACTGTGGCCCAAAACCTACAAGTAATAGCTGAAATTCAATCATTACTGGGAAGGGAATTAATCTGTGCCAAGAATTACTGCAGGAAAAAAAAAAAAAAAAAAAAAAGCTGTTTTGGACAGAACAAATACTTCCTGGAGGATGGCTGCATGGCTTTCTGCTTATGAGTGGGAAAGTTCAGGTTAAGTTTGCTGAGGGGGATATTTCAGCAAAACCTCTTGATGAAAGTCAGGTCCTTAATTTAAAAAGGCTGTCATACTGTCTACAATCTATTTATCAAAGTAGGATGGAAGACACTTCTCTTCAAATTTATAGCCTCGTCAGCTTGTAAATGTAGAAATAAACTGAAGTAGAAAGAGTGTTGTGTTATTTTAAAAACTGATTACTTTCTGGAAAAGACCTCTGTCTCTGTTAGCTTGTCTCATTATTGTGACAGCAGTTCTCTGATAGCGGGGTGCTGCCACTCCTTGTTAGGCAAACACATGGCTGCTTCTGTGGTGGCTGCTGTTTTGTGCTCTGGATGGACTTTGTCCTCTGTCCTCCCAAATTGCTCTTTGTGGGCTGCTACAACTGACCACTGGGAAATTCTTTTGATTTCAAAGGTCTCTTCCACTTATGGCTTCAATTTTTAGCAGCACCATAATCTTAAACTACCCCAGAGGTGTGAGCTGGGATCCCTCTGGGCTTTTAAATGTTTAAGTACTCCAAACTACTCACTGAAGCCCTCTACAATCAGGGAACCATCTTTGGAGACCGATCTGTCTGGTTCTTTTACAAGGGTTGTAAAGTGACTGTGGCTCAGGTGCTCAAACTTAGGTGAAAGGAATGTCACTCATTTTTCTTAGGCCATCCTGCAAAGGGTTATGGCCAGGCACGGGGAACCAGGTGTTCAGAGGAGCTCAGCTTTCAGGTTAGGCAATTAAATCAGGTCATTTTTTCACCTTTTTTTTTTCTCAACAGAAACTAGAAAGTGCTTTGCAGGGCTGAAATATGTGGTTTTTGAAATGTCAGTTCAATGTCTAAAACTGAGCAATGACAAAAGGAACCAGATCTGATATCTCAGAAAATGGCAGCGTTTCACCATCATTGATCTCAAGTCAGGAGAAGAATTGAAGCAAAGTTCACAGGGCACAGAGTTATTTTACTTCATTATTTTGCGATGATAATGGAATATTTCAGCATTTATAAATTGTACTGTTGGTTTTGTTAATCTCTTACTGCTGTAGGGCCTGTATGGGACTGTACATCTAGGATATTTTGTGCATATTTCTCTCTCCTCCATTTCTCAGAGCACCTTATGCTCATCTTGGCTGTCACACATAGTACGATCTTTTTTGTCCTTACCTCTTCTCTCCCTTCCTATGTCCCAAAATAAATGCAGAACTGGCCCTTCAGAGTGCAAGAACAGTCCCTGTAACAGAGAGACAATAGGAAGAGAAAGTGCTTGATTTAATTTGTATACTAGACCAACAGATGAACCACCTGCAACTGAAGAGGGATGAGCTACGGTTATAAATAAATCATTGCTAGTGCTTGTATGGCAAGTTCGGAAGCTTGTCATAGCACCTGCTTTTTATTATGCTGCTCTTTGTGAATGTTTGACACGTGCCCTTATTTGTACAAGAACAACATTTGTGAGCTCTTTTTTCCCCAAAACAAACAAGTAATCCTGCTTTGTTCCATTCAAGAAAAAATCTGCAGCCATGCATTAGAAACCTGAGGAATGCAATGTGCAGCCAGCATTTGCCCTCTGACAGCCGTGTTTCAAAAGGGATTGGATTATCAAATACACAGGTGTTTGGAGGAAGTCTTCAACTTGGTCTAAGTGGGTTTGTCAGGTCTATGAACCCCACCAAAACTAACTGGAGACTGATGACATTTACTGCAGTCCTCACCTGTTGGATTTGCAGATGTCTGCAGTGAACAGCTGCTGCATCAAAAAAAAAAAAGGGGGGGGGTACAGGGTATGAAACAGCTGAAGGGATGGAGGGGGACATCCTGTCCTGCTGCTTGGGTGCAGCAGTCCCTGAGAAGGGAGTGGCCTTGGAAGGCTGAGCAGCATGGGGAGGGCTGGCAAAATCTATTGGCCTGAACCAGGACTTCTTCCATAATCTCTGTGGCCCCTTAGGAGCCTTGCTTTTAGGAGGAGATGGAGCAGAAAAGTGCATTGGCCAGAAGAAAGAGCTGCTATTGCTTTTTTTTCCCCTCAATCAGCAATTAGATATGCTGAATTTGCAGTATGCAAGGCCATAGTGCAAAGGTAGTTTTCCTACTTATGTAAAAAGATAGTACCTTTCAAAAGGGTGGGTGGGTGGTGGGTACAGCATATGGCCTTGGTTCCAATGCTTTTAATAGCAAGTAAACCTTAGTTTCCATAAGAAACAATGTCTTATTTTGTTTTAAATTTCTGTAGACTAAGCAAATAACTTATTTGCATAAATGGATAGCTAAACTGTATCAGGTGTATGTAGATTTTTTTTAACATTAAGGTGATTTAGCTAATAATTTTTAATGATTTTTCCACCTTAGTAGTTTGCTTTTCTTTCACAAGCTATTTGTTTGATTTTGTTTTGTTTCCTTGAGCATTAATAACAATTGATTTAGGCAATAAACTTTGAGGACAATCCAATAAAGGAGAACCAGTAAAGCTGTATCGAAATAGGAGACCTACTGTCAGTTGTTTGAGCAACAAATTTCCCCTTCAGCTGCTGAACTGCTGATGTTAACAAGTAACACTAACTTATGTGCATAGCTGTACGACTACTGTAAGGTAAGGACAGGCTGGAGCTGTCTCCCTAGAAATCCAGTGAGATCCTGTTCTTTTTAAGGCGGGATTATTTTAGGGTGGTATCGAGGCAAACATGACACGTGATAGAAAGATCCAGTTGGGGGTATCACAACCAACTCTGTTCTGCAGATAAAATGCAAACAGCTTTGGCATAAATCTGGAATTCAGCCTGCTTGTTTAACTCTTCCTGAAGACTCTTTGCTGCAAAGAATGTGTTAGAGGAGTGAGTTTTGGGGAAGTGAGGTACCAACAATTTCCCCTTTTCCTACCTTTTCTCTTAGAAAGTGATGACAAATGTAGGAGAGAGAAGGGAGCAAGGGGAATCAGCTCTTTCATGCTGACAGCCAAAAATAAATAAATAAATAAAGTTGCTCCAAATACCAAATCTAAATACCAAATCCAGCCAAGTTGTTTTCACTGAATGTGTTGAACTTTCCTTTCTTCTGCATTATTTTACTTTGTATTTTTTTGCTTTCATGGAAAAATATTTCTTCATATGAATAAGTGAAAAGGGTGTTTTCCAGTTGAAACTGATACTAGGAGTAAGTCCTATTTTTTTTATTGGCCATGACTGTGGTGAAATTAAAAGTTAATGTTGCTGTTTGAGAGATCTGATCTGTTAAAAAAAAAAAAAAAAAAAAAAAAAAAAAACAAACACCACCTCTGCAAGGTTCTTTGAAAACTCCTGCCAAAATCCAAAATTTCTTCAAAATTAGTCACCCAGTCTGTTTAAATAGTAAGTTGCACCCATGGATGAGATAACTGGTTTTATTGCTATTGAAGGCATTCTGAACAGCTGTGTGTTATCAGGACAGATATGTCTTTGTGTGAAATAACTATTTTAACTTTCTAGCATTTGAGTGCATCAAGGTATGTCATATTGTAATACACCTTCCAGAGCAATGCTTTAAAATTCATGAGTTCACTCTCCCAGTACACTGTGACACATTTGCGAAGCTGAAGGACTCCCTACCGTGCTGGGGGATGTCCTGTTTGTTACCAGATTGTAGGTTTCAGTGGTGCAAACGCAACAAATACGAAAATTGAGGTAGTCCAAACTGTTACAAGTACAGTCAAAATCTGAGAATGTCAGTTAGACGTGAATTTACAAACTGTAGTCAGATCTGCCTGCAGTGAAAACTGTAAATACAGCCCTAAATGTTGCTCTAAAAGGGAAATCCTCTTGAAGTAACAAAACTAATGAATATAAAAATGTTGGAACGAGTTGCTCCATAGGGAGTATGATAAAGGGTTAACAGGGAAGGTACAGATGAAAAAAAGGAAAGTCATCTTTGAACAAAGACCTCTGCATCTTTACCAACTGATATATAGAATTGCTTATTACTGATTTGTTGTTGTTGTTTGTTTTGATTTTAACTAAACTAGCTGAAAAGGTTATGGGAATACCTGGACCCAACAGGACTCAGCAGTGCTTGCTGTGAATAATGTGAAGTTGCACAGTGCTTTGGTAGTTCCTGTTTTTCACTAAGAGCCTTTCAAAAAGGAGACATCCTTGCCCCCACCTCCTGCAAACCCACATAGTTGTACAGTGCGTCTGTCTGTCTCTGTTGGCTCTTCTGTGATGCATCGCATATCGGGCAGGTGAAATGTCTTGAGATGTAAAGAAGTAGGACAAGGGAGATGCTGATCTCCCAGAAAAAAATGCTGGGAAGCACTATTTGCATTTAGACTGTGCAAAAATGAGGTGATAAATTGCTCCCCAGAGGGGAAACCATCCCCATGGATGGAGGAGTGCAGTGCAGAGCTTGTGCTTACCTCTGGACAAAGACCTTTGTTTCAGATGGATGTCTTCGTGCAGATTTGATACAGGTGCTAGAAAGAGTCCGGTGAGGGAGGAAGAGCTGCTCTGGAGGGAGTGGGAGGTTATGAGCTGTCTGCAGCCCTGCGCCATACAATGAGCAGAGGACAAAGAGCTTAACCCAGTGGTACACAGATCACTTCCTATCATCTCAAGCAAACTTTGACTACAAAGAGATTGGGAATCTTGGGTCCGAGTCTTATACCACGTTAATGCATCAAGCCTGATTCTTGCTAGAGTAAAGCCTATAAGTGTGACTACAAAGAGATTGGGAATCCTGGGTCCTAGTTTTATACCACGTTAATGCATCAAGCCTGATTCTTGCTAGAGGAAAGCCTACAAGTGTGACTACAAAGAGACTGGGAATCCTGGGTCCGAGTCTTATACCACGTTAATGCATCAAGCCTGATTCTTGCTAGAGGAAAGCCTACAAGTGTGGGTATGACCTGTGGTGCAATAAAACAGTTAAAACATGAACAACCCAGTAATAAAGAACTTTTTGTCCTCCTCTTCTTGAACCTAAAAGTGGCTCTCGGCTTTTGGAAAATGAATAAGGGAAGAACCAGTCTATGCCAAATACTTATCTGTGTCCTCCACCATCTCCATAGTTTCTTGAGCTGCTGCAGCACCTGCTGTGGGGTTGCTCCTCAGTGTATTGCTGGGTGTCTAGAGAGCGGAACGTAGCTTAGAATGAAATAATTATTTGAAAAAGAGCTGCTGTACTTTTATATCTCTTTCAGGCTGCTTTCTGGTGATGGCTGGTCATAAAAGAGAATCGACTTCTTACTGTCTGAGAAGGACATCTTCCCCGTATTGCTTTTAAAGGCAGAAAACTCGCATTGGTTTCTGACAGTGAGGGGCACACAACTTTTTGTGGTTGGAGATAAGCAGTAAAAAGCAGTGGCCGACTGTCTGAATGATGGCACTGGGAAGTGTCAGCATGGGGCAGCAGGGTGTCTTGGTGCTGGAGTTTGAGAGCTCTTGCCTTCAATAAGGAGAGGTTAGTGGCTGAATTCTGCTGCAGAACCTTACGTCTTTTATTTGGGTGGAGAAATTTATTTGGGTGGAAAACACCAAATTAATCCTTGCACGGCAACCTGTTCTGTCCTGCATGTACAGAACAGTATGTGCTTTATAGGAAGAAAAGTTTAACCAATTTTTCTTATGGAAAACGTATGAAACCTGAAAATACCATGAAGAAATACAGCTCACGCCTTGCCAGTAGGTAAACTGAAAGGGCAAAAACCTGCCTGTCTGCTTCTGGACAGTCTCAGGCATTGGTCACTGAATTGTTTGTTTTTTTTTTCTCTCCTCCATACAATACTGACCGGGATTCAGTTTTCAGCTTGGCCAGTTCCTTTAAACAGGTGATGTTTTTCAGTTCTACTTTATGGGCATTGCATTGGCATTGGAAAATGTCCCCCCAACTCCAGTGTTTAAATTCAGGCTGTGGGAAAGTGTCTAGGAAGCCAGCAATATCCTTAGGTCAATCAGGTTCAGGATGTCAGTTTAAGCAAGGTATTTTCTAGGACAGAAAAGGAAATGGGTTTATTTTATAAGGTTCTGAGTTCCTTCTGGCCATTTCAAAAGGAGCATTTTGTACCCCTCTCTACTCTTCTTTTTCATTATAATTTTTTCTTCACTCTTCACAGAGTATTTCCAGATTAATATTTTTAGATTTTCAAATGAAAATCAGATTTATTGCTTTGTCAAACCAAAATTGTGTGGTCACTAAAGTATTTCCCAGAACTCTGTTTGGAAAGAAGCTTTGAAGGATTTTTTCCTTCAGTTTTTCATGCAAGGACAGTAAAGTGTCAGCATTCTTGGCTGAACTTCAGCTGTCCCTTAACAAGTCTCTGCAAGACAGCAGTGCCTTGCCACACATACTTCCTTTACTTTCTTGTCAAGGCCTGATGCCTCTTCAAGAGCAAAAAATAAAATATATCCTCTACTCCCTGAACACAATACTGTTTCCAAAATATTAGCTGTTTGCTTTCTTCAAAGCAGATGCAACGCACTAAGTGACTTTTTGGACAAATATTGACACAATTAAGTTCCTTGCAGTTTTCATCCTTCAGTGTGTCTGCCTAAACCTATACTGCAATATAATGACTAATTTCGTAAAGTGTAATGTAAACATTGTTGTGGTTCTTGTTTTTATCTGTGTTTACCTTTGACAACCCAGCCATAAACATGGATTTAAAAGGTACTGAAAGAGCACCGTTTCTTGTTGTTGTTGTTTGTTTGCTAAAATAGCCAGCCTTTCTTATTAGGGTACTTTTATTCTTTCCTTGCGAATCCCTGAGCAGATTTCAAGGCATCCAGTTTCCCTGTGTTCAATAGATAAATAAATAAATATAGTCATGGGACTGCCCTCATTGTTTCTGAGCCCGTTTTCTTTACGGTTCCTCTTTACAGTTTCAGGCACTGATTTCTGTTGGGTAAGATAAATGTTTGCTGTTAAATAATTGAAGGGTTTTTATTTTCTGATTCTTGTGTGGGGTTTTTCTGTTTGTTCTTAAACACACAGATAGCAAGCAGGTAGATAGCACTGAAAGTAGAGACTCCTTTCCAGCAGACCTTTTTCCTCTGTATTCTGGTTTTCAAACACATGCACGCTTTCACAGTTCTGCACGCTTTCAGTGTTTGGGAATTTATTATTTTATATTAATAAGGTCCTTTGCTAATTTTCCAATTGCAAACATTCTCAGCACAAAGGAATGCTGCAAATAGCTCACCTCAAGCCATGCAGTCACATAAAGTCTTCAGATCCCAGGAGAAGGTCTGTACGACTGCAAATACTCTTCATGACTCTCAGATCTCATAGTAAGCACCTCTGCATGGCATGATTGTCCAGTAGGAAACGGACAAATATTTAGGCTGCTTAGCAGAAGGAATCATCTTTCCTTTGAAGCTGAGTGGTTTAGGAGATTTTAATGCTATATTTAGGTAGATAAATGGAAGCTTAGCTGCTTCTCTCCTCCCCCTGTCCACCACTGTCTGACCCTGCTTACAGGTGCGAGCCAAACTGAATGAGGCTGCATGATAGCTGCAGAGCATGTGGAAAGGTGTTCGCTGGGCTATATTTGGATCAAAACTATGTGGGAGAGTTTGGCAGAATCACAAATGCATGAGATTATTCCTGTGCTGAAGTGTTTGTGTGATTAGGGCTTCTATCACATCTCTCTCTCTCTCACACACACACACACATGCATACACTGGAGGTGGAAAGAAAGAAAAGCGCCAAACAAAATAAATCAAAAATGTTTCTAATTGAAAGACACAGAGCTTAACTCCTAAAGAGGAAAGTCTGTTAGATTTTGTTGAAATCTGGCTGGCAGCTTTCAAGCAAGCGAAGTACACACAAATACTGTGAAGTACACATTAAAATATTAAAATATTTTCTGCTATTTCACTCTTTTCTGAGTTACGATGCACTGGCTGTTAATCTAGAATGGCAAGTAGTTTCGCTGGGGAAGGCCTTTTCCTTTTTGTGCTCCTCAGTCACAAAGTGGTGGGGAGCTGGGGACCAACCTCTTCTTGCAGATAACCAGTGATAGGACACGAGGGAATGGCCTCAAGTTGCGCCAGGGGAGGTTCACGTTGGAAATGAGGAGACATTTCTTCTCAGAGTAGTTAGGCATTGGGACGGGTTGCCCAGGGAGGTGGTGGCGTCACCATCCCTGGGGGTGTTCAAGGAAAGGTTGGACCTGGTGCTTAGGGACATGGTTTAGTGGGTGACATTGGTGGTAGAGGGATGGTTAGACCAGATGATCTTGGAGGTCTTTTCCAACCTTAATGCTTTTATGATTCCTGTATGCCCCCTTTAGGCACTGGAGGTCTTCTAGGAACCATTTCTTCTCCAGGCTGAACAACTCCGAGTTCCTCAGCCTGAACAGCTATGTCCTGTTTTAAATAGTCATGGTCCCTCATCATCTTGATTTCAGTTTGACTCTTGAATGTTTGGGATGCTGAACAATGGGGTTTTTCATAGGTAGTTTCCTGGCAAACATGACCTATGTTCTTCGCTAGATTGCAAAAACAATCTGGAACATTTTGCACTTGATGAATTAAATCTTGAGACCAGCTCCATCCTCTTGACACCCTCCCCTCAGATATTGATACACATTGGTGGGGTCTCCCCTCAGTCTTCTCCAGGCTAAACAGGCCCAGCTCTCTCAGCCTGTCCTCATACGACAGGTGCTCCAGGCCTCTAATCATCTTTGTAGCCCTCCTCTGGACTCGCTCCAGTAGCTCCATGTCCCTCTGGTACTGGGGAGCCCAGAACTGGACACAGCACTCCAGGTGTGGCCTCACCAGGGCTGAGTAGAGGGGCAGGATCACCTCCCTTGGCCTGCTGGCAACACTCTTCCCAATGCACCCCAGGATCCAGTTGGCTTTCTTGGCCACAAGGGCACATTTCTGACTCGTGGTCAGCCTGCTGCCCACCAGGACTCCCAGGTCCCTCTCTGCAGAGCCGCTCTCCAGCAGGCCAGCCCCCAGCCTGTGGTGGTGCTTGGGGTTATTCCTCCCTAGATGCAGGACCCTGTACCTGCCCTTGTTGAGCTTCATAAGGTTTCTCTCGGCCAAAGAATTAGAAGTTGGAAGCTTTGCTCCTAACTTTGCCACCATTTGACTTTTATGGCCAGGAGATATCTACGCTTTTTTAGGTCTCCTTTCCATTCCCAGGACTTAGCTAATGGCATTACAGGGAGTTTCAAGCTCTCTGTGGGTACGTAGAGTGCTTAGCACTTAGCGCAGTGTGGTCTGTTTTAAGTGACGCCTCTAGATTATACAGTAATATAATCGTTCTGATGAAAGCAATGGGGTGGAAAAGCTATCTTGCTGGCTTGCAGAGCCTGTGGACATGCTTTCTGTTGGCAGGGTAATTCCTCCAACATGTATATTGTGCTTTCTTTCAAGCATCTCTTTCATTACAATTTAAGAAATGGATGCATGCCCAGGAGTCTTGTTCATTTCAGTGCGTGGGTAGTTGAAGACATTCTGCTGCAAGATAATACTTATTTTTAGAATATTAATATCATTGTTCGTCAATAAGTCTTATTATAGCTTTGGAATAAATCAGTATATCCATATTGTTTATTATAGTGCGGTATGTCCTCTGGGTGAATAGTGCTGTTGTCGAAGATGCGTTTTGTGATAGACTTCCGCCTGCAGCCAGTTTAAAAGTTTTAAGAAAAAAAAGGAAAGAAAAATTGAAAAATGTGCATTACTGTTGATTTTTTGGAAGAGAAATATTTCAGTTTGTGTTACTGAAATAACTTGTGCTGCGCTTTGCTTGTATTTACCTAAAAAAAGGATTAGTGTGTGACATATAGCAAGAGCCATTGAATGTTTTAAACTTTCTGCGTGTCTGTAAAAACAAAAAAAATGACTGAAGGCTTACTGAAGTATGTGCAGTGTTTCTTTTTCTTTTTTGAGGTTTCCAGGAAAATAAGAATTATTAATTTGCTTATCTTTTACTGTGTTGTTTTTTTTTTTTTTTCCCTTATTTGAGTAGTCAGTTCTTCCAGGGAGAGAGCTTAGTGTCTGAGTTTCCAAGACTACCACTGAAAATACAATATGTATGTGTGTATATATATATATGGAATAAATAGAAGGTATAGAAGAAAGCTGCACATGCTGCTACTTGCATTTTGTATGTCTATGTGTATAAGGGGACCTTTAGCATAGTTATCTAAAGGTCAAAATCCACATGGAGATGGAATCTTCCCCCCTCCTCTGTTAAGAAATCTGGAAAACATGCTGATCATGCTTGTCACACAGTTGAGCAGTCAAGTTGTGGCAGGTATTAGGGCATGTTCTAATATGCATATGTAATTACATACAACTTTAATCTTGGTACTGTTTTTTTTTTCTTTGAGGAAATGTCCATAACGTTCATCCACCATTTTAGACCAGATTCTTTTGTTGCAAAGGTGCAGGATGGGAGAGGGGAGGAGAGGAAATATTGAGGATAAGTCATATCAATTCCATAAATGTGAAACTTGGGCAGTGCAAAGAGAATATGTAACAATGTTGACATCTAATAAACATTAAAAAAACATTTGCCCACTATCCCCCAGTTTGGAATAACTGAAGAGTTTTCAAAGAGTTGTTTCATGAAACTCACACTAAAAATACATTTAAAAAAAAAAAAACAACACAGATTTATTGTTTTGCTCTAAAATCTTGGGACACTGAAACCATCAAATGAATATAGAAGTATCTTTTTCTGATGCTTACCTGCAGTGTTTGGGTAACTTCTGCCTTGGAAATACAAAGTAGATGAGAGACAACTCTTCCTAGTCTCTCAGGTGTAATAAAGCAAAGCTTTTTGCAGTTCTACCTTGTCAATCAGAGCACTTCCCCATTTGCCAGTGTACAAATATCCCTTATGCTATAGCTTACCAGTGTTTTTTTTTTTTTCCCTTCCTTTTTAAATGATGCACGTGATGGATATCTAGTGCAGCCTTTGGGAAACCTCTTAATTTCTTTCCCCTGAAATACAGTCCACATTTTAGTTACCTTGCATCTGTCCCAGCTTGACTCCCATGATGTATCCTTTCCTAGGTTTTTGCCCCCCATCATTCTGTTCCACATTGTGATGCCCAGACTCACACATTATCAAATCCACAGTCCTATTGACTAGAGAAGCTGTGATTTGTTATGGTGGCACTTGGGCTTTGGGGAACAATGTTGGATTTTTCACACCCACAGTCCCTAGCTTGCCTGTCTTTAGAAAGGAGGCAAAGAAAGCTGATTCAACTGTGCTGCAGGTTCCCTGTGTATGTGGGGGCTAAAACAAACTTCCTCAGGACCCTCTTGCTTTTTTTCTATTTTTTTTCACTTCTCCTAGTAGCCTGTTTTGTTTCTCTCAGTAGCTCTTTAGCTTTTGGATCCCTTCTGCCTATCCCGACTTGTATGCAGGTTATATGAGGACTGCCTTTCAAGTCCCAGGACTTCATAAAAGCTTTCTGCTATCCATACCACAGACTATATGTTTGAAAATATAGTGAATAGCTACTCAAAACAGAAGCTTCATTTCTTTGCCATGTTTTCAGGTAATTCTTTTATTTCTGTCTTTTTGAGGTTGACTCATTGGGTTTTGAACTGGTAGAACACAGTGAATTTTGTTTAAAAAACAAACAAAAACATAAAAACACTTGAAGAAGGTGCTATGGGCAGGTCCATAGCGGGTTGAAAGGTCCTAAGATAGTGGCCGTGCAGGACAGAGTATAAATGCAAGGAGAAGCTGGATATAAGGGGAACTTGGGAGGGAGAGAGGGTTCACACAACTTTAAAGTCAGAAGCTCATAGTTTTATTTCTGTCTCCTGGCTGGTAAAGCAGACATCACATTATAAACGCTTCATGAGGAGGGAACCGGGCTGGGAAGATTCCTGTTCTCACAAGCATTGGCTTAGTAGGCCCAGGAGGGCCCTCAGAGCGTCTCTTCTGTGCTTTCCTACAGGCCAAAGGAACTGTGTTTTTCCTACTGTGCTTTTACAGAGCACTTTTCAGGTGCTGTTTCAGCTGCAGAGACGTGAGGCAGCTCATGCCAGCACACCTTAGCTGGCGCAGGAGTCTGCACCCCGTGAGTTAACGTGTGATGGAGAGGCAGCAGTGCAGATGGGCTTGGACTTGCTTCTGTTTATCAAGGGTAATAACCTACCCCAAACCAAACAACTCAGGCTGTGGTCTCTAGGCCGTGAGTTAGGAAGGTGGAATACCTGGCATGAGTGAAGCTCTGGTACAAGGTGGGAAATGATCCTGCTGTCTGTCCAAATGCACAACACCTGCTGAATTCTCTGCATTCCTTTACTTTCCAACTGAGTTGGCCACACATCAGGTGCCGGTGTTTTCTCTTGATGGAGGGGTATGAAACAAACTTATGTTCCTTTGCTCAGTGTAAAAGCTCCACGACCTGGTTTCACAGTAATTCTTTTTGAAAGCAAGCACTTGGATTTCTCAAAGCAGCCATCCAAGGACTCAGGGCAAGAGGCAGAGTGGGGGCAGAGAGAGGAGCAGGCTGCAAGTAAGAAGCAAAGGCAGTGGTACATATCCAAGAGATTACACCAGCCTCTGTTCTCTTCCCTCCCTGTATATTCAGCAGCATAAGGAGCTTCTTGCAGCCAAAAAGAACCATAAACCCAAATTCACTTTATGAATCCGGCCCCCTGGTATTCATAACTAAAACCCAAGGAAGCCTTTATAAAGAATATTTTCCATCACTTTTTAATAAAATCGAAGATCATAAATGTGCAACCCATAGCAAAATTTTATGCCAACCATCAGTGCTATAGCCAACTCAGAAAGCAGAAATGTACCTCAGCGGTTCCATCCCTGATCCTCTTTGTAGCTGGAAGAGTGTTGCTCGTTTACGAAGGGCTGGACAAATTCCAATTTCACTGAACAAGAATGAAATCTAACAGCAGGAAAGCTTTCTCACTGACAGCCTGAGGGACGTCAGCGGCTTTCCCTACATACTACTTGGGCAACGCATAGTCCTTCAGGCTGTCTGAATGTCTTTTCCTTTTACCTGTGCTCTGATAATGTCCAGCTAAGCGTTCCATCCCTCTCTTTGAAATTTCCCACTTAATTCACCTGTGTCTTTGACATCCTTACTCTCGGTTCTTCCTCAGCTGAGCTGGGGCTCTTACTGTTGCCAACTGCAGCAAGGCTTACTGGAAGCTGAACGATATTTATATGGTTTCTACTTAACTGTGTACTTTTCGGATATGCTCAACTGAATTAGAAGCCAATTATATTAAAAAATGCGAGTCATTTATGGAGCTGGGAATTAGAGCCTTTTAAAATGTTAAACCAAACCTCTGCTCAGAAAGGACTGGAGTAAATATAACTTTATAACCAAATCCCAAAGGTTAGATTTTTTTTCTCCTTTTTTTTTGTTTAAGCTGTTCTCTTGCTTCCTCACAACAGAGATGATACTTCTTTTTCCACAAGAGAGAGAGTTTGTGTAGTGCAACATTCAAGGATTTTAATGCTCTTAACGTTAGGCAGCGTGGTGTGTGAAAGGGCCTGCTATTTCTCCTGGGTCTTGGAGTATTTTTGCCTCAGTCTTTGCACATTTAATCTTCTCGTTTTGGCTGAGAATACCTCACGCAGCCATGTTTAAGTCAACATTTGAATCTGCTCTAGAGAACACGGGAAATTGCCAGATTTTACTGTGTGAACTTGAGTTGCCATTGCCGGGGGTTGCTTTTATATCTCTCTGGTCCTTGTTATGGATAAAACTTGTGGATGCTAGTCGTCGTTTGCTTCAGAGGCATCAGTGCTGTGTTTCGTGGTAGACAGAAGGGAAGGGTCACCTGAGAGGCCCTGTGAGAAGGCCTTGTCTCTCAGAAGGAACCCAAGGTTCGCCTCAGGTTTTTCCCGCCTTCAATTTCTGCCGCCTTGTCTGAAAAAATTTTTACCTGAAATTTTGTCGGATCGCTCCTTCCAAATATCAGTGCGCTACCGGGGTTCGGAGTTCAGAGCAAGGAGCCCACAGTTTCCACAGAAAAGAGAGAATAAAAGGAGGGGAAGAGAAAGGGGCACGGGGAACGAAAGCCCTTTGACAGGTGAGGTCAGCCTGATGTGCCTCAGTGAGGTTGCCTGCGCCTGGGTGTTGGGTGCAGCAGATGCTTCCCCCCAGAGAGGTAAGAGAAAGTGATATCTCAGTATCTTGCAGCCACACAGGAAAGGTATTACAGCTGGGGGTCGGGGGAAGTTTACTGCCATGTCAGGTGAACCGATTGAATTTTGTAGTACTTTGTTTTTAATTCATTAGAAGACTCCAGGAACTGGAACAGAAGAGTTCATTGAAAATATTGGAGCATGTTTGTAAGTGCTGCCCTCTTCCCTGTCTATTGCGGAAAGAAATGGTGAGTGAAGCACAAAAAAGCAGGAGGCAACTGAAACAAATAAGCATCCCATCTTATATATAAAATCCTTGCTTTTTAAGCCTGCCTTGTGTAATCTTGGAACCGGACCCAAGGTTTCTGAGCTGGCTGTTGGCAGTACTGATGCTGACATCCTGCTCTGTGCAGCTTCCCACAGTCTCTCTGTTTTCATCTCAGACACACAGATTTTAAGGCCAAGGGGACCATTATCATCATCTGCAGAGCACAAATGAAAGAACCTTGCTCAGTAATTCCTGCAATTTATATTTACTGTGTAATGGAAGGGCACTTAAGATACAGGTGAAATACAGACTGTTTGGGATTAGAGTAAGAAAAGAGAGCAAATCCTTTGGATAGACATGGGACTGTCTCCTGTATGTATTTGTGTAAGCCCAATATATGTACTAGAATGTGTTTTGACTGGAAAGTGTTTTTCCTGGAGCTGTAAAATGCCATATAAAATAGGATTGCATTGCATAAATGAAAACATTAGGAGGCTTAGAAAGCCATTTGGCAAGCAGATGTGTGGAGTTCTATTTTACAGATCTCTCCAATGTTATTAGGAAGCTGACATCTAATAAAACTTAATTCCATAACATTAAAATACTCTATTATTTGCCATGGCAAAAGCCTCCCTTGCGGGAAAGAAGGGTTTGGGGGAAATACTTTTGGTCACTAAGCAACACTTCTCTACAGTACTGCAGATGAGACGTTACAGGGTGAATGTTGGAGAAATGTTGTGATTACAGGAGTAGCTTTCAGCCTGAAGTTATCACATGCAGATAGATAAAACGGGGAGAAAACAGCAGGGCACATTACTAATGTAATGGGGAAAAGGAAAGCTGTTGCACACACAACTCTAAGAAGCTGCAAAGGGTGGTAAGTGGTGCAGGGGTGCTAACCCACTGTTTCCAGTTCTAGGCATCTCTATCCAAGATCCCAAACATTCAGGATCCATGGTAGCCCATCTTCCTCTGTCTTTGCTTCTCTACAGAAGCCACCACGCACTGATGGTGCCTGGAGACAGATAGAGAACTGGCCTGGCCTATCGGCCTGCCTGCAACGCCTCTCTCAGCAGGCAGAGGTGACCCTGACAGCATTGTTGCAGGGTATGGAAGAAGTGTCACGGGGGGCTTAAGTCTGCTGGAAGCACGCTGCAAGTCATGGTGCCAGTCTGGTGGGAGAGAGACAGGCAGTGGGGATGGGTGACAGCCCGTCTCTCACTTTTCTTCTTCCAGGCAGCAGCAAATCTCAGGCCTCATCTGTTGTTGTTAAGGATTTTTTTTTCCTTGTGAAATTTTATTCTCTAAGCCACACATGAGCTACTTAAATTGAAATATTTTCATCTTCTTTTCCTCTTATAAGTACTGTTTTCATGTAACCGATGCTTCCCCATCCTTCTAAGGCCTGCTATGAAAGTATATTATTTTGCAGGTGGAAACGTCCAAACCTTAGTCTGATTAAAAAGTCTTGAGAATATGCAACTGTACAATACAGTGGGGAAAAAAATATTACAGTACTGTAGATGATGTCCATAACTTCTGGTTTTTGTGGCTCATTCTCACCTTGTGTTGCTAACGATAAAGCTCCATGCTATCAGGCACTCAGTGTATGCTACTTTGTATGTTATTTTGATGCTTATATGGTGATGGCAGGTTCTCTGTAATGTCAATATTTATTTATTTTTTTGTATTTATACTTACAAATATATTGTATCCCATGAAGAAAAATGCCAATGATTAATGTTCCTTGGTTGTTTGCAAAAGCTACAGTAGTTGGTAATTTAAAACAGTATCTCCTAAATTAAATTCCTGTTGAGTGAAAACATTATTTACTGGCATTTAAATTTCATCATGCTGTTTTCATATAGTCTTCACTCAGTTTACATTTATTTGCATTGGTGCCAAAAACACTGTTTTGGAGATCCACAATGTTTAACAGCTTCGGATGGCTGGCATAGTTTTAGCTTACAAAATTGTTATTTTCCTTCTTTCCTCAAACCACGAGCCCAGTTTCAACTTCTGTGCTGTGGATAACCAAACAACACACAAGTTCAGTGATGCATTTGTTTAGTCATGCAGAAAAGATACAGAGCTAGGTGCTGCAACTCAGGGTTTAAAACATTTTCACCAGCAGTCATGGCTTTCACCAGTTCTTGTGTCTTCAGAAGCATACTCCATACCTTTTTTTTTTTTTTTAAGGGAGCTGAAACTATCCCTTTCTTATTCCCAGGGAAAGTGCAGGCATGCATACCCAAGGGGCTGGAAGTGCAGTTCTGCTGCTGCTGGTGCTATAGGCAAGGCGGGAGCCTGGCTGACTGTCCTGGGGCCATGCAGGGTCCTCGCACAAGCAGGCATGGAGAGCAGGGCAGGCAGAAGGATGGTGCAGCAAGGCTGCGAGCCATATGGCAACTGCTACCAGCAAGCCTCAGGCTGGAATATCGAGCATCTTGGCATTGCTTTATGTCAGATTGTAACCTTCCGGTTTCACAGATATATGTGGTTTTAGATCATTGGAAGTCAATTACTTTAACATTTTGTGTAAGATGGTGATAATAACAGCCATAAGAACTCACCATTGTTTCTACTTTAATTTTGATCATTATAATTTGATCAGAGGTTAGTTCTTTTTTCTTGTTAGTGGAAGAAGGGAGGGTGCTAGAGAATCCAACGAGAAGCAAGTTATTCTCACCAGCAATTGGTACTGTACTCGTGCTCAAAACTGTCTAACTTCAGCTGTCACTCTTGCACTCTGCCTCATATGGAGTTACAGGAAAGGGCAGAAGTTTTATTTTTCTCTCCCTGTGCTCCACATCCCTGCTCTCACTTTATTTGCTGTAATGCTGACAACCCGTGTGACTCTGCGCAGTGATGTGGTATCTCTCCACCTCCTCTGAAGGCAGAGAAAAGCTGCCAGATGTGGAGTGCAACCCATCTAATGAGCCTGTATGTTCAAGTTCCTTGCCATACGATGTGGGCTCATATGCCAGGAGAGGGAGGGTGGCACAGCCTGTGGTACCTGCTGTTCCCATTACCTATGGGGCTCTTCCTGCCCTCAGCTGCTTTGCCTGTTAGCTGTCAGCTCCTCGAACTGATGAAGAGGGCCTCAGAGCTTCCAGGTATTCATCTGTGCTTGCCTCCAGCAGAAACAGCCCTCTGAAGGAAGTTTGGTGAACTTTTCTGAGGAATAGCTGAGTAACAGTGACAGGAACAAGAGCAGGTATAAAGTAATAAGCATTAAAGTAATTTGAGAACCCAGATAAAAACCTTCTGCCTTAATTTAGCCTGAGAAAGTACATTTATAAGGACTCTAGGTAGTGTCAAGCTCTTAAGGTGGTGTAAAGGGTTGACAAAGGCATAGAATAGGAGGAGAGCTCCGTAGTTAGCATGCTTACCTGAAGAGATGCCAGATTGTTTTGAGCTGCCACTGTGCAATTAGCTTTGCATTGAAAATGGAAAATAAAACTCCAGCCTGCCCGTTAAGCAAAAATCACAGGTCTAGGAAAAAAAAAAAAAAAGGGAAGGTTGAGATCTCTAAAGCTGGCTTGGTATGATGGAAAGTGGGAGAGTGTGCATTTGCGGGGGCACTGCTAACGTGCTAGGCACTGTGGGCAGCAAAGCCGAGGTAGCTTTATGGATAATGAGAAAATGGCTATCTGTACGACTGCTCATAGCGCTGGAAGGGAAGAGCTTTAGGAGGTAGGCTGGCTGCTAGCTGAAAGCACTGCAGATGCACACCCCGTAAATGCATTGTTCTGTGCTGTCAATCATGTTGTTTTTCTGCTCTACCTACAAAGCAGCCTGCACTGCTATGGCCCGGTTCAGGACCCTTGATGAGATGCAGAACAGGCATAATTTATTCTGGCAGTTTCTGTGTTGAAAAGCATGTGAGCCGTTTCAAAAATTAAACTATGTCAGGAATTATGGGCAGCATTATTATGGTTTTAACAAAACAGAGGTGATGCACTCCAGACGCGTTTCAAACTCAGGATAAATCTTTCTTTCAAAACCGAATTTCAAATACTTGGTAATCCAGTATCTAATCCAGTCACTCATTAATTTAAGACTATTTTTAAGTCTGGGCATTTGGGAAACTGATTTATGTAGTACTTAGTGGCAGAGATTGCTGGTGAAATCCTCACACTCCTATATCTCAGCTCTAGGACCTGCCGGATAATGATAAAACTTGCTCAAAACTCCCTGACCTTCAGCTTTACCTCCTAAACACTGGCCCCTCCATGAACCATGCACAGGTGAAGAGGTCTGAACTCTCATTGGGCTTCTTGGAGTATCAGGTTTTAATTTCAGGAAAAGTGTGTTTTTCATTCATTTTATGATATGAAAAGGGTCTAGGTATGTTCTGAGTGCCTTTGAAAATCCTATTCAAATGATCTCCTGCTTGGACAGCCCTATAAGCTCAGCATGTACAAACTCAAATTCAGAATTTTTATAGGTTGAAAGCTGCTGCCCTGCTCTGCTGATCCTTTAATCGCTGAGCAGCAGACATCTGAGCACTGTTTCCCAGCCATTGATTAGAACTACAGAGCAAAACTCTCGGATCCCCTGAGATGTGTATCTGAGGATGTGAAACCATCACTAACCCAGGGCAAATATATTCTGAATTATTAGATTCCTTTCTCCTTATACATGACCTGAGAAGTGATATACAGTTCAACATCTTCACTTAATGTTTTCAAGATCTTCCCAGTTACTCAGCAGCAAGGTTGCTCGTATTGATCAATTCCACTTAGCAGCTTCTCCCTTTTCTGTCCTATTACAGCTGTTTTGAAAGTGATTCTTCTCCTGATTTTATTGCATTGAAGTATGTGTCCTTTTCCAGCTCATCATGCACCAGAAGCTGCTGTATATTTGCTGTACTGCATTTTCTCTAGGTAGCGTCATTAGCAAGTACTCTGATGTTCCTGTTTATATCAAACCGAGTGGGGGAAAAAAAATTGATCCAGAAAGGTTTTCTTTCTTGTCAGTCTTGTTTGATGAAACAGCTTTAAATGTCGGTAGTAAGAGCTGTCCATCCACAGATTATATGGCTGTGCCCAGGGGAAAAAAAAATCCATTCCCAGGTACTGCTAAATTCTTGCTCTTCGCTCATGTATAGTGTCATTGAAAGGTTAAAATAAATAAATAAATAAATAAAAGCTGCTGGCATTGTACAACTCCATATATATCCTCTCCCTGCAGTAGGTTTCTGCTTTGTGCATTTGAGAATGGACTGTAGGACTGGGAACCAGACTGTAGGATACTGCTGTCCTGCATCTTGTTGTTAATCCCTTCATTTTATTGTACTTAGGGAAAGTAAAGAATCAAAGCATCGTTTGCTCAGACATTAAATTCTTCATCCCAAAGCGCAATTTTGTTTTTCAGTAGACGAGAGGGAGGAGGAGGAGGAGGAGTGGCTTCATAGTTCAGAAATGTTCATGTTGGAACAAAGCCATTGGTCATCCCAGTCCATGCTGCCTGTGGACGTATCCATTTCCCCGCAATGTGATCCTTGCTGCTTTCTCACTCATATGTTCCCAATTCAAAGTCATGTCCACACGCCTCCGCCTCTCTGGCTGGTCCATTAAAAGGACAACAGTTTTCTGCTAGAGCATAAGGTAACAGGAGGGGTTGCCTTTACTCCATCTGCGGGTTTCTGTGATTTGGCACTTGAGATGATTTCCCCAGGGATGTAATGAAAGGCATTCCTCCAGAAAACTTTACAGCTGCTCAAGTATGAATTTAGGAGTGTAATTGTCGGTATAGAAAGTCCATTGGCCTTTAAATGCTGACTTCTGATAGCAGTGAAGTTCTGCAGAAACAGTACAACGGGACAACAGTATACTTCTTCCTTCTTAATTTTCTCAGGAAATGCTTACAAATTTGTGAGGGATACTCTAAGGGAAACTTCTCTGACTGTTTCTTTAGGATGGCTCCATGGCACCGTAAGTTGACAAAGTTTATCCTTACGGTTTATCCTTGTTAAGATTTCGTTCCTCTGTGTCAGTACATCTCTGAAACAAAGGGGTTAAATACTCAAGCTATTTGGGTAAGGGTCTTCAGGGAAATTGAGCAAACCCAAGAAATTCAAACCAGATCCGGTACTCCTACAAAGAGCTGCAAGCAATATTCCCGATCCTGGCTGGGCGGTACAGACACACTCCTGTGGGAGCCGTGTGTTTTCCAGCATGGACTGGAACAGCGTTGCCTCGCATGCTCCACTGGTGCCATGTGTCCATCAGATTTCTGTTTGGTCTGGCAGCCGATAGCATCCTGTCAGCGTGGGCATCGGTGGAAGTTCCTCACCGCTGCAAATTCAGCAAGTTGAGCAGATGCTCCCCCTTGCAGGATAGTTAGCCTTTGTTTCTCTCTGTGCTAGAGGCTAGGCATGGGGAAGGGTACCATTTAGTCTGGCAAATAAAGTGTGTTGTTCCCTGTGAGACCTCGCAAAGGAAAGCACAAGATGCTAATGAGAGTTTATGCTGTCAGATGGAGGCCAAGTTTAATAGGGATTACGGACTGTTAGGCCAGAAGGGCGTGCTGCCATGCGGGATCTCCATATGAGAAGCAGATGTGGCTGTGGTTTCATGCCCTGCGTGCAATTTGGACAGCCTGTGCACAGCTTGATCCAAAATTGAATGGAAGCAGTTGTATGGGTAGGCGTCTCTCACACAAGGGAAAAACAGCTCTGTGGTCAAACATCCGCTCCCCTGATCAGCAACAGTGCTAAAATGTACTGCTCAACACATGGCCGGAGTACACCCTCGTGCTGCCAAAAACAAAGTTAACTCTGCTCGTCTGTTGACAGGAAAGTGGTGCAAGAGGTCTGCTCAGCCTTTGTCTGCCTCTTCTAGGGAAGGAGTCGCCAGCTGGTCCCGCAGGCATGCTCCAGCACAAACCCCAGCCTCAACAAATTATAGGGGGAAAAAAGAGGTGTAGGCTTCATGATGTCACTCATTTTTGCAGGACCTGTCGTAACCAAGGAATTTCTTCTTGTCTTTTTGGAGGGAAGTTGTATCGGAGGGAAGTTGGTCAGAGGAGGGTCTTGGAAATAGGGTGGAAAAGGAGATTGGAAATTTCTGCTGGCATGTTGCATCCAACTTTTTTTGTGTTGGGCTTAGTAAATAAAATGTGCAGCAAGTTGTGGTAAGAATTATTCACAGAATTGTCATTGGCTTCTCTGAAGACGAAATGACCCTTAAAGTACCAACTGCAGCATGCTTAGATTCATGTTTTGAACGAAAAGTTAACATATGGGCTTTGCTAGCTGTTGATGGTTTTATTCAGCAGCATCATTGCTGCACTGGCTCTCTTTTTGAGACATTATTTTATTTAACATGCTATAAATAGCATCAAATGAGATGAAATGGTGGGCTCTCATTTTCCAGGTGGTATGCAGAGTAAGAGATCTATTAATACCGTCATGAGATACCGTCTCTCTCCTGAACAGCAGTCAGAAGGAACAGCTGCGTGTTATTTCTGCCTTGGTTTGGAGCTCATTTCAATAAGCTGAGATTGGCTGCCTTTTCCAAGACTGTGCTAGATGGCTCATTTGTAACAGCCATTCTTCGGAGCTCTCGCATCTGTCAAACCTCATACAAATCCTCCCCTAGAGGAAGCAGATGTTAGAAAGTTATAATTTAGATGTTTGTTTTGCCTCTTCGAAGAGTTCTGGACAGCAATCACTGTGGTCTGTTAAACATAATTAGCAAATGCAAATTGTTGATGAATCTGGATTAGTTTGTAAGTGATTTTTGTAACAACTCTTCACCTCAAGAATTAGAGGTGGGGGAATAAAAAGGTAATCTACTATTCACAAGCATCTAGAATTGTATAATCAATACATTCATGCACAGAATTTAAGGCAGCTAGCTGAGTTGTAATGCTATAAATATATTGCTGCAGTCATTAGTAGCATAAACTAAATGG
Organism: Anser brachyrhynchus; assembly: GCF_964034855.1. NCBI lineage: Eukaryota > Metazoa > Chordata > Aves > Anseriformes > Anatidae > Anser > Anser brachyrhynchus. Next base: position 14,197,168 of record NC_137698.1, read on the forward strand.
AGATATCCAGACAGTCCTGTCAGCAGTGTGAGAGACGATGTGAGCACTTCCCAAACGGAGAAGACCTTTCCTTCGCTTCGTCTCTCAGGTTCTTCTGTTTATTTCTGTTTGGTTTTATTTATTTATTTATTTATTTATTATTTTTTCAGTCCAGCGCTTACTTCAGAGGTTGTCCTTTCCTGGGGAAGTTGGAGCAGGTATGAGCATCCGCCTGCCAGCTGAGGGGCTTGTCCTGCAAGTGGGCTGCAAAGCCCCAGGGGGAGATCTGCTCCTTGTGTGCTGGGGCTTGGAGCAGGGAGCGTGTGTGTGCTCAGCTTGTGCCTGCTCAGAGCTTTCTCCGCGCGAGCACCATGTCACATTGGTTTTCTTTCAAAGGTCGCGTTGAAAAAGCCGAGTAGCAAGGAGAGCCTTTTTGTCTTGACCTGGCTGCTGCCCTTCGGGGACTGAACAGACTAACGGAGGTATTTATTTCAGCCATCTGGAGCTCAACACTGCGCTAAGCAGGACGAGTCACTGTTGAGGTGGTTTTAGAGTGGTGAGTCCATATACGTGCAGCTGTCAGGCTTCTAGCAGATCAAATCCACAACAGGAACGCAAAATTCAAGAGAGGTTGCAGCTATGTTGTTCTCTGGTAAACGTAACACCTTGTTAAACACTTTTGTAAATATGTGGAAGAGCTCTTTAAAAAATAAAAAAGCAAAATACACTGAAGCAGCACGCTCCTGCTCTGGCTGCAGTGAAATATGTGCACCAGGTTCATTAAAAAGCATATGCTGCACATACAACCCAATTATTAAGCTACCTCTGCACTCCAGGCCTTAGTGTACTGTGATAGGGTCACAGGGCAGATTTTAATGAATTAACAAAAAGAAAATCCTTTTACTCATTTTTCCTAAAATACCATACAATTGTTGAATCTTATCTTCTCTTTCTTTGCTTTAGAAATACTGGAAGATAAAAAGAGTTTTCTTGAAGAACACTGGCTATGTTTTGTGTTTTTTTTTTTTCTGAAAAGGATGATAAAATGTTCGCTCTGTTCGCGTGTAGAATTATCCTTGACGTTTTCAAAATAATTATGATCTGTGGAACATTTCATTCTTAATTAACAAAAAAACGAGAGTTGCTGCTATTAACTGCCAACACATTTTGATGTGAGAAAAATTGATTATCCATGCTACAGGAGCTGAACAGGTCAGACTGTGGGCTGAGATAAGGTGGCAGCTCCAGCTGTTTTTCTTGTCCCTAGTTAACTCTATATACTAAAACAGCTACTACAGTAACTTAAAAAATTTTAGCAAGAAACGTTTCTTGGTCATCCAGTAGATGAGAAGTGAAACTAAAAGTGGACTGTGGAGAACAGACCCTGTTTTCCTCTGTTGCACTAATCCTCTCACCTGATTAGGCAGAACTCTTTCAGGCAGGGTTTACGGTGCATTTTGTATGGTGCTTTCACACCTCCACACGCTGCAGGTGTCCAGCTGCCCGCAGTCCCTTGGGCTGGGACTGATCACAGCAGTTCTGGAAGTAGGTAGCAGTCTCCCCAGTGAGATGCCTGAAGCTGAACGGGCAGATAACTAGGAAAAGCAGATGGTGGTGACATGCCAAACAGTGTATCATCTGTATGAGGGCAGCATACAGTTTAGGGGATGCAGGATTTAGAGGCACTTCATCTCACTGTAACTGAAGCCATTTTGCAGAGGCCGTTCTGGGCAGTCACATCCTCAGCCTCCCACACCAGCATCTGGTGAGGAGCAGTCGTCATGGTCCTGCTGTAGCTGCCTTGAAGCTTTTCCAGTCGCTGCCACGCTTGCAGAGGGGTTAGTGTGGTTAGCACCATGCAAAACCATAACCCCTCCCAAACTGTTTCTCCATACTGATTCTGAAGATTAATTGTCCAATCTGCTAAATATACGTACCTAAAATCACTTCTGCTTAAATATATTCACCTAAAATTGACCTTATTTTCCTTTCTGTTCTTCTCACTTCAGTTCCAGTTATTCAATGTTATGACTTTCCTGAGAGATTCAAAAACTCTTCTACTTCAGATTATTTGCTTCCTATATTGGCACTCAGACATCACGATCAATTCACTTTACATACTATCTGGTATTTTAACAGTTTATTATTCCTGAAATGTGCTCGATGAAGAGAGCTGCCAATATAGACTGTCTATTTGCAGAATGGATTGACAAACCTCTTAATGGTTCCTAGAGTCAGCCTCTGTTGCCTGATGGCAGAATTTATTTCCTTATTTTCCAAACGTCCCTCGTAGGTGCATATTGCAGCCTGCAGCATCCCAGAGCTTTAGATTCACGCGGGAGTGAATTCTGAAAGATCACCTCCTTTTTTAATTTTTAAGTGAAGAGAAATAAGCAATAGTGCTTTGTTTTTAATTGTACATCTTGGTACGTTTTATGGCAGAAGGGCAGTGTTTTTGTCCATTATTAAGAGAAGGGGCCCAGTGGCTTCTCTGGATCGCACAGCAGTGCTGCATGCAGCTTTGTCACCTGAGAGGTGTAACATCTTCCACGGCTGCTGGGGAGTAGGGAAAATCAGGGGGTCAGGCAGAAGAAACCAAGTATAAATCTGAAGTATAAATTAATTAACGTTTTCCACAGAAATTAAGAAAGGCTTAAAATGAAAAGCTTCTGCTTCTTTGGCTTCACAGGCTCCCCTGATCCTCTTTATTCAACACTGGATTTAACCTGCTCTGGAAAACTTGTTTCTGGTGTCAGGTAACTAAGCAGTGCTGAGCTCTGTAGTGTGCCTGTAGGGTCCGATGTGCTCATACCAGCTATTTAAGAGCTGGAATACATGTTGTGAGGACACATGAGTCTGCAGCATGGATAACATATCCTAGGAGCACCATATTACGGCTAAGGTAGAGAAAGGCCTTAGTGCTAAATTGAGTGCTAAATTTAGTGCTAAATTGAGTAATTTTCCTTGATCTCACTTCCATATTCATCGATCAAAAGAGTGATCACAAGCCTTGAGAAAATTTTACTGTGAAAAATGGGAATTATTTAGCTAGAACCAGAAGGAAATATCCTGTCCCTAACATTAAGATTGTCTTGATTATTTAAGCATGTTGGGTTTAGGAAGCAATTTTCAACTCCACTTAATACGCCAGTCAAAGAGGAAAGTGTTGTAGATAAGTGCTGATATTGTCAAGCTAAGTGTATGACTAAATCAGGATCTAGGGCTCTGTTTCATTACTTAGTGTGTTCTCTTCTAAGAGTTACTCTGTGGAGGTTATTGGGCTTTTATCTTTATTTTTTAAGGAAGAGGTACCTCAGCTTTCCCTCCCTGGGAAGAAGCATGCAGGGAAAATGCTTAATTTTGTCATCAGCTGTATGCATCCCAGTCTCCCTGAAAGTCTAGCCCGTTTAACGTGTATTGAAGCCATTCATCCATTTGTGAAGCCTGGTTAGTAAGCGTAGCGATGTCTTGTATAAGCAACTTGGTTAAACCAAGGTCGAAAAATGTGATCTGACCATGAATAATTTTTCTTCGCTGTTTTTGCCGGTGTGAAACCTGCTGAGTAACATGAGATTCAACAGGAAAGCATCCTGGTCCCAGCCAGGGGAGGAGTGCCCTGCAGTAGCAGTGCAGCAGGGGAAGTGCAATGGAGCTCACCGCGTTATTAGCTCTTGCAATTTCGTCGTGAAACAGCAGCAATTTTCTGCTGAGAGTCAGAACAGTTGTGTTATTTGTTGGTTGTTTGTTCCCATTAACATGCTCTAAAAGCCTCAATATCATTAAATTGTGATTACAGTAAAAAGAGCAACTGCATCAAGTGGGATCTGCTTAATGAATGTGTTCCTTCTGTGCCTCTAAATACTGCTGGTTGCTTCACTGCTGCTGAACTGCACAGTACAGCGAAATCCTTCCCTCCACCAGAAACCTCGTTGTAGCTTTTCTTATTTGTTCTGATTATTGTTGTTAAGATGCAGTCAAGCATAGCAGCTGGCAGCTCCAGTCTGTATCAAGGCCCCATTACGCTATTGACCGTGTGAGTGCATCGTAAGGGACAGGTCCTCAGCCAGCAAGCTTCCAGGGTGGGAGAAATGAAGTGGTGACTTGACCAGCATGATGCAACAGGCAACTGGCAAAGCCAACGCTACTGTACCAGTGTATTGGAAAGCAATTCGCTTTTGTCTTTTGGTTCTGTCTTCTCCATTTGAAGAATGTGGTCTGTTGCAGGTGACCCAGCACAATGAACAGGCAACGTCAGAGAGGTGGGCAAATTTCAGAGTTTTATTCCAGGAATGTGTCTGGAGCATGCTGGAGGATGACCACTTTTTTTTTGCAGGAAAATTCAGCCAAATCATTGCAAATGCAAGCAAATGAATGAAAATCATGACGTGTTTTCTGGCATGTTTTAAGTGAGAGTCGCTTGTCAGGATGCCAAGTTAATAGAACTTGTTAGGGCTTTGCCCAGATCTCAATAGAAAAAACGTGTTCAATTTGTTGCTTAACATTTTCCAAATAACATAGCTACTACCAGTAAGTAGAGATCATATAACTGTGGCCTGGATCCTCAGATGCATTGTGATATTCATATCCTTGCTTGGTAAATTAAGCAAATAAATCACCATGTCATTGAATTTAGGTGGAAATCCTGTTTTTCTCTATTTTCTGTCAATTGGGAATTTTTTCAACAAAAGGTTTAAGTGTCATTTGTCAGGGGGGTAAGTTGAAATACATTTTGATGATTCTTTTTTTGAAAGTTTAAAATTGACTGAATATATGAGTATTCTCCAAGCCAAGCAATTATAGTTTCAGAGTTCAGCCAACTATGACTTAAAATCTTTTTTTTTTTTTAATGGTGATTTTTAAAGTAGCAATTTTTGTCTTTCATGGGTGAAAATTTTTTGGAATAGAAAAAATCATAGAATCATAGAATGAATCGTCGAATCATTTTTTTTTTTGGCGATGTTTTTTATTATCCTTTTTTTGAGGAAGCAGCATCCAGTAGGGGAACCTTCCCCACCTTTTTTATTTTTTAAAAAAAAAAAGTTTAATTTTGGATTTCTTACTCTTAAAGAATTTCTTCAGGTACTTTGCTCTTGATCTCGTTACTTTCACCTCATGGGTTCCTAAAGGGGTCGGTTCAAGGAAGTGTGCAAGGCACTGTTAGCTTTACGGTACCTTACATAGGCACTGTTACTGTGCGCAGTGCCTGTCTAGGGGGGTTCCTCACACCTGCATCCCTGCCATGTCCATGTGCTACCACAGCGAATTTGAGCTTTCTGAGGAGGCTCTCAGTAAATAATAATTAGTTCTGGTCTCCCCTAAGAGGAAGGCGCTCATTTTTTTCTGACAAGAAAAGCAGAGGAATCATCTGCGAAGATGGATAGTAAATTATTAATAATTATTAGTTACATTACTGTTACATGCATACCTGGGGCCCATCCTCACTAGCTTGTACTGATGTCAGCAGGCTTTTTTGTCAGCAAGTAGACATACTTAGTAGGTCCATGTGACTCCTCCTGAGAGTAAGGCTTGCAAGATCTGATGCCAGGACTTTAATAAATTAAGTCCCCCCACACAAAAATATGCTTTATGTTTTCAGGTACTGAACCTACACTCCAGATCCATGTCAGTGGGGAACTGTGCCTGTCATTGAGTGAATGTTCTAGTCAGCAAAGCACAAGGATTAATGATGGAAAATACTAGATGAATGAGTGTTATAAAAGCTGCCAAAGCTCAGACTCCCATATCAGTTACATTTTATCTTACACATCCCCTTGGTGCAGCGGTAAATTATTAATGCTGAAAACTGTTTTTTCATTCATGAATAATTTAATATGGCATTGGATGGGTGATGGGGAGATAGTAAGCAGTATAGGAGCAAAGGCAGAAATTCCTGCTGATCCAAGGTGCTTTGTGTGCTGAGCAAGATAAAGCCTAGGATCATCAGTTGTGCACCTAGTCGGTAAGTAAGACCAAGAGAAGGGAGGGATCCTGGGGTCCTTCATAGTGGGGTCTGTCCTGTGCTGCTGAGTGATAGCAGGAGCAGTACCTACAGGGAAATTTATGAGGAGTGACATTTAAATGTACAAGTCCCCAGGAAGGATATATTTGTCTCACCAGACTACTGCATAGCTCCTTTTTGCAAAGGGTGGGGAGGGAGAAGCGATGTGCACCATCTAATTTGGGAGCCTCGAGGAAGAGTTACCTGAGCTTTGAGCCAGCGCCAGCCTCGTGTAGTCAGGGAGCCTTGGAGGGTGTTTTGGAGTACTCTGGAGCTTCATCTGAGGTGAACTGCTTGCTGGAGAGCTCTAGCTGTATCTCAAATGTGCAGAAGCCTTCACTTAGTTACTCAAAGTACTGCCTGGCTGTCACTTTAGTTGGCTGCAATCTTTTTCTTTTTTGGAGCTGCTCAGGTATGGTTTATTTAAACCCAGTAAAATGCTAGCTGGTTAGTGTTTTAAACGCTTTCTTAGACCTTTAGCTAAAACTGACACTTCACGCCCAAATGTCTAAACTGGGCTTTCTGATGAGTTTGCAACAAACATGCAGATTTTGAGAAAGTGCCTGTGCGCAGCAGGGAGGAGAAGAGGCATTCAGTGAGATAGCACAAAGCAGGAGGAGTGGTTAAGAGTCCAACATTTGAGGCATGGTTTCTATCTAGAAGCACGATCTATGTTTAAATCCATCATCTGAGAAAGTGAAGTTTTCTACTGTCATTTCAGATTTAGCCTTCTGATTGTCTTCTGCTGCTTTGTTGTATGTTTTTGTAAAGCTGAGGACCTTTTTCGGCTTCCAGATGTGGTGTTTGTGCAACTGCACAAGCTCTGAACCTTGCCTGGTGTGGGTTCCTGAAAGGATTAGGATTTGGCTTGATGGAAGCCAGAAGTAAACAAACCCATGGAGATTAATTCAGCAGTCAGTATTCTTCCAGTCTAGACGCCCATCATCTGTCTCCACCAATGTCCCAGGAAAGTGTCCCATGCCCTTGTTGGGTCTCTAACCACGCATACACTGAAGTGAGGTAGGGCCATTGTGAGAGTTGTAGACAAAAAATAAATAAATAAAAGCCATCAGTGGATGTAAGATGTTAAGTAGGCAACACTATCTCATGCTCTCTGAGATCATTTAAATGTCATTTAAAGTAGAAAATGGCTTTATGTCTGAGGATGCAAAGCTCAGCTTCAAATGCATTTGTTTGTAGCATGTGCTTCTGCATCAGCCTTGGCAAAAGAGCAGCACTGAGTGCTGCAGGGTTATCACCAGCTGCCACCTTTTGGCTTGTTCTCCAGGGTGCTGGTGAGGTTTTCAGGCTTCACTCGTCTTTTTAGATGTGTCATGAAACCACAGGTTAAATTACTAAATTGCTGGGGTGAGGTTTCTATAAGAGTTTCACAACTCAGTTATTCCCAGCTGGCAGGGACAGAAATGTCAAAATGTTGGGGATGAGGGAATGTTTCTTGCTGTGGCGCTGCCATTAATTGGAACAGGGCTGAGCTGGGACTGCGTTTAATGAATGAGGAAAAAATGGGGAAAAGAAGGCCGGTTTCACCACCATGTTCTTGCTCACGGAGTTACTGACAGCTGTGAAGAATCAGCATTCTGAAGAACATGAGCATGACTTGTTTGCAGTGTGTTTGGTGGTGATTTCAGGAGAAATGGGGGGCCCACCTCACCTTCTTATGTAAAATGAGATCCCATCATACACATGTGCAAAAGGAAAAGGCAGTAGTGGGAAAGCTGCTTCCTTGAGTGAGGAAAAGCGAGCTGAAATGCAATTATTCAGCGTCTTTCCCCATCCTGCAGTTCTGAGTATTTCAACCACCATACTGCTATTCTATGCACGTTTCTTTACCTTATGCTTATTAAATATTGAGTAGGTGTTTTGAGTAATGTCCAAATCCATTTCCTACCAACTTCAACAGGCAAAGGACTTCTCCCCTTATTTTTTTTTTCTATTGAGGCAGCAATCATGTGATTCCAGGACAGAGGAATATTATTTTGATGCTTTTAGTTTTAACAGCATTTATACCCAGCCCCAGTTAGACCATTCTGGGAGTTAATTCCTGACTTTGGGAATATTTCTTATTTATCCTAGTGAAGGAGATGCATTTTCCTGTTATAGTAAAGGATACTATTCACTCAGAGTGAATCTAACCCACAGACATATGCTCATGAGCAAAATATGGATGAAAAGAGTGTTTGATGCCTTTTTGTAATTTGTCGAGATATGGTAAAGCTAAGTAAATTAAATGATTCATTTATGCTAATTTCACATTCGCACCAAATAATGCATGTCACTTTTCTACTCGATTGTAATATCTCTAATTTATGATAATGATAACGTAGGCACCAGCCATACTGTGACTCCAGTCACTGGTGAAAACTGTGGCTTTTAACTGGAAAGGAATTTGCCCTTGTAGTAGGGCCATCTTTAGAAATTAAATAGGAAATAAAAGTCAGGGGGTGGGTTAGGGGGTGTTGATGACAGGAACATCCACAGCGTAATTAAAGGTCTGTTGGAGTCAATTAGGCAAACAGTCCATTACCAGTTCACTTGAAAGAGAACAGGGTAAAATAATCCATCAGAACTTATTTGGGGAAAACAATCCGAAAAATGCGTTGACATAGCTGGGCCTAAATTAGGCCACACAAAGATCTGTTCTTCTGCATTAGTAATAAGAAACATAGGGATTTTTTTGGTAATTCTTGCTTCATATCAACATCTTAGGGGCTGGAAGGTAAGAGTCCGCTCTTGCTCGATACAAATCTATTGATTTCAATGCAGTTATCCAAAATTATAGAAATGTACCTAATCCAAATAGTCTGTTTACCTGAACCTGGACTCTCATAGTCTCCATCTGCATGGTAATTAGAAGCTTCATACGAGCCAAAGAGCTGCAACTGAATGAGATTGTGAGCGTGGTAGGTGTGAGCAATGATTCCTGTAGCTAACATGGTTTGTGTGCAATATAAATATCCAGTTTTTGTCTTTGGAATTGCTTACCATATTGGTAAAGGTTAGTTAAGTTCACTGTCATCAGTTTTATGAAATGTTTGATGGGAATGGTAATTTGTGCTTCTTAATTAGTAATCACATTGCAGCATGTTGTGACCTAGATATCAGGATAATTTGCATGCAGAGGCTTCTGTGTTTGGTATTGCCATAAATGTAATGATTTTAGACACAGCAATAATAAAATTACACTTCTTTCTGTATGATATTTCCCCCTTCTCATGTTTTCTTCTCTTCAGAAATATAATCAAAATTATTACTGATGCAGAACAAATCTGAAAATTGCATTGCTATACTGTTGCCAGTTTAATCCACATGTGAAAACCGTGTGGACTTGTTTTTATTAATAAAATTGACATTTTGAGGACGGTAATCTCCCCTCCACAGCTTTTTTCTTCTTTCGTCAGTAATACCCCAGGTCAAACAGCCTTCAGTCCGATGCAGCAGGACGTAGCAGCTTCTTGAGTCATTAGGAAGCATTTGGTGCAGAGACTAGGAAAATTCTGTTTCCATAAAGTGTAGGTTCTTGTAATGGGAGCATTACAAATCTTTTTTTTTTTTTTGTCTGCATTAAATTCAGATGCACCAGCTTTCTCATTGTGACACCGGCTGGTGAAGTGGTGCTGGTGTTAGTTAGCATGCAAGTGCTGCGTTGAGCTGCTTGCACACATTTCAAGAGACATTGCCTGTCTTTATCTGAGCAAAGCGCTCGGGGGCTTCGTGCTTCCGGGCTGAAGAGTAGAAGAGTAGTAAGTGGTTGATACTGAGAGAAGATGGAGATAGTGGTGTTTAGTCTGCTCTCCGCCTAGCTAATAAATGGATCCTGGACAGAATCTCATCATAGAAAAGTGCTCCAGGGAACAAAAACAGACACTAATGGTGTTTGGCTGGCTGAAGACCAATGCTAGACTTTGTAAGTCAGCATGACCAGTTCACTGTTCCTGAAGAATTAGCCAAAAATGCTGAATCCTTTCAGAAAAAAAAAGTGTGTTCCCTTTAGTAAGGCCTCAGGAAAGGAGTTGGGGTTTCCTTCTCCTGCCGATGCTGGATTTGGGAAGTTGGACGAGGAAGCTTCAACACAGAGAAGGCAAAGGGGAAGTCCATAATGAGAATATTTCCTCTCAAAAAGCCAAGGCTTTTTTTCCTAGTGTCTGGTTTGCTTTGTTTCCCCTCTGATGTGGGAGAAAGAAATCGAGCTGATTCTGGCTTGAGCTGCGGCAGTAGTGGTGAAGAACAGGGTGGGTGTCATGTTTGGTCTCTAGAGGTGCTTTTCCAAGTAGACAAAGGTTTATTTGATGTTAAAAGAAGCTAAACGCCTCCTTCCAGCTGATTCATTGCGCTGTGGAATGGCACATGTAACTGCCTCAAATGTGGAGGCTCTGGATTCAGGTTCTGGTTGTATGGATTTACAGCTATTAAAATTCTTCTGATATTTGTGAGGAAAGTTTCAAATTAAGAACCAAGTTTCCATTTTCCTCTACTTGAATCCTTAGTTTCAGTACCCATGCTATTATGTCTTTCATCCCCCTACCTCTTCCCAATTAAAAAGTCTTTTTTCATATCTTGAAGTAGACCCGAAAGCGTTTGCAAAAGGAGAACCACCATCTGGTAGGTGGGATTCAGAGCAAGGCTCTCTTATTAATTTTCCTGGAGTGGAAATAAAATTCAAACTGCTCGAGGGCTTCATCCAACTGTTTTGTTACCTCTTGATGGTGCCCTGAAGTCTTAAACTGAGCCCTTGTTACTGTCTTCAGCACCTGGTTATAAGTGAAAAAAAGGGCAAATCTGCCACCAAATCTTTTATTTCAGTAAAGTAGTGTTTGTATACAATTGGGATTCTTGGAAAGCAAGGCCCATTTAGGAAGACTCTCATCTTGGGAACGTTTTTAAAACCCAGCTTCAAGTTTATTAATGAATGGCTGCTGATGTAGAGCTGCGTGTCTGAGAGCAGTTATCTGCCTGAATTGGGAGCACAGCCATAACTAGGTGCAGGACAGCTTTGGGCTAATGTAAATGGACATATCTTGAAGGACTTGACTGATTAATACCCTGTAGGCCTCAAGGTAGGGCTTTCACGATGTCGTGGCTTAGTAACTGCAGTTCTCCTGAAGCCTAAAGGGGGTAAGATCAGCTCTACCACAACTTAATTTACATTTCTGCTGGCAAGGCCCTAAGGGGGCCTTGTTCTCCGGCTGCACGAGATTCCAACTTTTTCTTTGCCCTTTTACTGAGAACTAAATAAAGCTGAGCAGAACTGCCAATTCATAAAAAGAACAGTTGTTTTTGGGAAATGTTAATATCTTGTGATAAAGCAGCCATTGCCATTTTATGATACCTGACAGAAATTACCCAGTTTCTTTGATTGCACGCAATTAAATGGCATTATCAGCCCATTAGGTTAGACACATTTCACAGCAGGAAAATAAAACCTAATGTTTACTTATCGATGTTTAAACAAATTGTAATTATCATTCCATGACAGTCTTGTACTACTGTAATTAAGCTTTAAAATAAAGGGTAATTGGAATTAAGAGAGCTTATCTACATTTCATTCTGAAGCTATTGTTGAAGTCAACTGTGGTAATGTGCAATAACTTTCAGGAAACAGCACTCACCTGTTTCTGCTGTGGAGTAACTGCAAGGGTGCTGGCAGTCATGGAGAGAAATTTGTGTACACCTCATTCAGAGATGAGAAACAGAGCCACACAAACTGCACGTTCAACGGAGCTTCTTCATATTGAGCCATGTCTTTTTTTTTTATTTCTTTTGTCATTGAGGGCTTTTTGAGGATGAGCTGTGCTTCCTTGCTTTTCTCCTGCACTTTGATTTTTGTTTCTTGCAAGAATAGGTTTTTCAGTTTTTTTCCACCCAGCATGGCAAATTGAGTCATATGGATTGCTGGCTGCTCGATTCAGTAGGCTTTGCATACAAATCTTTGATTTCCAAGGAGACTTAGGGTGATGGGTGTTGGTACTGGGTGATCTTTATGGTCCCTTCCAATCAAACCATCCTATGATTCTAAAAAAGGCCCAAGCCTACTGCTTGGCAGGCTACTTGGTTCATAAATTTGATGTAGGCAACGTGATTGGGACCTTCAGTACGGTGAACATGTCTATTAAGTAAATACTGGGAGGATGTGGGAAACAGCCCAGGAAGAGAAATTTGTTTTGGTGGACTTGGGGTTGGCAATCTTTCCTTCATTAAGTTACACTAGATCAAGAGTCTCGACTGCCTAATTAAAGCCAATAATTGAGTCTTGAGTCCCTCCCCATACCATTCAGTGCTCAAAGTTATCAGGTAAATCCATAGCCTGGCAGGCAAAATGCATTTCCCATCTGATAAACTCCTTTAGTTTAGTTCCTTATTGCACACTAACGCTGATGATGTCTTTGCTCCTTTTTTATTCTCTTCAGATGATGAGTAGGATGAATTTTCCTTTTCCTCATACATGCCTGGTTGTCCCTGAGCCTGTGGGATGCCTGGCACAGTGTCAGGGCTTAATTGGGTACAATCAAGTACTAAGAGGTATGTCTCAAATATCACCTATATTCTGTTGCTAGCATCTCAGAAGCCTCAAGGAGGCAACCTGTTCAGCTCATGGTCTTGTCCCATCTCATGAGAAGAGCCAGGAGTCGTGCTGCTTTTTAGCTGCCTGCAGGAATATCCTAATTTGAGAGTGACAGTCTATGCTAGGACATGAGATCAGGGCTGAGAAAGCACTGCAGTCTGGTCAGGTGGTAAAGGGATTTTAACTGCCCAGACTGGTATTGTTTGGTTACTCATTGCTTGCTACTAGCATCACACACCTGTATAATTTTAGAGAGATATGTAAACTGTAGATTTAAGACCCTTTTTTTTTTGTTTTTTTTTTTTGTTTGTTTTTTTTTTTTGTTTGTTTGTTTTTGTTTGGTTTTTTTTGTTTTTTTTTTAATTTGGTAGCTCCTGGTGGAGTTTTTTCAGGAAGCCAAATCTAAAAACATATGAAATGCTCCAATCTGAAACTCAAAAAGGAGCTTGTCTTTTTAAAAAATAAAAATAAAATTAAAAAATCCTCTAATTTTTTTTTAATGTTCAGGGGGAGCTTTTTGAAAAAGTCAAAGCTGAATCAGATTTTTTTCTTGGAGTGTTCAACTCGAAGATGAGCTTTAATCCAAATCCTTTAGCTTAAATTTAATTTAAGATTTCAGAGTGAAGACACATAAAGACATCCAAGACTAGCAACTACATAAGTTTAAAAACTAATTAGGGAACAAATCAAGCTAGAAGATCCTATTAGTTATGCAGTACTGCTAATAATATTTTCATAAGGAAAATAAACACACAAAACCATTCATCAGCTAGTGTAAATCAGATTTGCTCCTGTCAGTATGTGGATTTATACTAGCTGTGGATTTAGCTACTCTTACTTTTGGGTAGCATAATTCAAAATCATTCTTTTCTGATTACCTTGAGATTTTTTTCTTTTTTTTTTTTTTTGTGTAATATTTTAGAGGATCCTGTGATATACAGATAGTGGCAAGTCAAACTGGCAAACTTCCCTTTGGATTGTAGGCACGTGGGATTGAATTGAAGAAATTTGCCTCATTTTTTTGAATCTATACTCTGAGTCTGGAAGGGTGGAAATTAACCACCTTTAACATACTGCTAAGTTTCATGTGGTGTATTTTTTAGGATCAGTTCTTGATATTCAGGGATTTTTTTGTAATGTGAAGTGAATCTAGAGTTCAGTTGGCTACATTTTTTTTTTATGTATGGGTAAATTAAAATCCCTGACATGACTTTAATCCCAGTTTATACCAGGCAGGAATCTGCCCATGAGGTGGTGACCAAAATCAAGAATGTTTGGAGGTGTTTATTAAATGATTTTCCTTAAACTATACAAGGTGAAAAGCAATATCTAGATGAACCAAGCAAAAAGAGAAGGGAGCATCTTGAAACAACGTTGGATTCAAATTTTTTGTTTAAGCTAGAAATGCTGCTATGGACAGCCAGCTTTGTAAATTTTAGTTTGAAAACAAAAAATTATTCTTCATGGATCTGATTGGCAAGAGGGTCAGCTGAGGGTGATGAGTTTGTGTAATTTCCAGGACCTGTGTGTGCTTAGGAAATAAGTTACAGAGCTGTTTCTCCGTTGGGACCAGGCGGTGGTGCTGCCTTTTTGCACAGAACACTTTTATTTTGGGGAGTTGAGCAACTCGTGTAAGTAAGATTGCTCTTCTATGAGTGAGGGCATGAAAAGCTTTTATGTAGCTCTTAGTTACTGACCCTTGTGATCTGATTTGATTTCCTAAAAGGTATTAAACATGTATTCTGGTAGGTAGACAACTACAGCCTTAACTTCATTTTAAGTTTTTTTTGTGAATGTTTTAAAAATTTAAGTTTTTTTTGAACATGTAATTTATATGTTAGTTGAAACCAATCGAAACAGTGGAATTAGCTTGAAAACCCCGATCCTTGTTTACTCTGTAATCTTAAAAGATTAAATAAAATAATAATAAAAAAAAAGATTGGAAAGGTAAACCTTGGAGAGCAGGTGACATAACACCACTGTATTAGCCTGAAGCAGCAGAGTGCAATCATGCTTTCCTCCTCCACTATAAAATTTTACTTTTGATACAGTTGACATTTTGGTGCAATGGACCATAAATTAATGAAAGTATGCGCTATAAAAGGAAGGATATTAGAATAATCAAGTGGTTACAGAAGTAGTTGAGTGTGTGTGTGTCCATAGCACACAATTTTTCGATTAGCTCACTTTTATGAGCCTTGTCTGTTCTTTGTCTATATCCAACATACCTTAATTTCATTTTCTCTTGAAAGTAACTCAAGGGATTGCTGAACTTCTTGAGTTATGAGATTTTTGTGTCAACAGAAACTTAATTACTTTGGAGAAATGAATCACTGTAACTCATCTATAATAAATCTCCAAAATACAATATTCTAGAAGATATATTTTCTGTTGAACCATAAGGTGTAGTCTTCATCTGTGTTTGTCTCTCCATTAGCATTATGACATTAGAGACATACTTGTACCCTTCTTGGTTTTGTTTTCTTTTGTGTATGCTTTGCTGTTTCTTTTCAAGATTAGGGCCTTGACTTGCCTTGTGCGGACTGTTTCCCGTGGTGTTAAAGTTAGTGGGATGACAGGTGGAAGGAAGGAAAATGAGATGAAGGAAGGCTTTGCTCTGTGCTGCAGCTGCAAGGGAATGATGTGCTGGGCCACCAGGGCTGTAGTGCGACTTCTCACTGTGGTACATAGATATACCATACTATATATAGATATATACTGTGGTATACAGAGTGTGACCTCCATATATTTGAGCTGTGTCCGTTTAAAACTGGCAATTCAAAGTAAGCAAGCTCTATGTAATAACAAGGTAAGATCGTTTTGTATCTACAAAGCAAATTTTTATTGGCATTAAGATTTCACTGTCACTAAATACCTGAGCAAAAGCAATGTGTTTTTTTTTTTTTTTTTGTGGTGGTGTTTTTTTTCTTGATCAGAGTCAAAATTGCAAATACCTAATCATCTAATGCTGGGAGCTGGTGGGTTTTCCTCATTAGTAACACAGTAATGACTGAGTAATTTCCTTCCAAATTCAAAAGAAGAGGGAAAAGGGCTTTTAGGTAGACTGTAGATATGACAGCTTCAGCTCCCACACTAGTTTCTAGAGAAGGTTGTAACTGAAAGAAAAATGTTTTGGTTTTGTTCCCAGAAGAAAAATCAGGCTTGTTTTTCCTTCCAAGCAGCCTTACTGAGCTCTGGGGAACTTCTCAAGTCAAACGAGCAGAGCTGGTAGTCCTGTGGGCATTTTGCTCAAATATCTGCACTGGAAATACAGCTTGATGTATTTCAAAGATATTTTATGTCTTTGGAATATCCTGTAATCTGCTTTGAATCAAAATTATTCTTCCTGTTAATTTAATGGCAATGCAGCCTTTAAATTTGTGATGGTCTTTACAAGATACTGTCCTGTCTTGTATAAACCATCTAAATCATGTTCATTTTTGGTCCCTTCTGCAGTTGCATTTCTTTCCAAAGCAAAGTAGTGTGTCACTTGGAGTAAAGATGTATAAAATGGTCCTATGGGAATTACCTTCACCTAGGAATTTACCACCTCTTACACAATGAAGATCCCCCTCTTTATACTTGTTTGCCAGCCGTGAATATTATTGGAACCACTGTCGTATCTTTCCATGCTGTCAGAGAGGTTTTCATGGTTTGGTAGGCTGCTTGCAGTAAGGTCAGCGGGGTCAGGTTACGCTTCAGAGAGCTGCGAGGTTTGGGATGGAGAAATCACTTGCCCTTGGACAGATCTGGGACCTACTCTACGTCTGCTGTCCCTGACAGAGGATATTTGTCTAACCTGCTGTTCAGGGCCTCCAGCAGGGAGGGTTATTCAGTCTTTCCCAGGCAGCCTTTTGG